>NC_042303.1:8232752-8832752 GCF_901000725.2 Takifugu rubripes | reverse complement strand
ACAAATATCGCAACTCGGCCATTTCTTTAATCGCTTATTTCTCCTTTTAATAATCTTTTTTTACCCACTGTACTGTCATAAAACATCTTTGTACATACACACGGTGTACACACACATTTTTCACTCACCTTAATAAATAGTCGTTCGCCATCTTGCCTTTACTTTAAGGTCATTTCTGACTTATCTCTGTGAGACTTAACACCCTGGGCAGCTTTTACCGTAGGCAGTTGAGCAAAATAATGACCTTTTCAAAGTGAATATGATTCAAATATATCATTATGCGTAAGCCATCATGCTGTGTTCTGCACCCGGTATCACTAAAGTCAAAAGGGCACACGCATGTAACGACTGACACAGCTGCAGAGAACTGTGCATGTTTTATATTCATGTGTGTGTGTGTGTGTGACATTTATCTTGAAATGGCAACAGATTTTAATTTTTTAATAAAGCATCAATAATCTTAAATTTACAGTAATGATATATTTAACAAATTACATAATGAAAACCATTTTGCATAAAAACATAAATACTGCTTCCTTTTCTTTAGGGGGGGGGCATGAAATGCACAAACCCGTTATCACAAAATGAGCAGGACCAACGTTGCTGTGATGTAAATACTCAGCAACACGCAGCCACGCCGACTCACAGCCAAGATCAGCCTTTTGACTGATCGCAGCCAGTTTGACACCCAGCCACCGAGAGGCATCCACCAGTTTACCGTGTTTTCTGTCACAGGCTGTCAGAGCCATGAAAGCAAACAGTCTTTGTTCAAACCAACATCTGCACGCATATGAGTGCATGGCTGGACCGTCCAAGATAGCATTATTTCCAGGTGGTGAATGCTGCTCCTGTGTCCCAACGTTAAACAGATAGAGCGTTTGGCTTCGTCTGTGTCAGGAAGTGAGCATTTAAAGCTGGCACAAGCAGTAATGTCTGGACTGGACTACCAGAGAGATGATGGTAGAGGTATGTGTTTAGTCACTTAACATAGCTGCTCATTTGTAGATCACACCAGGACTGTCCCCGCTCGTTACCATGGGTGTGCATTTCTGCATGTGTGTGTGTGTGTGTGTGTGTGTGTGTGTGTGCGTGTGCTGTGAGAGAAGCGCTCAGTGAGTCATACATTAAGGTACATTACAGTAAATGAAACCGAGGCTCCTGTTTAATTCATGTTTAATTCATACTTATGTAACTTTTAATTTATTGTAATTGCCTTTACTGCCAGAGGACGTCTCAACTGAACGTGCTTAAAAGAAAATAGTTTAAATTTCAATGAATGGAAAATATCTAGAACATTTTCACAATGTTTAACCTAAAAAAAAGGACAACCTTATTGTGGATGCACATTTTTATTGGTTTCTAGATGCTGTTGTTTTGTTTAGAGCAGAATTAATGATGATGCGAATTAATGATTAATGCGTCAGCACATTTCCCATCAAGTTCTTGATTTGACTGTTAACTTTAAATGCTAGGAAAGAAACGCCAAAAAGGTCTCGGACTTGTTGTGTTTGTGTGTCCCAATCACAATCTCATCTCTTTTTCTGTTTCCTTTGCATCGTTTGAAGTGTTTTGCTGTGAGTCAGTGAGGCAAGTTTACTGCCCCCCATGACATTTTTAAACATTGTTTCTTTGTGGGTATGCGCTAGTCGCCCTCCACCCTGTCATTCCTGGGTAATAGAACTTCATTTTCCCTAGACACAGGTAACAGCCTGCTTACATGGCCATGATAACCTGATCATTAACCAATTTGTGGTGTTATCGGATTATTCGAGGGATCGTGTAAATGGCATCATGCACAATGCTTTATGAAATCAGTAATCGGACTATGAGAAAACCCATTAACACACCAAGATTTCTCTTCAGTACACTGATGTTTTTGTGCAGGTCTACACATTAATCTGATGTATTTTGTTCTCTTACGTCTGTGCTTGTGTAAAGAAAAAAGCAAATGGGGGCGCACCTACTCACAACATGAGCAGAATACAAAAGACAACAAACATGGAGATGAACAACAGGCGTGTGTAGCCTGTTCTGCAGGGCCATTAGCACAGCTAACGCTTAGACCACGATGTTGAACAAGTCACGATGGGATGTTTGTCTATCACTACATATTTATGTATTAAGAAGGAAATCTGATAAATGGACTGAAACATGTAAATGAAGGGTTTTGTATTTTCACATTTCTGAGGCGCATGTAAACGTGTCTGATCTGATTATGACAATTACGTGATTACTTCCTGTTGCCGCACTGAATTAATCAGACAGGTAAGGCTTGAAGAATGAGTAAGAAAGGCAGAGAACACACACACACACACACACAAAGGGAGGCAAACTTAGGAGCGCTCTGCAAATGCAAAGCTCTCTGAAGGCTAAACATGGGTCACAAGCTTCTGAACTATATCAAACTGAAATGACATGATATGAATGATACTAAGTGCCCCCACACATACGGAGCCTTGATGGCCCACTGGTTGTGGGTTGCAGCAAATGTCACAGACAGACACTGTTCTTGGCATTTTGGGATACTCTCAACACTAATTCACGGAACAAACCCATATGTTTGGTCTTTGCTCATCCTTCTTGATCCTTCTTGACTCCTCGCTGGCCTTCTCCCATCCTGATGGAGTAATTTGAGGGAAAATCTGCATCACAATTCTTATGCAACGAAGATCCAATGTGGGATTTTCTTTGCCTTGTGAAGGCAGTTATTTGGTTGTGTGGTTATTCTTAAAATGACCTCCGCTCGAGGTCTTTTCCTTGGCAGAGCGACATCTCCATCCTCACTCAGCTGCTGCCCACCCCCACACTTAACACACACGCACACACACAAATGCACGCACACAATTGCCTCTGTTTAAATGTACAAAGCACAAAAAAAGAGCACAAATTATGTGGAGTCAGATACACAAAGGAAAGTTACCTCAGATGTGCGTTTTATATATGATAATATAATGTAACAATAGTCATTTTTTAAAATGTGCTACATTTTCAATCACAAGCTTTTGAAAATCTGCCTCCCGGGCTTGGTTAAAACGATGGAATACCAGCGTGTATGGGCACATTTAGCGACGCATTCCACTACAGCTAAAATAAAAGACAAGAACTTTGCATTAGCATTATTGGAATTCTTTATCTATACATATTGGATCATTTAACACATATGTCAAGCGTGTGATGAATGTAGGCATGATCAGTAGATACAGGGGGAACAGGCAGGATGCCTGTGCAGGTCTCTGCTTGTAGCGAAGCCTCTGGTGACCTGTGCAAACCTGTAGGAGGCGGAATGACTAAACATGGATGCTGCCGTCCTGGCTGGGCTGGGTGACAGTGACAGGTCCGTACAGACGGGCAAAGAAGGAGTTGGGGGGGAGGAAGAGGGAACAGAGAATAAATGGCTGCTCCCATGCAGAAATGTGAGCACAACATATTAGAACATCTCAGCTCTGAAGTGACTCATGAATTAGCAGGTTTACAGTCATTCGTTGGCCGTTGTCAGCGCTCACGGTCTGTTTTGGTTTGCGCCGCTCGTAAACACTGGCGTCACACGCGGATAGAAAACATACACAAAGTCATCCTGACTCATGTGTCTGTGGGCTCATCGCCACATGCACATTCATGACTTTTCACACGTGCGCGTGTGCCGTATTAACACAGTAATAACAGTTGACACAAAAAACATATATTAATAACAGCGGATTTAAAGATTTCACCTTCTTAAATTTGATATTTGTTGGACGAGAACAGTTTTCTTTCTATGCTGTACAGTATATTGTCATTTTCTCAAAATGTACTCTCAATTTAGAATTTTATTTTGTTTTTTGGGTATGTTTATCACGTACTCTCAGCTCTGTGCAGTTTAGATATTTCAGGGAAATCGAATAACCTTCCGTAAGAAAGCATTAAGGGCGTTATGAAACTGTAATTCTTTGCTTTATTTATGCAATACATTTACTCCATGATGGCCTGGAAGAGCGGAGGGAGAGATAGAAGAACGGAGAAAGAGAGATACCTTTGCAGATGACTCATCTCAGTTTAGTTGTGCTGCAGAGAGACTTAGCGTGCGCGGCATGTTTCCAGTACAATGCATGCATTTTAACAGCAGTTTATACTGCATGTCGGCCCCACTTGGTGCTGAACTCTTAAATATAAAAAATGAATAAAGGATAACACACGGCATCATACATGTATTTCCTGACCCCTGATATGATTACACACACTAACCAAATATGAAGAAACCTCCCAAAAAAAAAATCCATGAAAAACAGTTCTTTTACTTCTCCAGAGCTGAAAAGACACACGCAGGGTTTTAAAAAGACCCTTTATGGGCTCCTTTTGTCACTTTGTGCTCTTGCTCTGCTGGCGACTTTGCTGGGTCGTTTTCTCTCCTCTCTCTCCTGAGTTTGCTCTCTGATACAGGCAGCAGCCTTAAGCTTTACTCAACCTTTTACTCCAGTAACAAAGACGCCCATGTCTCCCATTGTGGGTTAAGTGCTTCTCACAATCGCCAGTAAACTGTTGGGAAAACGAGCCCTTCATGGTGTCTTCAGAGAACACAGAGTAAAGGATTAAGGCCTCCCTCAGGCTGAACACCTCATAATAAACCCTGTGTGCGTGCCAGGATTGTGTTTTAGGAAGCCATTAGGCCGTGTGTGTGTTAAATCACGGTGGACAGACATCATGAATCCCAGCCTTTATGCTGCGTTTGTGGACAGTGGCATGGCAATGCCATCGGGACAGGATGAATCTCTCTAGCTCCCGTCTGCAGGACGCTTCACCAGTGGCGGGGTGAACGTGTAGCACGCTCACTTCCAGTCGCTCCGATTCAATTCGGAATCTCCAGTCTGCAAGTCTGTCCAAATCCAAGTCATCAGATAAGAGCCCGGGCATTCATTCATGCCAATACAGGCTAGGCATCATCATTACCGTCATCGCTGTCGTCAAGGACACTTGTAGTTCCTGTGAGTCTGTTTGTCCTCCAGACAGGCGGAATATGATGTATCACAGGGATCCATGATTTCAGGCAGCTTTAATGACGGCTAACATAGCAAGACTGCTCTCCGTTGTCTTTGTGCTTTTGTCTTGGTGCTCTGATTTCCTCCCACAGCCGAGACACGTGAACGGAGCGCTGGTTGGAGACCCTACGGTGCTGCTCAGTGGTGTCCAAAAGATGTCTGAAAAGGGGAAAAAATCATCAATAACAGAAAGGAAATGGGTGGATTTTAGGCCATAGGAAATATCTTATTATTATATTATATGGATACTATTATTATTGGACGAAATAAAAACACATTTTACTGCAGTTCATGTAAACTTGGACGCAGACGGAAGGTCGCCAGGGTCCAGTTCAGCCCTGGACATGTTCTAACTGCAGTCGAACAATATTTATATGCTAATATTTGTGTTTTCCCTCTTTTTTGTGCACCTGCAGGAAACAGTTGAGTATGCCTTCCTCATTATTTTCACAATCGAGACCTTTCTGAAGATTGTCGCCTATGGTTTGGTGATGCACCAGAACGCCTACGTGCGAAACGGTTGGAACATGCTCGATTTCGTCATCGTGGTTATCGGGTAAGTTCCGGTTCCACTTCTCTAATTTACGGATTTTCGTGCCTAAATGTGCCCGTCGCAGCTCCGGCGATTATTTGTTAATTAAGTGTTTCGGCGTGGGGGCTTGGGTTCGCACTTGGGCCTGTTTCCACGGTGGCGGTGGACGTCAGAGGGTTAGTCTGTGCTAAAGTTGCTTAAGCCTCTGCTCCACGCAGCCAAGTGCTAATAGAGACTCTCAAACACCCACAGCATCTGACCCAGAAAAGACAGAATGCATCAGAGCTTTACTACCGCTGGAGTGAGTCACCATCTCCACATACTTCATCTCCTCTCCCTCCCCGACTTTCTACTCACGCTCTTCCCTCCTGCTCTGCTCTTTCCTGTACTTCATCTTCTCCGTCTAATGCCTCATCATCAGTTCAGACCTAATGCCTCACACGCCTCGCTCCTGCCTCCTGCACGCGCGTCGCCTCGCCCTTATCTCAGCCTCTCTCTTTACTCTGCCCCCCTCCCAAGCACACGCTCACACACAGTCCAGTGGGTAGGTGGGTCATATCTCAGTCTGTGTACAGAAATGGGAAATGCAAAGATGGTCTCCAGAGTGACTGATGCTGTTAAATCCCAAAGCTGAACACATGAATAAAGCTGCCAGTATCTGAAGTCAAATCACTGTCTGTCCACGTCAGTGTGACTGAAAAGTCTGTATATCTTTACCTCACAGGCATCTTAACCACACTCTCTGATCTATAGATCACAAACAAATCAGCAGAAGCAGTTTCTGCTCGACAGAGGTTTTGGAGGTATTTTCTTTTTACTGCTCCCAGTAAAAGCAAACCTTTAAGAGAGGCTTACGGCCCGTCATAATGAAGGAGGTGGTTCCTCTTGTTACATTTGATGTTGTATTTATTAGGCAGATTTTCTGGGACACTTTGGCAGGTTTTTTTTTTTTTAATGTCAGTTTGTGAGAGCATTAATCAGAAAAATATAAGACATAGAAGGTGTGTCTCTTTGATAGACCATGTGATGACCTGTCAAAAGCTGCTGTCTTTTACCATTAAAGAGTGTGCAGCATAATCTGATGGCAGAGTTGACAGGAGGGAGATGCTATCATGCTAACGCTGCGTAACGCTGGAACCCAAAGATCAACTTGTTTCACCTCCGCCACACAGCCAGCCGTGAGCCTCCTCTTTCTCTTGCGACAGACTCTTCAGTGTTGTCTTGGAGTTTTTGACCAAAGAGGAGAAGGGAAACGGAGAAAGTAGCCCTCCATCAATGCACGGACACGGAGGGAAACCGGGAGGTTTCGATGTTAAAGCCCTTCGAGCCTTCCGTGTGCTGCGACCTCTGCGGCTGGTCTCAGGAGTACCCAGTGAGTAGTGCAACTGCACGTTTAAGTACTGCAGAGATTTACATCCCATCACACGTGCTCGTATATCCAAATGAATAAAATCCAGTGTACATTCATCAAATTGGCTTGAATTTGCCTTCAACATGTTTCCTTTCCCCTGCTGCAGGTTTACAGGTGGTGTTGAACTCCATCATTAAAGCCATGGTCCCTCTACTTCACATCGCCCTGCTTGTCTTATTTGTCATAATCATCTATGCTATTATCGGCCTGGAGCTTTTCATCGGTAAAATGCACGCAACCTGCTACATTCCTGGTTCAGGTAAACCCCTCTTTCATTCCCTTTCTAATCTAAAAAGACTCACTGGTTTGTTCTCTCCTAACTATTTAACTATTGTTTATTTGAACGATGATCTCTCCATAGATTCAATAGCAGAGGAGGAACCAGCTCCGTGTGCAATCTCAGGGCATGGGCGCCAGTGCCCCATCAATGGCAGCGAGTGTCGAGAAGGCTGGCAAGGACCCAATGGTGGTATCACCAACTTCGACAACTTTCTGTTTGCCATGCTGACAGTGTTTCAGTGCATCACCATGGAGGGCTGGACCGACGTGCTGTATTGGGTGAGCTACATCTTCTGCTCTCTCCTTCCTGGTTCAGCATCTTTGGGCAAAAGTGGAATGGGTACTCGGATCAGACACTATAGAGTGATGCGACTGACGTGATGATTAAGCTGCTGATGGGTTCCTGAGGCAGCTCTTGTCACCCTGATATTGATTGATTGATTGGATGAAACACAATTTCATGCTAGCTAGACATTTACAGTCTCTCTGCAATCTATAAAATAGAAGCCAGATTTTTTTTCTCTTCTTTTTTCCCGACATTTCGATCTTTAACGGTATGTTTTCCTCTTTCTCCTTCTTCTCCTCCCTCTGCTGTGCTCTCTCTGTGGTGACGTGTGCTCCTCCAGATGAATGATGCTATGGGCTTTGAGCTTCCATGGGTGTACTTTGTCAGTCTTGTGATCTTCGGCTCCTTTTTCGTGTTGAATCTGGTTTTGGGTGTGTTGAGCGGGTAAGCACCTCCACCTCCTTACTCTGCATGTGTCTGTCTGTTAACCTGCCACTTTTGACCCCTGTAGGTCAACGACGCAGTCGGATGGGAAACGCCGTGGATTTATTTTGTTAGCCTCATCATACTGGGCTCCTTTTTCGTGTTAAACCTTGTTTTGGGTGTGCTGAGTGGGTAAGAAGCAGCTTTTGTGGTTTGCAGTGTGCAGAGCATGTATGCAGTCCTTTGTGGGATTAGTAGCTATTTGGGAAGAAGCTTTAGCTTGAAAGTCAGTAACATTGCTGCAGAGCTTGGGAATAACTGCTTCAGAGTAACTCAGAGTAAGATCTCCTGCATTCAGACCCTATAGCGACTATATGTTCCCCTCCGACCTCTGATGCCGTCAAACGATCTTTTGCACGGCAACTGCAAGCAGAGCATTTTCCCTCCCATCCACAAACCAGCCATCCTCCTGAGAGAGAAATTAATCTTATTCCTCGCCCTTCACTCCCTCTGCACTACTGCACTACTAAGCGCTTTCCCAGATCTACAGAGTGGGGGGGGGGGGGGGGGGGTGTAGTACAGTACAGTAGAATTAACTCTGAATGCTTGACTGGCCAGTAAAAATTAAGACAATTAGGTTTTTACAAAAACAAATCAGCGTCCGTGCACTGTCAGTCCTGTCAGCAGCTTTAGAGTGGCATAATTTCCTCAGAATTAAATATACTCTATCATCGAGATAAGATCTTTTTGTCACGAGGGTACAGTTTGTTTAGTGTACATTGTTTAGTGTAATTCGGCGTATTTGGACATTTCTTGAAATCCTCTCTCTGCCTAAAATTTCCTTCTGTGCATGATCGTGATGCTCAACTGAAGGCTAGCGAATATAATGTTGGCTCTAAATATAGTTCGGCTACAATTCCAAGGTGTACATCTCCCTCCAGTGGCGGGGGTCCACACAAACATGCTCGAATCTGCATCGCAAATATGCAGAATTCCGCCTCGAGAGCGTTTAGGACGGCTGTGGGCAGTGTGGTGATCTTTGCTGTGAATACACTCGTGTGTGTGTGCGTTCGTGTGGGCAGCGCCTGTTCGCGTGCCTTCATGCTCTCTTGTGCTCGTTTGCCATCACAGAGAGTTTTCCAAGGAGCGAGAGAAGGCCAAAGCTCGCGGAGACTTCCAGAAGCTGCGCGAGAAGCAGCAGCTGGAGGAGGATCTGAAGGGATACTTGGACTGGATCACTCAGGCCGAAGACATCGACCCCGACAACGAGGATGAGGCCGACGAGGAGAGCAAGCGCAACCGTAAGCAACTTAGATTGATGTCAGTTTGGATTTCTATAGTTTGAGGTCAACAAATGTATGTATGTCAATATTTTTTAGAAGGGAAAGAAAATGGCTTGGAAAATGGATTAGAAAACCCCCTCTCTAGAGGAGAAATGTATCCCCTGAGTGGAGACTTCATCATGAGCATCGGCTGTCCTTAATCTGATTGTTTCTAATTTTCCATTTAAGACCTTTAAGATCACTCCAGGACACAAGAAAACTGCCAATCAGCAGTTGGTGATACAGGTGGAGCAGTCAATGGTCAGTTATTCAAGGCGCGTTAACCTACTCCAGGGGACAGGACAGTGATGACGGATTTCCTCTCAATCAAGCTAAATTACCGAGAGTATTTAAAGTCTGTGACGTTTCCTTGGGTACGAGCCTATAGACACAGAGACCAGCGTAAATATGGAAGATGGCGGGACTGCTACCTTCACACTGACACACCGAGTTTATCTTAAGGAACGGGAAAAAATATGACTTGTGCAGGGGGAAAAAAATGTCCTTAATCCAAATCCTCTTTACAGTATATAAGCAGCAGACACGATGCAGAACAGAGAGAGGGTGACAGATTCAAATTAGTCTAAATACAAAATCTCCAGTTTTGCTCTTGACTCATCGTGCATGTTTGAAGAAAATCGCAATAATGCTGGAGGTCACCTGTAGGTCAGCTCGGCTTCTCTGCAGCACTCCCCTCAGCTTTTACTATCCGCTGATGATACACGAGCCTCCACCACACATGAGCATCAGGTTGCAGCGTAGCATGTTAGCACATTGCCACGTCACATGCGGGCGCTTCTGGTGACCAACAGCTCGCCACGGTGTTGTTCTTCTGCCCTCCTCAGTGTCTGCTGTGCAGCCCCTGCGGCTCCTGTTGCTCTTCTCATCGCCAGATATTGACATTTTGAATACTGTTGTTGTCCTTTGGTGCTTGTCTGCTCTGACACATTTTGATAGCAGCCCATTCTCACCCTTCCTCCCCTGCCCTCCCCCGCCTCCACCGCCATGTCCCTCTGCTGTGCCATTGTGTCTGAATGCATGGGCTTGCATGCATCACACATGAAGGGGTGACTCTGGCTGACCTCACAGAGAAGAAGAAAGGAAGGTTTGGGTGGTTCAGCCAGTCGTCCGACACTCATGGTAAATCCTGTGGTTTCCCTCCTGTGTGTGTGTGTATATAAGCGTGTGTGTTGCCTCGTTAAGTTTAATCCAACGAAGATCGTTGCCATCGACATTCTCACGAGAACACGGCATAAAATGTATGAAAATGATAAACCTTAGCGAAAGAATTTGCTGAGTAACAATCATGATTATGTTAAACTAAAACTATAAAGAGAGGATGAGAAAAAAAGCCCTTTGGGGTGTTTTTAAATAGTTTAGTCAATTGATTGTTTTTTTATCCTAAATAGAAGAAAAACGGTTTCTCCAATATGTATAATTTAATGAGCGGGCGTGCGTTCATACGCGCGCGTGTGTGTGTGTGTGCCTAATGTACTGCCACATCACTCTGTGCTTTATTGTCTTTATCCTGCTGCGTCTGAGCATCACGGCCTTTTTGTTGTGTCACATTGTTTTGAGGCCTCCCTGTTTTCCTTTGGTGCTGAAGACTCAAAGAGCCTTTCTCATCCACCTAATGAGCCTGATGAGGAGCAGAGCTCCGCGGCGATGGCAGGCAGAGCCCGTTTCCCGCCCATGTCCCATTTCTAAAAGCACCAGCTCAGTTATAATGTAGGAAACAGGGCTAAACCCAGATCAGCACTCCAGAAGTCAGCACTATTTTCAGAGCCGCACGACCACTCAGGAATCAAAGCCAACGCGTCAACGTAAGCCGAGCGGCCGCGCAAGCTCAGCTGCCGAGATGTTACACACAGTTAATAATCGTGTGTCTGCAAACGCGCCAGCAGTACTTGGAGCCTCGCGTTTCAGAGGCAGCTTCCGGAGCGCTGCCCTCCCTGGCCGGCGATCTGCTTCCCTCGGCTCTTTGAACGCATCGGAGCAGCTGTCCGCTCGGCTGTCCCGCGTCTGCTATCTTTCAGCACTTAGTAAATGACACTAATGATGACAGTGATGCACAACCACAGCGCTCAGCTCGCCCTCGACGACGGCGACCGCGCGGCCGCTTCGCCGTGTGGTTGATAGAAAGACCGAAGTTAGCGACAGCAGTGGTAAAAAATGCCCTTTTGTCCTGTTTGTTCTCTCATCCACGCGTCCAATTTCTGCCGCAGCGAGCGTCCCCGCCAGCGAAACCGAGTCGGTGAACACTGAGAATCAGAACGGCGAGGACGAGAAGACCACCTGCTGTGGACCTCTGTGGTGAGAACGTACACCGGATCATCCGAGCTGCCAACATTTGGGCAACCGTTGCAGTCGCTCTCTCCTCCCCCCTGTTACAAACTAACAAATTTCTCTTGTTTCCAGTCAAAAAATTTCTAAGTCCAAGTTCAGGTCAGTATATTTATATCTTACATTTATTTTGAAATGTTCATCTTTTTTCAAGCCCACAAGCCTGAACTGTTCTGTTTTTAATGGAAATTTTTTTGCATGTCATTCCCGACACTGATCTCCCTCCGCCCCCTCCAGTCGGCGCTGGCGCCGCTGGAACAGGTTCTGCCGCAGGAAGTGTCGTTTGGCCGTCAAATCGGTGCATTTTTATTGGCTGGTCATCATCCTGGTGTTCCTCAACACTCTCACCATATCGTCCGAGCATTACAATCAGCCTCTGTGGCTGACTGAAGTGCAGGGTGAGGAAAGTGTGACGCTGCGCCACAAATGTACACAATATATGTTTTTTTTAAATGATCCTTCTCGTTTTCCTTGTTTTTGATGAGGTCAGATGTGGCCAACAAGGTGCTGCTCGCCCTCTTCACATGTGAAATGTTGATGAAGATGTACAGTCTGGGGCTTGAGGCCTATTTTGTCTCCCTCTTCAACCGTTTCGACTGCTTCGTGGTGTGCGGAGGAATCACAGAAACCATTTTAGTGGAGCTGGAAATCATGTCTCCCCTCGGTATCTCTGTGTTCCGCTGCGTCCGCCTGCTGAGGATCTTCAAGGTCACGCGGTAAGGCGTGTGTGTCTGCGCGCGCGCGCGTGTGTGTGTGTAGTGTTTAATGCTCTTGTTCTCACAGTCACTGGCAGTCCCTGAGCAACCTGGTGGCGTCTCTGCTCAACTCCATGAAGTCCATTGCGTCTCTGCTGCTGCTGCTCTTCCTCTTCATCATCATCTTCTCCCTGCTGGGAATGCAAGTCTTTGGTGGGAAGTTTAACTTTGATGAGACCCAGACCAAGAGAAGCACCTTTGACAACTTCCCCCAGGCCCTGCTCACGGTCTTTCAGGTATTCACAGAGGGATGAGGCTCAGATTCCATCATGTCTGTCTGACCCGTCGCCCGTTTTGTTTCAGTCGTTTCACGAGATTGTTTGTGTTCAAGAAACAAAATGAGACTTGATCTCTAAATTTGGCTCTGCTCACCGGTGCTTGTCTCACACAGATCCTGACCGGAGAAGACTGGAATGCCGTTATGTATGATGGAATCATGGCGTACGGAGGTCCATCCTCATCAGGGATGATTGTGTGTTTTTACTTCATCATCCTCTTCATCTGTGGAAACTGTATCCTCTGATGCCAACAGCCAAGCTGGTGGTCATCTCAATAAACACAGAGGGGAGAGGTTTCCTTTACTTTAGCACTCAGACATCCTCCTGAACGTGTTCTTGGCCATCGCCGTGGACAACCTGGCGGATGCGGAATCACTTAATAAGGATGAAGACAAGAAAGAGTGAATCTTTAGTTAGAGATGTAGGTGCTCAGATTCATGTGTAAACACTGTCATTGACTCATCTTTGTCCATTACAGAGACAAAAAGGAAGATGAGAAAGATGAGAAGGTACCCTCACCCCCTTAAATAGCACCTCTGGGTGCAGCTTGATAGTTTTATTGTCCTCTGATGTTTTCTGCCTGAACCTCAGGAGGATGACGAGGACAATGACGACACCGCCGGAGAGGAGGAGGATCCAGAGGTTCCATCGGGGCCTCGGCCGGTCATCTCCGATCTGGTGAAGAAGGAGAAGATCACCCCCATTCCGGAAGGCAGCGCGTTCTTTATCTTCAGCACCACCAACCCGTATGAAGCGCTCACGCTTTACGCCCAGTTCGCTGTGTCTCGTCCTCTAAAACAGACTTCCTCTGCCCCCCAGGGTTCGCGTGTTCTGCCACAGGCTCATCAATCATCACATATTCACCAACCTCATCCTGGTCTTCATCATGCTCAGCTCCGTCTCCCTCGCCGCCGAGGACCCCATCAGGAACTTTTCAGCCCGCAACATTGTAAGTCCACTAACGTTCAGTACACATGTGGCTCAGCCTCGTGAACCGCTATTTAAACCAGAATAGATTCTCAAAATTAACACTAATTAAGTAACCTGTCATGGAATCGGATACTCTGTGATATTTATTTTACTTTCCATGACTAGTAACAAATCATTTATAGCAAATATTATCTCAGGTTGTGGTTTTAGCCGTCAAAGCATTTTCATGAGATCTGCTCTAACTGTCTGAGGAGGTTTTAAAGGTCCAGTATAAAAGATTGTTCACATTCGATTACCAGATTATATTGAACACTTTTATACACACTTACAGTGTGTAAGAATTTCAGCATATTTGTGGCCACATTTTTATTCGATGCGATATGAATAAAACTATTGACATCACCCCCCAATTTCTTAAGTAACCTGGATTTTAGAAGCAAAGTATTTCTTAATACAAATCTATTTGTGGCTCCCCTGCAGCCATTGTTGTTCCTCTGTGATGCTGGACCTTTAAACATTTTCTTTTCCTGCTAATGTCGCGCTAAAAGATAACTACATTCTCCACTTCTTAAGTGTAAATAATTTCTCTCTCGGTTTTTTTTGTGCTGCTGTGGTATCGCGTGCTTCTCCTGTAGCTCAGCCATGAGCTCAGGATTAGATTCCCAAAAACACCAGCACAGGCAGACAACTGAATTTGCCTCCTTATCGTTTCCCAACACATGACTTGATAAAGTCTATAGAAATTAAAAATTCTCATTGGCTTCATTTTTTTACACCTTAAAGAGAATCATTTAATGTCAATGCAAGTTTGATTTTTATAAGCGTGAGATTAAAAGGCGATTGCCTGTGCACCTTAAAGTGATCCAATCATGCCAAAAGCCTGTAGGGGCAAGAACTAATGAAGATTCATTGACAAACATGATAACCCGCTTACCACCTATAGGGGGCAGTGTCTATATGCAAAACAATGCTTTAGCTGGAGATCAATCAATAGCACTGGTTCTAGTTTTGGACTGAGAACAGTGAGTGAAGTTATTTATTCTTTGAGATGTGGAGAATGCGTCCGATGTTTGAAACCTGCCGCGAGAATGTCTCACTCACAAACCGAGTGAGTGAAAGAAGACGGCGCCTGAGGGAGGCCACCAACACACCCACAGCAGCTGAGTGATGGGCTTCCGCAGCTTTAATGGAGCAGAGCCGCCACAAAACAGGCGCCCAAGTTCGTCACCAGCCACCTGCAAGAAGAGGCTCTGATCCCATGAGACCAGAACAGAGGTTTTTGACCATCAAACCAGACAGCAGGTCCTGGAGGGCTCGTAATGGCTGCAGGTGACATCAAAGCAGCAAAATATAAAGAAGTCCTGGAGGATAATCTGACCCGGACTAAAAGGAGACCGTCACAGGACACCGAGCTGAAGCCCACAGAACAACAAGAGATTCGTTTGAAAGAAAACCTCTTCCTGAGTGTGGAGCTCAGGCCTTAGGACAATTTAAGGATGGACCAGAAAATTCTTGTTAGAGAACAAAGCTAAATTACACAAACCCCTGATTCTATTTATAAGAAAATCAAACAAAAGGAGAAAACATCGAAGGGGACAAATCCTTTTTATACCCACAGTAAACACCTGGGGTGTAGAAACTACCCTAGAACAGCCGAACTGTCTCAGTCGAAGGCCCGATTCACTAAATATCGTTGAGTCTCATCATTACGAAGAGGATTCTTCTCACGTTAGACTCCCAGGTTTGGACATTGTGTGTTTAGACTAACAAACCTATTTTTTCCAGGAAAATCAGCGACGGCAACAATGACTGCCTTTATTTATTTACGTTCACTCTGATGTTTAAATCTCCCTGATGTCTTATCTTTGTTAAACATCTGCGTTGCTTTTTGCAGATACTTGGTTACTTTGACTATGCTTTCACGGCTATCTTTACTGTTGAGATCGTGTTGAAGGTAAATGTCCTGTGTCCCCGTCTGTGCTGTGACTAACCTCACTCCAATAACACTCCAAACATCTTGTTACCTTCCAGGTCCTAGGCTATGCAGATTATGTCTTCACTAGTATGTTTACATTTGAGATCATATTGAAGGTAACCTTCTTAAAACGACAACGATAGCCTTGCTGCATTCTCTCCTTGTGTGTCACCTGCCACTCAGTACAACCTGGCTTGCTTGTTTCCTTTCTCTTATTTACTTTTTCTCTATCTCGAAGGCACCTCTTTTAAAATATATATATATATATATATATACAAAACGAAAGCAAGCAAAAGTGAAACATTGGAGATATCACTTTTCCGCACGCGGGCACAAAGTGTGTCGCGTTACGAGAACTCGTGTCAGGGGAAGGAAACATCACATCAGCATTACATTACACTCACATGGGTGTCACACCATTCGGGCTGTAGTCATTTAAGTGGTGCAGATGCGTAAGACATGATGCAACCCCTTCGACGCAGTGCAGCACATTTTAACACGCCGCCCAGACATTGATGCATTGGCTGAAGTTGAGGTCACCCGCAGAGAGGCGTTCAGAGACGTAAACGTCAACTCCAGTCAAAGCTGACTTCATGCCTCGCCCACTGACTGCTTAAGAGTGTCCATAAAAGAGGGGGCAAAACAGCCATGTTCCCGCCGAGCATGGTTCAGTCTGCTTTCCCCGACTGAGGACGTAGAAATGTGGAGCTGAGTCCGGGGACATTTGTGACCAAAAAAAAAAAAAAGAGAGCGAGAGAAAAACAATCTTTGTTTTCCTCCAATCCTCCAATGAGAGCGCCCTTCTCTGTCCACATTTACATGCACTCAGAATATTAATCCTTGACTTCTTACTTGAAGAAGAGTTATCTTGGCTGGTTTTCTTCTCTGCCTGCTCTAATCGGAGGTTTTAGCTGGGAGCTGCCTCCCTTTATTCTGAACTATTAAAGAACATAACTGAATGTGCTTTAAGGGGGCGGTCCACATGAATGTGACAGTAAGGCCGGCTCCCATTTCCAATCACTATAGGTAGAGCTCTCGCAGCTGGTAAAAGAATCCCAGACGTCATGGCAACAAAATGCATGTTTTATTGCCCCATGGATTGAGAAATGAATGACTTACTACTACATTCATGTAGATAAGGGCCGTGGGGGTGGTGGCGTTAGATCCTGACCTCCCGTTTCACTGAGCTCGCCACCCCGAATCAGAGTGAAAAACGAGTGTGTAGAAGTGTGAGAGCGTGCAAGGTGGAGACTGGTGTGTGTGTGGGCATTTGTATATTTAATGTGTTTAAGGTGTGTGTGCACTCTGAAATGTGTAGCGTGTGCGTATGTGTTTGTGTGCGTGTAGGACAAAATGTGGTTTTTGTGTGTGTGTTTTTGTCAGTTCCTCCTTTAAATTCCCTGTTCTCCGATCAGATGACCACATACGGAGCCTTCCTCCATAAAGGAGCGTTCTGTCGGAATTACTTCAACCTCCTGGACCTGCTGGTGGTTGGAGTTTCTCTCGTCTCCTTTGGCATCCAGTGAGCGAATATGTTGACTTTGTTTTTTACGTGACAATCATTGTTTTTAAAAAAGAACTTACCGAGTTGGGAAAGGTGGACGAGGACACCTGTAAACTATATGCTTTATTCATCATCAATTGTTAAGACTAAACTAAAGTCCATTGTGATTGACGATCCATTCCGTTGCGTTCCAGGTCATCGGCCATCTCTGTGGTGAAGATTCTGAGGGTCCTTCGTGTGCTTCGACCCCTCAGGGCCATCAACCGAGCCAAAGGTCTAAAGGTGAGACTGGGACTGAGGTAAACGACGGAAGTCATCATTAAGCCTGACCCTCTTTCAAGTGACAAACCTAAATACAGAACACTGCAATCCCCGTCTCCCCTGGAGACAGCGTGATTAGACCATAATAATACACCACTCATTCCTGCCTTGTTTGGCTAAGTACATATTTTAGTGGTTACCTTCATTTCCAGAGGTTTTTCACATAATAAATGTGACACTCTGTCCCAAATTTCTGTCCTATTTTATCAGCCGGCCCCAGGAGACTCTACGGGGTTGTTCAGAGATAACACCCTGACGTGTAAATGTCACCGCGTGTATTAACGTCTCCCTGTCTCTTGCAGCATGTGGTGCAGTGCGTGTTTGTTGCTATCAGAACCATCGGCAACATCATGATCGTCACCACGCTGCTGCAGTTCATGTTTGCCTGCATCGGGGTGCAGCTCTTTAAGGTCAGCGCCACAGTTTTCAGTCACGGAACACAGCTTCATCATAGATTTAAAAAAAAATCATGTCTTTCCTCCTCAGGGGAAGTTCTACCGTTGCACAGATGAAGCCAAGTCCAGTCCAGAGGAGTGCAAGTCAGTTTCCCTCATCGCCCACTAAGCTCCAGCCGTTGTCTCAGCTTTCACACGACTCTCATCCTCTCACAGGGGCACCTACATCCTGTACAAGGACGGAGACGTGAACCAGCCGACCATCCACAAGCGGGTGTGGCACAACAGCGACTTCAACTTCGACAACGTGCTGATGGCCATGATGGCTCTCTTCACCGTCTCCACCTTTGAAGGATGGCCTGCGTGAGTCCGAATCCCCAAGCGGGGAGTCTGATTTTAGCATCCTAAAGGCCGTCACATCAAGGATGACCTCACGTGTTTGCCGTCTTTTTTATTTGGTCAGGTTGCTCTACAAGGCCATCGACTCCAACAGGGAGAACCTGGGTCCCATCTACAACTACCGCGTGGAGATTTCCATCTTCTTCATCATCTACATCATCATCATCGCTTTCTTCATGATGAACATCTTTGTTGGTTTCGTGATCGTCACGTTTCAGGAGCAAGGAGAGAAGGAATATAAAAACTGCGAACTGGACAAGAACCAGGTCAGCCAGCCGCGTGGCTTACGCCAATGGGCCGTTAAAAAAGTTGAATCGAGGTTAAAAGGTGCGTTCCTCTGCAGCGCCAGTGTGTGGAGTACGCTCTGAAGGCACGTCCGCTCAGGAGGTACATCCCTAAAAACCCATACCAGTACAAGTTCTGGTACGTGGTGAACTCCACTGGGTTTGAGTACATCATGTTTGTGTTGATCATGCTCAACACACTCTGTCTGGCTGTGCAGGTAAGATCTCACAGGGGCCAAGGGTTTGAATTTAAAGGGCATGTCATATTGAAAGCAATTAAAAAGGATTTATTTAGTGAGTTTGGGGCTCCTTTGACCTCTTTTGTTGTGTCCTGCTGCAGCACTATGGCCAGTCGGCGCTCTTCAACTACGTCATGGACATATTAAACATGGTCTTCACCACTGTCTTTACTGTGGAAATGGTTCTCAAGCTCATCGCTTTCAAACCCAGGGTGAGTTAGCACACAACCCCCAACGCCTCCTCGTGACAGTTTGTTTGTTTGTTTTTTAAAAAGCAGCTGTTGAATAGACATAAGATTGTGCCGATGGTGTGAAAATAAAAGCATCAGTTATGGGAGTGCTGGAACGCAGGAGATGTTCAATGAATGCTTTGTCTTTGTTGTCCACCAGCTCTTTGTTGAGAAGAAGGACAGGATGCTAGTAAGAGAGTGTGTAGAGTGCAGTGGTGACATATTTCTACTCACCTTTGACTGCACTGCATGTCATTTTGTTATAATATACTATCACAATCTACTTGTGAGCCCCCAATACACAACCAGAATTTTAAAAAAATGCTCTATTCTGGTTTAAAAATATTTTACTTCTCCTGCCCACCGCTCGCTGCCCCTCACTCAGGGCTATTTTGGGGATGCCTGGAATGTTTTCGACGCCCTGGTTGTGATTGGCAGCATAGTAGACATAGTTCTCAGTGAGATCGATGTAAGTAAACTCGGCTGTTTGGAGCGCCGCTGCTCCCTGACCTCTGACCTCTCTCTGTTCAGGCCTTCTCAGCAGCTCTCCTCTAAGAGAGTCAACGTTTCAGCTTTTTGCAGATTCTCGATGCTTCATCTTATCTCTCTCTTTCCCTTTCTCTCCCCGTCTGCCATCATTATATCCTGTGGGATGTCCCCCGTCCATCCTCACTTGATCTTCCATCTCTACATTCGCCTTTCTCTCCTTTCCTTCATATTCTTACACCTTCATGTCTGACCACACGCTAACAGCACTATTTCGCTGATGCTTGGAACACGTTTGATGCTTTGATTGTGGTTGGTAGCGTCGTGGATATCGCTATCACCGAAGTCAACGTAAGTACAGCTTTTTCTCCCTCTCGTCTTGAGCTGAAGCCTTACAGAAAAGCCTCCTCGTCTTTTGTCCCGTTATCGACCCTGACCTTCAGAAGGCGACACCATTTATCTTATAGAAAACATCCATTTGAATGGTGATATTTACAAAAACCTCGATAAAATTGTTTCCTACATGAATCCGAACCCGTCGATAGAGCCCAGCTACTCTGCAAAGCTTCAGTTTTATTGTTCTAACCCTGATTCAATACAATCCTCGGTTTTATTGCTGTTTTGATGTCCGTGTTTCTTTGCGCTGAAATGCTAATCAATAACTCTGATTATATGTGTGAAAAGAGGAGGACTGTCTCATGTGTATCTGTGAATCGCGGCCTTTGTCTGCTTAAGAGAAGGACTCTTTTTGACCCGGTTCTCTAACACTTATTCTCATCCATTTTGTTCCTGTAGAAACTTGTCGAGGCAAGTATGACAACCAAAACATGTTTTCTGTGTGTTGTGTTTAACAACTTTATCTTTGGGAACCTTTTACGGTCGTTTGACCCAGGTCAGAAGATTTCTTTGTGTACCCCAGTTAAAAAAAACAACTTTTTAGCTTATTCAGCACACGCAACAACACTTAAATACATTTGAAATATGGTCAGTTAATGATGGGAGCAACAGTGCTAGCATATATGCCGAGCCACTGACATCACATCGTATAATAACACAATAATCCATGTTGACCAGGGCCTTTGTGATTCGTGTTGCATTTGAGTCTCAGTTATAAATTATTAAATTTCCGATTATGCTTGTTTGAGGTCTATAAAAAGAGCGGCCACACGCCCTCCTGGCTGAGCTGCAGTGCTGTTTTCTCTGGAGTTCCTGTCTCATCTTTTCTCTGATTTCTGAAATTCAGCGTTTGTCTCTGCATGATAAACACGTACTGACCTCGTCTGGAGCGACAGTATCCCTGTTATGCATGTGTGTTTTACATGTTTAGGACATGCTGTGTGTGTGTGTGTGTGTATGAATGCTAGGGATGTTGATGTAAATTCACAAGGACTTTTCAAGGGCGGTTCTTGTGAGAGCTCATTTCCTGCATGTTTGTGTCATTGTGTCGGGTCAGATAATAAACACTTGAAGATTATCCAGGTTTGCATCTTGACTGCTCGCCACGGCAGGCATGAGCTGATGTGAACATCTGACTCCTCATCTCTCCCACATTCTCCCACACGTTTATAACATCCCTTCCATGTCCTGCACAGATGGCGCTTGGTCACCCGCTCCATTCCCCACCGGTCAGTTGTGTTGTGGTTGTCTTTTGTTTTGATTGTTTGTTTGCATTTTTTTGCATTTGAGCATTGAAGCATTGAAGCATTAGAGCTTTTCCACACCAACAATCCTCACCTCCAGACAGAATGGCCCTGGAGCTTTGAAAATGGGAAGAAAAATCAAAGCTTAGTTAAGAAGATAAACTACCGCACGTTCCATAGTTGTACCCCACACGTCCTCCTTGTTGGTTGGTTTTTTTAAACGAATTTTTAAGAGCAGTGTTCAGAACAGACATATTGACTAATATAATTTTTCTAAAGCCTCCGACAGTCTTGAGCTGAGGGGGTCACACTTTACTGACCTTCTACATGAAAAGACACAGCCGACAAAAGCAGCCGTGACAACAGGAGAGTTATTTAAGTTCAGAGGCAGGAGGACCGGGGGTGGTGGTGGGGCTAATGACATTCTGGTATTTTAGGATAGAAAGGGTAGATAGCTGAGAGTCACCTGATGTCAGCTGGTCTCAGCTCAGCTTTCAGCCAAGCACAGTTCCTGTGTCCAGCTGAACTGGCTCCAGTCAGTTAACTGGTACCTCAGGATCTGTCAGTGAGTCAGTGGAAGACGGCGTGTTAAAGCATAAATCTGTCCACTTTGACTGATGGTGGATTAAAGCAGCTGAGTTTGAGGTTCTTTAATGATCTTGTGTTTGTCTCTGTGTTCTGTCTTCCTGTAGTGAGCTCTTAAAGCTCAGAAAAGGAGCTCATGTGTAGCGCAGGTGTGTAGACTCTAGTCAGGTGCATGAACACCCCAACAGTGGCTCTACTTCTCCTCCTCTTCATACCTCTCAGCCTCCCTCTCTCACTATGACTTTTTCTGACCCTCTTTACCTCCCCGGTGTCCCCTACTTCTGCACCAGACCGTGAGAGCGGCCCCTGCCACGGCGGTTCTGTTGATGCATGACTGGCTGCATTGCTACTAACCCACAAATGCTAGTTTCTCTCCAGAGTATGTAGCGTACGTATGCAGCGCTTCCCCCCCAGCAACGTGCTAATGCTGTGCATGCTCCATCGACACTCTGGATTACCAGGATTACCTAAAGAACCTCCTCAAGCTAATTCACCATTTTTATTATTTTCGCTGGTTCTGCACCTCATACCGATATAAGGTCACGTGTCGTGCTGCTGGATTTGACGAAGCCACATCTGTCCGGAGTATCTCGACGATGCTGTATCGGCCGATGCTTCGGTTTTATTTTGCACCTCAGTTTTGTCTGGACGCTTGCCAAATAATGAAATAATGCAAACATCCTAAAGTGGCATCCTAAACAGCATACGAGTGTGTGTGTGTGTGTGTGTGTGTGTGAGAGAGCGACTGTCAGATTATTTTATTTTTAATTTTATTTTACCCAAAAGACAAAAGGCCACATGTTAATATCAAGGGGAACAAAGTATATCGTCACGAGAATTCCAGAGGGCATTTATCACCACAGGATTTCATCACGGTGGTTCGTTTCCCATTATCATCAATGGCACCTGCCCCTTCTAGGTCAGCTGTCCCATCAGTAAAGGCAAAAGGGGGGGTGGCTGTGATAAAGTTGTGTTGCTGCTGTAATGTGCGTCTGACTGTTCTGCATAGAGACTGTTAAGCTATTGTGTGACAGTCGTGTGTGTCGTTACTCTACATGGACGTGATGCCTGAATGTCTCTCTCTGTTGTAGCGAAAATGATCCGTTTTGTCTCTTCCGTGATTCTATGGATTGTCGATGACTTTTTGAATGTGATACATACATGTTTGGCCTGGTGGGTTTGAGACCCGCGGGCTCTGTGCAAGTCATTAATGCCGGTGTTTGATTTTAAAGCCGACGGAGACTCCTCAGGTGGATGAGATGGGGGTAAGCCGCTCCACAACCCCTCAGGGCATCTGCATTTGTTTCTTTTGTATTTTCTGTCTTTATTTTACTTATTGTTTTGTTATATTGTTCGACTAGATAAGGCTCTTACGTCCCCTTCATTTCCTGTCCTCTGTTTGGTTTGTTTGTACCTCTCCGACCAGTTTGGTTTGTCTGGGTGTTATCGCTAAGGAAGGGGTGTCACTCAAACGTGATGCTGCGCGTGCAGTTGGGTGGGAGTGGTCTGGCCTCTCACGTTTGCTCTGTTGACACCGCCACATGGACTCTGCCGCCATTCTGATGGCTTAGGTAGTGACCCATGGATGATCCCTGGTATCGGGTCAGACAGCTCTGACCCGTGAACCTCTAGGTTGACCCCGTTGGGGTCGATCCCACTGTGACTCCGCATGCAGTGACTCTGGACTGAGGGTGCCATGCTTGAGCAGACGTGTCCTGTCAAGTATGGTTTTCTCCAGCATGCTTGCCTTCTTGCTTCCTTCCCTGTAGGTCTGTACAACGTAAGAACTCCTGGCTGTGCTTAGATCAGGCTGAAAGACGCGTATCGTGTATGGTTTAATGTGAGGAGGAGCCAGTGCTGCTTCACAACCCAAACTCCAGGTTTTCCCTCACTGCTCTCTCAGCCCATACATGTCTGGTCTCAAGGGTCTCTGTTTGGACCCCATCAGCCTGTAAAGCACAGCCAGATGCTCTGTGCCACCTCGGTCCACTCACCCCTCCCCGCCAACCTCTGACCTCCATCTGCTTCCTCCACAGAACACGGAGGACAGCGCTCGCATTTCCATCACTTTCTTCCGTCTGTTTCGAGTAATGCGCCTGGTCAAGCTGCTCAGCAGGGGGGAGGGCATCCGTACCCTGCTTTGGACGTTCATTAAATCCTTCCAGGTGGGGTGAACCACAGATTACAGGTTAGAGACTAATCGAGTCACATTCATCTAACCTCTCTGCTCTCTATTGCCTGAAGGCTCTGCCGTATGTCGCTCTGCTGATCGCCATGCTGTTCTTCATCTACGCCGTCATCGGCATGCAGGTTCGTCATTAAATGTGAACGAATGTCACGTTCCGGTACCGCGGCTGAATGTGTTGGTCCAATGTGGTCGTTCCAGATGTTCGGAAAGGTGGCTATGGTGGACGGCACACACATCAACAGGAACAACAACTTCCAGACCTTCCCTCAGGCCGTGCTCCTCCTCTTTAGGTGGGCAGGAGTCGAGCTGACTGACTAAGCTTCTTCTCTGTCGCCATGCGAAGGTCACTCGTGTAATGCGTCGCTCATTCGTGCCCCCCAGGTGTGCCACCGGGGAGGCATGGCAGGAGATCATGTTGGCCTGTATGTCAGGAAAACTGTGCGACCCAGAGTCCGACTACAACCCCGGGGAGGAGATGACATGCGGCAGTGGATTCGCAATAGTTTATTTCATCACGTTCTACATGCTCTGCGCCTTCTTGGTACGCACAAGTGTTCCGTCTGACACTGTTAGTGGCTGAAATGAGACATTCGATAAGAGTCAGACAAAACTGTGACAGTTCTGTGATTCATTTGTTACTATACAAGAAAAAGAGGACTCATTTAGAGTTACACAGGAGCTTCAGATATCATTGTTGCCTTACCTGGTAGATGGCCAGTGCATCTGCAAACCCCCCTTTAAAGCATATTTTCTGTCATAAATAAAGTATAAATACTGACGCTATGGCCAGCTGTACTGTGTCTTGTGCTGGACTGTTTCTGTCCGCCTTAAACTGCCTGAAACACACTCAGTTGGCAGCGATTGATATCTGCTTCAGGTTTACAGGCCACACAATTTATAATTCCAAATATAACAGCCTCTATTGTCATTTTCTTTAGTTTTATTTTCCATTTTTGCCGTAATTGAAGGTGTTGTGATAATCCAGACTGTCATCACTGCCCTCCAGATTATCAACTTGTTTGTTGCTGTCATCATGGACAACTTTGACTATTTAACACGGGACTGGTCCATTCTGGGTCCACATCACCTCGACGAATTCAAGAGGATCTGGTCAGAGTATGACCCAGAGGCCAAGTACGTTTCCATTGCCTCCAGAATCCCAATCAATCAAGTTCCCCAGCCTTTATTAGCTCCTTAAAAATTCAATTTTTTCCCAATCAATCATTTTTTTATACAGGGGCAGAATTAAACATCTGGACGTGGTCACACTCCTTCGTCGTATCCAGCCTCCGCTCGGCTTTGGGAAACTGTGTCCTCACAGAGTCGCCTGCAAGGTTTCATTCACTTCCTGTGTACCAATGTGCTGCTCAATGGTTCCACCTGTTCTATCACATTTACCAACGTGCCGTGCCTGTTCTTTTTCCCTCAGAGGCTGGTAGCCATGAACATGCCTCTGAACAGCGACGGCACCGTCATGTTTAACGCCACTCTGTTTGCGCTGGTGCGCACCGCCCTCAAGATCAAAACGGAAGGTACGAACTCCTGTGGTTCAAGAACATGAGGACGCTTCCCTGACGTTGCTCTGAAGTGACATTTGTTCGCCGCGGTGCAGGTAATCTTGAGCAGGCCAACGAAGAGCTGCGAGCGGTCATCAAGAAAATCTGGAAGAGGACCAGCATGAAGCTGCTGGATCAAGTGGTGCCCCCTGCTGGTGGTCAGTGGAAGTTGCCTGTCTTTTTTTTAGGATCATAGATTATGCCTCCAACCGTGTGTCACACAAACCACACGAGAAGGGCTTTCAACAAAACACACACACACACAGAAACACACACACACACACACACACACACACACACACACACACTTAGCTATATTTCTATCTTTGTTGGGAATTTCATAGACATTATACATTACACACCTTCCTACCAACACTAAACATCCCATCTAACCCTAAGTTACTCAATAAATTGCAAATACAAGGACACATGTGTGCGCACACACACACACATAGCACACACACATGCTATAATGTCATATAGACCTTTTTTGCAGTAAAACTGTATTTTTCTGGTATGTGCTCACTCCTCTTCTCCAGCCTGTCCTTTTAGAGCTGTGTTTCTTATCTGAGTGTGTGTTTGATGGATACTTCCCGCTCCTGCCCTCTATGCTGATGGACGCCACCGACTGTCTGCAGGGACAAGGGCTTGCATGGCCTTGTAGACCACTGTGCGATTGCATGATCTGTGTCTAATGTCTCTGTCTCTCTCTTTCTTCATCTGTCTCTCTAGTTTAATCTGTCTGACCTTTTTCTTTCCTCACTGCTTGAGCTTCCACAGCCTAGTTTTCTCACACATTTTTTTAAAGACTCTGTATCTAAATCTCTGAGACACTTCAGAATATTCTGAAGCAGTTCTGTTTTAGGGTGGTGGCATGGAACTGGCGTTGCCTCTCTCCGATCTCTGTCCCCAGCGTGCTTGCTCGCAGTGATTCAGACCCCTGCTTCAGAATGATTCTTACACACTTTTGCCAAAAACTAAAAGAAGAGGAAAAAACCCAAAACATACCTGTACACAGGTCAAATGTAAACAATTTGCACACATCATAAGAAAGGCATACATGAAGATAAAGCGGTTAATATACTCAAACATGTATGATGCACATTGTAGGTGTGCTTGCTTGCATGTGCTCAAATATTTATAATATGAATTAAATGGCACTCGCTTGACATTTAAATCAAAGATATATTTGATTGGTCTGCTCTTGTGCCTTCCAGTAACAATAATGTTTTTTTTTAAATGATGTGTGCCTCAACATATAGTAAAATCTAGACAGTCCAAATCCTATTTCGCAGCCTGTCTGTCGACTGCACTGTGTATATTTGTGGTCTTGAGCTCATTCTGTCCATTTCTTCAGAAGTCCAGTACATGAAAATGAGACAGAGATGGTTTACTAGTTTGCTGTCACAGTGATTTCTTAAACAGTTTAGATTGAGGGGAAGACAGAAATGTATGATTTGGACGTAGGTCATTTCCCTTCATTGAGGTCGGCGACTGCCTCGTGTATAAGGAGAAACGAGTCACTCCCTGTCTCAACCTGGCTACTTTCTGTGTGTAGCGACTGACACAGGAAGCATTTGTGTGGTCTGTTCACTCAGATGATGAGGTAACCGTGGGGAAGTTCTATGCCACCTTCCTGATACAGGACTACTTTAGGAAATTCAAGAAACGTAAAGAGGAAGGACTGGTGGGCGCTCACCCCTCCCAGAACAGCACGGCTATGGCACTGCAGGTGAGCTCTTTTACCGTCTTATCTCTGAGAGAGAGGAGGCTGACTGTTGTTCCATGGAAACGTGCGTTCCAGTATTTTTGTGATCTCCTATAACGTCTCTCATTATGTCATCAAGTGTGCTAATGTGATGTTTAGGATCCAGCAGGACATGTGTGATCTCAGTGTACAGTATGAAGTTGTGATTTCTGTCTTTCCCGTGTGGAATTTATTTACTGGCGTCTTCGTCAATGTAGATGTTAAATGTATGTCATCAGCTTTATTTCCTGTATTTTGTGCGGTTCACTCATCTGTTCACCATATGCATTTCTGTTACCTTATTGTACGATATATGGCTCCTATTTATCCCCATATATCTTTTTGGCATAATAAACATGGACATGTTATAGTTTTTTACAGTAACATTTTATACGTTGTTTTTTTAAATGCATTTATAAAAAGGACAGGACTCCCTGAAATATATAAAAGATATCTGGATGCAACTTTAGACATCTGAGCCAATTAAAGACCGCTGCAGGTTGCATTTAGGGGAACATTTGTCTGTCTGCCGTTCATGTCTCACAGTCTTTCAGTATGGTAAATGTCAGGTGTGTGTGTTTGAGCAGTGTGTGTGGCGGCTGTGAGTGTGCGATGTCAAATTTCCCACTGTGAGATGAAGGTCGCCGCTGTAGCATTTCGCCCTCTTGTTGTCATTGTTACAGGCTGGCCTTCGCACTCTGCATGATATCGGCCCCGAAATCCGACGAGCGATATCATGTGACCTGCAAGATGACGAGCTAGTAGACTTTATTCCAGAGGAAGATGAGGAAATATATAGGGTAACGGATTTAATTTTACACGGCAGGAAAGCACGATTGTGTAGTTTCTACTAGGTGTGTAATGTGCTGCAGCACACGCACTGTCCTTAATTCTACAGTAGCACCATTTGATGGATTAATTTATTTGGCTTTCTGTTGTTTTCTTTCTATTCTGGCTTCAACAAAATCCAAACAGTTCATTTTCCTCACATCACATTTCATGTAACCAGCATGTAAACTTCCTTTTTGCTCCTATATTTTGAGAAGAAAATCCGCCTGCAGACTTAACATGGTGTTTATGGCGACACGCTTCAGGCCCTCGTGGTTTCACTCTGACCGTTCTTTCGCAGCGCAATGGCGGGCTCTTCGCCAACCATCTAATGAACGGCGGTCATCGCCGGTCCAATGGCCATCAGACCAACGCCACTCAGCGACCACTGCAGGTGCAGCCACCGCCTCACTATGCCCACATGGAGCAGCCGGTGGGCCGCCTGTCCCGGGCCAATGCAATGTCCCACCACAACCAGCATCACCACCACCACCACCACCACCATCACCATCACCGCCGCCACCACAACTCCTACGGCAAGTCTCCCAAATCCACCAACATCAACCTCAACAATGCCAACGTGTCCTCCCTGCCCAACGGAGGACACCATCGTTACTACGAGCATGCGCCTCCAAATGGTTACCCGGGTCTTCGCAACGCCTACTACAACAAGCCCCGGACCCCCCAGGCTCAAAGGTACCAAAGTGTAGATGTACAACCTCATTACTGTCACAAATTTATTTTACCATTTATTTATTACATTTTTCTGATTAGTCAAAAAAAATTGAATATGATTTCATTTATAAACTATATTATAACAAAACATTCAATATTCTGACTGTATGACCAGTGACAAAATACACTTATTAGATATTTCTATCAAAAGGTCAGGTTTTATTAGTTGCATAAAAAAAAAGTAAAACAAACACTTGATGTGCATTTGATGTTTATTTTATGGCTTTCTCTCTTGTGTAAGGTTGGAGTCAGGCTCTTATCATAACTTCTTGTTTCATAAACTGTCAATCTTCCCCTTCCATATTGTCGTAATCATCCTTTAACACCAACAGTTAATTTCTAAACTCACCAACAGTTCTCTGTTTAATCAGCCCCTCCAGTATTGGGTATGTTTTTGTTTGTTTATTTTATTTATACACCCGTCATTACTCTCTCTCCTCATGCATATGCCAGTATATGAGTGCCGTATATGATTCATATACTGTATGATATATACATCGAACCCCTTCCGGCTTTTCCTCCCTGACTCCTTCCTAACTGAAATACTTTCTCTCGACCATCCCTCTGCTTTCTTGGACAGAAGGCGCTACTATGAGACCTATGTTAGGTATGTTGTTTCGTTTGTTTTTTATTTTCTTCACCTAAGTTTGACTCCAGCAAAAAGTCTCACCTGGAAAGAGAGGACTTTTTTAAAGTTTAACATTAACACTGATTTCATTTTGACTCAGCCATGGATCTGTGAATGCTGACCCTGGTCTTTTTTGTTTTGTTTTTTGAAGTTGAGGAGTGATAACAGCGTATTACTGACGGCTGGCCTGCTTTATGCATGTGCTACAGTGGCGTCACTGGATTAAGATGCTTGAAAAGAAATGAATGTTTTCATTAACATGACCCTTCACTACACAGAACAGTTTTGATTGAGCTCCCTTCTGGATGGAAGGTGTAGTTCCGAGTCTTGCTCTTGCTCTGTTGTCTCGTTGTTAACTGTGCAAGGATGCTCAGTTGCGTTGCTGCCCCCTGGAGGCTGGGATCTGCATGGCAGTGCATGGCCCTATTCAACTCAGCCCTCCGAACAGAGGCGGTGCGCGGACATTGACCCCTCTCGCCTCATCTCTCGTCAGATCACACGGAGCGGATGGACACCATCCCACCATTCGCAGGGAGGAGGAGTTTGATGACGATCGCTTATCTGGGGAGTACTACAGTGGGGAGGAGTTCTATGAAGACGACAGCATGCTGTCAGGGGACCGGTATTACTCTTCCTGCTCTTCCATCTGGGCTCTGATTGTATTATGAACCAAACAATGAAGTACTCTCTTCTGGATGTTCTCAGGTATCAGACCAGTGACACAGAATACGAGACACCCAAAGGTTATCATCACCCAGACGCTTACTACGACGATGATGAGCAGCCTCTCTACCACGACTCACGGAGGTCACCAAAGAGACGGCTGCTCCCTGCAACGCCTCAAGGCGAGTAAAGCATGTTGGAAGGGTCTTAATTAAAGTTTTGGTCATATTGGCTTAAGTAAAATATGAAAGATATCTTGCCAAGGCCCCATTAAACCACTGACATCAGATTCAAATATTTGGTTTAGCTGTTTAGCCAATTATCAGCTGGCTCATTTTCAGCTATTTTTTTCATGACGCAGTAATGAAAACACCCACTTGTGCAACTCTCAACTCAATCAGGTAACAGGAGACCATCCTTCAACTTTGAGTGTCTGCGCAGACAGAGCAGCCAGGACGAGCTTCCACACCCACGTACAGCTTTACCGCTGCACCTGATGCAGCATCAGGTATTTCCCACATGTTTAAAAAGGTGGAATGGCTTCCTTTACATTTCCCTACTCGCTTCCTTCCTGCCAGGTCATGGCCGTAGCAGGCCTGGACTCCAGCAGAGCCCACCGCCTCTCGCCTACCCGCTCCACACGTTCCTGGGCCACCCCGCCCGCCACCCCGGCCAGTAATGACCAGTCCCCGTACTACACCCCTCTCATCCGCGTGGAGCACCTCCACAGGGAGAACGGCGGCGGCAGCCAAGTGTCGGTGCGCAAGAGCTCCTGGTACACAGACGACCCTGATTTCCCCCTCAGGGCGTATTCACCCGTCCACCTGCAGGTGCCACCTGAGTACCACAGCCAGTTCCACCAGAAGAGAGGCAGTGCCACCAGCTTGGTTGAAGCAGTGAGTTTGACCGTACAGCCCACAATGATGCCGTCATAATAATTCGCTGATTCGTTGATTTTCTCTCCAAAGGTTTTGATATCAGAAGGACTCGGGAGATACGCCAAGGATCCAAATTTCGTCGCCGCCACAAAACACGAAATAGCGGACGCGTGTGAAATGACGATAGATGAGATGGAGAGCGCGGCCAGCCACCTGCTGAACGGCGGGATGACTCCCGGAGTCAACGGGGTCAACGTGTTCCCCATTCTGACTCCGAGGGATTTTGATCTGCAGGAGACGGCGGCCAGCTACAGCGACGAGGAGCCGGAGACAGAACCGAGAGCTCCCTACGAGGAGGACCTGGCCGATGAGATGATCTGCATCACGACCTTATAGCAGTGGCTCAGAACGCCGAATCCATGAATATTTAAAAATGCATCTGTTGGCTCTGTCCAAAAGAAGTGCCTTTTAAACCGAAGGGAAAAGGCATACAGAACAAAAACACACGAGTCCCGTTCTTCTAAATCGCTCTCCACCTGCCAGCAAAGGAGGCTGCAGCACCAGACACTGTCCATTCCCTGGACGTGATGTACCGGGTCAACGTGCAGCCCATCAGAGATCAGGACATTGAGGACAGTGAAAGACGGAGCAGTCGGTAAAAGCGAGAGGTCCTCTGTCGGGTAGGTCTTTAAGGGTGATGACAATCAGATGCACGATGTCATTCCCACGGTCACTTTATTGAGGTTTCGGCATATCATGCAAGTTTTCAATGCAAGCATTGGAAGGCATATCTCCTCCCGTAGTTGTTCGTCCGGAACGTGATCCCCTGTGTCGTTAGAGCAGATCTCCGCCGAGTTCAACCCCCAAGAGTTCTACCAGATTATGCAGGAACAAACTGCTAATTAAGGCATCATTCAACTTGAGATATGTACTTTTGAACGACTAAAGCATTTGTGATAAATGCACTAGCAGACAGGTTATTTCAAAATTTTAGAATAGCCTAATATTTCATAGTTGATATGCTGTAAATTGTATTATATTACAGAAGAAACTTTGTAAAGATATATTCTATATTTTGTAATTATGTATCATTTAAAAAAAAAATCAGCAATATGGACCCTTGTGATGCTATAAAAGCAGACTTGCTTTATTTTATTAGGTAAATATTGTGATTAAAATGTTTTTTTGGTTTGTTTTTGCTGGTATGCACCTTTTATTTTGCCTATAAAACAGCATTTTTATGAGACTCTGCTTCTATGACAACACTGCTGCACAAGATATGCAAACGGCTGGATTTCTCAGCAGAGGTGTGCACGTGCTACTCCTCCAAAGCTCCTTTACTGGGGCACCCTCCAAAGGCAGACCTCTGCATGTAATGCTTCAGTTGTTCAGAGACGTGTTTGCATATTTTGTGCAGGGCGTGCACAAGCATTTGAAATGCATCGTGCATTAACAATGCTGCTCTTTAAGTTGATTTCAGAGTCAAACTTAAGTTTGTCAGCACTACTGAAATGCCTTTTTGCTGCTGAAGGAAATGGGGGCGGGGGGAGATGGGAAAAACAGGGTTAAATTCAAGTTTCTGCTGTGATTTTCCAAAATTATCTGCTTCACTGCTGACGGATCCATTAAAGCTGCGCGCTGGCAGCGACGTCTTAGCCTTTAGGTGTCAAGAGTGAAACGTCTCAGTCCGGGACAGAGAGTGTCCTGTAGAGGGGCTAAGCAATACATAACCCCACCCCCACCCCCACCCCACCCGTCCCCTCACAGCCTGCCAGGTCCCTGCGTATGCGAAACCTTGTCACGCAACGATGAAAACATATCATTGTCCCAACTCGACCCACAGCGCAGTCGTTGAAACCAATAAAGATCCAGAATTTGTGTTTTTTATCCCAGAAAATTGTGTTTTTAATGTGACTGGAGAGGGAAAAAATGAACAGTGATGCAAAAAGTGACCCAGAAGAAGAAAACAGAGGAAGGTGTTTGTTGTTGATGACTGACTGGGAGGCGAGTGCGTACTGTACTCCTAATTCAACCGAATACTGTCCTGAAAATGTTGGTTTTCCACTTTGTGTGCACACTGAAAGGGCTCTTTGAAATGTTTGTGAGTTTAAAAAAAAAAGTGTTCTAGTCCTTTTGTTGATAGCCGTCATATGAAAGGACCAATGCACATACCAGGCACATCGTGCTCTTCGTAGCAATTATTCTACTGATAAACTGAAGATATGCATTATTTTGTAAAAGTTGTGTTAAACTAAAGAAAATAACTTTTACCTCATGTTAGGGATTCCTGGGGGGGTAAAAAAAATAACGATTTGATTCATTCTATACCAATGGTATTTAAATATTAGCACATTAGCTGTTTGTCTTTGCACAAGTAACTGTATAGTGCTTTTCTTTCGTTTTCTAAACAAATTTGTGTATTCAAGGTGAGGCAATTTTGTACTTTTTGTGACTGTGTATATGGTTTAGTGGAATCTATATTTGTCATTGACACCTCACCTAGCAACGCTGAGATTGAAGAATATTGAAAAAAGAAAGGATTTTCAAGGTGCACTGTTTCTCTGGGGGGGGCGTGAATAAAAGAGTGAAGTACCAGTTTACAGAGAAACAAACATTGATTTGAACCTTTCTATAGTTTTCTTCATAATGTTATGATTACTACTACATTTATTAATGTTCTAAAAGCTGTATTAAAATTAGGAAGTAATGTAAAATATGTTAAAAAAAAAAGTACGGAAAGACCCATGGTAACATTCTCTACTTGAAAGTCTGGATATTTGCTCTTTAATGTTTTTATTCGGTACGGATTATTTCTCTTAGTAGCAAATGCTTTACTATGACCTTCTATAGGTTTTTGTATCAATGCATTTTTTTGTATTTTTTTCCATTTATTTTGGCCTTGACTTTAGTTGAACTGATACTTTTATTTTCTATTGATCATCAAGGAATAAAATTTACGCTGAATTACTCTTCTGGTGCATTTGTTTGGTGTTTGCGTTGCTATAAAAGTCACAGATTCATGCAGGATGTCTTATGGACACAAATGCGCTCAGGCCGGCGACACTCTGTTCGAAGTCTCCACCGTCGTCATCGACAGCTCATCCTCCATTTCCAGCTCTCTCCCACACAGCAGGAAGGGCACGGCATACTTACGAAACTGAAACAACAGGAGACAAAATAGGCTTTCAGACATGCAAACACTCATAATAACAGCTCTTTTGCGATGCATTAGTTGCAAATCCTTGAAAGGTGCAACTACACAATAATGTTTCTTCCTGTGTCATCAAGAAAACATTGAAGTGATAGATTTAAGAAAACATCAGTTGATCAGTTTCTTCAACATCCGTTATGTTCGTGCCATAATGACCACCAACGCCGCAGTCCTCAAAATAACCACGAGATGGCGCTGTCGCGTCGAAGCAAATCTGTCCATCGGACGTGTACCTGTTTGTTCAGGTAGATGTAGATGATCGGGTTGTACACGGTGCTGCTCTTCGCCAGGTAAACCGGAACTGTGCCCACCAGGGGGTGGATCTTCACATCAGGGCTGAGGACCACCAGCATGGACAGGCCAGCATAGGGCAGCCAGCTGATCAGGAAGGTCACCACCATGAGGATGACCATGTAAGCGACCGTCATCTCGCTTTTGGCCACCGCACCACCCTCCATGCAGGCCATCTTAGTCACCTGCAACAGAGGAGGATCCACCCCAGTATCTGTTAAAGTCTGCCTGAGACGTTATGTGACAGCCGGCAAAATCACTCTAAAAGCTACGGTTTTATTTACATTTTCAGGAAACGTTGAGAAAGAGCTGATTACATTTTGGTAATGTTCCAGATTCTGTAGCAACTTTGACCTTTGCTCTTCTACAGCCAAGGGGCTTTGATCATTAAGCAAACATGTTATTTAATCTTGTGTTACTACTGCACACACACACACACACATATAAATATATATTTATACATAGAGAGCGAGAGAGAGAGCATAGCATATACACAGTAGAATTGATATTCATATATATATATATATATATATAAACGATTCTATATGGGGAAATTGGCGGAGGTCTGCCTTCTCTGAGTGCTTTTTTTTAGGTTTTGATCTGAAGGATTGTTTTAACAATATTTTGTATCAATGACTTTGCAGTTTCAGGGTGCAGGCTAGAATCCTCCGAGCATGAAGCCCCATGTCTCACCTTGTGTAATGTCCACATGAGCTTGCTGTAGGATACCAGGATGATGACAAAAGGGGCGGCAAAGCACACTGTAAAATAAGCCAGGACGTACGAGACGTTTTGGGGCTCTCGGCTGTGCCAGTCAGGTGCGCAGGACGTCCCGACGCCCTCCAGTTCATATCTGCCCCAGCCGAACAGCGGGGGCAAGTTCCAGGTCAAGGACCAGAGCCAGGCGAGGGCGATCCCTCCCAGTGCGTGCTGTTTTTGGAACTGCATCTGGCCCAGTGGTTTGCAGATAACAAACATCCTCTCCACTGCGATGAGCGCAACCGTGCAGAGGGATGCGATGCCTGAGGAAGGGTCAGGAAAGGTCAAAGCTGAATATTAAGCCTTTAAAATGTCGTAGATGCTGTAGAAACCTCCAGAAATAACGCTCAGATACGACCCCGAGGTCCTCCACTCACCGCACAAGGACACGGCGAAGCCCTCCAACACGCAGCCGGTCCTTCCCAGGGAGAAGTACCCCTGGGCGTTGTTGACCACAGACAGCAGCCCTCCGGTCATGGCTGTGCCCAGGTCAGCCACAGCCATGTTCACCAGAGCGTAGTTGAGCGGCTGCCTCAGCTGCTTGTGCATGAGGGACACGATGATCACTGTAGCGTTAAGCACGATGGCCGGACCGGTGAGGAGGGCCATGATGACGGAGAGGGCGATGAAGCCGGAGCGAGGCAGCGGGGGCTCCCCCTGCGGACCCAGGTACAGAGAGGCGTTCAGGTAAAAAGCAGATGGCTTCATGGCTGTGGAGGAACGTCCCGGCGACTCGCTGCGGAGCTTCGATGTTCAACATCTTACCTGCCAGGAGTGACATGGATTACATACACTCAGATTAAGAATAAATCCTCCAAATCAGGATTTAACAAGGAGTAATTCCTGTAGATGATGAGCCTTGATCCCCCACCTTTTCCTTGATTGGAACAGCCCTCGGTGGGATCACCAGGAGCACCACACAGGCGCTCTCCCTCCAGCTCTGACTCGGAGTTTCTTGTTCGTGCTCTTCACTCTAATTTGTGGTTTCATTAAACAAATCAGGGATAAAGAAAGGTTCAAAGAGCTTAATTAGTTGACAGATAGTAAGATGGTTGATATTAGTAAGTTTCCATATTCCACATTTTTTTATTCCATCTTTAGTTGCCTGGTCATTTTTAATGGGTGGCCTTATTAAAAGAAACAAAAGGTTTAAGGGTTTTTGAATAGTTACATAAAATGTATCAGTTAAACTAGTGAATGTTAAAGTTGAGTGATTATTATTCAAATTAATGACTTTTATTCATCCTCTTTAAATGACAATAGCAGCTACAAGGTTCCGTGCTGCAAAAGCCTGAGGAATATATTGTTGTTTCTTAAAAATACAGTTTATATCTGCACCACATGGAGCAGCTGGCTATAAAGAGCGCTTCACTCTTCCAAGCCTCATTCATTCATCTCTGGTCTTTTCAGCATGGTGGCGCCACGGCTTGAGCTTTCATTTGTGGCGGCATCACCGTGACCATCACAGATGAACGTGGCGCCAAACTCATCTCTGCTCAGACCACTGACGGTTTTCGTCTCCAACGTGCACCAGAGTTTCCCTGCTGCCTGTTTTGATTGGGGGGTTGTGACATGACTTCCTGGTAGAGGATCGGTTTTCCATTGCAGGTGCCCTAAATCGACTTATCCTCCACCACCAAGGCCACGAGGTGAGGTTAAACCCCGAGACTTACCATGACCACACGTACCCTGGGTCTGACCTTGTAAGAGGTTTACGTCCAATCAAGTCAAACCAGGGATTACAAGCATCTGCGCTGAGAATTTTTACAACCGCACAAGTGTGGAGGTGAGAATGTTTATACCTTCTTTGTTATAAACTGCCTGAATCCGAAGGCTGCGTTGCTGCAGGAGCTTCTGTTGAACTGACTGAATAATCCGTCCAGTTAAAGCCGGAGGAATATTGTTGTGTTGCACTGTATTCCCACTCAGTGCCAACAAAACTGCAAAAAAACAAAATGGAGCCATGTGGAGCTTTGCTGACGAGCCCAATTTCTCTGGTGAGACGTCCTAGGAAGAGATTATTCAGCGGGCGACCGGATCAGGAAAAGGGAATAATGGCAGGAAAATCACACGGTCATAAACACATGATCATATGAAACAACAAGGATTAATTAACTACTGCTGAACACCATAGATAGATAGATAGATAGATAGATAGATAGATAGATAGATAGATAGATAGATAGATAGATAGATAGATAGATAGATAGATAGATAGATAGATAGATAGATAGATAGATAGATAGATAGATAGATAGATAGATAGATAGATAGATAGATAGATAGATAGCTTCCAGGTCCTGAAATTGAAAACACTTTATCCTGAGGTTAATACATATTTCTAAATGTCAAAAGGGGTATTTATCCAAGCACCCGTGGGTGATGGAGCCCTACGTTCCCAGACTTGAGGATGTGGACTACCTCGGCTGTCACTATGAGCTTTGTCACCTTCATTCTGAGCCTGTGTTGTGTACATCTGCTATCTCAAGATTGTTACTATTTGGCCTGACAAAAAACAAGGAATAGGAAATAATCCCAACATTATTACTCTGATGATACATTTGAATCATCTGACATCCTTAATTATTACCGGTAGTTTTTATTGCCAAAATAGTCCTACCTGAAGCACCAACTCTTCCAAAAACAAAACGAGGATGTCCTGAAATTGAAACACTGTAAGAGTAACTGTTACATAGATAGATAGATGATGGAGCTACCATATGAATATAACTAATATAACGAAGGAATAATGAATATAACTACAACAACATCCAACAGATGAGGAGGCCAATAACGGTTCTACTCCTGCAATATAGACATTTCCCACTAGATGTCGCTATATACGACATACTCAGTGTATGAGTGGGTCAGAGCAGACACACAGTGTGTGCGTGTATGTGTGTGTGTATGTTTGTGTATGTGGAAATAAATAGAAATAAATATCGTGTTTATACACTCAGAGAGATTACTGGGTTTTACACATTTTATGGGAACATGTTTATTTATAAAGATTAAAAGAAAAAATCTAATGTAAGAGAAACACGTCGGACACTGCTGGGACGCAGGGGGACTTTCTTTCGGACCAGTGACTTCTGGACTGTTTTAATGGTTTATAGAAGTAACCAGGGTCAGAGAACACAAACTGTGCGTGAATCAGCCAGCCTGAACTGCAAACATTGCTGCCTGATTGATTTTCAACTTCAGGGATGCGTGGCTCCGCGCATTCCCCTTCTGTCGCTGCTGCGCGCCGCCGATATGCGTTTATGTGACCCGCTGCTCCGTGTGGGTGGAGGTCGCGACATTATTCAGGAGATCCTATCAAAGTGAGAAAATGCACCTTCTAACCCACACACACGCGCGCGCACCATCACTTACTCGTGGAAACTACAGGATTAGACCTGGAGAACTGGAGGAGGAGCTTGTTTTTTATTCATCGATAGTTAATTAAAGCATCCGGGGAGGCGGCGGAGGAGCCGGATGATACTGTCCGTCATCGAGCGCGCAGCCACCTTATCGGCACGTCCCAGACAGAACCGAGCTTCTCACAACTTTGATGTACGACGCAATTACTAAACTAATAAAAGCTTCAAGCTTCAAGCCGTTGCCCCGGCGGAGGAGGGGGTGGGGTGGGGTGGGGGGGGCATCCCGCTGCCCTGACAACATTATCGCCTCCTAATCAGATCTGCGAAGTGGACGATGGGGACGCGCGCACGAACTCAAGTCTTCACCTGTGCGCAATTTTTCTGCGTCCGAATAGTTACTGAAAAATGAAATCCTGCGTGCGTCTGACGTCATCAATCAACCTCGGACCAAAATGATGGGTCATGTTAAAAAATTAAACCGTAATAACGCAACAGATTTTCAGCCGTGAGGGGAAACACTCCGCTCATGTCGCTTCGGCTTCATCCGCGGGCTCGTCGCAGCCACCGCGCGGAACAATCCTGCAACGTCAGCGTAAAGACGACAAGTTGTGGGGGGGGACACAGAGAAGCCGAGTTCGATGTTTGCTTGTATTGTTGTGCAGGCGATTAATTGTGAATTAATTTGGGAAAAGAGAAGCCCCCGAGACTGGAATCACCACCCCAGGGAACGAAACAAAGGTCCGTGAATTTTGCAGGGGTTTCCCTCTCTCTCTCTCTTTCTTTCTGCCCCTCTCCCCTCTCTGTGTCTCTCTATCTTCTCTTTTTTCCTCTCTCCCTCTCTTTCTCTCTCCCTCTCTTTCTCTCCCCCACTATTTCTCTCGCCCTCTCTTTCTCTCTCACCCTCTCCCCCACTCTTTCTCTCCTCCTCTTTCTCTCTTACCCACTCTCCCCTCTCTCTCTCCCCCTCTTTCTCTCTCCCTCTCTTTCTCTCTCACCCTCTCTCCTCCTCTCCTTCTCTCTCTCTCAGATGCGGTAGTGAACGTGCTGCCAGCGCCGCGGTTGGAGTGGGTGCACCGGGGGTCCAGAGAAAGGTGGCGGGAAGAGCGTCCATTACTGCTGCAGATTGTTCGGTGTTTCCGGGCGGCACTGGTGAACATGTTGGGGGTCTGGAGGCTCCTGTTGGCGCACGCGTGCAGCACCAGCCTCCCGCTCTGGATCATCCTGGGCTTGAACGCGGTGGAGACGGCAGGGTCCCAGCAGGGGATCCCACTGTCAGTGTGAGTGAGGAGCAAATGTGTAACTTCAAAATGTGCCCGATGATCTGCTCTCTGTAGACCTGACATGTGCCAATATTAGTTCTGTTTTGATTTGAATGGATTTCCTTTTTTAAAGTCTTTCATTGCCTTTTGTGGTGCTTGTCTGTTTCTTTTATGTTTGTTTTTTTTCTTCGAAACACCTCTCCGGTCAGGTCAACACGTAGGTTCTTGGTGCAGGAATCATGTAATTTTATGTGATTTTGAGCAAATGATTAAATGAATTGAGAAAGAATAAACAACAGCTTAAATATATGAGTCAATTTACTCAGATTTGTTCATTCCTGAGGGTGGATTATGTTATTATCCATTTTATTTCATAAATGTTGCAGTTAATATAATGGTAAATCTAACAGCTGCTCCGCAGATGTTCCATAACAATATAACAATAATAATTCTCAGTCTGCACATCTGGGAATGTCAAAACTTTCTACTTTGGGTTCTGCGTAAATATATGACAGATATGAATGCACAGCGCAGGTATTGTCATGCATAGCTCAAATTTACAGTATTTTTAAAGATTAATTTCAGACTTCAGTTGTTTGAAATGCTTTAATGCATGGAAGGTAGGAAAGAACCCCCCCCCCCCCCCCCCCCCCCAAAGTCTTTAAAATATTATATTAAAGGGCAGGATCGAAATAATCCACAGGATTTTCCAAAGCTGATGATTGCCAGACGTTAGATTTTCTGAGACTCTTTCAGAAATTTCAGCTGATTTACTGAACAAAAATTGCTGCACAGGTGGTGAAAAGCTAAAGCCGCACTGCAGCAGAGGCGGCGCGTTACCTGCCACTCGCGTCTAACTTTGCTGGACACTCACATGCGCCTAAAACTAACTCACGCACAGCTTGTTACAGCTGAGCACAGAAATCATCAGATCATCTCTGGGCAAAATAAAGTTCAGAGGTGTGGGACATATGTCAGTTTGACAGTTGACCGAAAGACAACCTTTAAACCCTGGTGGCTAAAGAGGAGAGGAGGGCAGCAGAGCGGGAATTTAACTATCATCTGTAACTGCTGCTCTGATTCATCATCTATATTGAGGAGTTTGAGTGAGTCACAAAATTATGATTCGGTTCTTTTTTTCTTGCGTTGCAGCGTGAAGCTCTGGGCTTCAGCATTTGGTGGGGAAATCAAGTCCATCTCAGCTAAATACTCTGGATCACAGCTGCTGCAGAAGGTATTAACTTCCTGTTTCTGAGGCTTGTGTGACGCGCAGCAGCATTCTGAGCTTCACACACGGTCAAGCTGCACATATTTTATCACAATGAAGGCTGGAAAATCTGGTATTCCCTCTGCAAAGGTATTGAGAGGACTCAGGTGTGTTTTTCAGAGGCAAGGTTGTGTGTGAGCGTGCGTGTGTGTGGGTGTGTGTGTGTGTGTGTGCACTCGACACGGTCCATTAACCACAGCTCTGATTCCTCTCCCATCTCATCTCTCCAGTTATCTCTCTAGAGTCAAGATTTTCAACCTCTGGATATGAAGGCGACAAGGAGACAAATTGAATTAGAGCGTGTGAGGTTCACGAGCACGCGTGCATGTGTGTGTGTGTATGTGTGTGTAATATGATGAATGACAGACAAGAGGCAGTGATGCTGCGCCTTAGATCCCCCTTTCTGAACTTTCAGTGGTGTTCCCTGTTCAGAGGCCTCTGACAGCACGTTAAAAAGTAATAAATGATCAGAATTTGTTGAATAAGCTTTGAAAGTTATTATTCTTGAATCCAGCCAAGGTTTATTTGAATAACCCCCAATGACGTCATGCTGCTGTCACCAAAAATGATGCTAAAGTAAGAACATTTCCATCTGAGTGTCCCTCACAACCATCCTTCACTTCCTCCTGAGCTCAGCTAACATTTATTAACCTTTTGCACGTGACCCCCCCCCTTCACTGTTTTCCAGGAGCTGTGGGCCATCACGGCGCCACGCCCGGGGACCAACTCCAGCTCTGAGGTCGTCACGGTCAAGGGGGGCAGAATGACTCCCAGAAACACGTGTCCGTGGGAGGAAAGTTTGACGCCCAGAGGGCCACGCAGACACGGGGAGAGCTTCCAGGTTGCTTTCAGAAAGCGGCTCCAGTCTCCAAATCTAAGCCCCCCCTGCCCCGAGGTGACCGCTCATTTGAAGCTATAATTTGCTGCCAAATATGCATTTTATTGCAAACATTTTTGCAGTGCGTCCTGCAGAATTACTCCCTTTTATTGTGTGTATGTAAGCACTTTGCCTGTCCTTGTCCATGGAGGCATGTCCAGAGAGAGCTGTGCTGAGCCAGTCAGCATAAAGCAGTGAGCTGTGAGAGGAAAGGGGGGGACATTTCATTAGGGGGTTGATCTTTATGCTTCATCATTTGATGTTTAAAGGTGAAATACCTCAAACTTATGCAAACAGTAAAAGCACATAGGGTTCGCCTTTGATCAATACGGTTGATCGCTGCTTCTGATGGAGAGGGTTCAACCTCTTCCTGAAGAGGTGTATGTGTGTGTGAATGTGTGTGTGTGTGTGTTGGGGGGGGGTGCTGAGGCAAAGAGGACAGGCGTGAAATGAACTGTTCTGCTCCATCGCGAGCACACACTCTTCCTTTCAGTAGGTAATTTGTCGCCTCATGTACTGGAGTGTTTGTGTGTGAGTGTGTGTGTGTGTGTGTGTGTGTGTGTGTGTGAGAGAGAGAGAGAGAGAGAGAGAGAGAGAGAGAGAGAGAATTTGTCCTCATATTTGTGGTAAACATGTACTGAGCGTTTTAAGTGATTTTAAGTGACACTGAGAATAACAGCATCTGCACGTGGGTGTGTACGTGTGTGTGTAGGTGGTGGTGGTGGTGTTGGTTGGGGGGGCCTGCACAGGTGGGTATGCAATTATGTAATGTGAATGCGGCGGGCTTTGTTCCGTACGTCTCGAGGTCTCCTGAATCCAGCAAAATCAGCATTATGTGAGTTGTAGTTCATTACCCAGAACCAGCCGAGCTTGACACGTTATTATCTTTCCTCTGTGCTTTGACTCCATTTCAATTACCCTCTTACCATGCGTTCAGCCTTCAGATCTACCCCACCCATCTATACTGACCACCCAAAATGCCCACTCCCTGCCTATCAGAGGCAGCATGTGCCGCCAATGACAGATTAGATAGAGATTATCAATCATTCTGGGTGTCATGATTCTTCTTATCAATATTCATTTGAGACCAGCATGTAATCCTTCCCCTTTGTGGGGTGCAGGCAGGGGAACCATTGTGCTCTTTATAATGCAGCACGTGAAAAACACACACGCAGAAAGAAATTGTCTTTTTTTTGTGTGTTTGTTTCCCATTAAGTGGAGGTTGATTGGTTAATCACCCACGAGAACTGAACCCACTCCACTTTTACCTGCAGCCAGTGTGACATTTACATTTACTGCAACCAGGTCTTGTGTGTTATCTTTCAGAAACATAAAGAGTTTGTAAAGACAGTCAAAGTGGAAGAAATAGATGGAATGAAGCTGGTCAAAAATCTGGCTGTGAAGATGGAGGAAGTCTTCCAGAAAAAGGCAGAAGCCACCAGAGTAAGTGAAATTAGCCTTCTCATTCATTTAAAAAGATAAATTTACCCACATTTGCTGGGATTAATAAAGAAATTGGCCTGTTCATTATAGGGGCTTAAGAAAATGAATTCTGCAAAACAGAAAATCACATCATATATCATTAGTCTGTAATTTGTATTTGAGAGGAAATAACCCAAGAAAGTAGTTTAATTATAACAATTTATGAGGGGTTTTGTCTCGAAAAAAATACTGGTGCCATCTGTATTAATGAGAGATGGGATGCAGTTTTTCTTTGCTGTTAATTAAATACTGCAAATATTTAGAGCTACATGTTTAATATGATTTTTTTTTGACGATACACAGTAATTATTTGTGCACAAACGTTGGCAGGAATAAGGATACAAACACCTTTAAACGTCTAATAAAACGGGTAATTCTTAAATAAAGAAAAGACTGATAAATACAGCGAGGCTCCTTTTGTTCCATCTTTTGATAGTGCGCGTTCACGCGGCGCACATCACGCTGATGTAAAAGGTCGTTCACGAATCTGATCTCAGGTGTAATTTATTATAGTTCGCGTTGGTTGTCGCCTCCTGCAGCCGCCGCTTTAATAGCGCACCTCGCAGCGACTGCGGGGAAATGATAGCGTTTATCTCCGCGGGCCTGGACCCGCGTCCGCCACATTTCTGTCGAAGCTGCAGAAAGAAGCTTCACTTCGCGCCTGCATGAAGAGTATTTGGGAGGGGAAAAATCTTTAAATTGAGAAAAGTCTGTAATGAGCGTCGGCGAAATGCGCCACTTCGTTAATATAATTGCCTGAATCTTAAGAGAAATTAAAAAAAGGAAAATTCTGGTGATTTTATTCTTTCTCTTTTTTACGTTTTTAAACGACAAACACGGGCTGAATTCCTGCACCGTCGTCCGGTGGTTTGTGTTTGCGTGGCAGTTATTTTGACACGTGTGACAGATGTTAATGGTGCTTTGGGCTCTGAAGGGGAGAGAGTCGCCAACGTTTTTCAGACGATATTTCCCGAACCAGGCACATTTGATTTTTTCAGAAGGGACTTTTATTACAAAGGCTTTTGCAGCTTTGCGAGGCTGTCCTGCTGCAACCCGCCTCCATTAATCACCCCTGAGCCTGCTCACAGTACAGTGGCTGAGGGTTTATGCGTATTCCTGTCTTTAAAATACCGCACACATAAAAGTCGGCTAAACTAAAAACAAGTATTCAGTCCATTTAAAGGTCATTATAAGGTTTTGAAAACTTGCGACGCGCCAGTTTAAAATAACTTAAGGGGAAGGGGAAAAAAACTTTCTTTACACTTGAAATCGGTCGTTTGCGCAACTTTGCGGGAGTTATTAACATTTCTATTTCTGTCCTTAGCGGCTGGTGGAGGCAGCAGAAGAAGCGCACCGTCAGCATGAGGAGAACCCCGAGCTGCAGGTGAGGACAGAAAAGAGAGGAAAAGAAAAGGAAATGAAAGGAAAGGAAAAGAAGACAAGAGAAATAAGTACAAGATAGTGCGTCATTAGGAACCTTGAGTCGAGGATGGGCAGGCGCGGCTGCAAGGTCAGCGAAGGGCACTGTAGGCCCTTAAAGTAGCCTATTTAATTTCAATGACGTCGTCCTTCACGCTGATGTCCCGTCAGGGCTTTAATGCTTCTTTGATAAGTAATGTCATTTAGTCTACGGTGGATTAAAGACTGCGGTGTCCGACTGCGCTGCAGAGAAGCGGATGGAGCCTGCAAAGAGAGGGAACAGGAAGAAACTGTAAAACTGTAAAACAAAAGCGGCCTGCGTCATTTTCAGTCCGACCAGGAGGCGTTCAGGGACCCTCTCTCTCCCTCTATTTCTCTCTGCCTCTCTCTCTTTCTCTCTCCCCCCGCTGGATAAAGACAGATGGAATTCTTTGCCTGGCAATTCTAGATTGGAAACCCACTCGAGCAACAAACTTGAAATAACAGCATTTAATAGTTAATGGAAACGTTTAAACCTTGTGAAAACGTCTCAGTCTCATCTTTCCGCGGGTGACAACGAAACAAGGAGACTAAATGAAGGATCCTAGACCGCATAATAGCCATTTTTAAAATTCGTTTTCATCAAAGAAACCTAATTTATCTATTAATTTGCCTAGATTTGCCACTCCCAAAACTGTAATAAAATATATATTTTAAAAATCCCCCAAAAAATCAACATTTTTGTATTCTCAGACTTCTCTGCCTCCTGTTCATTTTATCTTATGAATCTCTAAATAAGGAAATAATAATAAGGAAAATTTAAGATGCACGATGATGTGGTGACGTCATGGCCTAGCATCATTTGGGCGGCCTCGCCTCCTCTGACACCACATGTTTCATGCTCCATTTCACTGACCAGGGTGAGATAAGCTTCTTATCTCAGTTGCTCCTTATCAGGATAGGGGGCTGTTACTCCTTGACCCCCACCCCCCACCCCCTTAATGATTGTCTGAAAAAGATTAAATCTATGATGAAGCCGCTCCTTCTGCTCAGCATAAATTCTGAGGCTTGATCTGAAGGTAAAGAGTAAACAGCTTCCATTACGATGGTGGTGTGATTCACAAAGAGCGAAAACAGGAGTGAACATCTATTGTTTTCAACCTATTTTAGGATTTAAAGAAACATCTCGAATAGCTAATAACACTGTCAGAATATGAGGGGGGCCTTTTCTTACGTCATTCCATTTTCAAACATTTCTCCTTCAACTCTATAGACACTCCAGCTCCACATGTGGGAGAATGTTTACCCATTCAGGCCCAGCAGCGTGTGTGTGTGTGTGTGTGTGGGGGGGGGGGGGGGGGGGGGGGCAGCTCTCTGCAGCGGGGCCTGTGCAGTGCTGCAGTAAGAGTCAGTGGGGCGTCTCGGAGCGCTGCAGCTCCCGTGGCCTGCTCTACAGTAATAACCTCGCTGCTTAACGTGCCTCTCGACGGCGCGATCGTTTCTGCTGAGGCTGCACGTTTTCCCCTCCTCAGTCCGCAGCCCACTCTCTCACCCCCCCACCCCCCCTCGCCGCTGCAGCTCTTCAGTGAGCTGCTCAGGCGTGGTATGAGCTGTCAGGGGCTGCTTGATGGTGATGCCAGTGCGGCCTCCCCCGAGTCCATCACCCACCCTCTCCCCTCCCGCCCTCTCTCCGTCTCTGTCCCCCCCCCCCTTCTCCGCCCCTCTCAGAGCACCCAGTAACGACCGCAGGCCATGCAGAGGCCGCTCAAACATAATGAGGTAGTCTTTCAGACAAACAGATGGGTTTCAATTCACCGCCAGTCATGCAGCCCTTTTTCACACGTTTTTGTCATTTATTGACTCCAGCTGCAGTTGCAGAAGTCCCTCGTTTCTGCACACTGGACCAGCAGAATTCTGCAAACAAAATCTAGACGCCCACCCCCGTAACTGTTGCTGGAAAAAAAACTGAAAGTAAAGCAGGTGAAGTGATCTTTGCCTCATTGGATCCTCGCGCGCAGCAGAGTTAATACCAAACATTTGTCACGTGTCTTCCTTTAATGTATATGCCTCATTTTGGGGGGCCTTTTTATTCTTCCAGCCTCTCATAATGACGCAGAAATTTTTTAATAATCTACAAATTCCGAATTAGGAAAAGTTTATTTATGTATTCATTTTTTTGTTATTTCTGTTATTGAGAGTGAGGAATAAATGTTCCCCCCTGACTGTGATTTCCTAATTTCACCTAAATGTGAAAACAAGACTCATTTAAATATTACTCCTTTTTAAAATATGTGATCTATTACTTAAGCAAACAGGACAGAATTTACTGCCTAACAGGTGCTGTGATACAACATGTTCTGGTGCTGTTTATTGTGTTTAAAGTTACCTGTGGTGTAGAAAAATAAGGTTTTGTAGTTAACAAGCAGTTCCTTCCTAAAGTTTTATATACAGATGACAGCACCATTTTGGAGATGTCACTTCCTGTCCGGTCACCTGATCACCACACTATGAGTACATGTTGCTTAGGACTTGATGTGTTACAATAACGCTAAACGAAAAGATGCTTTTTGTCTGTTGCATTGCCTCTTTTTTCTAGTATGAATACTTCAACGCTGTGCTGATCAATGAAGTGGATGAGATGGGAAACAACGTGGAGCTGGGGGGAGAGTTCCTCCTGGAGCCCAACGACCACTTCAACAACCTGTCAGTCAACGTGAGCCTCAGTGTGGTGCAGGTGCCCACCAACATGTACAACAAAGGTGTGAGCGCACACACCAGCATGCAATACTGCGACACTGGAGGAGAGTCAGCAGCCAGGGGAAGAAAAAGGGCCTGAAGTCATATCATAGTCACAGTTTGGGATCGATAAGAGAGCAGATAGCAGAAGAAATAGACCTCTCACAGAGCGCGGCCAGGGAGCGGAAAGATGTTTGTCATATGTAAGCTGTTCAGCCGCTTCTTGTCGTATTATGGAGCGTGTCACCCCTCAGAGTACCACCGCTGCCGCTTTTGTTCGGCTTTAATAGACTCTCCATAATTCTCTGTTCACGGCACAAAGAGAGGGAGGCAGGAGGAGGGCAGGGGAGAATTTATTCACACTCATTGTATCTCCATTGGGGGGGTCAATAGGAGACAAAGGTCAACTGTGCACCCAGGACTGGAGTGATTATCACTGTTTAATGCATGGATTTCCCTCGGTGCTCCTCAGATCCTGACATCGTGAACGGAGTCTACTGGTCCGAGGCGCTGAACAAAGTGTTCGTAGATAATTTTGAAAGGGACCCGACGCTGACCTGGCAGTATTTTGGGAGCGCTAAAGGCTTTTTCAGGCAGTATCCCGGTGAGGAACATCAATATGTGTGTGTGTGTGTGTGTGTGTGTGTGTGTGTGTGTGTGTGTGTGTGTGTGTGTGTGTGTGTGTGTGACTGAGATAAAAGGAAGACTTGTCTCAAAGGAGCCATCAGCACAGGATAGAACAAATGATTTAGAATCACTAAAGGGGTAATTTGGTTAATGTAGTAATTTTACAGATCATCAGAGAGGATACATATATACAGACTGTAATTAATCAGAATTTGTCAGAAGGGGTCCGCGCACACACCCACACACCCACACACACACAAAGCACTTCCAATTTGTATAATCAATCTAATGTTATGTGAAGTTTACTGTTTTAGTTGACAATGTGAGTAAAACTGAATGTTTTAACATTTGCTTGACTGGCATTATTCACACACCGACAGCTACAATAACCTTCCAAACACTGTAGTTCAATTTTTTTTTTAAATGTCACCCTCTTAATTTCCTTTCTTACCCACCTGTCAGGGGTAAAGTGGCATCCAGATGAACATGGCGTGATTGGGTTCGACTGCAGGAACAGAAAGTGGTCAGTCCCGGCATGAATATTTCACCTTCCTTCCTGTATCTTCTGTTTCTTCCTCTGTAAGTCCTTAACCAGGCTAGTGCACCGTTCATTCCCTTCTATCTCAGGTACATCCAGGCCGCCACCTCTCCGAAGGACGTCGTGATCTTAGTGGATGTCAGCGGCAGCATGAAAGGTCTCAGGCTGACCATCGCCCGACAGACCGTCTCCTCCATATTGGACACACTGGGAGACGACGACTTCTTCAACATCATTGCGGTGAGATTTGCCCATTCCCATTCTGCGTGTATGTGTAGTAACTGGTTGCATTGGCGTAACATCAGAACCTTTCCTCAGTATAATCAGGAGATCCACTACGTGGAGCCGTGTTTGAATGGGACGCTGGTGCGGGCCGACAGAACCAACAAAGATGTGAGTCGGCGTCGCACCGAAGGGATGACTTTGCTCATGTCGATGCTTTGAAACCAGGTTTATTCGTTGCTCTTTATCGGCAGCACTTCCGGGAACATCTGGACAAGCTGTTTGCAAAAGGGATCGGCCTGCTGGGCGAAGCTCTGGCCGAGGCCTTCACCATCCTCAGCGACGTGAGTCTCCGAACGGCCGAACCGTCGCGCCAGCTGCATCACGTTTCACTGTCTGTGGAATGATTCGTTTATTTGGTGAATCGTGTGAAGGATCCATCAAGTTGTGCGCAGCCTCTGCGAGCCCGCTTTGTATTCGTTCCACTGAGGGACCGCGCTTGACCAGAACATTACGAAAAGTTTCATTTCGCCACCTGCATTTGTTTTCGGTGACAGCGAGCGTTGGGGTATAACGCTCCGGCGTTGTTCCGCACTAATTAGAAAGAGTCGCCGACTCAAATACATCCGCGCATTTGGGAGGCGTGTCGCCCATGGAAACGCTCCAGTGCCGCTCCTGTTCCGCCCCGCAAAGAGGGACACATCTATTCTGAAGCATGATTAATGGCCCTAATTAACACCAATGATTAATAACACGGCTGATTGGAACACAGAGCTGATAAGTCCAGGAAGCAGCTCTGCCTTTTTATCTCGCAGTCTTCAGGCGAAGTGAGGCCGTGGTGCTGAAGCTGAGGGGGCCGCAGCTTCTACCTCTGCCTTCGTCTCATTAAATAAAGTCCCACAAAGAATATGCTAATCAGCTAACCGGTCAGCTACGACTCAGAGACAAACTAAATAAAACCCAGGCACACATCCCTCATTGCATCATTTGTTGCGCCATCTCCTTCCTAAACAACTGTGATTGATTAGATTTTATCACCAATCCTTAATCGATCAACATTATTGAATATGTCTGATCTCATTATATTTTATATCAACTCAATTATCCCTGACATAATGAGTTAAAAAGAATTATTTTTAATGGGTAAAGGAAGAGAAATCATGCTAAAGGACATGTTTGTCAGCCCAGTTTGTTCATCTTAATATAAATTTTAAACCAGTTTGTGGGTTGCTTATGACCCAGAGGTGTTTATAAATAGTTTATATCCATAGAATATATTTTGACACGTTAAATCACATGGAAATATTGAAATGAATTAAGTCTAAATCCAATTAAGTTCACTGGACTGTGGTGGTTTGTTGTCAAACTGTCAGAGCTTACTGGGACATTTCAATGGAACAGACCCCCTGATGTAAACAAACCTTTCACTTAGATAAGACATTTTCCAAATCGCAGTCTCCAAACTTCTGTTTACATCTTTTTTATTGAACCTTTTAATAGCTGTGATTGATGCTTTCAGATGGAACCCAAAGCTGTGTTTTCTGCTGTTTCTGTTAACAACCTCGCATTGTAGTACTTCACCTCGGTCAGCTGTAGCAGTTTGTTCTGCAGGACTCTTTTTCCTCCCCACTTTCACCCCATTACAACTCCATAAACCCCTGAATTACAGTGTTGTACAGTCTCTAAGCTCATGCTGCATCTATTCTGCTGTTATTTGTATCTCACTGACAACTTTGCATGTCTTTTTGCAGTTTAATCGCACCGGACGGGGCAGCGTGTGCAGCCAGGCTATAATGCTCGTGACTGACGGTGCCACAGAAATGTATGATGATGTTTTTGAGAAGTATAACTGGCCAGAACGAAAGGTTTGTCCTCCTCTTAGATCCCTCTTTTTTAACTCTATGTGTTGTCAGCACACTCTGGAAAGGAAAACACAGTTTAGTTGGGGGATTTTTAAGGAGGAGAAAAGCACTTCTGAGCATCAGGAATAAACCATACTCTTACTGCTGTGCCCCTCAAAAAGCAGCCAAAATAATAGCTTCAAAGCATGTTGGCAACATGAGCGGCAACATTTAGCAGGACACCCCCCCAAAAACACCCTGAGGGCTGCTATATGGCAGCCGTTGAGTGTTTTCTATATGCTTTATGCTTAGCAAAGCATCTGGAGCCAATGAGCCGTGTGGGTTTGGCAACATGTCACAGTGTTCTTTAAAAGGACGGTGAAACGTGTCCTCATACCCACCCAAAAGCCCCACAGAGTAGAAAAACGTCCAACTTAACAGCAGAAAGGCACACTTGCTAGCAAATGAATTAAAGTGAAATCCAGGAAAGCTTTTATTGCATTTTTGTCCTTTTCTGAATAATCAGAATCTGTGCAAAAGGATAAAATCCAAAAAGACACATCTTTGCATGTTTTGCGTAATCTGTCCATCTTTGAAAGGGCTGATGTCTACGTGTCCCCGGCACAGGTGCGAATATTCCCTTACCTGATTGGACGGGAGTCGGCGTTTGCTGACAACCTGAAATGGATGGCCTGTGCCAACAAAGGTTTGGAATTTTTACATTCTTCAAGACCACTTTGTGCATGTGTGTGTGTGTAGCTGAGGATGTGTGTTTTAGATTTGTGTACATTTCCTGTGCATGTGCACATGCAACGGCTGTACCGCGGGGCAATGAAGTGGCGCTTGGGGGGGTTCAGAGGTCACCCTGCTCTAATCCCTCTTCCTGTCAGAACGTCTCCCCCTCGGCTGCTCTCTGCTGATGGCTCTCACGTGCCTTCGCTTTGGATGAGTGCACGCTGGAAGGGAAATTCGCGACCGGGAAAACATGTCACAGCTCACAGCGGGGAGACTAGCCACAAATGCAGTTTTGCATAGACCCCCCACCCCCTAAACCACACCACCACCTCCTACACACACACACACACACACACACACACACCACCAATGAGGAATAACCTTACACTTCAAGCATTGTCAGAAACAGCAGGAACACATGTGGGACTTTTACTCAGCAGTCAGAAGCACTTAAGACTCAGCTTCAATTAGCAAAGTTTCTAGGTGATTCCTGGTAGTAGTGACAGCATGGTGGTCATGGTGATGATGATGGTGATTGTAGTGATGATGATGGTGATAGTGGTGGTGATGGGGTGTTGGTTGTGGTGGTGATGATGATGATGATGATGATGATGATGATGATGATGATGATGATGATGATGATGATGATGATGATGATGATGATGGTGGTGGTGATGATTGTGATGGTGATAATAGTGATGTGACAGTGGTGGTGGTGGTGGTGGTGGTGGTGAGGTGATGTTGATGGTGATGGTGGTGGTGGTGATAATAGTGATGTGGTGACAGTGGTGGTGGTAGTGTTGATGGTGGTGGTGGTGGTGGTTGTGGTGGTGATGACGGTGATGTGGTGGTGATGATGATGATGGTGGTGGTGATGAATGTGGTGGTTGTGGTGGTTGTGGTGGTGATGAGGTGATGTTGATGGTGATGTGATGGTGGTGGTGGTGATAATAGTGATGTGGTGACAGTGGTGGTGATGATGGTGGTGGTGGTGAGGTGATGTTGATGGTTGTGATGATGTTGATAGTGGTGGTGGTGATGATGGTGATGGTGGTGGTGGTGGTGATGGTGATGAATGTGGTGGTGGTGGTGGTGGTGGTGATGGTGATGAATGTGGTGGTGAGGTGGCTGTGCAGCTGTGAGGTGGGCCCAGACTGGAGCACAATACAAGCTTCACATCAACTAACTGAATTTCCCAGCAGAGTTTTTATCTGAAAGCCTTTTTTATCCCACTTGCTCTGCTCCCCTGTTGAGACTATCTCACTCTGTCTCTGCTGTGGTGGAGCTGCACAAGTATTATGCTGACTGAATCTGGGAGCAGATCTTCTCTTTAGGGGGGTCTGAGACTGGAGCGTACACTGGCTTCTGTTGTCAGTGTAGCAGGAATTTACAAATGTTAAAGGCCCAATAAAAAGGATCCTGCATCTGTTTCCCTGGATGCAGCCTCCTTCTAATCAGATCTTCTCCAGTCTCTCTAAACCATTTGGACCAGAACAAGATCGTTTAGCATAAAACATCACTAAGAACTCGGCGGGGTGAACTCTCTTCTCCCTTTTTTCAGTTTAGACCTACTCAGCCATACAGGTTTTCTAGATCTTTAACTTCTGCCATTCACATAGCCTGTGTCCTGTGATTTAATATCCTGGAAGAATCAGCTTCTTCAGCTTTTCCAGATCTGTCTTTGTCCATCTCGAGGGAAAACTCAGATTTGAATTAACTGAATTCAAGCCCTGGTCGCTGTGTTCTATAAAGGTTCCTCTTTGTGATTCAGATGCTGGGTTTTGCTAATCCCATGAACAGACGCTGCATAAATCTATTTTGTGCAGGGTACTTCAGCCAGATCTCCACTTTAGCGGACGTTCAGGAGAACGTGATGAGGTACCTTCATGTCATGAGCCGCCCAAAGGTCATCGACCACGAGCATGACACCGTGTGGACTGAAGCTTATGTGGACAGTGCTGTAAGTATACATTCCTTTACTATGCAGTTATAAATTCCTGTCTTTTCTGCAGTACTTCTTGGTCCCAATATTTACCACCATTTTTTATACTAGTGTAGAGTAACCGGATGCATGTGTGTGTCTCCGCCATCACCTCCTTATTCTCCTCCCGCTGCTCGAGAGATTAGCCATTAAGAGCTCCACAGAGACACCCCCCTCCAAATGATGTTCATCTGGCTCCACAAAGTCGATGCACAGCATGAACGTGAAGGCTTTAACTGATTGAATGTTTTTATGTCTCCTCTTTTATTTAAGCTTTCCCAGGCTCATAAGGTAAATATCTCCACACGATCTAACCCTGCCGTGTCCTCAGGTGGAGTCGAGTATAACACTTAGTTCAAAACTACCATGAAGAGGAAGATCAAATTAATATGAGATAAAGCAAAGAGACTCGCTAATGGTGTCTCATTATGAATAGGAGGTGAGGAGTGGTTCGTGCCCGTGAGAGGCGGAGGAGGACTGGATGGACATTTATTATAATTCTTTACAGTCAGGAGATGATAAGAGAGTACACTGTAAAACACACACATACACACACACACAGGCGGGGAGATTGTCCTTTGGAGTGTGCAGTGTACTTGTATCTCAGCCTCAGACACACCATTCATCATTCTGTGGATCATTGCATTTTATCTCCTAAAGCCCATAATAAACCTGACACTGGAGAGAGAGAGAGAGAGATGGGGGGAGGGTGGGGGTGGACATGAGGGTGGTTAGGCTTAGGTAGGCTTACCTCTGTGTGTGTGTGTGTGTGTGTGTGTGTGTGTGTGTGTGTGTGTGTGTGTGTGTGTGTATAAACAGTCCCCAACAGTCCACTTTCTGCTTCCATTGTGCGTTATGAGGAATTCAAGCACCCTCCATTCTTCATTTTGTCAAGATAGCTGGTTCACTCTGCAGTTCACAGATTGTTCGCCTAATACGTGTGCGTAAACAAATCAATGTGTGCACACACAAACAGAAACACACAGGTCCGACTGCGAGGTGAGGCGAAAAGCGGACCTACTTTAACAGTGCTCATGTTTAATTATGTCAGCCTTCATCCCACCGGACTGACCTCATCTCCTCCTCTGTGACCTCCACACACACACACAAACACTCACACACACACATCCATACACACACAAACACTCATATACACACACATCCATACACATCCATACACACACAAACACTCACACACACAATCCTGAGTACAGAGTCCTCGCAACTCTGCAGAAACCCATTCAGCGGCTGCTATGTTTATGAGTGATTTATGTCCCATTTGTCTTTAGGCAACGACGCTACTTTTTTAAAAGTTCACCTGAGGTTTACCATTCCTATTCGAGCGCTCCGATTCAGGTGTCAGTATCAGAATTCAAATTTCCGGATTTCTGCCTGTTTTTCCAGCTGAATGAAAAAGTTGGGCCAAGTCTGATGACCACAGTCGCCATGCCCGTCTTCAGCACCAAGAATGAGACAGTATGTGGCTTTACTGTAATAGCTGACAACTTTTAATGTACATAACCCCTACTTAAAAACATTTGAAAGGTTACTGTTCCATAAAAGTTTCAGCCAAAGTTTTTTGTTTGTGGCTTGTTTTGAATCTGTTCATGCAGAAGAACCAGGGTATTCTGTTGGGGGTCGTCGGAACAGACATTCCTCTGCCGGAGTTGATGAAGCTCATCCCAAAACATATGGTACAATCAGCTGTTCTCGTGGTTTTAAACAATTACATTAATCTTCTTTTTTTGAATTCCTTCCTTGTGTATTTGGTGTCTGTAGCTCGGGATCCACGGCTATGCATTTGCTATCACCAACAATGGCTACATCCTGACACACCCCGACCTCCGACCTTTGGTAACCCAGCTTTCTTACTTACTGCACCTTCACAGCCAACAATCCCTCACTTCACCCTGTTATTTTCTTCTCCTTTTGTTTTGATGATGACATGAACGCCTCAGTTAATGAGTGCATAAAGACACAACTGTGTGGTTCCAAAGCCGAACGTATAGTCAGTAATCCCCAACTTTTCCTTTGATGTATGCATGCAGGGATAAAGGCCACTCATAGGGCTGGCTGGCCTGAGATTTCCCAGAGGTAACTTAACACTCGCTGGCAGAGACCACAGCCACTCACTCTGGGACCGCTGGTTCCTCAGGAGCTATGGCTGCGCTAGTGGATCTGTGTGTGCCAGTGTTAGTGCTATTCCTCTATGTGCAACCACGTGTGTGTGTGTGTGTGTGTGTGTGGGTGTGTGTGTGTGTGGGTGTGTGTGTGTGTGTGTGTGTTTTGGTCTATGTAGTTTTTTTTTGTCACCGTCATTTTGTGGCTAAACCTGTGTCGTGCTTGTCGTTCTAGAATGTTTCTTGTGAACCAGACACCATAAAGTGGGAGTTCAGACTGAGTCGATCATAGATAAACCTGATGTATTGATCACAGAGGTTTTCATTTAAAATATGCTGTCTTTACTAAATGATTATGTGAGAAAATAGTGATGTTAAACTTGATTCATAAATGTCAGTGAATGTAAATAAAAAGAGAATGTAATGATTTGCAAGACCTATAATGGACTCACAAAGCTTTGATATCTAACCATTTAAACATTTTTTTTCCCATTCAACATTGATTTTGACTTAATTTTCCCAAATTCCTACTTCTGATACCATATTTGGCTCATGTAAGAGCATATTTTTAGCTGGTCAGCAGGAAGCTCTTTCTGTTGGTCCTCAGATCAGATCAGATCGGGTCAAACCTGCTTTTGAAGATGAAAAGAAAGTATAAAACCTGTTAAGAAACTGAGAAACAAACTAAGTTTCTAACAAAAAGATTCTAACTGCGTCTTTGATTTTAACAACAGTGAGCATCACGATCTCACAAATCTCTGGGGAAATTAACATTTTAGCTTTGTTTTAATAATTTACAAATCAGAACATTCTGTTTTTTGCATTCTATCAAATATCCAAATGTTTGCTACCAAGTTTCTACGTTTTGAAGTTACGTATGTGTCACAACTTTCATCCATGGGTGAGGTTAGATTCCTAGACGTTTACGCCATCGTTAAATGTTTAGTCAAACTTCAAAACGTCAGCGGGGAAAAAGGGCCTTGGAACAGTAAATGTTGTGTTCCTGTGTCCAGTACCAGGATGGTCAGAAGAGGAGGAAGCCAAACTACAGCAGCGTGGATCTCTCAGAGGTGGAGTGGGAGGACAAAGATGACTTTGTATGTTGTATATTTCGTTTTACATTGGTTGTGTACGTCTGTTGTGTAATGTCTGAGACATTAAAAGGAACTGTAGTTGTGCAGACTGCATTCTGTGGCTGCAGCTGGATTAATGACCCTTCACTAACCTCTCTGCCCCTCTGCCTTTTATCTCCCAGCTACGCAACTCTATGGTGAACCGGCGAACCGGGACTTTCTCTATGGAGGTGAAGAAGACAGTGGACAGAGGGGTAGATCTGCTCAGCATCTCGCACAGATGATGGATTGTTGCTCTCCAGAGTCCAAACTCAACCTCCTCTGGTTCCTATTTGCTTTCAGAGACGAGTTCTGAAGATGCACAATGATTACTACTTCACCGACATTAAAGGGACGCCGTTCAGGTGCCGTAGGTTCTTACAGAGAAGCGATGTGGGTTATTTTTGTCTCATTCGCACAGTCATTGGTTTGCGTCCTCTGTCCCTGTCTGTAGTGTTGGGGTAGCTCTCTCCAGAGGACACGGGAAGTACTTTTTCCGAGGAAACGTCTCCGTCGAAGCCGGTATTTCATTTCGACTATTACAAGATAGAATGAGATGTGTTACGCTCAGTGCTTGTTTTTAAAGGGGGGTTGTGAGCACCTCTCCAGGCTGGCATTGCTGAAGCGTTACTGACTTGTGTTTTTCAGGGCTCCGTGATCTGGAACAGCCAGATGTCGCCCTGGCAGATGAATGGTAGGGCCGGGGTTATGGAAGTGGGCATTCATGCATTATGTAGGTTATTCCTCCATGTTCGTCTGGGATGTTGATGCCTGTGACGTAACAGTGGCGCTCTGTTCGGACCACAGGACCTACTGCAACACAGAGGAGAAGCATGAACACCGTCACCTGACCCAAATTCAGGCCATCAAGCTTTTCATGACGAGCCGCAGACCAAACCTCAAATGTAAGAATCACGCCCAATTCTATAAAACCTGGTTTGTTTGGGGTCTAAAAGATGAATTTCAATGTGGTGCAGGTGACAGAGAGCTGATCCAGGAGGTGTTATTTGATGCAGTGGTCACTGCTCCACTGGAGGCCTACTGGACCGGGCTGGCCCTCAACAAGTCAGAGTATGAAAATATGTTGTTTTTCACACCTCACTGCCTTTATTAATGCGGTACTTGATGGTTTTATATTGGCAAATCATTTAGTGATTTGTATGTCGAGGTATTTGACCTACAAAGAGATATTAAAAACTTTTTTTAAAAATCCATCAGCCTTGTATAGTACATATATAAAAAACCTGAGTACTGACACATTATAGCTCAAAAGTTAAGGACTTTTATGGAGAGAAAAGAATCACTGTACATGGTTCACTGTGCTGACGTTGAAGACTAAATTTCAGGCTAAATTCTGCACACCTTTATTACAATTAGAAGCTTATCTACTATTACCAATGTCCCCGACACAGGAAATACACACTAAAACCTTTTAAATCAACAGGAACTCAGACAAAGGGGTGGAGATCACCTTCCTGGGTACCCGCACTGGTCTGTCAAGGACCAATCTGTTCATTCCCGCTGATCAGCTCTCTAATCAGTGAGTCCCACCACTCATCGTCTCTCTAATCATTACTCACAGCCTTCATCACGCTTGATGAATGTAATCCTTTATGACTCAGCTCCATTCTCTGCCCTTCCTCAGAGATTTCCTGACAGCGGAGGACAAAGAGGGTGTCTTTAATGCCGATCACTTCCCTCTGTGGTACAAGAGAGCGGCAGAGCAGGTCCCAGGCACATTTGTGTACTCCATTCCCTTCAGCACAGGTAAGAGCAATAAACCTTTACCTGACAGGCAGAACTGCAACTAGATCAACTAGAAAAGCACTCAGAGATCGCAGAAACCATTGGCCTATGATCTTTGGAAGATCAAAGGTCAACGTCCCTTCGGAATCCACAACAAGGCTCATTTTTAATATATCCTGAAAATTTCATTTAGATCTGCTCAGAGCTTCAGGTTGTTCACAGACAGACAGACAGCCACGTGACCACCATGGCCCAGGCTCAGCTCTGTCAATTGAACAAGCAGCTTGAATACTTCTGGTGGTTGCTGCTTCATATTCCAAACATTTTGGGAGTTCATCTGTTTCTCCTGAACATTCTGAGGGTTATGCATTGTGAATTTTACCACTGTCTTCCCCTCCCTTGCTGCTTTCCTGCAGCCCAATGTTCAGCCTGCTGGAGGCAGGAGGTAACATTCAGCTGCTTTCTTCAGGACATTTACCACCTTCTCATTCTTAATAACTCCTCTAACCACTCCAGTTTCACCATTATTACCTGAAATGTCCAATTACAGCCAGTGTTTCGGAATTATTGGAGTCATCTGGCTGCCTGGACTTTATTACTGGGACCTAATGGTGTGCAGGTCCCTCTGAGTCAGCCAGATGAATCAAGGGCTCCATCTAGTGAAGAGAAAGTGTCATTTAAATAAGTGTCCTGTCTCTGTCCAGCTTTAGAAAATAAGAGCGTGGTCTTGGCCAGTACAGCCATTCAGCTCCTGGATGACAGAAAGTCTCCAATTGTTGCAGGTAAGACCTATTTAATCCAGCAACGAATGTAGTTTACTTCACTTCTGTTTCCATTGTGCATTTTGTGCTCAGCTGTGGGGATCCAAATGAAACTGGAGTTCTTTCAGAGGAAGTTCTGGACTGCATGCAGACAGGTACAAACTAGTATGCACGATGGAACGATTTCACCGTATGAATGCAAAAGGACTGTTATTTTCTGCACAGTGCACGGCCCTGGATGGAAAATGTAGCATCAGCTGTGACAGCGAGGTGACAATACTTCACACAACCGGCAAAAAAGTACAACTTCAGGCCTTTAATTTCACTTCCGTCCTGCTAACGTTTTATTTTACTTGATCCTCCTGACAGGACATTAACTGCTATCTCATCGATAACAACGGTTTCATTCTGGTCACAGAGGAGCAATCTCAGGTAATGACATCAGAGGAACAGGAGAAAAACTTCCCTCAAGCCATAAACGAGAGATTACAAGTGATTACATTAGGGTCATCCTCTTTCTCTTTTAATTTTACATTTCAGTTTATTTTGCTATCAATTCACTCATGTTGTTGCAAAGGTTGAAAGAGAAGGTTACAGTCTTCACAGTTGGCTTTTAAACATTCCACCTTTTAGTAAAATACCTGTATTTTTCCATTGCTGCCTGTTTGATTAAACAGGCTGTTTATGGTCTGTTGCATTTGTCCTGTTTGTGAGCTCACTTCTCTCTCAGACAGGGCTCTTCTTTGGAGAGGTGGAGGGCGCTGTTATGAACAAACTCCTCCAGATGGGCTCTTTTAAAAGGTCAGTGGAGTGTGCGTGTGTGTGTGTGTGTGGGGGGGGGGGGGTATTGTGGACACAGGAAGAGTTAATGATGATGCGTTTGCATCGCAGGATCACCCTGTACGACTACCAGGCCCTGTGCAAGGAGTACACTGGAAGCAGCGACAGTGCTCGCACACTATCAGACGTAAGTGAGACCGAACAACAAGTGGTAAAAGAGAGCCACCACTTGTGGAAAAGTGGCCTACATCTGCAGCATATACGTCAGCATTGATACTTAGCTCAGGGTTTGTGGTCCACACTATAAAACAGACTAAAAGCAATAACACTGCGAATTCTTCTCTTTCATTCAGCCATTCTCTGTCATGAAGTGGCTCCTGACTGAAATTGTAATGTAAGAATAACATAAATGTCTTTTCTTGATTTATGAGGATGTATTATTGTACAGGAACTATAAGTTATTGTCATTAAGGTAACATTTATTTGTCATTTTATTGTTTTCTGTGTAGATTTCTACTAGAATTTAACCTGTACAGCTGGTGGAACTTGGATCTTTCTGTTAAAGGTAACTGGTAACACTCCGCTACCTTAAACTGGCCTGGAGCGCCCCAAGAGGGAGGGTCTCGTTTCCCCAATGTCAGGAAACGTTAAACATAGAAACCACTTTTTTTGACACAATTTTAATAACTCTATTATAAACTTGACTACACTATATACATGTTTTGATAAATTCTTACATGTGACACAGAAGATTCCGTGTAACTCTGGACTATCCTGATCCACCGGGTGTTGATGCACAATCATTCCTCTGGTATTTGTTGTTTTTGCGAGTTTCCGTCAATGTTTTGTCAAGTTCTGTCCGTTCCCTTCGTCCATTCAGCTCAGAGAACTCGAGGTAAAACCTTGATGGTACCTTGCGATACGGAGTATCCCGCCTTCATCTCTGAACGCACCATCAAAGAAACAACAGGCAACATCGACTGTGAGGGCTGCGTCAGGTACTCAGACCTTATTGCTGCGTCTGAAACTGTGAATGTTCATCCTGCTGTCCCGATCCTGGTATTTTAACATCTGCCAATGTTCGGGCTACAGATCTTTTGTCATACAGCAGATTCCCAGCAGCAACCTGTTCATGGTTGTTGTGGACAATAAGTGCGACTGCAGCAGCGTTCCTCCAGTAACAATGGATCCCATTGAGATCATGTATATCCTTTCAACAACAGCTTTCACTCCGTCTGACTGTTTTTATTTTAGTTTGCACAATCCAAGTCCTGCATGTGATATAAATCTATAAATATGGGTAAAGTTGTTTCAGCCTTGACACCTGTGAACACAACGAGTCACTTAAATGTGACAGGCTGAAGTTTCAGAAGGACAGGAAGAAGCCTGAGTCATGCCATCCATTCCACCCAGAGGTGAGACATGTCCGTCCGTTTGTCCATCCATCTTCTTTTATTACTGACCGAAATATTGTGCGTTCTCCAGGAAAATGCGATGGAGTGTGGCTCAGCGACGCGCCTCTCCACTGCTTTAACAACAGCTCTGCTTCCTCTGATCGCTGCCGGCATCAGCAGGTGACCTCTAACACCAAAGTGGACGTCAGTACGGACTCAATCAAGACAAAGATGCTCCGTAACCCATAGAGAACATGGCCAATCAGAAATTAAAGTACTCACACCTTTGCAGCTGGCTGTGCTTTATTGAGAATAATAATAATATCTGTAGAACTGAAATTTACTTCCATTTTTGCAGAAAACATGAACCATGTGATGATAAAATCCTTGCGGCACTGATGGACTGATGTGTCTTGAATGTGCTAAAGCTAAGATTGAAGTGTAGAGTAAAAGAATGTATGCAGCCTGAGTACAGGTCAGTTCTTAGAGATGAGGGGTCCTTTGTCCAAAGGATGACAACTGGGATACAGTACAGTTTTTTGTGTTTGCTATTAGGGGAAACAATAAAAATGCATTTGTGGAATGTAAACTACAAAGTTGTCACAAGTGAAAGCGATGCACAATGCTCTGTATTTATGATGCAGTTAGTAAAACACGAGTGCTCTCACGTAGCTTTCAGGTTTCCAGCTGTTTCTGGAGCATTCTCACGGTAAGGCTCATAACACATATCTGACTGGCCACAGACAGCCTGACCCCAGTTTCTCCTTTATTTAAAGCTGAAGACCTCAAACAGTATACTGCAAATGTGCATGATAAACACAACTGAATTTATGTCAGTCTTAATTTGTCCAGTATTCTATTCTTAACCACATGTTTAAAACCGCTAATGAAATGAAATAATAAAAGAATATTTTATTTCCTTCATCTGTCCTTGATATTTTCTCATGTATGTGTATAAATTTGTTTATGTGCTACACAGTGAGGACCACAATAAGGATTTCATCTCCACATTGAGGACATTTGTGGAAGTGACTTTAGTTAAGACCAGGGTAACGATGTTGGAATATCTAACAACAATAAAAATGATTCATGTCTTTCTTCTCCTTTTAAGTCCTCACTGTTTTTATTAATATAAAGTAAAAACAAAAGGGAACCAGAACACCGCCCTGAGGAACTCTTTGTAAGGTAGTAGCCTTTCCTTGAAATGCCATCTTTTAAAATTTGATATATATAGATGTATATCTATATATATACTATATATATATTTTATGTCATCTGACTTAATGACGTTCCACTTTACTGTAAACTATGTCCGTCTTGGCAGGTGGAGTCAAATCATCAGTCACGGTGCAGTACATGTGGTATTCATCCTTTAAAAAGAAGAAGAGGAAGCTTTTAATAATCAAACACAGATAAAGCTGTGTCATCAAACCGGTGTCATATTTACCTCGGTTTCATCTTTTTGCCTTTTTCTTCTCTCAGACTCTGAGGAACAGTGAAGCAAATATTTAAGTGACCAAACTGTTAAAGTTTAGTTAAGTTTAACATTATGGATGCATAGTTTAGTATTTATCTATGAAAGCTCTTAAACTCCTGGCATTGTTGGGAAAGCTACCATGGATCTATTAACATTTACATGAGTTTACCAGTTCTCCAGAGCATCAGTCCCAGTAAGATCACTCCGACAATCACTCCAAAACAAGCCACAGCTATGATCAGCGTTAATATCCACATTCCTGTTGCTAGGAGAAACCACACAGCTATGAGTTCTGAGTCTAAATAAACATTAAGGATCTTATTTTTGCTCATCACAACAGTGTTCCATATTGACTCCTGCTTTATGAAGTTTAAACATTAACAATGTTTCCTTTTCCCCCTCAAGATTCAAAGTGTTTGTTGCTGTAGCAAACATGTTTCTGTCTACAGTTAAATGTTTCCTTTGCTCATTACCGTAAATATTGACCATCTGTGCCAACTAAGAATGTGACAGACAGTCAGAGAACCTTAAATGGATGTTTAGGTAGGTGGCCAAAAAGCGAATTAGAATTTGGGAGTGAAAAAGAGACGTGAAACATCAACTGCATGTACAAATTAAAAGTGTCGCAGTCAGTAAACAATGGCATGTGCATGTACAAATACAGCATAAGAACTGTGCTTTTGTTCATATATGTTGATTTTGTCTTCCTACCTTTGTCTTTATTCTTCTCATCACTCCCACCTGATGCTGCTCCACCAGGATTTAAGGTGGAAGTGAAAACACCATCATTGTTGGTGAGAGTCCAGCCTGCTGAATGACGAGGACAAGGTGGGGATGTATTCAGTTGTCTTTGGCTTGAGCTCTTTTATTTTAATCGTCTCAACGTTGCTGCTTGTGTCAGTGTCATCTGACGTGTCAACTGTCTACAAGAAGGCCATGAGCAGACTCTACTTCCTCAGGAGACTCAGGTCCTTCAGTGTTTGCAGCAGGATGCTCCACATGTTCTACCAGTCTGTCATGGCTAGCACCATCTTCTTTGCTGCAGTGTGCTGGGGTGCAGGCATTAAAGCAAAGGATGCCAACAAACTCAACAAACTAAAAAGGCAGGGTCTGTTGTGGGCTGTAGACTTGATAACTTGGACGAGGTGGTGAGGGACAGGATGGTGTTGAAACTGCGGACAATCATGGACAGTCCCTCCCACCCCCTCCATAACACAGTGGACAAACTGAGGAGCAGCTTCAGCAGCAGACTCCTGCAGCCTCGCTGCTCTAAGGAACGCTACAGGAAGTCATTCCTGCCGTCCGCTATCAGACTGTATAACTCATCCTAACCCAGCCAATAACAATAATTGTGTAATGTTTATGTTGTAATTTTATTCATTTCTATTTTATTCTATATTTATGTATATATGCTTATAATGCTTATAATATGTATATATTATATTATGTATATATTATATATATATATATATATATATATATATATATATATATATATATATATTATATTATAATATATGCTGTATATATGCTTATAACGTTCTAATCTTATCTGTATTTATTTATTTTGTTTCTATACTTTGTATAGGGTGCTACAACAATTCAATTTCCTCACGGGGATGAATAAAGTACATCTTAATCTTAATCTTAATCTTGATTTCTTACCTGTGGGCCAACGACTGCTTGGACCAGAAGAGCTTGAACTTTTCCCTTGTGTTTGGATCTGCTTTGGCTGGGATTCTGTCGGAGGACCTGTTAGAAAAACTGTTCCATAATCATCCATAATGAAAAAAGTTGGAACTTTAATTGTGTGAAATATATCAATTCCAGACTTAGAATATATTTTGTTACATGGTGTAGGAGGTGTTAAAGATGCTGCGCCATCAGGTTTTGAGGTGGAAGTGAAAACACCATCATTGTTGGTGAGAGTCCAGCTTGGAGAATGACGAGGATAAGGTGGGGGGGTGAAAGCTGAGGGTGTTGATTTACTCCTCATCACATCTGTAATAACAGTAAATAGATGTTATTCTCTTATTGTGATACTGACACAACTACTGATGTGTGTTTTACTGCTGACGTTCTAAAGAAATATAACCAAAACAATCATTGATCAGGCAAATCAGACAGAAATGGTTAAAAGAGATCAAGGAACAGCAACAAATTGAGGCAGTGGCTGGAAAAGGCCGGACTGATAGACAGCACAGAGGCACTACTCATGGTCCTACAAGAACAGGCCCTGAGCACCAGAGCAATAGAGGCCAGGGTCCACCATACCAGACAAGACCCCAGGTGTAGTCTGCGTGGAGATGCCACTGAGACGGCCCAGCACATCACAGCAGGGTGCAAGATGCTAGTAGGCAAGACATACATGGAGCAGCATAAGCAGGTGGCTGGCATAGTGGACAGGAACATCTGCACTGAGTATGGACTGGAGGTCCCAGGGAACAGGTGGGAGACACCCCCGAAAGTGCTGGAGAACAAGCAGGCCAAGACCCTGTGGGACTTCCAGATCCAGACTGACAAGATGGTGGTGGCCAACCAGCCTGACATAGTGGTGGTGGGTAAACACCAGGAGACAGTGGTGGTGATAGATGTAGCAATCCCAAGTGATAGCAGCATCAGGAAGAAGGAACACAAGAAGCTGGAGAAGTACCAAGGGCTGAAGGAGGAGATGGAGAGAATGTGGGGCATGAAGGCAACAGTGGTCTCAGTAGTGATTGGGACACTAGGGGCAGTAACACCCAAGCTGAGTAGATGCTCCAACAGATACCAGGAGCCACATCAGAGATCTCTGTCCAGAAGAGCACAGTTCTAGGAACAGCTAAGATCCTGTGCAGAACCCTCAGACTCCTGTAGAAGACCAATGTCTGAAGGAGGCACCACCCAGGAGGGCGAGGAAGAGATTTAAAAAAATATATATGTCCATATTTAAGGCTAAACCCAGTGACTTACTCTGTATGGTGATGAAGGAGGTGCCGCTGTGTGGAGATGGAGACTTTATGTCTCCATACTTGACGGTATAGTAGCATCGTACCTGCACCACAGCAGGCGCGCTCTGATTTGAGTGAATTAGCAGCTCAGTTGCTGTCAGAGTTTTCATACATGAGAATGAAACGCTGTTTTTTGTCTCCACACTGTAGACAAAACACTGATGCACAGTCTGGCCTGATGGAGTCCGACAGTGCAGTGTGACAGAATCTGTCTCTGTGATCAGATGTTCAGTTATCACCAGCTCAGGAGGAAGAAGAGCTGAAAATATGGATAAATACAGATAGAGAGCAACACTGACTTAAACATGTAAGCAACAGATGATTCCAAACATTTCTATAGTAATAAAATGCATGAACGTTCAGACCGACCTAGTGTAGGACTGTAGAGGAGATCTGTTGAGAATATTTGTTCCATTAAAAAAATGGACAAAAAGCTGTAAATAAAAAGCCATCATGGTAAAATCAAATTTAGTTTAACTTACAGAGGAGGACGGCAGACAGCGAGCGTCCAGACATGACTGAGACTGTTCAAAATCGTCCAGGACTCTGATCGACTGATCAGAGCATGAAACTGTGATCTTGTGGGTGTTTAGCAGAAAAAACCACAACCGGAACTACAGGCTCTTAATAGAGGGACACAGTGAACAATCAAGAGAGACTGTTTGACTTCAGTTTTACATCTGATCTGCTTTTTATTTTAACTGCTATCAAAGCAAAGTGATGTTTCCATGTGGGACCAGAGGAAAATTAAAATTAAGACACACAACCCATGTGCAGCTCTCTTTATTTTACTTTATTTTAAACATATTGAAATTTTTAAGTGATATGGTAGACAAGCACTGTAAAAAAAAAAAATCTTTCTTATTAACAACACATACATTTTGCTATAAAGTTCAGTTCAATGCATAGAGGATAACTGGGGGTTATTTCAGTCACAGTCGTACTTCCTGTAACTGATCACCGAGTCTTTCAGGTCAGAACGACCTATAGGTTCTCATCCGCCTGTTTCAGGAAGAAGTAACGAAAGCATGTGTGAACGTTTGACAAACACCAGCTTCAATATTCAAACCAGGTGACCAACGTGTGAAGGGCTGAAATCAAACAAGCTTCTTCACTTTGGTGGAACAATTTCTGAACAAAACCTCAAATGATCATGCTCGTTGGCTCAGTGTAATGATAAGAAGATTTTTTTTTAAAGCCTCAAATGTCATGAAAACTCAATCATATAAAATATGCATGCTCGAGATGCTTTCCCACAGCTCTCTTGTTCACCTGCATCTTTTGCATGCTGCCAAAACATGATTGCGCTGCAGCAACAGCGCTGGAAACCTGTGCAGCTAAACAAAACAGATGCATCGCGAAGGATAAATCCCAATAGGATGCACCTGTCCTGATCACCTGCGCTCATCTCGAGCCGGAAGCCACCGCATAAAGACGGGCGCGCCGGACGTGGCGGCCTCGTCGCTTCTCCCGGTATCTGAGCCGTAACGATGCCGCCTAAAAAGCCCGCAGCCGACGCTGCTGCTGCCCCCCCGCAGTCCTCCTCCGACGCTCCGGCAAAAGAGAAAAAGAAATCAGGTTGGCGAATGGACGAAGCGTTTAACCTGCAATGATCTATAATGGGCCAATTGTTAGTGTGCGTTTTATTGTGTGTTTAGGCGCTCTGACCGTGCGAAAGAGCGCGGCTCATCCGTCCACAGCGATCATGGTGAAAGAAGCCCTGAAAGCGTTGGACTCCCGCAAAGGAGTTTCTTCCCAGGCCATGCAGAACTACATCAAGCAAAAATACCCCTCGGTCGACGTGGTGAGGTTGAAACACTTGGTTCGCAGAGCTCTGAAAAAAGGAATCGAGTCTGGCGCTTTGGTGCGCCCTGCCAACTCAAACGTCTCCACGGGCGCAACGGGGAAGTTCAGGGTAACATGTCAGAACTGGAGAGTTTCGGAGGTCATGGTGATGTTAGACTGAAATGGTGAGACATGTCCGTCCGTTTGTCCGTCCATCCATCTTCTTTTATTACTGACAGAAATATTGTGCGTTCTCCAGGAAAATGCGATGGAGTGTGGCTCAGCGACGCGCCTCTCCACTGCTTTAACAACAGCTCTGCTTCCTCTGATCGCTGCCGGCATCAGCAGGTGACCTCTAACACCAAAGTGGACGTCAGTACGGACTCAATCAAGACAAAGATGCTCCTTAACCCATAGAGAACATGGCCAATCAGAAATTAAAGTACTCACACCTTTTATTCAGAAAAATAATATCTGTAGTACTGAAATGTACTTCCATTTTTGCAGAAAACATGAACCATGTGACGATAAAATCCTTGCGGCACTGATGGACTGATGTGTCCTGAATGTGCTAAAGCTAAGATTGAAGTGTAGAGTAAAAGAATGTATGCAGCCTGAGTACAGGTCAGTTCTTAGAGATGAGGGGTCCTTTGTCCAAAGGATGACAACTGGGATACAGTACAGTTTTGTGTGTTTGCTATTAGGGGAAACAATAAAAATGCATTTGTGGAATGTAAACTACAAAGTTGTCACAAGTGAAAGCGATGCACAATGCTCTGTATTTATGATGCAGTTAGTAAAACACGAGTGCTCTCACGTAGCTTTCAGGTTTCCAGCTGTTTCTGGAGCATTCTCACGGTAAGGCTCATAATACATATCTGACTGGCCACAGACAGCCTGACCCCAGTATCTCCTTTATTTAAAGCTGAAGACCTCAAACAGTATACTGCAAATGTGCATGATAAACACAACTGAATTTACATCAGTCATAATTTGTCCAGTATTCTATTCTTAACCACATGTTTAAAACCGCTAATGAAATGAAATAATAAAAGAATATTTTATTTCCTTCATCTGTCCTTGATATTTTCTCATGTATGTGTATAAATTTGTTTATGTGCTACACAGTGAGGACCACAATAAGGATTTCATCTCCACATTGAGGACATTTGTGGAAGTGACTTTAGTTAAGACCAGGGTAACGATGTTGGAATATCTAACAACAATAAAAATTATTCATGTCAAATTTGATATATAGATGTATATCAGTTATCTAATAGGTTTTATGTCATCTGACTTAATGACGTTCCACTTTCCTGTAAACTATGTCCGTCTTGACTGGTGGAGTCAAATCATCAGTCATGGTGCAGTACATGTGGTATTCAACCTTTAAAAAGAAGAAGAGGAAGCTTTTAATAATCAAACACAGATAAAGCTGTGTCATCAAACCGGTGTCATATTTACCTCGGTTTCATCTTTTTGCCTTTTTCTTCTCTCAGAATCTGAGGAACAGTGAAGCAAATATTTAAGTGACCAAACTGTTAAAGTTTAGTTAAGTTTAACATTATGGATGCATCGTTTAGTATTTATCTATGAAAGCTCTTGAACTCCTGGCATTGTTGGGAAAGCTACCATGGATCTATTAACATTTACATGAGTTTACCAGTTCTCCAGAGCATCAGTCCCAGTGAGATCACTCCGACAATCACTCCAAAACAAGCCACAGCTATGATCAGCGTCAATATCCACATTCCTGTTGCTAGGAGAAACCACACAGCTATGAGTTCTGAGTCTAAATAAACATTAAGGATCTTATTTTTGCTCATCACAACAGTGTTCCATATTGACTCCTGCTTTATGAAGTTTAACTAAACATTAACAAGGTTTCCTTTTCCCCCTCAAGATTCAAAGTGTTTGTTGCTGTAGCAAACATGTTTCTGTCTACAGTTAAATGTTTCCTTTGCTCATTACCGTAAATATTGACCGTCTGTGCCAACTAAGAATGTGACAGACAGTCAGGGAACCTTAAATGGATGTTTAGGTAGGTGGCCAAAAAGCGCATTAGAATTTGGGAGTGAAAAAGAGACGTGAAACATCAACTGCATGTACAAATTAAAAGTGTCGCAGTCAGTAAACAATGGCATGTGCATGTACAAATACAGCATAAGAACTGTGCTTTTGTTCATATATGTTGATTTTGTCTTCCTACCTTTGTCTTTATTCTTCTCATCACTCCCACCTGATGCTGCTCCACCAGGATTTAAGGTGGAAGTGAAAACACCATCATTGTTGGTGAGAGTCCAGCCTGCTGAATGACAAGGACAAGGTGGGGGGGTGAATGCTGAGGGTGTTGATTTACTCCTCATCACATCTGTAATAACAGTAAATAGATGTTATTCTCTTATTGTGATACTGACACAACAACTGATGTGTGTTTTACTCCTGACGTTCTAAAGAAATATAACCAAAACAATCATTGATCAGGCAAATAAGACAGAAATGGTTAAAAGAGATCAAGGAACAGCAACAAATTGAGAAGTGGCTGGAAAAGGCCGGACTGATAGACAGCACAGAGGCACTACTCATGGCCCCACAAGAACAGGCCCTGAGCACCAGAGCAATAGAGGCCAGGGTCCACCATACCAGACAAGACCCCAGGTGTAGTCTGTGTGGAGATGCCACTGAGACGGCCCAGCACATCACAGCAGGGTGCAAGATGCTAGCAGGCAAGGCATACATGGAGCAGCATAAGCAGGTGGCTGGCATAGTGGACAGGAACATCTGCACTGAGTATGGACTGGAGGTCCCAGGGACCAGGTGGGAGACACCCCCGAAAGTGCTGGAGAACAAGCAGGCCAAGACCCTGTGGGACTTCCAGATCCAGACTGGCAAGATGGTGGTGGCCAACCAGCCTGACATAGTGGTGGTGGGTAAACACCAGGAGACAGTGGTGGTGATAGATGTAGCAATCCTGAGTGATAGCAACATCAGGAAGAAGGAACACAAGAAGCTGGAGAAGTACCAAGGGCTGAAGGAGGAGATAGAGAGAATGTGGGGCATGAAGGCAACAATGGTCTCAGTAGTGATTGGGACACTAGGGGCAGTAACACCCAAGCTGAGTAGATGCTCCAACAGATACCAGGAACCACATCAGAGATCTCTGTCCAGAAGAGCACAGTTCTAGGAACAGCTAAGATCCTGTGCAGAACCCTCAGACTCCCGTAGAAGACCAACGTCTGAAGGAGGCACCACCCAGGAGGGCGAGGAAGAGATTTAAAAAAATATATATGTCCATATTTAAGGCTAAACCCAGTGACTTACTCTGTATGGTGATGAAGGAGATGCCGCTGTGTGGAGATGGAGACTTTATGTCTCCATACTTGACGGTATAGAAGCATCGTACCTGCACCACAGCAGGCGCGCTCTGATTTGAGTGAATTAGCAGCTCAGTTGCTGTCAGAGTTTTCATACATGAGAATGAAACGCTGTTTTTTGTCTCCACACTGTAGACAAAACACTGATGCACAGTCTGGCCTGATGGAGTCCGACAGTGCAGTGTGACAGAATCTGTCTCTGTGATCAGATGTTCAGTTATCACCAGTTCAGGAGGAAGAAGAGCTGAAAATATGGATAAATACAGATAGAGAGCAACACTGACTTAAACATGTAAGCAACAGATGATTCCAAACATTTCTATAGTAATAAAATGCATGAACGTTCAGACCGACCTAGTGTAGGACTGTAGAGGAGATCTGTTGAGAATATTTGTTCCATTAAAAAACATGGACAAAAAGCTGTAAATAAAAAGCCATCATGGTAAAATCAAATTTAGTTTAACTTACAGAGGAGGACGGCAGACAGCGAGCGTCCAGACATGACTGAGACTGTTCAAAATCGTCCAGGACTCTGATCGACTGATCAGAGCATGAAACTGTGATCTTGTAGGTGTTTAGCGGAAAAAACCACAACCGGAACTACAGGCTCTTAATAGAGGGACACAGTGAACAATCAAGAGAGACTGTTTGACTTCAGTTTTACATCTGATCTGCTTTTTATTTTAACTGCTATCAAAGTAAAGTGACGTTTCCATGAGGGACCAGAGGAAAATTAAAACTAAGACACACAACCCATGTGCAGCTCTCTTTATTTTACTTTATTTTAAACATATTGAAATTTTTAAGTGATATGGTAGACAAGCACTGTAAAAAAAAAAATCTTTCTTATTAACAACACATACATTTTGCTATAAAGTTCAGTTCAATGCATAGAGGATAACTGGGGGTTATTTCAGTCACAGTCGTACTTCCTGTAACTGATCACCGAGTCTTTCAGGTCAGAACGACCTATAGGTTCTCATCCGCCTGTTTCAGGAAGAAGTAACGAAAGCATGTGTGAAAGTTTGACAAACACCAGCTTCAATATTCAAACCAGGTGACCAACGTGTGAAGGGCTGAAATCAAACAAGCTTCTTCACTTTGGTGGAACAATTTCTGAACAAAACCTCAAATGATCATGCTCGTTGGCTCAGTGTAATGATAAGAAGATTTTTTTTAAGCCTCAAATGTCATGAAAACTCAATCATATAAAATATGCATGCTCGAGATGCTTTCCCACAGCTCTCTTGTTCACCTGCATCTTTTGCATGCTGCCAAAACATGATTGCGCTGCAGCAACAGCGCTGGAAACCTGTGCAGCTAAACAAAACAGATGCATCGCGAAGGATAAATCCCAATAGGATGCACCTGTCCTGATCACCTGCGCTCATCTCGAGCCGGAAGCCACCGCATAAAGACGGGCGCGCCGGACGTGGCGGCCTCATCGCTTCTCCCGGTATCTGAGCCGTAACGATGCCGCCTAAAAAGCCCGCAGCCGACGCTGCTGCTGCCCCCCCGCAGTCCTCCTCCGACGCTCCGGCAAAAGAGAAAAAGAAATCAGGTTGGCGAATGGACGAAGCGTTTAACCTGCAATGATCTATAATGGGCCAATTGTTAGTGTGCGTTTTATTGTGTGTTTAGGCGCTCTGACCGTGCGAAAGAGCGCGGCTCATCCGTCCACAGCGATCATGGTGAAAGAAGCCCTGAAAGCGTTGGACTCCCGCAAAGGAGTTTCTTCCCAGGCCATGCAGAACTACATCAAGCAAAAATACCCCTCGGTCGACGTGGTGAGGTTGAAACACTTGGTTCGCAGAGCTCTGAAAAAAGGAATCGAGTCTGGCGCTTTGGTGCGCCCTGCCAACTCAAACGTCTCCACGGGCGCAACTGGGAAGTTCAGGGTAACATGTCAGAACTGGAGAGTTTCGGAGGTCATGGTGATGTTAGACTGAAATGGTGAGACATGTCCGTCCGTTTGTCCGTCCATCCATCTTCTTTTATTACTGACAGAAATATTGTGCGTTCTCCAGGAAAATGCGATGGAGTGTGGCTCAGCGACGCGCCTCTCCACTGCTTTAACAACAGCTCTGCTTCCTCTGATCGCTGCCGGCATCAGCAGGTGACCTCTAACACCAAAGTGGACGTCAGTACGGACTCAATCAAGACAAAGATGCTCCTTAACCCATAGAGAACATGGCCAATCAGAAATTAAAGTACTCACACCTTTTATTCAGAAAAATAATATCTGTAGTACTGAAATTTACTTCCATTTTTGCAGAAAACATGAACCATGTGACGATTAAATCCTTGCGGCACTGATGGACTGATGTGTCCTGAATGTGCTAAAGCTAAGATTGAAGTGTAGAGTAAAAGAATGTATGCAGCCTGAGTACAGGTCAGTTCTTAGAGATGAGGGGTCCTTTGTCCAAAGGATGACAACTGGGATACAGTACAGTTTTGTGTGTTTGCTATTAGGGGAAACAATAAAAATGCATTTGTGGAATGTAAACTACAAAGTTGTCACAAGTGAAAGCGATGCACAATGCTCTGTATTTATGATGCAGTTAGTAAAACATGAGTGCTCTCACGTAGCTTTCAGGTTTCCAGCTGTTTCTGGAGCATTCTCACGGTAAGGCTCATAACACATATCTGACTGGCCACAGACAGCCTGACCCCAGTATCTCCTTTATTTAAAGCTGAAGACCTCAAACAGTATACTGCAAATGTGCATGATAAACACAACTGAATTTACGTCAGTCATAATTTGTCCAGTATTCTATTCTTAACCACATGTTTAAAACCGCTAATGAAATGAAATAATAAAAAATATTTTATTTCCTTCATCTGTCCTTGATATTTTCTCATGTATGTGTTTAAATTTGTTTATGTGCTACACAGTGAGGACCACAATAAGGATTTCATCTCCACATTGAGGACATTTGTGGAAGTGACTTTAGTTAAGACCAGGGTAACAATGTTGGAATATCTAACAACAATAAAAATTATTCATGTCAAATTTGATATATATAGATGTATATCAGTTATCTAATAGGTTTTATGTCATCTGACTTAATGACGTTCCACTTTCCTGTAAACTATGTCCGTCTTGACTGGTGGAGTCAAATCAGCAGTCACGGTGCAGTACATGTGGTATTCACCCTTTAAAAAGAAGAAGAGGAAGCTTTTAATAATCAAACACAGATAAAGCTGTGTCATCAAACGGGTGTCATATTTACCTCGGTTTCATCTTTTTGCCATTTTATTCTCTCAGAATCTGAGGAACAGTGAAGCAAATATTTAAGTGACCAAACTGTTAAAGTTTAGTTAAGTTTAACATTATGGATGCATAGTTTAGTATTTATCTATGAAAGCTCTTAAACTCCTGGCATTGTTGGGAAAGCTACCATGGATCTATTAACATTTACATGAGTTTACCAGTTCTCCAGAGCATCAGTCCCAGTAAGATCACTCCGACAATCACTCCAAAACAAGCCACAGCTATGATCAGTGTGAATGTCCACATTCCTGTTGCTAGGAGAAACCACACAGCTATGAGTTCTGAGTCTGAATAAACATTAAGGATCTTATTTTTGCTCATCACAACAGTGTTCCATATTGACTCCTGCTTTATGAAATTTAACTAAACATTAACAATGTTTCCTTTTCCCCCTCAAGATTCAAAGTGTTTGTTGCTGTAGCAAACATGTTTCTGTCTACAGTTAAATGTTTCCTTTGCTCATTACCGTAAATATTGACCGTCTGTGCCAACTAAGAATGTGACAGACAGTCAGGGAACCTTAAATGGATGTTTAGGTAGGTGGCCAAAAAAGCGCATTAGAATTTGGGAGTGAAAAAGAGATGTGAAACATCAACTGCATGTACAAATTACTGTAATAGAGGGACACAGTGAACACTTAAGAGAGACTGTTTGACTTCAGTTTTACATCTGATCTGCTTTTTATTTTAACTGCTATCAAAGCAAAGTGACGTTTCCATGTGGGACCAGAGGAAAATTAAAACTAAGACACACAACCCATGTGCAGCTCTCTTTATTTTACTTTATTTTAAAAACACTTAAGATTTCAAGTGATATAGTAGACAAGCACTGTAAAAAATACTATCGTTCTCATTAACAACACATACATTTTGCTGTGTTGATGCACAATCATTCCTCTGGTATTTGTTGTTTTTGCGGGTTTCCGTCAATGTTTTTTCAAGTTCTGTCCGTTCCCTTCGTCCATTCAGCTCAGAGAACTCGAGGTAAAACCTTGATGGTACCTTGCGATACGGAGTATCCCGCCTTCATCTCTGAACGCACCATCAAAGAAACAACAGGCAACATCGACTGTGAGGGCTGCGTCAGGTACTCAGACCTTATTGCTGCGTCTGAAACTGTGAATGTTCATCCTGCTGTCCCGATCCTGGTATTTTAACATCTGCCAATGTTCGGGCTACAGATCTTTTGTCATACAGCAGATTCCCAGCAGCAACCTGTTCATGGTTGTTGTGGACAATAAGTGCGACTGTAGCAGCGTTCCTCCAGTAACAATGGATCCCATTGAGATCATGTATATCCTTTCACTCCGTCTGACTGTTTTTATTTTAGTTTGCACAATCCAAGTCCTGCATGTGATATAAATCTATAAATATGGGTAAAGTTGTTTCAGCCTTGACACCTGTGAACACGAGTCACTTAAATGTGACAGGCTGAAGTTTCAGAAGGACAGGAAGAAGCCTGAGTCATGCCATCCATTCCACCCAGAGGTGAGACGCGTCCGTCCGTCCATCCGTTTGTCCATCCATCCATCTTCTTTTAGTACTGACAGAAATATTGTGCGTTCTCCAGGAAAATGCGATGGAGTGTGGCTCAGCGACGCGCCTCTCCACTGCTTTAACAACAGCTCTGCTTCCTCTGATCGCTGCCGGCATCAGCAGGTCAAATCAAATCAATCTTTATTTATATAGCGTCTTATACAATCAAAATTGTTTCAAGGCACTTTCCAGAATCCCAGGGCCTGACCCCAGACAAGCAACAGTGGCAAGGAAAAACTCCCCTTTAACAGGAAGAAACCTTGAGCAGGACCAGGCTCATGTAGGGGGACCCTCCTGCTGATGGGGGGCTGGGTAGAGGGAGAGGAGAGGAGAGGAGAGGAGAGGAGAGGAGAGGAGAGGAGAGGAGAGGAGAGGAGAGGAGAGGAGAGGAGAGGAGAGGATGACCCAGTGGAGTGACAGAGGCCTGTCAGGTGATCATGTTTCCGGACCCCGGCAGCCTTGGCCTATAACAGCATAACTAAGATGTGACCTAACGATTAGACGACCCCCTAGGTATGATAATTTGTCTGTCTATGATAGTAACTGGAACTACTGAATTAGTAATAATAAGCTTTTTCAAAGAGGTAGGTTTTAAGTCTGATCTTAAAAGTAGCGATGGAGTCAGCCTCCCGTACCTGGACAGGGAGCTGGTTCCAAAGCAGGGGGGCCTGGTAGCTAAATGCTCGGCCCCCCATTCTACTCCTAGAAACTCTGGGAACCACAAGTAGACCAGCATTCTGAGAGCGGAGCGGTCTATTAGGCTGATAAGGTATCACTAGCTCCTCCAGGTAGGATGGAGCTAGGCCTCTGAGGACCTTGTAGGTCAAAAGAAGGGTTTTAAAAATTATTCTAAATTTAACGGGCAGCCAATGAAGCGACGCCATTACAGGAGTAATGTGATCTCTTTTGTCAATACCTGTCAGAACTCTGGCTGCAGCATTTTGGATCAACTGGAGGCTTCTTAAAGAGTTGTTTGGACACCCTGATAATAAAGAATTACAATAGTCCAGCCTGGAAGTAACAAATGCATGGACTAACTTTTCAGCATCATGCCGCGTCAGCAGCTTCCTGATCTTTGAGATGTTCCTCAAGTGAAAAAAGGCACTTCTAGAGACTAATTTAATGTGTGAATTGAAGGAGAGATTTTGATCAAAAGTTACTCCTAGATTCCTCACAGAGAGACTAGATGTTAATGAGATACCATCTAGAGTGACCATGTGATCTAATCTGTCCCTGAGAGGTTCAGGACCAAACACCATGACCTCAGTTTTTCCTGAGTTAAGGAGGAGGAAATTTGAAGACATCCAGGACTTTATGTCTTTAAGACAGGTCTGGAGCTTCACTAACTTCTCTGTCTCCTCTGGTTTCATGGTTAGGGGGCTCTGTGCTTTGGTGTGGAGCCTCCGGTCTGTCCGGGTCGGGCTGGTCTTTGTGGTGGTACCGCCTGTGGTCACGGACCGTGACCTCCCTCGGCCTGGTGGGCCTCCAAAGGTGGCGTCTCCTTCGCCTCAGGTCTCGGTGCCCAGCCATGTCTCAACTTGTCTAAGCTTGTTTGTGTGTGTGTGGATGTGTGTGTAAGTGTGTTGTATGCATGTGTGTGTGTGTGTCCTTTTCTTGATTCTCTTGTTCTCTTTGCTGTTTTTATCCTTTGTGAGGCACTTTGTGCTACCTAGCGTATGAAAAGTGCCATATAAATAAAGATTGATATTGATAAATAAAGCTGAGTGTCATCAGCATAACAATGAAAATTTATCCCATGCTGCCGAATAATGTTCCCTAAGGGAAGCATGTACAATGTGAAGAGGATTGGTCCAAGTACAGAACCTTGAGGAACTCCATGGCTAACCCTACTGTATGAGGAGGGAACACCATGGACATGAGCAAACTGGTATCTATCAGATAAGTATGATCTAGGATGCTGTGATCAACTGTATCAAAAGCAGCACTGAGGTCCAGCAGAACCAGCATAGAGACCAGTCCATGATCGGAAGCTATGAGAAGATCATTAGTGACTTTAAGAAGTGCTGTTTCTGTGCTGTGGTGATCTCTAAAGCCTGACTGAAACATCTCAAACAGGCTGTTTCTCTGCAGGTGCTCCAGTAACTGAGTCACCACCACCTTCTCTAGAACTTTAGCGATAAAAGGAAGGTTGGATATTGGCCTATAATTTGCTAAGACATCAGGATCAGGATGTGTTGGGATGGGATCTAAAGGACACGTGGGATCTAAAGGACACGTGGTGGTCTTGGATTTATGAATTAGCGATGACGCCTCAGAAAAATATATAGGGCTGAAGGAGATTAAGGGCTCGTTGGAGACCCTGTATGTTCCCACAGTGACCTCTAACACCAAAGTGGACGTCAGTACGGACTCAATCAAGACAAAGATGCTCCTTAACCCATAGAGAACATGGCCAATCAGAAATTAAAGTACTCACACCTTTGCAGCTGGCTGTGCTTTATTGAGGAAAAATAATATCTGTAGTACTGAAATTTACTTCCATTTTTGCAGAAAACATGAACCATGTGATGATAAAATCCTTGCGGCAGGTCAGGTACAGGTCAGTTCTTAGAGATGAGGGGTCCTTTGTCCAAAGGATGACAACTGGGATACAGTACAGTTTTGTGTGTTTGCTATTAGGGGAAACAATAAAAATGCATTTGTGGAATGTAAACTACAAAGTTGTCACAAGTGAAAGCGATGCACAATGCTCTGTATTTATGATGCAGTTAGTAAAACACGAGTGCTCTCACGTAGCTTTCAGGTTTCCAGCTGTTTCTGGAGCATTCTCATGGTAAGGCTCATAACACATATCTGACTGGCCACAGACAGCCTGACCTCAGTTTCTCCTTTATTTAAAGCTGAAGACCTCAAACAGTATACTGCAAATGTGCATGATAATCACAACTGAATTTACGTCAGTCATAATTTGTCCAGCATTCTATTCTTAACCACATGTTTAAAACCGCTAATGAAATGAAATAATAAAAGAATATTTTATTTCCGTCATCTGTCCTTGATATTTTCTCATGTATGTGTATAAATTTGTTTATGTGCTACACAGTGAGGACCACAATAAGGATTTCATCTCCACATTGAGGACATTTGTGGAAGTGACTTTAGTTAAGACCAGGGTAATGATGTTGGAATATCTAACAACAATAAAAATTATTCATGTCAAATTTGATATATATAGATGTATATCCGTTATCTAATAGGTTTTATATCATCTGACTTAATGACGTTCCACTTTCCTGTAAACTATGTGCGTCTTGACTGGTGGAGTCAAATCAGCAGTCACGGTGCAGTACATGTGGTATTCACCCTTTAAAAAGAAGAAGAGGAAGCTTTTAATAATCAAACACAGATAAAGCTGTGTCATCAAACGGGTGTCATATTTACCTCAGTTTCATATTTTTGCCATTTTATTCTCTCAGAATCTGAGGAACAGTGAAGCAAATATTTAAGTGACCAAACTGTTAAAGTTTAGTTAAGTTTAACATTATGGATGCATCGTTTAGTATTTATCTATGAAAGCTCTTAAACTCCTGGCATTGTTGGGAAAGCTACCATGGATCTATTAACATTTACATGAGTTTACCAGTTCTCCAGAGCATCAGTCCCAGTAAGATCACTCCGACAATCACTCCAAAACAAGCCACAGCTATGATCAGTGTGAATATCCACATTCCTGTTGCTAGGAGAAACCACACAGCTATGAGTTCTGAGTCTAAATAAACATTAAGGATCTTATTTTTGCTCATCACAACAGTGTTCCATATTGACTCCTGCTTTATGAAGTTTAACTAAACATTAACAAGGTTTCCTTTTCCCCCTCAAGATTCAAAGTGTTTGTTGCTGTAGCAAACATGTTTCTGTCTACAGTTAAATGTTTCCTTTGCTCATTACCGTAAATATTGACCGTCTGTGCCAACTAAGAATGTGACAGACTGTCAGGGAACCTTAAATGGATGTTTAGGTAGGTGGCCAAAAAGCGAATTAGAATTTGGGAGTGAAAAAGAGACGTGAAACATCAACTGCATGTACAAATTAAAAGTGTCGCAGTCAGTAAACAATGGCACGTGCATGTACAAATACAGCATAAGAACGGTGCTTTTGTTCATGTGTTGATTTTGTCTTCCTACCTTTGTCTTTATTCTTCTCATCACTCCCACCTGATGCTGCTCCACCAGGATTTAAGGTGGAAGTGAAAACACCATCATTGTTGGTGAGAGTCCAGCCTGCTGAATGACAAGGACAAGGTGGGGGGGGTGAAAGCTGAGGGTGTTGATTTACTCCTCATCACATCTGTAATAACAGTAAATAGATGTTATTCTCTTATTGTGATACTGACACAACTACTGATGTGTGTTTTTCTCCTGACGTTCTAAAGTAATATAACCAAAACAATCATTGATCAGGCAAATAAGACAGAAATGGTTAAAAGAGATCAAAGAACAGCAACAAATTGAGGAAGTGGCTGATAATGAGAAAACATACCTGTGGCTGGAAAAGGCCGGACTGATAGACAGCACAGAGGCACTAATCATGGCCCCACAAGAACAGGCCCTGAGCACCAGAGCAATAGAGGCCAAGACCCTGTGGGACTTCCAGATCAAGACTGACAAGATGGTGGTGGCCAACCAGCCTGACATAGTGGTGGTGGGTAAACACCAGGAGACAGTGGTGGTGATAGATGTAGCAATCCCAAGTGATAGCAACATCAGGAAGAAGGAACACGAGAAGCTGGAGAAGTACCAAGGGCTGAAGGAGGAGATGGAGAGAATGTGGGGCATGAAGGCAACAGTGGTCTCAGTAGTGATTGGGACACTAGGGGCAGTAACACCCAAGCTGAGTAGATGCTCCAACAGATACCAGGAGCCACATCAGAGATCTCTGTCCAGAAGAGCACAGTTCTAGGAACAGCTAAGATCCTGTGCAGAACCCTCAGACTCCCGTAGAAGACCAATGTCTGAAGGAGGCACCACCCAGGAGGGCGAGGAAGAGATTTAAAAAAATATATATGTCCATATTTAAGGCTAAACCCAGTGACTTACTCTGTATGGTGATGAAGGAGGTGCCGCTGTGTGGAGATGGAGATATTATGTCTCCATACTTGACGGTATAGTAGCATCGTACCTGCACCACAGCAGGCGCGCTCTGCTTTGAGTGAATTAGCAGCTCAGTTGCTGTCAGAGTTTTCATACATGAGAATGAAACGCTGTTTTTTGTCTCCACACTGTAGACAAAACACTGATGCACAGTCTGGCCTGATGGAGTCCGACAGTGCAGTGTGACAGAATCTGTCTCTGTGATCAGATGTTCAGTTATCACCAGCTCAGGAGGAAGAAGAGCTGAAAATATGGATAAATACAGATAGAGAGCAACACTGACTTAAACATGTAAGCAACAGATGATTCCAAACATTTCTACAGTAATAAAATGCATGAACGTTCAGACCGACCTAGTGTAGGACTGTAGAGGAGATCTGTTGAGAATATTTGTTCCATTAAAAAAATGGACAAAAAGCTGTAAATAAAAAGCCATCATGGTAAAATCAAATTTAGTTTAACTTACAGAGGAGGACGGCAGACAGCGAGCGTCCAGCCATGACTGAGACTGTTCAAAATCGTCCAGGACTCTGATCGACTGATCAGAGCATGAAACTGTGATCTTGTAGGTGTTTAGCGGAAAAAACCACAACCGGAACTACAGGCTCTTAATAGAGGGACACAGTGAACAATCAAGAGAGACTGTTTGACTTCAGTTTTACATCTGATCTGCTTTTTATTTGAACTGCTATCAAAGCAAAGTGATGTTTCCATGTGGGACCAGAGGAAAATTAAAACTAAGACACACAACCCATGTGCAGCTCTCTTTATTTTACTTTATTTTAAAAACACTTAAGATTTCAAGTGATATAGTAGACAAGCACTGTAAAAAAAATAATCTTTCTTATTAACAACACATACATTTTGCTATAAAGTTCAGTTCAATGCATAGAGGATAAGTGGGGGTTATTTCAGTCACAGTCGTACTTCCTGTAACTGATCACCGAGTCTTTCCGGTCAGACCGACCTATAAGTTCTCATCCGCCTGTTTCAGGAAGGAGTACCAGTAACGAAAGCATGTGTGAACGTTTGACAAACACCAGCTTCAATATTCAAACCAGGTGACCAACGTGTGTCAGTCTGATGCTGAGCACAACATGAAGGGCTGAAATCAAACAAGCTTCTTCACTTTGGTGGAACAATTTCTGAACAAAACCTCAAATGATCATGCTCGTTGGCTCACTGTAATGATAAGAAGATTTTTTTTTAAAGCCTCAAATGTCATGAAAACTCAATCATATAAAATATGCATGCTCGAGATGCTTTCCCACAGCTCTCTTGTTCACGTGCATCTTTTGCATGCTGCCAAAACATGATTGCGCTGCAGCAACAGCGCTGGAAACCTGTGCAGCTAAACAAAACAAATGCATCGCGAAGGATAAATCCCAATAGGATGCACCTGTCCTGATCACCTGCGCTCATCTCGAGCCGGAAGCCACCGCATAAAGACGGGCGCGCCGGACGTGGCGGCCTCATCGCTTCTCCCGGTATCTGAGCTGTAACGATGCCGCCTAAAAAGCCCGCAGCCGACGCTGCTGCTGCCCCCCCGCAGTCCTCCTCCGACGCTCCGGCAAAAGAGAAAAAGAAATCAGGTTGGCGAATGGACGAAGCGTTTAACCTGCAATGATCTATAATGGGCCAATTGTTAGTGTGCGTTTTATTGTGTGTTTAGGCGCTCTGACCGTGCGAAAGAGCGCGGCTCATCCGTCCACAGCGATCATGGTGAAAGAAGCCCTGAAAGCGTTGGACTCCCGCAAAGGAGTTTCTTCCCAGGCCATGCAGAACTACATCAAGCAAAAATACCCCTCGGTCGACGTGGTGAGGTTGAAACACTTGGTTCGCAGAGCTCTGAAAAAAGGAATCGAGTCTGGCGCTTTGGTGCGCCCTGCCAACTCAAACGTCTCCACGGGCGCAACGGGGAAGTTCAGGGTAACATGTCAGAACTGCAGAGTTTCGGAGGTCATGGTGATGTTAGACTGGAGCTTCTGCTTTTGTTCTACAGCTAGCACCGAAGGACAAGGAGCCAAAGTCAAAAAGTGAGAATGCTGATCCTAATGTACCGAAAGAAGCCAAAGAAAAGGCTGCTAAGAAGCCCCCCAAAGCAGGTTTGTTAATGTGGGGAAAAATCACTAGGCTGCAAACAGTCTTTCAGTACGCTGTGTCATAGGTGCTGAGAAGAACGAGGCCGCCAAAGAAGGGGGCAAACCTGAGGAGGTGAGGGCCTTGTGAACAAATAAGTTATCTTGCTCTGAATAAAACTGGGAAAGGTTTTGTGGGGTGGACTTCTGTCCTTAAACTATCCTGTACTGCAACACTCGTGTATCACATTTTTCAGGATTCGAAGCCTCCCAAAAGACCTAAAAAAGACCAAACTGGCACTTCCAAGGTTGCACCGGCGAAGAAACCAAAAGCCAAGAAAATGGCAGAGAATGGAAACGACAAGGACACTTCAGCTTCTGCGACGACGACGACAAAGGAGCCCAAGGCAGGAAAGGCAACTCGGCAGAAGATGGCTAAAAAGGAAAGCGACGCCCCTGCAGCCAAAACTACAAGAAAACGAGGGAAGAAGGCTGCAGAGTGAATTTAGAACTTTATTTTTATACTGATTTGTCTTTGAATAAATGTGTTATTTTAAGTGCTTGTTTGTTTTAAATCTGTCAGGGTTGGAGCTGTTTAGAAGCACTTGTGTGATTGGGTTGGATTCAAGGTTAAGTTTGTTCCCTCAAGATTGCCTCCAAAGCCTGAACCCAAACGAGCAACAGTAGCAGCGGAATAGTCTTCTTTAATAGGATGGAGTCTTGAGTTGGAACCAGCATGGAGGATATGTGCAAATGGAGTAGGACAAACCAAAAGACTTGGTCATAGCTTAAACTTTAACTTGGAACTTTTAATTTAAAATGCTTCTTGTAACTGAAAATCCAGGACCTAGTATAAAGATGGCTGTTAAAGTATTCTAATGTTGGAAAAATGAGTGAACCTGGTAAAACATTTGCAATCTTGTCCTCTAAAGGAGTCAAATATCTCTATTGGAAACTTGGTTTGGCTTTAAATGTTTAAAAGCCACCTGATCTCTCGCAGCATGTGCTGACTCACTATGTTTTGATAGATTTCTGTACTATGAGCCTCAAGGTTCCTCAAACACATCAGGATAAGGTAAATGTCCTACTGGAATTGTTCTGCAGTCATGACTTGATCTGCAAGTAGATCTGAATTCTTGATCATTTTGAAGACTGGATCTACTACAGATGTAATGCATTCAGTATATTTTCTCCAGCACAGTAATGGAATGGGCGCAGGTGTAAATGTTAGCCTGTTGTCAGAACCATTGCTTCAGGTATTTAACTGCTTCAACACTCAGCTGTCACCCTGTGAAAAATTAACCCAAAGGACCACCTCAACTCTCATCTTTAAAACAGTAATTTATTTGTTTTTAAAAAATAAAAAAACCCAAAAATTACCATTTTTTTACTAATAGAAACAGTACGGAAGCACTGAGTCTGTGAGCATTTTGATCGCTCTTCAAGTATATTTGAGTTCAGAGATTCTTCTTCTGTCATGAACAGCCACCAGGATAGTATCCAGTAATTAAGGGAAGCTCCAAACTCCAAAGTTTAAGTTCATTACATCCTGTTTGTGGCAGAACCAGTGTTGTTGAATTTACATCTCCAGAACAAACTGGCCAAGAATCCAGGATTGTTAGATCCAGCGATGAGTCTGTTTCCAGGTCGATGTAGATGATGTGCAAGCGCGGCAGGTTCCAGAGCGCCGTGAGCAGGAACAGTTGATCACACAAGCTGAAATTCAAGAAGAGCAAAAGAAAGAGCAGACTAAAACCAGACAACAAAGGAGAAACCGTACAATCAAAATCATCAAAACACTCGTCAGACCACGACAATTAAAAGAAATAAAAGCCACCGTTGTGTTAAAAACAGCCATGTCTTTCTAACAATACCACTTGAAACAGCTCCAAAGTAAGAAAAATCTCAATTACAGTATTTTCTGAGGAACCAATGTAAGGTTTTCCACATGTAAACAAATTCACTTTTAAAGAGAGAAAAATGTGCAGTTCTCTCTGCTCCTTCAACTGTGACCGTTTCATTGTTTTACAGCATGTGCCTGTGCCACCGAAGCACAAAGGATAAATTGATACCAAGCCACTGCCTTCACCCGCTCCTCGCTCGTTTACTCATAAAAGACATTTTACAAAGTGATAAAGTGACGATCCTCTGTTGCGAACTCCCCCAGAGTCTTCAAAAGCCGCAAAAGAGGAAGGAAAAGGTAGGAATATTGATATTCAAATAGCTCTGGTTCTTCATTTTCTAGATCAGCCGGTCATCTGGGGTGCAGGAGAAAGTGATGCAAGTAATCTGACATGGCATCCCAGTGCCTCCAGAGGAAGGCGAGGAGGATGACGAGGAGCAGCGTGGAGAGTGTGCGGCTGCGTGTTTTCATCAGGGGGACGACGCAGTTGGCCACTGTAGACACAAACACCAAGAGGACGGCCATGACAGCCAGGAGCACGTTGATCAGTTTTCCGAGGAGAGTCCTGGCGGTGGCGTTCTCCAGACCCTCCAGCTGCACCACCTGCTGTTGCTGCTGCTGCAGCTCCATCTTGGAGATTCTGGTCTGACACGCCTCCAGCGCCTCCTGCAGGTCAAGGACAGAAGTGGATGTGAAATACGCTGAAGACAAAATGAACACGTTAATGCGTTTTAGTGCATCATCCTGATTAATCTGATTAAAATTTTTAACCCAATTGCAGCGAAGAATGACACTGAACATCTGGTAAAGCATTTTGGGCAGTATGGCCAAGTTAAGTTAACATCACACACGCACAAATAGGCAATTTATCTGTTAGTGGCAGCAGAAGCAACCGATAAAGAGAGAAAAAATTCACAGCACTAATTAATACGTCATCTAGTGTCGGGGAAGCGTACCTGAATGTCTCGCGCCCTTTCGTATGACTGGTAAGCGATTTTCTCCTCCATGCTGGCCAGTTCCTGCTTTAAGTTGAGAATTTCATTCTGGTGGAGTTCTGTCAAGTCATTGAGCTGCTCTTCTAAACGTTCGCACCTATAACAGAGAGTGACAGTCTATTACAATCGGAAATTCCCATCAGACACGGACCAGCCAAACTACGGTGTGCAGGCCATCACACCTGTAACGCTCCTCTTGCAGGGCCTCCATGATCATTGTGTAATCTCGCTGATAATGACTTTTTAAGTTTTCAAAGGACTCCTCTAGCCGACCTTGGTTTTCCCGAAGCTCTTGGATCTCGTGCAGTACAGCATCAAATCCTGATGACTGGGCGAGTTCTAGAGTGTTTCCCCTGGAGCTGGGGGGCCCCCCCGGGGCTCCAGTCATGCTGTTGGCACCTGCAGAGCCAGATGTAGCACTGGAGCAGTCGTCCTCGCTGCCGTATTTTGGGCTGGACTGCAAGTGTCCCGCCCCAAGCACCCGCGTCCCCCCAGCACCGATGCCATCATCTCCTTGGGCTTCATCCAAGGAGTCCTTGAATGCTGTGATATTATCGGCACTGCCAAACTTGTTGCGGATGAGGGAGGCGATTTCTCTCGGTTTGGACACGACGGCTCCGGCGGCGGAGTGAGTCGCTTGAGAGAAACTGGAGAGACCCCCCGTCACCTAGAATAAACAAGACAGGGTGAATGCAGCTGTTGGCCAAGCCCGGTGCCAACCATGACAGTTACAGCTCTATTGTTGGCAGCAAAACGAGCCTGTGGGCATCAAGGCGGCACAAACCTTGGCTCCGACATCCTTCAGTCCCTGGTGCATGTCCCGGAAAACGTCTTTGGGTTGGCGAGGAATGCCGTTGTGTTCCACCTCTCGCAGCTTCCGGTGGTAATGTTCCAGCTTCCTCTGCAGCTGCTGAATTGTCTGAGCAGACTTTTGATTCTTCTTCTCAAACACCTGTTTGATGCGTGCGCTCTGCTGCTTATCGGCATTGTTGGCTAGTTTCAGGTACTCTGCCACGTTGTCGTCCCGGGCGGTTTGTTCAATTTTGATTTGTTCTGTGAGTTTTAGGATCTTCTGTTGCAGCTGGGCGATGGCCTGTTTGGTTCGCTGGGGATCTGGGGTGTTGTCCACGACATCATAACAGTCTACGCCGTAGGGGAGGGCGTTGGGCGACACGGCTGGGCCTGATCCATCGTACCGATCCTGCTGTTTTAAAGAAATAAACAGAAGACGACAGATGTGACCGTTTCATTCAAAATATCACGCTAGGCGGTAAAAACAAGATACACCCCCCCTCCCCAGAGCAGCAGACGTACTTTCATATTTACTGTCAACACAAGGCAGCCTATTTTAAGGAAATATAGAAAAAGAAATCTGCCTGATTCTTCTATATCTGGATATTATCCATGAGAAACCAGATTTAACTTTCATCTCTTTCATGTCAGTCCTACAGCTTGGACTAGAGGAGTCTTGGACCCAGCTCATACCGGGGCCATGTCTCTCTACACACTCGGGTCCAACAGTAGTGGCTCCTGAGCTATAAACACATTAGCAGAACTCTGATTTGTTTTGAAACCTGGGTTTTGACTTCAGGTTGGACAGAACATATCCGTTCAGGTCAGGTGAGAACAGGAATGGACAGCACCTCGGAGGACAGGTTTGACTGGAACAAGCTCTGCGGCACTGACTAGAGAAGGTGGCACAAAATGTCTGCTTTGTTTATATCTCTTGATAATGGAAATTAAATTCACTTTGCATAGACAAAAGAGAGACAAACACTCGCAAACAGTCTAATGCTCCATTTAAAAAGGAAAGAACAATCAAGCCAGCAAGCCTCCCTGGCTTGACATACTCTCAAAGACAGCAAATGCTAAATTTAGAAAGGCTTAAAGCTCATAGCGGCCAAACACTCAAAGGCAATCTCTGACCGTCCACCACTGACAGCCCAGCTCCTCATTCACTGGTTCATCCAGGCTCATCTAAAGCATTTACTGTATGTTTTTAGAAATCACTCATTTGACATTCCTCACCGCCAGCAGTGTCTGCACTGAATGTCTTTTTAATAGTAAAGTTTGCGTGCTTTGTAAGCTTAAACGCAATACTTCTATTAACAATTTTAATAAAATAAATCAGACGCTTTTGGGTGGAGTGACTGTGCCAATACGTCCAATCTGCAAGAGCCTTAACAGGGTTTATTTTAGGTAATTAATGGTCCACGTACGCTCTCACCTTTATGGACAGTGTAGTGTTTTCATACAGCGTAAAGAATATCTCAAAACGTGCAGTATTTGTGTTCTCATTTGGACCACCCGATGGGACTGATTCACTCACCTTATCGGGGTCCTCGGCTGAGTGGTAACCACTGGTTAGCAGCATGTCAGCGAGCGCTGGGCTGCTGGGGGTATCGGTAGTCGAGGAGGATCGTGGACGCCCAGATTGCAGCAGGGCCTCATGGGTGCTGCGACGGTGGATCTGAGGGCTACCCTTCTGGGGAGGATCCCCAGGAGCCCCTACCTTGCTGCGCCGACTCTGCAGACTGGTGCCTCGCTTCATCATTGGTGGAGCACCTCGGATCTGCTGCAGGACACGGCTCAAAGTGGCAGGAGGGGCGGAAGCTGAAAGGTTGTCAGAATCCGAAGGGAGCGCCGAGGAGGCAGGAGCATCCCCTACTTCGGACCCAGTGTCAGTGGGTTCGGAGGGAGGGGCGCCTGAACAAGATGAGACAGAGTCATGTGGGGAAACCGAGGAGCGTCGGCGCTGTGGCTGGAAGAAGTGTTTCAGGCCATGACCCAACGCTCCCATGTTCTCCAGGGCATTATGGGTGATTTTGGACAAGCCATGCTCTGTCTCCGACGCCCTCCTGCTGACCTCTGGCTCCGTTCGGCCTCCTGCATCTGGCTCCTCTGGGCTCAGCTCACTACTACCCTGATCCATGAGAGACCTCCAGTTTCACAGTGAGGCTCTACTACGGGGGCCCAGGGGACTACTTAGGCCCCACCGACACCCTCCCACCGAGTAACTGGATGAAAGCCAGGAAGCGGAGGTCGGTGCTCAGTGCCCTTTGTGTGGACATGCATCTGTGGCTTGGCTCAAAGTCATGCTTGTCTACCACAAAAGGAAAATAAAATAAATTATGACATGCAGCAGTGACAGATGAACATAACAAGCAGCAGCAACATAACCTAAGTTGACACAGACGTGAGCACTTTTCACTTTACAGAAGTTACGCTGCTTAAAAAGTAAGTGGAGAAAAGGTGTCACGTCTGATTCAACTCAATAATGAAAAAACTGAAATTCTATAAAACTAAAGCAAATCTAACAACAATTCCTGAAATGTGTGTTTGTTGAGACAATCTGACAACTTTTTTTCCCGACTAAAATGTCTATAAAACTGAAATCACATTTCAGGAAGTGTTGATAATGGTAAATTTAGAATCAAAACTGATGTCGATGGGATACAAAAGAGCGCAAAATTATAAATGCTATATCAAATGGGCGGCACGCGGGATGAAATTTACAACTATAGGTGTTCGCCGAGCTGTGGCAGGTCTCTTTATGAAGTAATGTAAGCTTAATTCTGCATTTCTGCTGGGATCAGTTTGTGATTTAACCTTTGTTACCATTGAGTGAAAATGAACAAAGCGCTTACCATCCGTCCAGCTTCTCTACTGACTCACAGCTCTGACGTGGCTAAATGATGCAAAAAAAAAACATAAAATAAAACAAAATAAACTGCCCCCATCAGCCAAAAGCACATTTAAGTGGCTATTGTGGATGTATATATTATATATATCAGATATGCCACTGCAAAAGATCTGGCCTGAATAAACGAGCTCCCTTCTGCTTTTAGTATTGGGGAGAATTTTTGCATATGATGGAAATTGAATCCTACTATGCATCAACTTTGAATACTGATTTGGTCTTTATTGTTTGATTGTAACAGACGCTATAGAAATAAAGACTGATTGATTGTTAAATTACTCACCACACTGCAACATTCAAAAACAGGTATATTTAGATAATTTGCCCCATAAAAGGACCAAAATTACTGAATTATCAACTAATATTAGAAGTATATCTATATTGGGTTGTTTAAACTGCAAGCTCTTCCATTAGCTAGCTTTAACAGTCACATGGCATCCTTTTAAAGTATTAATCTTGAACTACAAACATTCTTTAAAGTCAACTATATCCTTCATACTCTGACGCGCATCTCCTCCAGGCTAAGGACAAAGGGTTCCTCTGAAATGGGTCACCCAACACTTGCCTGTCATACTGGGTTTGTTTGCACTGTCCCGCGTTTACAGAGTCACGTTAATGTCCAACAATATTTTACCTCTACAGCTCTTATTAACAGGTTTCTGCAAAAATGACTGCAAAAGATTCAGGTTCTGTTTTGATGTGGGAATGTGAGTTTCTTGATCCTTTTCCTAAGCAATTTGAGTCATTTTGCATGAAGAACATACCTGGAAAATCTAGTTTCAGCCATTATTCTGCAGTACTCTCAAAACCTTGGTTGAAAAAATCTCCATACAACGTTCCCAAAAACATACCTTCAGATCTGGTTGTCCACGGGTGATCTGGGGGAATGGTTTAATCCAATCTGATTTTAGGAATTGGAAAAAAGGATTGTAGCTGTCAAACCTCATACAGCCATGTGTGCCTGTTTAGAAAGATCACATGCTGTAACGGAAAACAAAAACAAGAGAAAGACGTCAGGACTGTGTTCTTATAAAAGGAAAGCCAAGACAGGGTTGGTAGGTGGCTTGAACAAGTACACTGTGCAACAGAAAGTCTAAAGATTACAGCTGTGGCATTGTGCTTGCTGAACTATTCTTCCTCCAAATAGCCCAAAATAAACCCTAGCTTGGCTGTAACATAGCAACTCAGCACTCAACACATAGTTTAATCATATCCCATAGCCTGATTTATACATTTCCCTTTTCTGAAATGCACAACGAAGCAACAAGTGTGTGAATGTGTGCTCCTCCGTGTGGTTTAATCACACTGGTGTCAAAATGATTAGCGGGACATGGCTTTTAATTTTACAGTGCATGCCTCAAAGGCCATTCAGCATAATTAAATGCAGGATAATTACAGGGCCAAATAGTCTGTAGGGGACGCGTGGAGGATGCGGTTTCCTCCTTTCGCAGACCAAAACCTCCCAGGCGGGCGAAAACAATACAAGGTGTGACTAATGCAGATGTGCGTGGTGTGATGAGCTCACCCGGAAGCAGCACTTCCGTTTATGACTTCACCACGGAAACGTGCACGCACGCCACTGTGCAGGTGCATTTGGTGGTAATAAACGTCGTGTGGTGGTAATAAAGGGTTATTACCACCACACCGAATCGTTTATAAGGTGACCACACGCACGTCATATAGCATTACATCCAGGCTTGTGGACATGGTGTGCAAATAACCTGAGACCTGCGGGTTAACGTTAGCTGGAGATAAGGGGATAAAATAAGCAGCTTCCAAGCCAAGGGTCGTAGGCCCTCGACCGTAAAACCAGTTGACTGTAAATGGCTGAACGTTTTTCCAAGGTCGCGAGAGCAAGAGTTCTATAGAAAACGGGATAAATAGTCCCCTCATTTACGCGTGCTATTACAAGCTAACGGGCAGAGACGGAGGGTGTTGATTCTATTCAGCGGCGCACACCGGCGAGGCGTTCAGCGGGGCGATAAGCCTAGGCTCGGTGAAAGGTCATGTCTGTGATGGTGCCGAATGTTAACCTGCGGAGGTGAAAAGTTCCGCCAGAGGTGATTATGATCAGAGTAAGAAGAGAACGCAGAGTGTTTCCATTCACGGGTACCCGAGTGCACCTGCAGCCATTAGAACGCAAAGCCGGCGATACCACATTTTGAGTGTTAAGTCTAAAATGTGCATACAGAAAAGTCAGAGATGAGTCAGAATTTACCCCCACCCAGATTTCCAGGGGGAAAAAGCGAATGAGTTTGCTGTAAATCGCAATGCGAAATGTAAATTGTACACTTCGTTGGTAAAACAAGTGAACCTTTGTGGACGTCAAGTATGGTCAGTAATCGCCAAGACCGCGTTATATTACAGTATCTGATTCATTGAATAACAAATCTGCGCAAATAAACGTATTTATAAAGCATTAATCCCATATCAGAGCACCAGAAATCAAATCTGGCAGCTCCTTAAAAAGTTTAAAGACGGTGGGTTTATTTAAACTGCCGTATTTAAATGCATTAACGACGGCTGTATCAAGCAGCCATCCGTCATATTTCTCCTACCGGATTTTAATTACACTTTCGGGTCTTTAATGTCGCCCTAGCCTTAACATTTTTAGCATGTAGCTTCACACTGCTAATATAAACTGGTTCATGAAAGCAGGCGAAAAAACATATTCCATGTAAGTAACAACGCATCCGGTCCCGGATGTGAGCTCTAAAGAGCCGTTTATAACTACCGTCGCTACAGAACCAGAGTAATTTCTCTTTCCATAATTACCTACGTGTAAATATACTTACAGTCGCTCAGCCAGACTAAGCTGGGTGGCAAAACAGGCATTTGCTCGCCTCCTACCCACTCGGCTTGTCAGTTAGCATGCTGGCTAGCCTGTAGCTTAAAAAAAATAGCCTCAGCTACGGTTAGCTTGGGGCAAATCGGGCACCTCCCCGGGCAGCACCGCCATATACCGGTACATCCCGACTGAACTTTCACTTTCATATAGAAAACAGAGGTAAATGGACGCATTCCCTTTGAGGAGCAGCTCGCGAAAAAGGTGTCTTTTATTGGCATCAACTTACATGGGCGCTGAGAGGATTGTGATGGCCATTCATTTCTACCGACGGCGGAACACTCCCACGGTGACGTCAAATAGCGTGTTCGACGTCACAGCAGCTGAGTTTCTAAACATTGAGCGGCACGAGCCCAGATCAGGCGATCGACTGAGAGAAGGATGATCGATTTATGAGTCTAAGTGGTGTCACCATCAGCTGCTGGCTTCAGCCTCCCAGCAAGATTTACAAGTTCTTCCTGGAAATGTTGGATGCAAATTTGAACCATAAACAAGAAGAAGCCAGGGAGACAGCGTTGCTATATTTTGTCTGCACGACAAGATCATTCTGTTCTTTGAGGCAAATATCTCACTATAAGCAGCTGCTCATTCAATGCTCCAAGTAGATGGATCAAACCACAAATGTTCAAAACTGCTAGCTGCACTCACATATAATAATATATAATTCCAAAAAGACAAACTTGGTTTTTATGCAACATCCATTTATTGAACACAGTGAATTCAGTAAACGCTACTTTAGTCCATGCATCTAAATCTGAGATAGGTTGAAGCCAAAACATTAAATATCTGGCATGAGTTCCACCAGTCAGCCACCTCTTGCAATTAATTTTGGACTCTGTTGGTAACCAAAAGGATAATACTGAAAGGGGGGATGGTAGTCAGACTGTTGCCCATGTTGCTCAGGTGGACCGGGCTTTGCAGGAAACTTTGGGACAAAAGCCTGTTGAGGCATGTAATGGGGCATGTAAAGGTATGGGTTAAAAGGTGGCAACTGAGGGTCATGCTTGCTGGCAAGTGGCGCACTTGTGGGAGTGGTAGCAGCAGGAAGTGCTACAGTTTCACTACTTTGCTGTGGGAGATACTTTGGATTTGGCAACGCAGGAAGCTGGAACATCTGAGGATGGTGTGGTCCCAGCATGTGAGAAGACCGAGCTTGACCTGGGGGCAGTGGTCCTCCAAATGGCATAAATGAATACTGGTGAGGAAATACTGGAAACTGCTGCAGCTGCTGGGGATGTTGGGGTATTCCATCATGCTTGACAGTGGGGGCAAGGGTGGCAGTGGTGGGGGGTGGAGGGGCTGTTGGGTGGAAAAGTCCTGGTACCATTGGAAATTGTGGTAAAACGGGCAACTGGTAGGAATATTGCGGCAACTGCTGCATCATGTAGAGCTGGGCCAGAAGGGCAGAAGCGGCATCAGCACTATACTGCCCTGGGTATTGGGGGAGCTGAGGCAACTGTGGTGGCATGTATGGAAATTTGGAGAAAGGTTTTCCTTCGGTGTTGTCAAGGTCCGAGAGCAGCTGCAGCTTTTGTGAAGGTTCCACTGTGGTAGGAAGGGGGGAGTGTGTTGTACCTGCAGCTCCAGGTATTACTGGCCAGTGAGGAAGCCCAGGGGCCTGCGGATACTGGGCGACTTGGCCTGCATCTCTGGAAGGTGGTGACGTCACGGTAGAAGGGCATTTGACCCAAAGCTCAATATCTCCCATTCGGAGATACAACAAGTATTCTTCATTCTACAAACAAAAGAAACGAATCAAGCAAACGTCACGATGCCACTTTATCGTCAGCTCAAATACAGGAAGGCCGCCCACCTCAGTCGTCACACACGGACCTCTGTTGTAGGGCGCAACGAGCGTCATTTCTCCAGAAACCGTCTCAGTAGTAATTCCACAACTCCTACAGACGGATGAAAGGGGCATCCATGTGCCAGACACTGCAACGATTGGAATGCCACTTAAAGCCCCAACAGTTAAATTAACTTCCAGATTCATTGCAATGATCCCTGACCTTTCACTCGGACTTCATTGGCTGCCACGCCACTGATCTTCAACACCATTCTGGATTTGTAGCAGGTCACGGAGGGCAGTGGTGAAACTGTTGGGCATGACATCATCATCGGTATCCCAGATAAATGTAATGGCAATGCATAACTGCCAGCCTGCAGCATTGTGGAGAGAGCAGTCATGTTCAGTTTATTTTAGATGATAAGTGAACCCCAAATCATCCTCACCTGCTGGGCGACGTGACAGCCCTGATAAGGTGCCATTAAGGTCACGTCTCTGCGTGATCTCTTAACAGAGAAGCCACAGCTGGAGGGCATCTGGGAAAAGGGAATTAGGGGCCCCTCCCCTATTTGACAAGAGAAAACAAATGTTTACCGGGACAAACATGAGGATTGGGATTTATTTTTATGAAACCCACCACTATCCACCAGGAAGTGAGGCGTCCTGCGCCCTTTGACCTTTAGGGTCATGGCAGTGTCGCTGCACTGCACCGATGGATCCAGGCGCTTCAGTTTTGCATTCAGCACTGCACATAAAATACAGCAATATTTACATTTTCATTGCACAGCACTACAAGGACATAGACATGATAGCGGTATGATGTTTTATTAATGATCAAAACAACCATTCACTTACATTTAAAATAAGTACTTTGACAATATAAATGGCAAAAACAAAAGTGTTTTACACTACATAGCACCTAATCAGAAAATGCTCTAATAGAATGTAGCAAAAAACGTAAAAGCAGACCATTTTTGTGCCCCCTGAAAACAAAGATTTAATTTAATAATTCCAATTACAAAATGCAGCAGATTCAACCACATGGATCCATTTCTATTATATCAGATTAATGAAGCAACCGTTGCACAGCATGGAGCAAAGGACGCATTGAACAGTGAGATTACGCAACACCTCGGAGGCCTTCTCCCTCCCAGTCAGACGACTGTCGACATCTTACCACGAGAAAGTGTCTGAACACCGTGTCCGTCTCGTCTGAACCTCAGGGACCCATGCCGAGTCCTGGTCCCGGGTTCTCCTTTCACACTGCCCAACCGGCCACTTCCGGCTGCCGCCCGACTCCGCACAGCAGCTTCGGAGCCTGAAACCTTTCCACGATCGACCTGCAAGGTCGTTACAACCGCCAACACGAGATAAATCGCAGGTTTTTGCCAAAGCATCGTTACGACCATCACGGCAAGTCTGAGTTTTCCGTTCAGTTGTTGACGCAGAGAAATCCGCCAGCGCTCCTCGCCGTTCTTAAAGCTCTAAATGTGGCTTAATTGATGATTCAATCAGGAACCAGTTTGGTTACAGCACCTGTTTGCCAACCAAACGTGATGACGTTTGCTGTCAGAAGTAGAAAGATGTTTTTTTTTTTTTTAAAGACAAACGTTTTAATGATCTATCGCGAGAAAATTGTGTTGTCAGTCCAGTCAATAAATTGCATCTTCCTGTTTAATATGATAACATGTAGTTTGGGATTTAAAACGTGTTTGAACTGCCAGAGGATTATGGGTTGTAATTGCTGCAAAAATGTGCTGTATGCAGGAACCTGCATATTCAGATGTTTCAGTACACACTTTTCATTTGTACAGGTGAGTTCACATTGCTTTTATTGACAAACAGCACAATGCAAACAACCAATCATGTCTGTGCAAAGTAAACAGCTACATATCACAGATGACCAGTGAATCAGCTGCACACAGAAGTGTCAAAGTCACACTAAATATATGCAAATGGGAGACAGAAGACATTCGAGCTTTGTGAGTAAATTACATAAAAATTGAAGACTATAAAGACAGAAGTAAGACAACCATGAAAACAGTTTCAACAGGCTTCACCAGTGTCCTACACATGGCGTGTTTCACAAAGCCTGGACAGCGCGAGTGGAAATTTAAAGGTCTGTGACGTCATCATCAAACCACTCTTGCAGGTACATCACTCCTGGATGTGACAGGGACTGGAACCGATGAGCGCCGGTATAATCAGGGGCGGCACAGGAGGTGTGCAGCTGTCTGTTAACCTGAAAGTGACCCGCAGGAAATGGCTCTGCGTCCAGCGTCCATCCATACCCTGGGTAGCTCGAAGGGTATCCTCCGCCAACTGGATCTCCACTCACAGGGGTGGTCCAAGAGGAAGCCGGGGAGGAGAACAGACTCCCTGCTACGAGCTGTCCGTGGTAAAGCGCGTCGTCGATGCTGCGTCTGAGGTTGATGGGAGATGGCGGACGCATGTCGAATTCTACAAGCGAAAGAACACATTCGCGGTTGTTTGCGTTCTGCCACTGGCGTGCGCTCTGGGCTTCAGAGCTGCTGTTGCTGACAGGGTTGGGTTTATAAGTTGGTTGATGATCGTAGGGACAAAGTATGTTGCTTCTGAATCCAGTCTTTGACAGGTTATACTTGGCCCAGTTGCTCGGCATCAGGTCCTCCAGGGTCTGCTCTGATTTCTTCAGAGGCCCTTTCTTTATCTTTGCTAAAATCTGACCCCATAAACTTTTCTTCTCTGCCCCATATTTGCTCTTGCCCTTCTCGCCCCTCTTAGACGGCATCCAGAAGATCCAGGATCCAAGCACGAGCAAAGAAAAACCCCAGGACAGCTCAAGGATTCTGGCCCAAAACTGACTCAGCCACCAGCCCCATCCAAAGTGTTTCCAGTTCCCAAGTAGCCCGTAGAGCCAGAGGAGGCTATACATCTGAAGACCACAGCAGAGGACCCCCAGGAAGGCACAGGCTGCTGTCACACTTTTAGCACACTTTTCGATTCCCAGTGAGGGAGCCCACTGAGGCAGGGAGGACCTGAGGATGGGATGTAGATGAGAAAAAGACTTTGGCAGGATCCCCATGCAGAGTGGGAGCCCCCAGCACAGGGACAGTGTGTGCAGTAACAGAGGGACAGTCGGGGAGAGAATTCCAGAGAATATGTCCGCTGCAAGTAAGTGGGTGCAGTGAAATAAAGCCAGTCCCCCGACCAACCATGGCCGTTTCAGCTTTAGTGAGAAGATTATTAAATTCAGGTTTCTGAGTGTGACCAGAGCGAGGAGAAGCTGGGCCCACAGGAGGAGCTGCAGGGGAAGATTATGGAGAGCTACCACAGAAGCATGAGAGAGCACCTGACGGGTACCATAAGGATCCAGCAGGAGGAAGGCACCACGTAGAGCACCGGTCAAGAAGAGGAGGCCGTTCGACAGGGTCAGGGTGTGGGAGACGGGGTGAGGAACAGCGCCAGAACCAGCCATTCCCACAGCTGCCAGGGCCGCCATCAGTATGAAGAGACTGGCCGATCCAAAAACGTGTAGCTCCCAGGCAAAGGCTAAAGTGCGCTTCATGTCATCCCAGACCAGATTGGTGCCATTAAAGCTGGGAAGAACATCGCAAGAACTAAGACCAAAGCCACAGGCACTCCCGGGCCTCGACGGGTTCTGCTTTGTGATGGAGGTGAACACTTTGTTTTGGACAGCTACTTTAGGGCCTTCCGTACTTCTGAGAGCACCTATAAACAGGACAAGAGGGGGGGAAATAAAGTTTTTATGTGTGCAAATGTCTTACAGGAATACCTAGAACATGTTGAAAGAGCCATATTGGACCAAAAAAAAATCTGTCTGGAGGCACAAAAAATTAAAAGCCTCATATAAACCTTATAATGGAGGCAGCACATGCTGTGAGTGTCTACATTAGCTATGTACATTAGCTATGTTAGCTCTGTTAGCCTACTATCATAATGATAAGTAGGCTACAAATACATAATGAGCATTCATGATGAAATGTTTATCTCCCTGCAGCATCCTGGAGAGAATGAGGCACCACGTGACCACTCTGCTGGACGATGCTGCTTTAAGTTTAACTTCCATTGTAATGAGATGTTGGAATTAAATATTTATTATACACATTTTAACAGCGTTGGAAAACTTAAAGAATGTTTGTCATGCTTTTCCTCCTATAGAAATTATATTAAAACAAAAAATATATTCACACCAACTTTTTCCATTTTCATATTTTTGAACAAGCTCCAGGGAGCCACTAGGGCGGCGCTAAAGAGCCGCATGCTCAGGTTGCCCTGACCGAGAAAATGTGTTTGAGCACGCTCATGCTAATGTCAAGCAGTATATCTTAAGCTAGCAAATGAATAACTCATTAACGATGTTAGTATTTGATGTGGTTGCTGATCCAGACTGCTTACTCAGGTCTGGTTGAAGCCTCTTTGGAATTATCATCCCACTCCAGAACGCCCTGTCGGTGCTCCGTCCGCTGCCCTCTGAAGCAACGGCCGCTTCACTGCTGTCCGCCTCATGGACATTTCTGCCCCTGATCCAAGCCACTCGGTCCCAGTTGTAATGGGACTGAAGACTTCCAGGTGAAGAAAGACACAAGATCAGGGTGATGGAGAGCAGCGGTGAAACCATTTTGGGGCAGGTTCCAGAAGGTTAGGTTGGGCTCCAAAGACCTGTGGAAGAGCAAAGAGGATAGTAAAGGGGAAGGGGGAATTTTCTCATATTTAGAATTGATCCATCTAAGAGCAGGGCAGAACGCAGGGGCATGAGGTTTAGCAGTTTAGAGAGCACAACCAACAGATTCCCTGATAATTAATCTTGTGTTTAAATCCATTTAAGGCTTAATTCCTCGGTGCAATCCAGTTTTCTCACTCTAACATCTGCTGATGGTTTGTGTTAAAAAATATAACATGAATAAACATGAAAGAGTCTGATCTGACTATTGAACGATGAATATGGGCTACAGATTCGTGAAGTCCCAAAATATCCCACAGAACGGGAGAGAAACTTTTCTCGGAGGTGACATAAAGTGCATCTGCACAAGCTTAGAGGTTTAATGGTGGTCCAAACACAATAACATTATATACCATATATAAGTAAATAGATATACTGCAATAAAGTACACGATTTGTGCAGAAAGATTTTATAACCAGTCTTAAGTACCAGAAAAACCTCTTCTAAAATACAAACATAAGACTCTAAAAGAGGGAAGAATGTTCTCAGATACCGTCAGATCCTCCTCTCGTCGCGAGCAGCGCTCCGTCCCTCCGGCACGGGTAAAGTCTTGAGTTTGACCTGATCCCGGGGGGGTAGAATACATTGGATTCATTGACATGCTCACAGCCAGCGAGACTCCAATGTGACGTCTTATTCCCATTACTGCACCGGCTGCTCCCTTGGCACCCTTCCATCCTCAATTTCAGCTGCACCTACGGTTGCAAAAGCGCGTCAATATGGGCACTGAACACGTTTTTGTGTTGTTGTCTTTTGTTTATGTGCTGCTTGTTTTTGCTCCTCTGATTATTTTGCACTCATGCGCAGGATATTTGCTAAAATATCAAACACGGCTGTTAATTACAGAGCGTATCCCCACAGCAGATGTGAAGTTAAATCCCCGCTCCACAGGATTACAGTAAGATTCTTACCCTGGCTCAGGGTCGCCCGAAGTGACGATGCAACTTGACATAAGCGCTGCAGAATTCCTGCCCCGGGTCGCAGAGGCGGGCAGCGCGGCCTCCTCCAGCAGACTGGGACGCCGGGGTAATTAACGCAGCCTTGCGCCGAGACCCGACAGCTCTCCTCCGAGGTTCCACTTGGTGTGAGAATTAACCCTCTCCCAGCGGGCGTGCGGCAGGTGCCACCCGTGCGCGAAGCTCATCTCCGCCGGTCCACCTTAAGACGGGCGAGAGGGCAGTTTGTTGTGGAGCGGAGAGGGGGAGGCCCTGAGCGGCACATGCCCGGCGCTTTAAGGCGGACTGGACGAGTTACACTTCATTAAAGGCGCACACTTTTAGAGCCGTCTGGGTCGGGTTACATGTGTCTCTGTTTCGGTTTTACATATTAGAAACCTGGCGTGTGTCTGTGTTTGTGTGTTTGGAGACCGTTTGCCCCGAGGGAGCATCCAGAAGCCAAAAACAATAAATAAAAAATCTCAAAGTATGCTAATCACATAATGACGGTAATAAGAGAATTTGCCCCGATTGTGCAGGGGCTGTTTTGTGTGTTCCATTGCTTCTGCAGACTTTATTCCAGGTTTTGTGTCCCTATCGCGGTGTTTGGTTAATAGTTGCTCAGCCTTCATTTGGGGCAGAGTCGCGCCGTTTCGTCGGCCTTCACTTCCGTCATTCCGCCGCTCGCCGATAAACTCTTATGGTGTTTTCCTTCGAAAAGGCGTGTGTTCGGAGTGAGCAGAGGTCGTCGAGCGGAATTCGATTGGGTACACGGTCCGCCGAAGCTGGGGAAACTTGTTCTGCGTCGGAGCCTGCCTGGGTCTCACCCTCAACACGGCACACGTCAGACTTCACCTCCACGTCGCTGCTGTTAAAATTCTATCGCAACTAATCACAGTATTGTTTGCAGGACTGCACCGCTTCTGCACACACTATGTAGTCGAGCACCCGGCGTGCTGGTAGTAGCTCGTAGACGTTTATCGGCGTTTTTTTTTTTAGTTTTAAACAACGTGCCTTGGCGGACTGGAGAGGATTTCGTTTTATTTAAGGTAGCATGACAGGATTCGGAGCCATTAAGCTAGCTAGCTAACGTTGCTACACCCATTAGCTAGCGCTGTGTTATTGTAGAAGCTTTACTATTACTGTGGTTGTCGATATCTTTTTAGCAAAATACCAATCCTAACATGATTACTAGCTGACTTTAGAGCTAAAAGTTGTTACAGTTAGCGATTACTGTATATGCAGAAGAGCTATGGCAAGATTAAACATTGCTAACATGATAAAGCTAATTGCTAACCACGTAGACGCTAGTAATAACACTGGCAAATACTGTAAACTAGTGGTGACATGCTAGGTAGTTATATATACACAGATCTAGCGGGTTAATATTATAGTGCCGCTGTAATGGTGACTTGTAACTTACAATACATTAAAAGCTTAACTGGCCAGTTATTGTCCTTATGAACGAGTCCAATTTATCCCGTTTTTGATCACTGTTTTGCACCTATCAGTGCCTTGGCAGAGATGTGACTATTATGTGGTCTTAGTACATTTGCAGATGCAGAAATTACCCACCAGCAATATGTTATCTTTCCAAAAAACAAAAATGTTTGAAATGTAGGCCTCTGTTATTTCTACCATTCAAAACCCTGTTTTTTTCCCCCCTCAGTAGGTCACTTAACAATGAATGACCAGGAGAGCGGGGTGGTGTCTTTTGATGAGTATGTGCGGCAAAAGGCGCGCACTGTACCTCAGCACAAGATGAAGGAGTTCCTGGAGTCCCTGGCCAAAGGCCCCGAGGTGCTGCAGGAGTTCAGTCAGCAGGAAGTAGCGGTCACTCCCACTTCTACCAGTGCGTCCATGGTGTACCAGCAGCAAGGTGCAAACTGCATCTACACTGACAGCACTGAAGTGGCCGGCTCCCTCCTTGAGTTGGCTTGTCCCGTAAGTGAAGCCTTGAGATGTTTGATGGCAACTGACGTTATCGGGATTTTCCACTGGTGCCTGATCCGCTGCAACTTTAACGTTTGATCCTAGGTACAGGTGACCTCCACTGACATTTCAACACATCTGTCTGCACAGCAGGAGGCCGAACAGCAGCTTCAAGTGCAGGTTGGTTGTTCAAGTCGCTGTCGAATCTATAGTACATTGATTTAAAACAAATTCTAGTAAATTCCGCTATAGATATTTTCAGTTTTGTGGATTTGTTATTAAAATGATATAACAGCTGTTACACTTTGACTCTGCGTTCACTTTGCTTTTGCTTTTTCCCTTTGAGGTTCAGATTGAGGACCAAGGTCAAGCAGGTGCACAAGTTCTTCAGGTAGCCTCAACTTCTCAGCAGGACTTGCAGGGAATTTCAACAGTCCAGTTTGTCCAGCAGGAAGATCTCACTGAAGAGCAGCAGCAGCAGGTACAGGACACGGTTTAACAAGTGAACTCGGCCGCCACGCCTTTGGGACTGGCTAACTCGTTACCGTCCCCGTTTTTCCCCACAGATCCAGGCGCAGTTGGTTGCGGCTGTAGCTGGCGGGCAACAAATCCAGTTGACAAATGGCCAACAAATCCAGTTACAAGGGTCGCAGCACATTCAGCTGCCAGGGGGCCAGCACATTCAGCTGCTGGGTGGACAGCAGATCCAGTTACCAGGGGGGCAGCAGATCCAAATCCAAACCATAGAGGCCGCATCTCCTTCACAGCAGCAAGACTCTCTCGGGGAGGCAGACAGGAGATTGGCTACTGTCCTCCAACCTGCCAAGAAACGCAAAGTGGACGTCCCGCTGGCTGTGTCATATGCCATTCAACAGGGCCAGCAGGTGGCCACAGTTCTAGCCATTCCCCAAGGCCAGCAGCAGAGTTATGTGTCCCTGCAGCCAGATTTGCTCACCGTGGACAGCACTCAGTTGTACAGCACTACAGGCACGATCACAGGTCCCGGCGGCGAAACATGGACCATCCCCGTGTACTCCACGCCACAGCAGCAGGGTGTAACGCACATCACTATACCACAGGAGACCTACAGCACGTTGCAGGTTACCACCACCAACGGCAAAGACAAAATATCCCCCTGCTCCTCTTCAAGAGCTGAAGATCAGCATGGGACCACGGGGGCGCAGGAAGAGGTAGTTCAGACCCTGTTCCCGGCACAGTTCATGAACGGGAATATCCACATCCCAGTGGCAGTGCAGACTGTTGGAGGGACTTACAACACTCCACAATCTGTGCACATATGGGACCCGAATCAGCAGCAAGCCTTGGTGGAGGACGAGCAGGGGCAGCAACTCCACCTGCAGGTGTGAACGTTTTCCCCTCAAAGCCTGGATCTACGGGTCGAGATGAAGGTTCAGTAAAATAATAACGCGTTTAATTTTAATACACGTTTTCCTCATTCCTGGACAGGGCCACATAGAGGCGAAGGCTCAAGCTGAACCACCTGCAGAAATCCTGGTTCCTGACTGTTTGAAGCCAGAGGAAGGCCTGGAGGTCTGGTGCTTGTGGGCCAGGAGAAAAAACGAGGAGCTGGAACAGCAGGGGAATACCAAGCTGGCTCCTATAGGACGTTAGTCGCCTAACATTCTTTAAAACGCACCACTCCGCTGACGGCTGGTCCCCGTCTAACATTTCACCCTCTTTTGAACGCGCCAGGCCGTCAGCCCCTGCGTTTTCAAGAAGACTTGGTGTCCAGCGCCGTGGCGGAGCTGAACCTGGGTCTCTCCCTGATGACGCAGGAGGCACGGGGCTTAGATGAGCAGCCGTTTTCGTCAGACGTGCTCTATTATGTTTTCTTGTGTATACAAAAGGTGAGCAGCCCATTTAGAACCGCGCATCATTCAAAATGCCCTGTAAGAGCTAACCTGAGTATTTCTGTTCGTAGTATCTCAGCGAAAATGGACGTGTGGACGACATCTTCGCTGATCCTTATTACGTTCCGTTCTGTGAGTCCTTACACAAGATTCTAGACGGGTGGAAGCCCGGCGTCAGCCCAATGGGTAGGAGAAAACTCAGCATTTCCTTTTGGACACAACAGTTCCGTGAACTTGTGTGTGTTTTCATCTCAGGGCACATAATTCCCAGTCACGTGACAGAGGAGATGCTGTGGGAGTGTAAACAGCTGGGTGCTCATTCTCCAGCCACGTTGCTCACCACCCTCATGTACTTCAATACAAAGTGAGCAACGCCGGTGCTGGCTGACCCGAACCTGCTAAAGAGGGGTTTTACAGGACACAGTTTATTTATTTTTTCTCAAATGTATATCTCTGTCCCAGATATTTCCGGTTGACGACCCCCGAGCAACACCTGAAAGTAGCTTTCACCAAGGTCCTGAGGCACACAAGGAAGAACCCCACTAATGCCAAGGACAAAACCACCAGCATCCGCCTCCTCAAAGGTCAACATGGCGCAGGACAGAAAGGTGCCAAATGCACTGTTGTTGGGATCCGGGATCCAGTCTTATTTGTGGGATTTAGCTGACTGTCAGGTCTGTTTCAGGAACGGATGACATGTATGATGAGCAGGCAGAAGATCTGGAAAATCCTCTTCGCTGCCCGATTAAACTTTATGACTATTATCTCTTTAAATGGCAAGTAACGCTCCGTAGCTTCAATTTAATGTTGTCAGAAAGCCCAATCTAAGAGCTATATTGCCAAATCTGAGTCTGTTTCTAAATATAGCTCAGTTGAAATTTGGGTTTTTAATACACCAGTCAAAACATTTCTAAGTATTAACTCCCCTTTTCTTTCCCCAGCCCTCAAAGCATCAAGGGACGCAACGATGCTTACTACATGATGCCAGAGACTGTGGTGGCGCCCAACAGCCCCATGTGGTACTCGTCTCAGCCTCTCACAAGTCAGCAGGTGGAGCAGATGCTCTCTCGCATCATCGCGGTGCGAGAGATCCAGGAGATCATCCACTCTGGTCCAGTAAACTAGAGAGGACTGGCTGGACTCCTGACATGTTTACTTCAAGACTATGCAGTATCCATACTGCCTCAGCATCTCAGCCAATGGAAATCCATAAAACTACCATCACGATCTCTCACTGGGTGTATGACAATATTTGCTCTTGGCTTTTGTTCCTCCCCCTGCAGTGAGAGGGTCTTCCTCCTGCCTTTGTTTGCTTCTCTAGCCTTGAAAGCACCATCACAGGAGATTGAGGCTCGCCGCTGCTGCGGCGCTCGGTTCACCAGAGGTGGTGAACGTTTGTCAGGAAGTGTGAGAATATTTATCCCACCCCCTCTTTAACCTGAAAGACCTTTAACCACATCTTACTTCTCTTCTCCAGGGATCACGCTCCACAGCTACTTCTTTGTGTATCATCATCATCATCATCTAAGTATTAATATGTTCAAAGCTGAAGAACTTGTGCCTGTTTTTTTTTTTTAAATGTCATAATTTACACTTGTGGATCACTGAGGGAACAAAACCTTTTGTATCCTCAAAACCAAGTGCTATACTGGAGTCATTCTTCTCAGGTCAATGCTCAAGGTTGTAGGATATTTGCCATCATATCCCTGTAGTATTTTTAATCTGGATGTATGCTGAAGACAGCTTTGTGTATTGAGAAGTTTTTAGATCAGAGGCGCGTGTGCGTTCAGAACCTCGTGGTGCCCGATACAATGATGTGCACACAACGATTAACTAGACGGGGGGAACAAGTTGTGCTGCGATTTTGCTCCATTTATTACTAAAATAAGAACTGTGCCATGTAGGACTGTACTTTCTAAATCATCTTTGTGTCTGACTGCATTACTGTACTCATTTTACTTTTCCCTTTGTTTGAAATCATACACATCTTTCAGACCAACACAAAAGCGAAGGCGTGTTTAGTGCCGCTCCTCCTTAAAGGGCAGCATCAGCTGCAGCAGGTTGGACGTTTGTGTGAAGTATTTGGGCGCGGGACAGGAAACGCTGACGTTGGCCTGGTTGACTCCCGGCAGCGTCAGCCGCCGCGCGAACAGATGAAGCGGGAGATGGCGGCTCTTGCTCTGCTCCAGTCCGAGCTTCTTCAGCACGCGTTCCGGTAATTTCTGTGCATCGGAATCAAGAATGCCTGGTCACTAAAATCCATACTGCAGAAAATCTGTTTAGACATCATGACCTGGTTGCTCCTGCTCATCCACAGATTTGAAGTATTGAGATTTCACAAAATAATGTTTGTTTTTCTTCTATGAAGATGCTCACATCCATCAGACACTAGCTAACCAAGTAAGAATTAACTTCTATTAAATTCTAAATTCTATAATAGAAATTCTCACAAACTGTGGATTATCTCTAGGAACTAGGTTATGATTTCTGGAAAGGGATTTTTTTTCCCCAAAGTGTCCCATTAATAGCCTATGAATTGGATGAGCAAAATCTTTACAAATAGCTCTGAAACTAGGAATTTCAGCCTAAAAAAATCTGAATAATAAAACATGAAACTGAGAAGACAACACCTACTTTCACTTTGTGTTCTATAAACATCTTACCATCATGCAGTAAAAACACCAACAGAAAACCATGTCAGTATTGTAGACGTACTATGAATGAGGCTACGTGTGTACTGTGTTACCTGGGGTGCCAGTTTGTTCCAGTGGGAATATTTGTGATCACCCAGGATGGGGCATGTCAGCCCAAATGCCATATGAACCCTCATTTGATGTTTCACTCCTATAAACATGACAAACAATGCAACTGAGCTTTAAAAACAAACAAAACATATTGTACTTTATTTCCTTTTTTAAATGATCCCAAAAAGGATTTAACTCTTACCAGTACAAGGCTGAAGTTCGACAAGACTGCAGCCACTGCTGCTGTCCAAAACTTTGTACTTGGTGACTGCGGGATGTGCCTGCCGATGGGCACGGATTTTGGTCAAGCCGTCACCTGAGTCATTCATTTTGAAAAGAGGACTTAGAGCCATCTGAAATCAAAATATGTGAAGGTTACAAAAGGACAAATGGATTTGGACAGTCCTACTGTTATACCATGGTCAACTAACCTAATCAATTTGGCTAAAACATACTGTAAATTACAGAGAAAAATCACTTTTGTGGACCTCAACATGGAGTTACTGGTCCCTGAAAACATCAAAACCACAGAAGAAGAGTTGCACCTTATAGTGCGGCTGAGGGCCAGTGACCTCTCTCTCTATGATGGGAATGTCAATAATTCCTACAGATGGGACAGGTACGCCAACTGTGATGACCCTGAGGAAGATATTATACTGTATGATCATTTATTCAATTTTTATTAATATTATTGTCTGAGATGATGGGAGCACAATTGCTATTTTTCATATCAAACCATACCAGTATGTCATCTCTACTTGGTGATTTCTTTGAAGGTCGAGCAGACGTTCCACTACTTCTGCCCTCTTGGCCAGCAGGAGAGCACCTGATGCTTCCTTCTCTAGTCTTAGACAGGGCAGTAGATTAAAATCAGACTTGATCTTATTCCCAGTCATCATTTTGGAGAGAACAGGAAGCACAGAGCTGATGGATGTGACCCCGGTGTCATCTGAAACAGCAACAATAAATGTACAACATATGCAGCATATACCTGATGGCGCAGGTGGTATTCATCTGATGAAAATGTATACATTGCGTACCTCGGACAGGAACTCCATAAGGTTTGTTGATGACAACCACGTCGTTGTCCTGGTACAACACGCTTCTGTGGAGGTGCTTGGCCAGCACGTTGGGGTGGACGTTTTGAAGCTGCGTACTGAATCGTTTGATATCCAGTACCCTCTTCTGCTGGGTTGATAAAGGAGGTTGTGTCGCCTTTTTTGTCGCACTGTCTCGTATCTTCTGAGCCAGGTCGAGCGCGCTCAACCGGGATTTCTCTGACACTGGATCATGTTTGGCGTCGGTAGTCTGGCTACGTTTTTGGCACGATTGTGCCCACGGACACCGTCGACACTTTCCTCGTGTTGCAGTGCGAGAGAAGACGGTGGTCACTCTTTGTCTCCAGTCGTTAAAATTACACGCAGTTCTTCCACAGGGGTTCATATTTCCATTTGGTTTTACAGTTTACATAGGTTGACATTCGCACTGAGAGAAGGCATGTTCACCCCGGAACTACATCCCGGCACGCAACTTTCAAAATAAAGGCACCCATCACATCGTATTTTTAAACTGACCAATGTTGAAATGATGTTAAATATGTTTTTCTAAAATCTAGCTCCCGGATTGAATAGCATTAGCACTTGCTGTGACGTCAACTATTTATTTCCGTTTAAACAACGTAAACGCAAAATTATCAGTCTTGCAACGATGTCGTAATCATTTCCGGTGGCAGGTTGTCGTAATATCCGTTTTCTGAAAAAAGGTATGTTCGTTTCCCTCTCCGAGATAGTGCGATTTGCATAAACCAATGAATGCAACGTTTAACCCGGAGAGCACCACCAATGCAGTATGTGGTGGTGATATAAAGCTAGTCGTTATTGTGCGTTCGCCGGCACCGCTGTTTTTTCATTTTGCTGATTATTGTTTTGCTTTGTTGTTGCTTTTACTGTTGTAAAAACATGCGAGTATAAATGCACTGGTTGATTGCATTATGTTAGCAATTCATTGTTCGCCCAAATGAGCATTAATACGGCCCATTTTGCATGAAAAACATCGTTGCAGACATGAAGCTCACTGATGGCGTGTTGCGAAGTTTTAGGGTTGCCAGAACATATCGTAAAAATTTAAGTAAAGTCAACTGTGTAGATTTTAGCCAGAATGGCGAAAATGCAGTAACAAGCAGCGAGGACGACTGCATCGTGCTGTATGACCTCCTGGAAGGAAAGTAAGTGGTTGGTCATAAAATCAGTTAAAATCATTTAGGAAGATGCAAGTATTTTTCACACCCACTTTTCAATGTAGACATTTTCTGTAATGAGAGGAATGGCTGATAGATATTGCCCCCTTTTCAGACCTACGGGGACCCTCTTCAGCAAGAAGTATGGAGTAGATCTTATCCGTTATCCTCATGGAGACCTTGAGACCGTTGTCTACAGCTCTAATAAACTGGATGGTAATCAGCACAGCTCCTGTTCAGTCAATGACATGATAATCCAAGTTAAATCATTGTGACTGTTTTTGTAGATACCATACGATATTTGTCACTCACTGACAACAAGTACATCAGGTATTTCCCTGGTCACACTGCAAGGTGAGTCACAAATTACTGTTCATATTCATTTAAACACAACAAAATGTTCTTAAAATGCATTCCTGAACAATATTTTTGATAAATCCCATCCCAAAACAGATACAAAATACAGTAACTTTCAAACTACGGATCCATGGCAATTGGTGGACAGTGTCTCATTTGTGCTTTTTAATAATAAACAATTTACAATTTGTGTGTGTGTGTGTGTGTGTGTGTATGTGTGTCGTCCAGTGTGACTGCTCTCTCCATGTCACCAGTAGATGCAACATTTTTATCAAGCTCCTTTGATATGACTGTTCGGTTTTGGGACTTGCGCTCTCAAAACTGCCAAGTAAGTATTCTGCAACGCTCAGTAAAACGACACAGGTTCCAGTAGGCGTTTGTTTCAAATGTGAAAATTCTGCTGCCTCTGCATTATTTAGTACATTAAATTGGGGCCTTTTTTTTACATTGAGGTAACCTCAGCTACCGGCTGTGTTTTTTAGGGTCTGACCAGTACACAGGGTAAACCCATCTGTTCCTTTGACCCTGAAGGACTGATATTTGCTGCTGGAGTGGAGTCAAATGCTGTTGACCTGTACGACCTTCGTGCTTATGATAAGGTAAAATGTAAATGACTATTGTATACACATGAATAAATCTTTTTTTAACATTTTAATTGATATGTTTGGTCTATTTGTGAAAGGGTCCATTTGCCCACTTTGAGACAAAATTTACTCGTGTTTGTGACTGGACCAGAATCACATTCAGCAACGATGGGAAACAGATTCTCATTTCCACCAATGGAGGGGAGATTCGGGTTCTGAGCGCTTTCAGTGGCGCCGTTCTTCACACTTTTTCTGTAAGACATTCGCAGACTGACAGACAAATGTCACCTAGTTTGACTTCTAATTAGTTTTTTCATGTCTTAACTTAATTGTAGGGCTATAACAATAGTAAAAGGTTGTCCCTGGAGGCGTGCTTCACTCCCGACTCGCAGTTTGTCATGATCGGTGAGCGCGATTACTCAGCTTTACTGGATTTGTTCATTTCTGTAAGATTTGAGTTTGAATGCCTCTTGTTGTGCAGGCTCAGAGGATGGGAGAGTCCATGTCTGGAGCACCGAGAATGGGATGAAGGTGGCTGTGCTGGATGGCAAACATCCAGGACCTATCAGCAGTCTTCAGTTTAACCCCAGATACATGACATTTGTCAGTGCGTGTACCTCCACGGTGAGTTCACACTTCATCTGCACCTGCCTGGCAAAATTTTTTGAACTGATGCTCATTCATCGTCTCTTCCTCTGACAGACCTTTTGGCTCCCGTGGTTTGATGACTCACAGATGTGACCTCCTGTTTTGAAATGTGCTGGTGCTAAAGTCTTTAAAGTCACAGTCTGACAATACCATTGTGTTGCTGCTCATACTGTATGATCAAATTTTGATGTTTATCATTTTATACATATTTAAACAGTTTATGTAGTGATGCTGCTATGGGTGTTTTTATATCATTTGTTTTGTTCTTATTCGGCATCTAATTTGTATTTTATAAGAATGTATCTTTTTATTTCAGCAATATCTAATAAATGTTTTTATATGATAGTTTAAACGTTTCTTGACGTAGTTGTTTCGTGTCAGCTGAGGGGGGCTCAACATCCTTTTAAAAAGCTTAATTTGCAAATTAAATGTAGTTCAGGAAAAACCAGAGTCTGTCAGACTCCTCAGGCAGCAGGAATACTAAGATTAAAGATTAAAAACACAAATTTCCCTCAAGTGATGCAACTGATTAATGAGTCTTTATTTTTTAATCTTTATGATGTTTGTGGTATGGGAAGGGGTGGGGGGGTATTGAATAATGTATAGACGCCGGGGCTGTGTACGCAACGCCGAGTGAATAATGAATGACGCCATCGCAGGTAACCTCACAGGTGCACCCTTATCTCCCTGTTACCTACAGTACCTCCAGCCAAGTGTTTGAGGAGATGCGGGTGAAGACGGGAGGCTGAGAGTCGAAGCGTTTGTGATGCACGTTAAAGGATTTCACCTAAACATACCCCTCCTTCTTGTTTGATGCAAACACACGCTGCTGATTTAATCCTAGTTGTTCAACCTGCTCCTCCAGGACAGACAAAATCGTCTCACGCCACTTTGAGGAAATAAAGCTTTAATGCAGCAATGCCCACCCGGCCAAAACTGCAAAACGCATAAAAGTCATGTTGCAAGAAGAATTCTTACTCAGTGTCACATTTCTGTGGCTGGAATTTGAGCCTCGGCTGTTCAGCCGTTCTGACAACCAACAAAAAAAATGTCACAGACAGTATCAGAGCACAGCATTTGTCCCCTGATGTCCTAAGCGATGGATTCCCTCTCACACGCTTGCAGGGACAGTATCCAACCCGGGAGATGCCCATCCTCCCCCCTCCCCCCACCCCTCCAGCAACACTCTTTAAATGTTGCGGTCATCGATACGTAAAGAGATCAGTGGTCGGGGTGGCGTATCCCCTGTCAGGCGAGTTATTACTCATCGGCCGCAGTTCCGCAGATTGTGTTTCAGGTGTTAAGATCCTCCCGAGTCACCCTCCTGAGGCGTTTGTGTCACTGGTGCGTGCGGGTCCATCAGTCTAGAGGCCACCTATACTGAGCGTGAAGGAACGAAGACGCGGAGACCCACACCCGGACGTTCTTGCATGAGAGGAGCGACGTGTCTGCCAAAAGATGTCCCACCAAACTGGAATAAATGGTAAGATCTTTGTTGAAGAGTGATGTTGACCTGAGTCCCCTCATAATTCAGATTGATATCCTGTTTCCTTTAAAACTTGTGAGTGTTTCATTGAGTAATAATTCATCATAAACTGACTGACGGTACTTGCAACCATTTTATTACATAATGCAAAACATAAAGAGGAAGACACTGGTAATAACACCTATATGGCTAATTTGAAATGTTAGTCTCATTGTATTCAGTATGCGTTCAATGTAAGCGTTCAGATTGGCAGAAGAGCACCTCTCACCTTTCTAACCTGGTCGTACAACATTCATGAGTCTGCTGTGTTTGGTAACCATGGTGACAGCAAGGGATAGACTCAACAATTACCTGAATCGGGTTTTCTGGACCACATTGGAATTCCCGGGGTTGAATATTGCTGAAGGTTGGGTTTGTTTAGCCCCCACCACCCCCACCCCAACTCCCAAAGCCTCTTCTTATGAAGGATTGTGGGTGATGGTGTCACTGTCTGTCAGTGGATCAAATTGTCTCCCTGAAGTGTAGTCTCGGGTTCATACAGCCTGGCATCTTCTCCACTTCCTCATCCTCAGTTTTGACTTTTCTGCTTTATATCTGGTTGCCTCAGCAACACCTCAACTCAAAGACTTCCTAACTCAGGTGAAGGGAGGTGACGTTAGGATAGTGAAGATCATCATCAAGAACGGTAAAAGGAAGCTAAAGATTGGACGTGTTCAAAAGGCTGGGCAGAGCTGAGCCGCTGTGCGTTTCTCTCTGCAGAGGAGTTGGTGCTGGACTGGTACAGAGAACCAGAGCAGAGCTGGGACAAGGATTACGATGCGTTCCTGCTTCCTCTGCTCACACCTCAGGAACCCTGCTACATCCTCTACCGCCTGGACTCCAAAAACCCTCAGGGATACGAGTGGATCTTCCTCGCCTGGTCACCTGACCAGTCACCTGTATGGCCAACAATTATAGTTGCCTGATTTATATTGTTTGTGGTGACCCTGCACAGCACTGGATTGCATGATGCCTTTACTCAGTGACACCAGTGTTGCATAATTCCACCCGGCAGTGCTGATTAAATCGGCCCCTGTGTTGTTTGACACTTTAGGTGAGGCAGAAAATGGTGTATGCAGCCACTCGAGCCACACTGAAGAAAGAGTTCGGAGGAGGTCACATTAAAGATGAAATTTTTGGAACTGTGGAGGTTGGTTAAACCCTTTGTCCCTGATTAGTAATTGTCTAACTCAAGAGGACCAAGTAGATTTCTGTCTGTGTGCCCAGGATGACCTTTGCTTTCAAGGATACCTGCGACACATGTCGTCCTGCTCCTCCCCAGCTCCGATCTCACTGGCCGAACAGGAACTGCAACAGGTTAAAGTGACAGAGGTAAAGCTGAATCAAATCAGCCAGCTCTGATGGATGAATGCTGTGATCTGAGTGTGTTTCCTTCTCTGGTTTCTGCAGGATAAAGTTGTGCGGGTATGTCCCTTTTATTTTTAGTTTTAAACCAACTGTGTGTTGCTGGAGACAAGTTTTTTTTTTTTAACTTTCTCTGACGTTCTCAGGACGACCGTAGACGAATCGGGACCCCGACGGCACGAGCGCGGGTTTGGAGCCATCTGATTTGCTGGCATTTAGCTTTTCCCATATTGGCCCTTCCTATTTTCCCCTTTGACCTTTATGTCTGGCAGGTCCCCATGGAGTTTGGCTTGGACAAGCGTGCACAGACTCTCCAAGGTCTTGCATTCCCACTGCAAGAAGAGGCCAAACGAGCTCTGCAGCAACTCAAACAGAAACGCATCAACTACATACAGCTGGTGAGCAGGCACAGAAAAACCCAATTGCACACATGAACGCATATCCCGTAAACAAAGCAGCAAAATAAATCAGTGGAAAAAACAGAGATGCGCACGATGTTACAGAAGCTGGACGTAGAGAGAGAGACCATTGAACTGGTTCACACCACACCTACAGAGACGCAGGAACTTCCCTGTAGGATTCCCAAAGATTCTCCCAGATACCACTTCTTCATCTTCAAACATTCCTACCAGGGCCAGCTGCAGGAGGCACTGGGTCAGTACTGCAGCTCACTGTAGTGATACAACTGCAGCTAGCTGCAACAATATAGCATACACACTGTCAGAATGTGTGCTGTTGCTTTCAGTGTATTCACTCTTACGGTCTTCATTTCTTTTCACTCTCTCAAATAGATTTCTGAGCTCTGAGGAGATTGTTGAAGTTCTTGCTTTAGTTCTCATTTTTCTTTGTGACTGAAGTAGTCCATTTACTTATTTTAAGGTCCTTTTTAGCACTACATTCTCAATCTTCTATAACATCACGTCCTTGTAAATTCTGTGCACTGACTTTGTGCTCGCTGCTCTTTCTATCTAGAGTGTTATCACTGTCACCTCATAACAAACACATCCTGGTTTTGGTTCTGTAATTCTGCCCAAACAATGCTGAGATGGAACCCCACAAACCTGCAGGCATAGGTAATGATATATAGTGCATTCAAATGCATATTTTGACCTGCCCAGTACTGGCAGAGTGACTGATCAGGGAAACAGGGCTCAGCAGTTTACAGGTAGATTGATGGATATTTCAGGGTTGCAGACCAAAAACATTATAAGTCTTTTTATTTGACAAACAAATTACTTATGTTACTACAACTGCTATGCAAAAGTGGGTAATATGTTTATTTATAGTTTATAGGTGTTCGGATATCACTAAAGGTGACTCCAACGACATGCGTTATATTGGGTCTGGTACGTTTCAGCTGCTTTTATACAGTATGGTGACGTCTGCTTCCCCTCCAGTGTTCATTTATTCGATGCCCGGTTACACCTGTAGCATTAAAGAGCGGATGCTGTACAGCAGCTGCAAGAACAGGTTACTGGATGAGGTGGAGAGAGACTACCAGCTAGAGGTCACCAAAAAGGTCAACATGCAAGATCAGCTCACCCTTCATTGCTCTAAGTGATTCAGCTCTACAGGTTGTTGATGGGACGTCCTGTTCACAGATGGAGATAGACAGTGGCGACGGCCTGACAGAGGAATTCCTGTACGAGGAGGTCCACCCAATGGACCACACCTTAAAGCAGGCCTTCTCCAAGCCCCGTGGATCAGGAGGGAAGAGGGGCAACAAACACAGCATCAAGGGTGGTGGAGAGAATGGAGAGGAGAGTTAGGCACAACGCACGGGAATGCACATGAGAAAAAAATAAAACCATGACACATATGAAGAAATGTGTTAGTTGATTGTCTTATCGTTTATGTTTTTACCTGCAGACCGACCGGTCAGTACACAAGAATGTGGAATTTGGACACAGATTTCCCATCAATTAGGTTTTTTTTTTTAGTGAGAACAGACAAAGCGTCACTGTTTTGTGGCAAATAGAGTGCTGGGGGGGGTCCAAAATGGCTTCACTCCTTGCCCCAATGATTTTGGATTTTTAAAACCATGTGCTGCTAAATCCATTTCTACTGTAATAAAGATCCATTATCAAACATGTGGCTGGAGCTATTTTAGAACTTGGAACTGTAAACTGGATTATTAAAGGGCTTTAAAGGTTTCTAGTTCTTCTTACATTTCATATTCCATTTATCATTGATGGTCCAAGCTCACATAGCCCATTGTTGGCCATATCTTCCTTCTCTTGTTTGTTCTGTAATTACAGAGAATTACAAAGAAACCATAGATGTTTATTTTCATATCTCTAATACTTAACTCTTCATTGTCAGTGGAAATAGTTATAAAATGTGAATAAGCATAAGCAGGGATTACCCTATATTCTGAATATCCCATAAGAGGCCAAAGCTGCTGCCATGGTTCTTTACAGTTTGCTTTCTTTAGTCCTCTAAATGAACTGAAGCAAAACTCATCCTCTCAACTGCAGGTTCACAGGGTCCTACAGAAGGAATTTCTTGGTTTTCTAGCATTTGCCCATGCATTTTATTTAAGGTGTGCTTGGGAGCATGTGTCATGCGGCTAGTATAGGTCATTGCGTAATTCAGAGCTAATTTACAGCTTGTGAATATCTTTCCATTTTATTTGTAGACAAAATCATTTCAAGTTGATGTTTTTTCAAAACTATATGTTCCCAAAATAGTGCACTCACAGTGTAAACGCAAGAAATAAGCCATTAAACAGTGCGTGTCAAGGTATTCAATGTTAATAAAAATGTTACCAGAAGTACCGCGTTTACTTTCAACATAAAAGATTATGGTATATTTGGAATTAATTATGTTGTAAAATATCGATTATTTAATAGGTTACCAGTAAAAATCAAAATCTGAACCACATAACTAATATTAATTAAATGATTAATGAAGTTTAAAGCGGCTCTAAATGCGTCAATATCGTTATTGTCCAAATAGCAGCTTATATTTTGAAAATCCAACAAGAAGTAGTACGTGTTGTAAATGTAACCACGGCGATCCGTCCTGCGCGCGCTGAAAAGCAAAATCTTTCTTGGAAGCAGGTTCGTGGAAGTGGCCGCCTTTCAAAGTGTTCCGTGTTTCGCAGTTAAACCGCAGAAAAGATCTCACCCTCTGCTGATGTTCAGCACATTTCTTTTTTCAGCCCCACTCGTGATTGTGAAGAGTGTCAGAGAACCGGGACGTTACCAGGCTCTCCATTTAAGCTCAGGACCTCTATGATTTCTCCCATTTGAAGGTAAGAATTACCAACTGAATGCTCCGTTATTTCCCCTAAAGCTTTATCAAACATTTTGCATTTCATGAATTTATCGTGTATCAGCTGTTTTATTCCCAGACCTTCACTGAAAACCTCATTTGCGACTTGTTTGTGGATTTTGATTTTTCCCAGTTTTGTCCTCTGTTGGAAAGTTACACCGTTGAGGTTGGGTGAGGAAGATTGAATTGATCAATTTAAATGATACTTTTTTCCTTAGCATATTTGTTCGGATTTGCTCTTGTTGCCAGAGTCACAACTCTTGGTGGCTCTACGTCTTTTTCTTTGATTATTAAAAAAAGAGGGAAAAATCAAAGTGCTTAAAGCAGTAAATGATGTCTTAATTTGTTTGGTGGGTAGTAAACAACAGTCTTGCTTTAAACCCAATGCAAATGGCTGTTTTTTTCTGGTTCTGGAGAACTTTTGCCATCTATCAACTTTTATTTTGCCTGCTCTGCTATCAAAGATTTAACACGGCTATGATCCACCACTGCTTCCCCCCTTTTTTTGAGTATTTTATTCAGGATTTATTAACAGAAATGGGCAAAAATAAACATACTGACAATTTGTCGACAAAATATCTGAACGGATGTCTCATGTTATTGTTGTACTATAATCACCAGGGTTGCTGTCAGTCAGCAATGGTTGCCCGGGCGATGTCACTGTTCCGCCAGGAGAAGGACAAAGGGTCGTGCTGCCCTCCCGCCCCTCCCGCAGCCTGGGGCCCATCAGAGGACTACCGCAGCATCACCGCCACCTTCCGGTATCTGGAAACCTCAGGTATCAGCATCAAGCCTCTCCTGGTGAAAATAGAAACAGCTGTAGTTACTGACGCCCACACTTCCCGCCTGTTTGCAGGCTGGTATTGGGGTCCCACGTCTGTGAGTGATGCTCAGGAAGCTCTCCTGAGGAAATCTGAGGGGACGTTCCTCATGAGGGACAGCAATCACCCCAAACACATGCTGACCCTGTCAGTGAAGACGTGCTGCGGCCCCACCAGCGTGCGTATTGAGTACAGCAGGGGCTCCTTCTGGCTGGACTCCATCGCTGCCGGGCAACTGCGCACGCAGACCTTCCCAGACGTCGTCAGCCTCGTGCAACATTACATGACATTGGGCCACGTGCCCCAGAGCCACACACACAGCGACATGTACCAAAGGGCGAAGCCTGACCCGTCTGGGGACGCGGCTCGGGGCTGCGACGTGCCCCTGAAGCTGATGTTCCCCCTGCACAAACCAGGGGGGTTCCCCTCTTTAAGGCACCTGACGCGCCTCGCCATCAACAGACACGCCAGCTGCCCCGACCAGCTGCCGCTCCCAAAGCTCCTGCTGCGCTACCTGCAGGACTACCCGTTTCATATATGAGGGTCTCTATCTGCATGGGGGCCACGTGCAGTGAGATCAGTTTGTGATCAACTAGTTGCTGTATGTAATGTGTGTCTTGAAATGGCCTTTTCAGTGTTGGTTCCTACTGTGCCATCATATTTTCTGCTTTTCTGGAGGGTTTTTTTGCCATTTACTTTCTATTTTTCTGCATTTTAAAGATTTGAGGTATGATTTCGAAAGTATATGTTCATTTTTCCAAATTAAATATTGAAATTTAAGTTGTTTCTTTTTTTTCAATTGAAACAGCGCCATCCATTTTAATCTGGCGGTCTGGTGGAAAATCTGTTTTGCATCCGTTTCCTGCTCACATTTGTAAGTATTCAGAGCGCTGAAAGATTCCCATGCATCACTTTATGACCAAATAATTTTTTTACAAATGTAAACGTTGTAGCACCAGTGTCTCCCCCCCCCCCCCCACCATCTCCACCCCTCCACCACCACCTCCACCCCCCCACTTCCCTCCTGCTAATCCCCCAGTCTGTCCAGCGCAGTCAGGGAGGAGCGACAGAGGCCAACAAAGCACCGCTTGAAAATCAATTGGATATATTTTCAACCACTCGTTCGGTAAGTCTGTCCCATCCTCGGGCAACGTTTCACCGGCGAAGCTCTGCCGGTTGTTATCGCGGCGACATTTTTGTGCCTCTGCGGGCTCCGGGCACCACTTTCCACCCGACATTTAGCTCGGTGTTAGCCGTCCGGCTAACGGTCCTGGAGTCGCACTGGTTTCCGTTAACCCGAGCCTGAATACCTACAGTAGCCCTACTGGTTTCTCGCTTAAGGATTAGAAAAACAGGATTCAGGTCGGTGGGTAGGAGGAAATATTGTTGTTGCTTATGGATTGTTAATACTACATATTTAGACCGCGCCACGGTGAAACAATCCTATAAATGTGAAAATCGAACGCACTAGTTCACATCCGGCTAACGCTACTGGGTTAGCTGCGGTAGCTAGCAGGGAGTCTTTTGTAAACAGCTCCCTCTCTAAATAGAGTAAAGACGCGTCCCTCCTGTAGTGTGTTGGTTTCCGGGTGAATTTAGCCGATTGAAGGCCAGCGACCACCGTAAAGTTGATTATTAGTGACGGCGAGCTGAAGCCTGACCGGGATGGGTCACATACACCGAAGCGGAAATGTAACGTGATGGAAAAAAGGTTCCTCGTCTGACCTCAAGAGAAGTCAGAAGCGGAGACTTTTAACCTCGTGTGCTTTGCTCCTAACCCTCCACTTATGGACACTCGCCCTGTAGATTTAGATTTTTTTCGTAAAAGTTGTAGGTTGGTCCTCGGTGGCTGTGTGCGGGCGCTTTGTCAACACAGCTGAGGAGCACCGGGCGCAGGGTCGGGTTTGGCTTTGCAGCGTTCCTCTTTAGACATGGATAAAATGTCTGCAGCGCCTGAACCTCAGTCCCCTTTGGTCTTAAATCTGCTTCTTGTCTGCAGCCATGGCCGCGATCAGGAAAAAGCTGGTCATAGTGGGAGACGGAGCCTGCGGGAAGACCTGCCTGCTGATCGTGTTCAGCAAGGACCAGTTCCCAGAGGTCTACGTCCCCACGGTGTTCGAGAACTACGTCGCAGACATTGAAGTCGACAGCAAGCAGGTACTAATGCTATTCTTCTTATCACAGTTTTCAATCAGCCCGATAGCATCTTATTGCATCAGAATTCTGTTTTTGGGGTTTCTTTTTTGCATCTGATCTGAGCTTATGTATGTTTGTGCCTATGAAAGAGCTCATTATCCAGGTCAACTCAGCAGTCACAGCAACCCTGGGAAAAGTAGACCTTTTTTCCAGGTGTACAGCTCAGCATACTGTTATTTATTTATTTTTTTATAGTGTTGGTATGTGTATTACCAAAATGTTTCTCACAATGAAAAGTGTCCCTGTACATTTTTATTTACTCTTTATAGTGTAGCTCAAAAGTCTCCTTCTGATTGTGTAGAAGACCCGTTACTATTGTGTCCATGTAAGAATGTTTCATTTTGGTGACGTGGTAGGTGGAGCTGGCTCTCTGGGATACAGCAGGACAAGAGGACTACGACAGACTGCGCCCACTGTCTTATCCTGACACCGATGTCATCCTCATGTGCTTCTCCATTGACAGCCCCGACAGTCTCGGTAAATGGAAACACGACTTGACCGTTTGAAGGCTTGTTGTTTAGGATTTACTAGCATGAAAGACGTGGTGAGCCTGCGTGTCGCTAAGGGGCCGTAGCCGATGCTGTCGTATCTTTTGCCTCCATCAGAGAACATTCCTGAGAAGTGGACTCCTGAGGTCAAACACTTCTGTCCCAATGTTCCCATCATCCTGGTGGGGAACAAAAAGGACCTGCGTAACGACGAGCACACCCGGAGGGAGCTTGCAAAAATGAAGCAGGTAATTATTTCAAACCAGAGAGAATCTCTCTTGGGGGGATGAAAATGTGCCTCTAAACTCTCTTCCACCACTTTTTTTTAATCAGGAACCAGTGAAACCAGAGGATGGGCGGGACATGGCGAACCGGATCAGTGCCTTTGGATACATGGAGTGCTCTGCAAAGACGAAGGACGGTGTGAGAGAAGTGTTCGAGATGGCGACCAGGGCTGCACTACAGGCCAGACGAGGGAAGAAGAGCAGTAAATGTGCCGTACTGTAAACGGGGGTGTGAGGACTGCTTCCTACAGGGGGAAAGAAGGAGCAGCATAAGGTCAAACCTAACCCCCCTTAAAAAAACAGCCACACACAAAAAAAGACTGTTCTCCCTTGTTTTTACTAAAGGTGTGATGGTTTTACTTTTCTGTCTTAAGCAAAAAGTAGTCTGGTTCTGTCAGTATTCAATTTTGAGGTTATGGAAAATATTTTTTTTTGTACTTTAACACAAGTAAATTTACCATAATGGAACCTCCTTTATCAAAACGTCAAGGGGGGGGGGGGGGTTACTTGGGGGAATCGTCATACCTGCCAACTGCAGTTACATGCTTAATCTGTGTCCTTGTGAGGAATGTTTTCACAGATGGGATTAAGTTCCTGTATACTTTAGCCTAGAGTCCTTTTAATGCTCACAACAAGCAGCGTGCTTCATATTCAAATTCTCCGTGCGGCGTGATCACGTGCACAACGGAAGACTGGAAACTAATTTTGTTAAAATGCAAGCAGAAACTTAGTGTTTTATGTAATAAATTACTTTGTACGAATTTTTATAATTCGCTAATTTGTACTGATAAACTCCTATAACATACATTGACAGAGCACTCTGAATATGTCTGAATGAGCAGCCAACAGTGAGTTTAGTGAGTCGCCGTCACCTCGAGTAATTGTCATGGACATGTATTTTTCACAGCTTCTTCCGGTTCCTCCACCCTGAAATATCCAGGCCAGGACGCATGTAGATAATGAAGAGTACAGCAGTTTCTGGATTTGACATGTTTTACATAAAAACTATAGTGCTTGCAGAGTTCATGTGAGTTACAGTGATTTAAATGCAACTTCCTGTCATGTGACTTGCAGACTTTTCTAACAGTATCGCTCAATCTGGTGCCACAGAAGCTGTCAAAGTGCATTTGAGTCTCACATGAGACACAAATGCTTCGTATAGGCTCAAAGATCTCAGTATTGATCTGAAAACTGGAAAGTCACGGTGGTGTCATGAGTTGTCGGTCAGAAGGTTGGATCCTGGGTGCAGCCAACTGTTCCGAGAGAGCCGCGATTACCGTAATCAGACCAGAAGGATTGCTGATCGTCCCAAAATCTGGAGCTGAACTGAAGAATGTGTGGAATGTGTTGAAGAAGCAAATCTCTAAGACCTGATTCGAAACGCACAGATTTGGTTAAGGAGTGCTCAAAAATGAACCCAGAAACACCCGACAGAGGACAAAAGGAGCAGAAAACCATGAATTCCTGTATTTATCACACCAAGGAAAGGGGAAGACAGGACTGGACTCAAGGACTATGATTTGCAATTTGGACCTTCATGACAGACATATTTACAAGTGCAACAACATTTCTTTAACAATACTGCAATCCACAGATCTTTGGCATTTTAAAAGAGTGATGTGCTGGAAAAACACTCATTGTATCAGATCAAAATTGAAAAGTTTTCCTTCAGGCATTTTAGGAGGTCCAGATCAATGAGCTTTGGTGGGACACTAGAACACCAGACTCTCTCCTCTCTGACTTCAGACAACAGAACAGTAGATTTAGTTTTGTGTCGTGCTGGACAACGCTGGCCAACCCCTCTGCTCACATGTCCCAGACCCCCGCGAGGCACCGTTCCCTCTTAAACAGTCACTCGTTCTTTTTGGCCGGAAGTCTTGTGCGGGCCAGGAACACCGGGACCAGAGCGAGTGCCGCCAGAGCCGCAGCCACCAGTGGACGGTAAAAGAGCCAGCCCGCTGCGATGGTGAGGAGAGACAGGGAGCAAGACACGCACAGGGCGAAGAGCTTCAGCCCCACGGACACCAGCTCTCTCAGAAGGGGAACCCAGTCCACTGCAGGCAGGGAGCAGAGAACGTCAAGACCAGCAGGACCTCCGTCATCGGAGAGGATCAATATTTACCCAGCGTGTAGATGATGCGCATGATGAGCTGAATGCTCAGGAACATGAGGACCCAGCCTGCGGCCCTCAGTCCCCAGGTCTTCATACTGTTATGTTGATGTTCTTTGGCAAACACCTCCTACGGGAAACAACACAAACGCTGGTTAGGTAACGGAAAACATCCAACACAACTGCAAACATTTGGAATCAGCCAATCATGATCAGTTCTCAGACCTCAGCGGTGAGTTCCCCCAAGTACAGGATCTCCAGAGTATTTCCAGACTTGGTTTTAAAAGGCCCCAGCTGCTCTCCTCTCTGCATGGCCACAATACTAACCTGAGGAGAATTTATAGTATTTATACAACTGAAGCAGATGAGTCAACCTGCTGGGTTTTTATCTGTTAAAAGAATACAATTATTGCAACTGATCCTCTGAAACACTCACGGTTTGAGGCGGGCCAAGGTGAGCTGTCTCGTCACTCAGGCCAGCAAAGGAGAACCTCACGCGCACGTCTCCGACCTGATGAGAGAACAATAAGAGTTCAGGCTTCTCAGGGTAACGTATGCAGGACCCTCAACCTCTCACTGCTCACCTCTGGCCTGCGCGGATGTTCCGTGTGGTAGAAATAGTCGTCATCAATGCTGAGAAATGGCTCCAAGTTAGCAGCAGGAAAATCCTTCAAGCTCAGGGTCTGGAAATTATTAATCTGTTCCACCAAACCTGTGCAGAACCAAACAATCACCTCCGATTCTTCCTTGCTGATTTGAAGATCCACTATTTACTTCAGATACCTTTTGACAGAACGAAAGGTCCGACGCGGACTTCAGGAGCCACAACGGTCACACTCTCAACTGCCATGGCGCTGAGAAACAGACACATTAAACCTGGGCTGAGTAGAAGCGCTTCATGACAGTAAAAGAGCAATCTTACCTTGGATTCTGGTGACCAATTTCCTTATCAAAATTGCGACTGTTGATCAACTCCGATTTCCACTCGGTGTCTAAAGGAATGCAGATCAAAACGATTCATTCACCCAAAGTGATGGCAATTACTAAAGTGTAAAATAATTGAGAAAGTACATCGTTATATGAATCTAATTAGGGCAGCAGGAGAGAATATGCACCATTATAGGATGAAAATAGATATTTTAAAATATGTCAATAGGTTGTCTATAATTAAAAGAGAAGCAAAAGGATAAAAGGACTCACTATAGGTGTATGTCGTCTCAGTTTTAGTCTCACCCCCCTCTTGGTAATCTCTGGAATTCAAATTCAAACTGGTCACAAATGTTGAATTAACTAGACATAAAAAGAAAAGGTATTTGGAGAGTGTAGGCCTCTGTCATGCAGCTCATTTCCCTGCATATTAGGACTTACACTCAGTATAGCACGTATAGGCAGGAGTGATACAAGGTTACATAACATAGTAACATAGGTTGCTTTATGAGTAAAGCCAAATATGTTCGATCTTTGGATGATTAAATTCCCTTCAGATTCTGGAACATCCCCAAAATGGAATCATCAGTCTTGTGGCCCACTATCAACATTTCCTGTAATTTTCATTAAAATTTGGTTTCAAGTTATTTTCGTCACAGACAGTTGCTGGTTGTCATATCACCTCCTAATTTTAGTGTTCCGCCTAAAACAAACGTGTTACTTCTTCACAAGGCTTTGATCACCATTCACAATTCTAGTAGTGCTTATTTACTTTATGCTAGAACATTTGAACTTTGTTTTTACGGATCATTCTTCAAGCACTTCACTGAGTCCACAACCATTTTGAATCTGTAAAACCACCTTAATGACAAACTGGACGCTGAGTGACTTACTTGCTCTCCTGTTGCTCCACCCACTGATACATCTCAACATGCCTCTTCAGCTTCACTGCCTGAACCACAACTTTGTAGTTGGGATCATGGAGAGGCTGCCAAATAATGAAATGAGTTAAGTGAAACAAGCTTTAATTTGGAATTTCCCTTTCAATAAATGAGGATTATTTTTTAATGTGTTTGAACAACATTCAATATCAAAATAAAAGTAAAATCCACCTGTGCGGTTTTCAGCTGTGCAAAAAGATGAACTAAATGATTGTTGTTCTGTGGGTCAAGGTTGGAGAAAGAACCCAAAGACACGACCTTAGAAAGACCCTCATTGAGAGAGGATGTGGTTTGCAGAGCACGTCCCTAAAACAGACACAGAAAGTCATTAACTTCTCAAAACCTAAAAGAAGCCCAGTTGCCTCCGAGTGGAGAAACTGTGGCTCTGAGATAATGTTCATTGTTAAAAGCGTTTCCACAGCTTGTATGTTTTTATCTTTACCTCATTGGTGAAGAGAACATATAATGAGAGAAAAAACAGAATAATGCCAACAAAAGTTCCTCCAGCAGATTCACTTAATCTCTCCAGAAATCCTGGATTGGCCTTCACAGACACACGGGTGTGCTTGTTTGGATTTTTACCTGAAAACTAGTGAGGACACACAAAGTAAATACAGTAAAATGTCTGCAACATCAATAAATATTTATTGTGAAACTTTCTGCCGTTTTGTGGGATTGGGTACAAACACTGCCGAATATTGAATATTTTAGGTACAGTACGTCTTTATTTTATTATAAAGAGTATTGCTTGCAAACCATAATATAGTGAGAGTTAAACGAGTGGAAAATCCCAGAAGAAAACAAAACCGGGTGTGAACATCTGTCACGCCCCTTTTGTTCCGTGCCATTTTTTCCCCCTCAGTATCTTTGTCCTGGTGAATAGCAAAACTCTTCTTGGTGATCAATATGTTTCAACATCTTAGGAGATATTTTTTAATCAGATTTAATGAACTGTCTCATAAACCTTTCGCGCAGCGCGGAAAGGCTAATATACACTACTTTGTAGGAAAATGGGCGGCAACTAATGCTACGAGAAAAACATTTTAAAAAAACTAAAATAACAGAATTCCTGGACCAGTGAACTAAGATAAGCGCATATACAACCTAAACGTTATCACTTACTGTCTGTGCAGAAGACATTTCTTTATTTTTTTCTCCCCAAACTACCTGGCGGAAGAACTGCAGAGGAGGAAACACCGGAACTTGAAGCGTTGAGCTTCATACGTCACAATGATGACGTTTCAGTCAAAAACAGCTGAGACCCGATTCACCAGTCAGGCGGAGACAGCTAATGATACAATTACTACCGCTACGTGAATGTCCAGGTAACGTCAACAATCGCAATACTACCTGATGTAGTGCAACCTGGACATAACGGTACTATGGGTAATAAAGTTTTTTTTTCCTGATCGGCACGTTTTAAACGATCATGTCTATACATTCACTTTTAAATTTATAATTTGTCTGACCCTCTATTTCACCAATTAAAAATAACTAAACTTGTACATTCGAAAAGAAAATCGCACGTAAAATTCACGTAAAAGATACCCTTCATTCTTCAGTAACTGGATAATTTCTTGCAAACAAGTGTTGTCCAGCACTACACAAAACTAAGCAGATACAGCAAAATTGATTTAAAAAGTTTATGATCAATTAATACGTCGGATTTATAGTTAATTTCCTAAGAGCCAAGTTGATACGCGATTTAGTTCACAGGACGACACCACACACACACACACACACACACACACACACACACACAAAGCCTTAAGAGGATTATGGCAAAGTCGAACACAAGGCAATTAATGCGTATCATCAAACCTATTTCAAATATGCACCTTTACTAGACACACACTTTCATCATATTGCAGTTAGTTACATTTGAAAATTAAGATAAAAATTCGACAGAACACTGTCAATCTCTGACAGCGCTGAACTCAAGTAAACAATCTGCCAGGATGCAGGAATATGATATTATTGTGCTTGGAACTGGAATCAAGGTAAGACAGTTCTTTTCTCTATGTGGACTGGAGTGGAAGAGGCACAGAACACAAGGCTTGATATTTCCTGCTGTGATTTGAGTCTGAAATTCATTTGCAAAGTCGAGTCATAACCACAACTTCTGTTCTCATTTAAATATTTTTTCTTGCTAAGTATTAGATTGTTTATGTATTCTCTTGATGTTATATTGGTGCTGTCCAGAAATACCGAAAGCTTATTTACATATTCCCAAAAGTGAACCGTCACTCACAATTACTACCATTGTCTTAATAACATTCGCATTAAGAGACTTTTGTGTGTTGTTGTTTTTACAGTTTGCTTAATTACTCATTGCCAGTTGTGTTCACAGTCATAATAATATGTTGCTGGGTGGGGGGTGTGCATACAGCTCATTTATATGAAGCTTCTCTTGCCTGATTTAAGAGAGTTCCAACATTGGGTTGTCATCTTGATGTTATTTATCATTAAGTGTTGATTCCCTCTCTGTCTCAGGAATGTATTTTGTCAGGTCTAATGTCTCTAAATGGAAAGAAGGTGCTCCACATCGACAGGAACAGCTATTATGGAGGAGAGAGTGCATCCATTTCCCCCCTTGAACAGGTCTGTTTTTACACACACCTTCTGAGCAGACATCTGCGTGCACACGCGCTGCCTTTCACTAAGCTTGCACTAATTTAGTCCGTGCTGTTGTTGTGGCGTACAGCTGTACAAGAGGTTTAAGGTTCCACGCCCTGCTGAGCCACTGGGCCGTGGGAAAGAGTGGAACATTGACCTGATTCCCAAATTCTTTCTGGCCAGCGGTGAGCTCATAGTGCTGGTTATCGTTATGATTGTGTGACGTCTCATCATTAGTCGAAACACATTGAATGTTTCTTCTACACATGTTTGAATTAGGTGAGCTGGTGAAAATATTGGTGCACACTGAGGTGACTCGATATGTGGATTTTAAAGTCATCCAAGGCAGTTATGTATACAAGGGAGGCAAAGTGCACAAAGTTCCTGGAACAGAAGAGGAAGCGCATGCTTCAGGTGATGAAGACGGCACTTTAAGAGCCCCCCCCCACCCCCCACCCCCCACCCCCCACGCTCGTTTCTGAGTCAACTAAACCGTAAGATGCACGTGTGTTTTAGATCTGATGGGGATGTTCGACAGGAGAAGGTTCAGGAAGCTGCTTCTCTTCGCCCTCAACTTTGATGTGAGAAACCCAGGCACCTACCAGGACATGGATCCCAACAGCATGAGCGTGCGAGACCTCTTCAGCCACTTCGACCTGGGACTAGACGCCATGGAGTTCACGGGTCACGCCATCGCCTTACACAGCAGTGACAGGTCAGCCACGCCGTCTCACAGAAGAGCCGGTGATCCTCTGAGAATTAACCCGTCTGTTCTCATTCACAATGTGACCCTGCAGTTACCTGGACCAGCCGTTTTTGGAAACTATTAACCGGATCAAGCTGTACTCCGAGTCCCTGTCTCGCCACAGCGCCAGTCCATACATCTACCCTGTGTATGGGATGGGAGAGCTGCCCCAGGGATTCGCCAGGTTGAGGATTGACGGCTGCTGTTTGGAACAGCTCTGCGAGATCGTCGTCATGCTTGTTGTTTGACGGGAGCCAACCTTTGTGTTCCAGGCTGAACGCGGAGTACGGGGGGACCTTCCTGCTGAACAGAGCCGTGAATGAGGTCGTGATGGACAACGGCAGAGTGAAGGCTGTGAGGTCTGATGGGAAGGCAAGAGAACACAAAGACAGATGGAGGAAATAATAATAACAACGATGTGGAATAAAAGTTGAATATTGAGCAGATGTTCAAAAGCAGCTGTTAGCGTAAACACCTTTAAAGGAAAGTCGTTCTAAAATAAAGGGATTCTCTCTTTGCCCTCCACACAGCTGTTCCTCTGCAAACAACTCATCTGCGATCCAAAATATGTTCCTAATCGCGTCAGGAAGGTGGGCCGTGTGATCAGAGTCATCTGCTTACTGAATCACCCAGTTAAAAACACCCACGAGGCCCAATCCTGTCAAATCATCATCCCTCATACGCAAGCCAACAGGAAATCAGGTCTTTCTTTCAGCACAAGTGAGCATATTTACCAGGTGGAATTTGACCTTTAACCCCTCCTCAATGCAGACATCTACATATCGGTGGTGTCGGGTGCCCACAACGTGGCGGCAGACGGCGTTTACATCGCCACGGTGAGCACCGCGGCAGAAACCGGCAACCCGGAGAGAGAAGTGCAGCCAGCGCTGGAGCTTCTGGAGCCCATCATGCAAAAGTTGGTAACACGTCAGATCAAAATCGACCTCGTCATGTTTTAAAATGACATTTCATGGACGTCTCCTCATCTCAACTCTAGATTCGTGTCAGTCCGGCACCTGCTGGTACCCAACGATGATGGGAAGAGGAGCCAGGTAATGATGTTTTCTGAAGAAAAACAAACACAGCTTAGTTTTGTTGTCTTCAGCCTTTTCCTGCATCCTCCCCAGATATTTGTGTCCCGCTCGTATGACGCCACGAACCACTTTGAGGCCGAGTGTGAAGACATTAAAGATATGTACCGGCGGATCACAGGAGCCGAGCTCTGCTTCAGGGGGGCGAAAAGACACCAGTCGCACAATTCGGATGAGGACTCCCGATAGAAGGCATCTGGAACAGCTGGAAGGTTGATAATGGCACACGTCGGAGGCTGTGTGATGTAAACCTGCCTGTTCCAGATTGACTGAATCCTGTTTGTGACGTGTCCAGCGTAGATGAAGGAGCCATGCGGCAGCGCTGAGGTGTAATAGTCTCATTATGGGTGATATGCAATAGTTCAGAGCCAGATGCAGCTTTGTGCGTTGACCACATTGCCAAAGTGAAATCCTGAGTGACAGTAAAGCTCCTGGAAATCATGACTTCGTACACATGTCTGTAAATTCATCACCGTTAAAAGTAATCAAGGGGATTTTAATGACTTTGGATGAGATGGGAAACGCTGGGGTTTTTTCTGTTTGTTTTAAATTCCACCCGGAGATCCGAACCAAGCATGTGAGAGCAGGGGTTTAAACTTGATCAGGGTGGACATGTGGCGCACAGACAGATAATTAGATATGAATCACAGTGCTGTGCAGAGGATTTGACTCCCTCCTTTGTGGAGCTTATGTGTGAAGGACAGCGACACTGATCAATGTCATGTTTTTCAGCTGTGCCTCTGGAGGGGGGGGAGATTAACTGAAGGACAGTCGTCACTCACACTTCACTGAGTGCTGGAACATGTTTAAACAGACACCTTAAATCTGAGTGTTTTGAATGAATAAATACTCAACAGACTTGTTGTGGGACACATTTGCTTTACATTAGATTCAGGTTACTGTTACGGAGGGTGAGGACGGATGAAGCAGACAACGGCACAAGATTCAAGACGCGTTTCCACAGAACAGGTTTTATTTGAACAAACAACCAAACTAATCCGCACCCATGGTCATAGTTTCCAGTCTCTTGCATCTGGCTCCCAAACACAGAGATGCTGTTTGCTGATTGGTGGGTGCTGAGTCAGCGCTTCAGTGCGACATAATGCTCCTTTAATGGATGGAACTTGCTGCTGCGTAAACATGCTGTAAAATGTGTAACTTTTCATCCGCGACTTCCTCGTCTTTGCTAAAGGGACTGGTTGGCTACACTGCACCATTATGAGGCCAGTCGAGTCGAACGAAACCCTGCTTCTAATTGGAGGCGCGAGTAGGGTTATTTTTCACTTAGGTTCCCATTAAGAAGTCAACCAGGTCAACTCGAGAGGTCATGTGACTGCAAAGCACTGATGCAGCACATCAGAATACAGCTCAGTATTTTGGTCTGGATCTTGGGCGTCCCCGACACTGGTGACGTTCAGCAGCTTTATCCTCAGAGTTCAGACAGAAACGGCGATTGTTCCTGGAGGGCTGGATGTGGTTCAGTTCCTTTAGGAGCAGCACGGCAGCGATCCCACCGGCCCCTTGGTCACGTATGAACCTCCACCCTCTAATGTCTGTAAGGACTTATCGTCTCTTATTCCCTCATCAAGTCCAGCGCCGTGCTGACCTGCGGGGGGATCAGGGCTGCAGCTGCCACTCTTCGCTCACTTGTCAGGAAGTTGAAGGTTGCACATGCATTTGGCTGCAAAGATGAGGTGAAAGATGAATGAGTTCAGCACAAGAGTGGAGGAAATGTTCTTGTCTTTCACATCTGGTTGTTCTGCTAGAGGAGGGCGGACACTCTACTACAGGGAAACACCAGGTTGCATTTACCGTGTCCTGAATCTCCACGGCGATGCCTTTCTTCTTGAGCATAGCGAGCACCGTGGGATTAATTCGTTCCACCTTTGCACCCGTGCCCAGCACCAGAATCTCTGCACGGAAAAAAAGGAACCAGTGAGCATCGCAGAATGACCCAAAATGTGGGAGCTCTTTGTTTTTGTTACCTATTTTTGGTTCAAGCATGTGGAACAGAGAGAGACTTTCTTCTGTGATGTCTTTGTAAGTACCAACCTGCAGGGGAGAAAGATGTGAATATTAAAATTGAAAATAAAAGCAGCAAATGACACTTCAGATATGTAGCTGTTTGGGCCATAATCTCACCTTCCACTGAAGGATAGCAGGAGGCAGCAAAGCACAGGGTCCAAACACCCTGTTTCCATCAATATTAAAGCCTTGAGGACTGTAGCTTTGGATCAGGATCCTGTTGTCCTGCTCCTTCTGCATGATGGTGACTGTTGTACGCTGGTACATCTCATCGTCACTGGGACCCAGTCTGTGTCCACGAGTAAAAGATGGACTGAAAAATAAGAGAACAAGTTACTACAGGCAACAACACATGTGCATTTGATTATTTAATACAGGCATTAATTATGATTGATTGTTTTCTGCAAGATACAGCTATTATCGTCACTCCTCGTCACTGTGCCATATGGCCCAAGTTTAAAGCCAAAAGTCTAATGCCAACTTACTGGAAGGGCTAAGAGTTAAAAGCTTCAGGGCTGTTTCCGTAGAGATGAGACAGCCAAGACACTGTTGTGTGTTTGACACAAAATCGATGCTTCTAACATTTTGCTCTGTTATAAATGTGAAGTATGTTAACTGTAGTGTGGAGGGGACAGTGTTTATTTCTCCACTAGATGGAGCCAAAGATGTCCTCTGATGAAGATCAACACTTCCAAGGTGTTTGCGGGTGCAGAGAAGGAAAATTAATTCATTTTTGGTGAACAACAGATGAAAAACAACCAATACAAAAACAATGGTCACGTGGTATTGTCTAGTGTGGATCCATAAATTTCCCCGTGTGGTGTAAATTTCCCCGTGTGGGACAATAAAGGATCTGAATCTGAATAAGTGGAAAAATAACACTTGGAATACCACATTACACTCCAAATACTATCAATAAAACAAAAACGACACAGGAATGATTTATTAAAATTCCAAAACCAGGTGTATTTTTGCAAGTCATAATGACAGCAAATTCTTCAATGTCAGTATTTTTACAAACAATCCGTATGATACAAACCCTCACACAAACGCATAATGGGGGATAGATATCAATTCGTGTTTATTCATATAACGTCTATAATTACGTCTATAATTTATAAAATTGTCTCTAGAGTCTAGTCTCTTTGAAGCTGACCCCCAACAAGCAACAGTGGCAAGGAAAAACCATTTAACAGGAAGAACTCTTGGGCAGGACCAGGCCGTAATGTATGTATAATACGGTTTTGTTAGTTCCAGAAAACTTTATTTTTAAACATACTACTGAACAAAATGAAAGCTTAAGTTTGTGATGTCTAATGTGATCCTTTTTGGAGCGATGTCAAAATAATCCGATGTATTATCAAAAATATTAACACAGAAAATAAAGAATAATGAAATACTAACATACCTAAAGAAAATGGGCTTTGCCCTGGAAGACAAAAGAAAACCATGGGTTGATCTCTGAAGGAGAAATCTTCTGCACACTGCACTCGCCATGTTAACCGGCGACATGACAGGGGGAAACAATTCTGTGTAACACCAGCTGCTTCCGCTGTTGGGTAACGTGAAAGGAAAACAGTTTTAAAATGCTTTTAGTCTCAAGATCTTTATTCCGTTTTCACACTTTAGAATGGTCATGTATTTCAAGAGGCAAAAGCTCCTGATAAAAAAAATCAACTTAATTAGTACTAGAAGTGATACCTGCTCCAACGCTACAAGCAAGATCTACAATCGAAAAGGTGTTATACTAAAATTAAGTATAGGTTCCAATGAATTTGTTCTAAAATGCAATATTCAATAAACTAAGAAAAGCCGGATCAGACACACTCTTTATTTTTTTATGAGTTCGGGACTCCGCCAGCTCGACATTTGATTAAAATGCCTGGGGGGCGTGTTAACGTGCACAAGCGCCCCCTTGTGGGCTTCTGTGGCACCACTCATAGGTCAGATGATCGCAGCTTCATTGTAAACAGTCGGCAGTGATCCTCCTGGGCCATGCGTTCACGGCCGCTTTAAAGCACCTCCAGCTGAGTATAGATTTCCACTTGGACCCTCCTTAAATTCCAGGACCGTCTCTCGTACCGTTTTTGCTCATTTTGGCGTTTTAAAGTGACGACATGTACCGGTCTCTGTACGCCTTCCGTTCCACGGAGCCCAACTCGCTGCACTTCGCAGCCGGAGAAAGCTTCCTAATCCTGGAGAGGAGCAACAAACACTGGTGGCTGGGGTCCCGCTGCAGCTCAGGGGAGACCGGCTACATTCCAGCCTCCTATATCGAAAAAATAAAGGTAAACGTTACATTTCTACCCCCTTTGAACTCAGCATGTCGGCAGCATGTCGCCCCGCCAGCTCGGTGGATAATCTAGTGAAATTGTGGCAGCATTAAAGACAGAAATGATCCGATCCGGAGAGACAGATCCAGTGTAACTGTGCTGTGCACTGCTGTTTAGGCCAGGTTGAAGCTCACAGCTGATTATTGTCAGGAAAACAGCAGAACGTGTAAGTGCGTATGTCAATTATTGTTACGGTTGAATGGATGCTGGGACATGGTCTTCTGCACTGCAGCTGCTCACTGCGACAGGAAGGAGGTAAAAGGCCGTGAATGGATGGAAGTTAGGCAATGGGAGCTTACAGATTCAAACAAAAAGGACAAAAAGTCTGCGTGTGCCCCTGCATTTTAATGCCATCTCTCCCTGCTTCATAAATAAGCACTCCCTTCCACTGTGGCTCTTCTCCGGCACACCCACATGTGCTCCACTGATGGTACCTGGTCTCCCCGACTAGTCACAGCTTGCAGCGGGTAAAATAACAGGCTCAGTGCAGGAATGCTCTCTTGTTAGTCACACGTGCGGCGTATAAGTGAGTCTGAATGTGAGGCCACAGTGAGCGCCTGTCACTGATTAAAATGCATTTTTTTGTTAGATAACTGGCCCAGTTTCTTCCTGCCCGAGGCCACACATGCCCACGGTTCTGTTGGGTTAGTCCTTATTACGTTTTTAATAAACAAATACTTCTGCCATTCTGTGGTTTTCTGTCTTTGGCAGACTCCAGAGCAGGATGAGGTACTACAGTCTATTGACCGAGCAATTGAAGGAATCCACAATGTGGCCTTAAAGAACGGTGGGAAATACAACCTGGAACAGAGAGACGTTCTACAGTAAGTGAAAAGACACAACATGACCCAAAGATAGTTTAATCTTTTAAAGACATCTGCACTGTATTGTCTTACAGGAAGTTGATCCATCACAGGAAGGAGACCTTGGCTCGGCGAAGCTCCACGTCCTCCGGTCCCAAACAAGGCATCCCATCATCAAACAGTGAAATCTCTCTCAGCCAGACTCCTCCTCCACCTAACGGCCTTAGCAGAGACTACGGGCGGCAGGGCAGCATGCCACTATCAGGAAGCATGGACAATATGCAGGCAGACCCAGGCTGTTACCAGGTAACACAGTCGCCTGTTCACCGAGAATGTTTTGGTCGATCCTGTCTGAAGCGACAGAAAACGCTGCGTCTTCAGATCTGAGTAAAGAATCCCAAAACATCCACGTTTCAAAATGAAAACCTGACCAGTTTTAACCTTTGACAGCTCTGTTCTGTCGCTAAAAACGTACGATCTGCAATTATTCAGGACTGACTGTTCAAATGAAGATGAAACCGTTAGGCTGGGTTGACCTCTTGCTTGACCCCCCCGCAGGTGCCCCCTCAGCCTCGGCGGGCCGCTCCCATCACGCCGCCTCCGCCCGAGAAACAGCGGAACAGTCTGCGCGCAGGTTAGACGCTCCGGAGGCCGCGCCGTGACTTCGGTCTATCCCGGCCGACTTCATGAACGCTCTATTCTTAGTCGGGTCATTCAGTTTCACTCTCCTCTCTGAAACCAGATCTCTCCCCCTTCTCTCTCTCTCCAGCAGAGCCTGAGGTCCCCTCCAGAGTGTCCTCGCTCCCACCATCTCCTGCCCCCTCCCTCTCAATCAGCTCCACCTCCTTGGGCTCAGGCTCCGCCCACTCCCTCGTCTCCTCTGATGTCAGTCTGCCGAGCGTCTCCAGCACGCCGCCTCCTCCCGTACCATCCCGCGTGAAGCCGGCTGCAGCGCCGCAGGATGTGCCCCCCCCACACTCTCCTGCTCAGCCAGCTCCTGGGAAGAAAAGCCCGGCCCCGCAGCCCCCCCAGCCCGCCGCTCCAGCGGAGCAGGCAGAGAGCGAGTGGCCTGTAGCGCCCCCGTCTGTCGCCGAAAGCCCTCCCGGCAGCCCCACCAAGCCTGAGCCTGTTTCCATGACGATTGGACCCGAGCTGATCGAGCTGGTTCGGAAGAACACCGGCTTGAGTTACGAGCTGTCCAGAGTCGCCGTGGGCGTGGTGGTGGGCCATCTGCAGACGGCCCTGCCTCAGGCCTCCTCCGATCTGGAACAAGTCCTGGTCTCCCTGGTTGAGAGTAAGGTCAGCACCATTGTAGCGTTCCAGCTCTGGCCGACCGTTCGAATAGACCCCGTTTCCTGGGTTTGAACGGTGTCAAACCCAGCGCGACATCATCTGCTGACATTTCTGTCTCTGTGGGCGGTTGGTGGGTGACAAACGCCGATCAGTTCCTGTTCCTGGGCTGCATTAACAGCCCCAAATCCTCTGTAGCCTCTTAGACGTGTCATGACCGTCAGCATTGGGCGTCCCCTCTGCACCAGAATCACAACAGGCACATTAGGAGAAAACCAGGAAGTCGGCGAAGGCAAACGCTCAAATATTCCTCTGCTGTAATTGAGCATAAGTCAACAAAGATGTGCAAATCCTCATTTTAGCCCTCATTTTATTAGCGTTAACACTTTAGTGGGTCAGGACTGGATTAGAAGGCTTAACGCAGAGCTGTGAATGTACCAAAAACATGATTGTTGCTTTAACCGGTACTTTTACATTAACGTTATTATATGAGAAGACATTTTCACGTTGAGGTTAACGAGCGACTTCCTGCGTCGGGCGGCGAGCTGCTCAGCTGCGCCGGTGCGTCAGGTTTAAATGCTGTTTGGCGTCTCCGTAGGATCTGAGAGCAGCGCTGCCCCGGGGTCAGGTGTGTCACGACGAACAGAGGCTGGAGGTGATCTTCAGCGACCTCGCCCGTCACCGGGATGATTCACAGCAGCGCAGCTGGGCGCTTCACGAAGACCACGCCCTCATCGCCTGCTACCTGGAAGAGCTGCTCAAGATTCTGGTATGGCGCCGGTCACACGCCGCCAGCCTCCCTCTTACTAATGTGTGCTTACAGAGCACCCAGAGATAACGGCACTCGCACCACACAGCGCCTGATATCACATATAATAATACTCATTCATCCACAGCAGCTTCACTCACCCCCGCCCTCCCCCTTTCCTGGGATGAACCGTGTTTCCACAACAGCCGCCCAGAGGTCAGACGACATTTTTGATAGGATCAGATGGACTCAGACGACTTTTCAGATTGAAGAGCGAGGCTACGGCCTGAATCGGGACGCTCGACAGGCTGCCAAACATGCTGCGTTTGTCCCGGCCAAAGCACGGATCAGGGCGCGCCTCTCTGCGGGGGTCCGTTTGACAGGCCGTATAATCCCCTGTTGTCCGCCACGCCGCCGCCGCCGCCGCTGCCGGGCTTATTCTGAAATGACAGATACGATGCGATATTATCGTCGCCGTCGCAGCTAAAATGTGAACGTTCTCCTCCTCAGACTGATGCCGACCCAGAGGTGTGCAAGAGAATGTGCAAGGCCGACCACTGCGAGAACGTGCTGTCGCTGGTTTCGTATTATCAGATGGTAAAACGTTAAAAATCACCGTCAAGTGAGGTTTCAGAGGAGCTGTTTTCAGACTGGCAGCGTCTTTGAAGCCGCAGCTCTGCTCTCTTTTCTTTCTGGGACCGCGCAGGAGCACCGCGTGTCTCTGCGGCTGCTGCTCCTCAAAGTGTTTGGGGCGATGTGCAGCCTGGACGCAGCTCTCATCTCCACCCTGCTCAACTCCATCCTCCCCATGGAGCTGGCCAGGGATCTGCAGACGGACACACAAGGTGCCAGTCTTCATATTTCCCCCCCTGGTCCTCGTCTTCCCCCTCCACTCGCCCTTGTTATAAACCCTTTTTGCCTGCTTGTCCTTTCCTTAGAACACCAGAAGATGTGTTACACAGCGTTGGTGCTGACCATGATCTTCTCGATGGGAGAGCAGGTGCCATATCATCACTATGGTACGTGAACCGTAACACAAGCTAATAAATGAACGCAAGCATTAAACGTTTGGGTGAGGTCCGATCGATGGTGCCCACTTCTTTCAGAACATTTGAATGCTGCTTTTGTGGAGTTTCTGCTGGGTGTGGTGGAAGACGGGCTTCCCTCTGATCCCACAGAGCAACTTCCTGATATCTTCCTGAATCTCGTCTTGTCGTTTAACCTGCATCACACAGGTGAGCGCAGCCCGTGGCCGCATAACACGTCCATACCGATCCTCCCATGTTGTTCCGCACTGTGAATCACTTGTGAATGAAGCCGGTCCAGTTAGTTACTCTAGTTTTCCTGATCATCACGTTCTCTCTTTTAACCCAGCGCCCAGCAGCAACGTCATCATGCAGGAACTGAGGAAGAAGAACGTCAAGATTCTGTCGGAGAAGGTGCTGCTGCTCCTGAACAGGGGCGGTAAGAACGCCACTTCCCCTGTAGCGCTGCTTTCGGTCTGCGTTTGCATCTGCTCTGACTCTGAACCGTCTTTGTCCAGACGACCCCGTGTGCATGTTCAATCACGCGCCGCCTGCGCCGCACTCGGTCCTCAAGTTTTTGCAGGATGTCTTTGCCAGCAGAGAGACCGCAGACATCTTCTACCGCACTGACATGATGGTCATGATTGACATTGCCGTTCGGCAGATATCCGACCTTTCACCTGGAGACAAGGTGAGCTCCACCTACCTGTCGTCTGACTGAGCACATTTAATTTAAACGTCTTTTTATTAACAAACCTGATCTCCTGTAAGGCCTTGTTTTCATCTCCCGTCTTTGTCCTCCTCCTTTGAAGCTGAGGATGGAGTATCTGTCCCTCATGCACTCCATCATGCGCTCAACAGACTACCTAGAGCACCAGCACCGTCTCTCTGACCTGCAGGGGGCGCTGCAGAGGATTCTCAGGGAGGAGGACGATCCGGCAGAGGATGATGGGAGCGCCACAGCGAAGCAGATGGATAAACTAATCATACAGCAGATATACAAGGAGTTCCCCCAGTTCAGTGAGAACTAGGACTAACCATATCAGTATTCTACTCATGCACAGTTCAGTCTGATCTACTGCAGGGAGGTACAATAAAGCCTAAAGCTAGTTTCTTTATGCCTGTGCCAGTGAGTGATGCAACACTTGAGAAAGCCGCTCATCTTTTTAGGCTTTTTTCACATTTCACGCGTTTCAGGTTTCACCCCTTTTGAAAGAGAAATGACTTTTTCTCTTTGTTCTTTTGCGGTCTTTAGGAAGTAGAAGTCATCTAGTAAAACTGGTTTAGTCACTGGTGGAATTCCAGGCAACATAAATAGGAGGTTATTCAGAGCAACATATCGTATAGGAATTTACTTTCAAATGAAATAACCATGTAGTTTTTTCGAAATGCATCTACATGCTTGAAGTAAGGCAACTGAAGACGAAGGTGTCGTTTCTGCGAGATTGCTTTATGTGCTTCCCTGTTGCTGGGACCAAACAACTGTGTGTCACATTGTTTTCTGTCCTTACTGAAAATTAACTTCTTATTGACCCTTTTATTTATTAGAATCCAACTCAAATATCAAGTGAAACATATTTGCTCGTGAGAGAAGCGCTCTTAGACGGTGTCCGTGTGCAATCTCGATGCTGCTTCTAGCTGAGTCAATTTTGCTGCTGCCTGCAGTTTTATATGTCTTGTGCTTTTGTTTCTTTTCAGCTCTCTAAGCTCCTCAAATGAAGCGCTCTTTATTTACATATGCAAGTCTCTTCGACTATTAGAGCTCTTAACTCTTTAACGTTCAACAGCTTTTGTCCCTATGCTGCATTACCAGTTCTGCAATAATGCTTTATAGCAACTTGTAATATTGCTTTAATACAGGTTTGGCTGTTGTTCAGGTAAAAAACACATTCTGCACTTAACTCAGATAATGAATCAATGTTGATTTGGAGCAATTATCTGATGAATTTACTGGAAATGAAGATTAGGGCATACAGAGGACATTTCTTTTTCATTGTTGTGGTCTTAATTGTGTAACAGTAGCGCATTTTCCATGTTTCTTCCACATGATGTCATGATTGATATTCTCCTTTATAAACCTATCTGTTCTGGTCACTTTTTTGTTTCCTGATAAGACATGTGATTCACTTTACTTCTTATATTTCTAAAAAAGACACAATCCAAAAAAAGATATCAGTGTTTCTTGTTCATGTTTATTTGTTTATCATTTGTAATTTTACTGTGTGTCAGTGTAAGATTGAGTGTGGATGAGGGATAAATATTTGTTTTTTGTGTGATAACACTGTCTACAATTGTGGTGTGACTGTGTTCTAATAAAACTAATAAAGCTATATTTTAATAATGGAAGCAGTCGGTTTGATTGTTGACAGTGATGTAAGATGCAACAGCTGTTAAAGATCAAGATCAGTCCATAAAATACAATTTTCAAAAAAAGTCGTATAAATTGGTGTAACATGATGTAATTCCAAAACCTCTTCTCTGGGACATTCAAAATAATGTATTTCATGATAAACCGCGCGACTTCACGAATATCTTTTTCACTCTCGAATCTATGTTAATTCATTTCAATCCCTGGATGCATTTATTTAACGTTTCATGTTTCCACCCGGACGACAAACACACGACGTACCTAGCTGTAACTGTGTAACTCTCATACCGGTCCGGATATTTAAGTGGGTGAAAGGTGGCGGTAGAGTGACGGTAGGACAGGAAGACTTTGACGATCAGACCAGGTAACATGTTGTGTTTTAGTTTTGCATTTGTAGTGACTGACTTCACGTTTGTTTTCGGCGTTAGTTTAATTCAGACGCTATTTGTTTTGTTTTTTTCTCTCAGCAAAAGTGAAAAAAAAATAAAAATGTCAAAGCAGCAGAAGCCAATCAGCCCCCTGAAGAACTTCTTCGCCGGGGGGTTTGGAGGGGTTTGCCTTGTCTTCGCTGGACACCCACTCGATACTATTAAAGTAAATGCTGTTCGCGTTTCTCTCATAAACTAAACATTTCTTCAGGGATATTCCACCTGTGTAGATGTAAGAAAAGCCTGTATGGCAGCTCAGACGTGTCAGATGAGTGTGCAGCCCTTTGACCCATATTGTAAAGTTAATCTCTGTTGGCCGTTGAGGCTTCATTATCATGTATGTAAACACGATTATCACCTTCAACAGTCACGCCATCAAAAAAACACGACATGGCATTAAAATTCTGAGGAAGTAACATTTCTGCAAATTAATAATTACATACAAAATTTGGCACTATGCACTTTCTGAATGTTCGATTGAGGTCATGACAAGTTTTTCCAACATCACCCCTTAAAAAACATAAATGCACTTCCTTTAATGTTGCTGCAAACTGCATCTTTTTCTCTCAGGTGCGTTTACAGACGCAGCCTAAACCCAAACCTGGAGAGACCGTTCTGTACAAAGGAACTTTTGACTGTTTTAAAAAGACTTTAGCCAAAGAGGTGAGGGTGGATGTTGTTTTCATGTCCTTAATTATAAATTCCACTGAGTCCTTTTTGATCCCTCTTATGTTTTTCCATCATCTCTCGAAGGGTCTGAAAGGACTCTACAAGGGCATGGCAGCCCCCATCATTGGAGTTACACCTATGTTTGCAGTCTGTTTCTTTGGATTTGGACTGGGCAAGAAACTGCAACAGAAAAGCCCTGATGACATTCTCACGTGGGTGATTTTCCGTCATTGTGGCGCTGAACGGTGTATAAAGATGGAATCCAGTAGGCCGTTTAATTGTCTCCCTCAGGTATCCTCAGCTGTTTGCGGCAGGGATGCTGTCTGGGGTGTTCACGACAGCCATCATGACTCCTGGAGAGCGTATCAAATGCCTCCTACAGGTCAGAAGCTATTTCAAACACACAAATGATACTTGATCCTTCACCACTATTGTTACCTTAGTAATTTGTAAGTGTGTACGTGTGTGTGTTTGTGCAGATCCAAGCTTCAACGGGGAATGTGAAGTATAATGGACCCATGGACTGTGTAAAACAGCTGTACAGAGAGTCTGGGATCAGAGGAATCTACAAAGGCACAGCACTGACCCTCATGAGAGGTGAAAACTTATCATCAAGTGTTTATTTTAATAAACTTAATTGTGTAACTTTCTCTGTTTTTTTTCCCCAAGATGTTCCCGCCAGTGGGATGTACTTCATGACCTACGAGTGGCTGAAAACCCTTCTCACACCACCAGGAAAAAGGTTATTTGATTTTATCTTTTAGTGAGTTCTGTTATAAAACATCCTCTGAGGCTGTTGTCTGTTTTTTTATGCAGCCACAATGAGCTCAGCATTCCCAGCATATTGTTTGCGGGAGGGATGGCCGGGATCTTTAACTGGGCTGTCGCCATCCCACCTGACGTGCTTAAATCTCGTTTCCAAACAGGTTTGTGTCGAGAACAAGCATTTAAATATGCAGCTGTAGGTGCGCTCAGAGCTGCCTGTGCAAATGACACCTCATTTCTCTGCTAAAGCCAAAGAATACACACCATACCAATAACTATGTGTCAGACTTGCCTAACTAACAGGGAAGCTAATAGTAGTTGCAGTGTGACAAATGTATGGTGAGCATGTGATGTGTGTGTATTAGCCATCAGAATGTAACTGAATGCAGGCAACCATCCACATGTTGGGATGGACTCCGTGGGGTGACCCTGATTTTCCTGCCTGAATTTTTGTTGCTGTACTTGTCTTTCAGCTCCTGAAGGAAAATATCCCAATGGTTTTCGGGACGTTCTAAGGGAGCTGATCAGAGAAGAGGGCGTGGCCTCTCTGTATAAGGGCTTTAATGCCGTCATGCTCCGAGCATTCCCGGCAAATGCAGTGAGACAATTTTTCCCCGGAAAAAAATCAAATGCAGATGATGCCGAAGCTGTAAGCTTTGCAATAACCTTTTCCTGTTTTTGCCAGGCTTGTTTCTTAGGATTCGAGTGCGCGATGAAGTTCCTCAACTGGTTGGCGCCAGACCTGTGATGGCGTCTCGGCGTCACCTCTTAGAATGTGAATCCCGGGAGGAGAAATCCTGAAAAGATCAGAGTCCTGCAACCATGCAGAGACACACACAACACGCGGAGATTTTAAGTTTGATTCACGTAGAAAAACCTGCGGTATTATCAGGCACCCCGGCTGTTCAGGGCTGACATGTGGCGACGACACCTGTACAAAATACACACGTTTTGTCACACGGACGGTCGAATGTTCTCACTCCTTTTCCGTTTTAAATCTTTTGCTGTAATTCTCTTTGTGCGTTGGTTTTCTTTGTTGTTTTTAAACTGGAGTGACCTGAACATGTGTGCCTTACCTTTAGTTGTCTGGGAGCTGGTGCACGGATCAGGGAAAAGGTGCAGGCTGCTGCACTGTGTTCGGTGCACGCAGCCCTCAAACTGTCTGCAGATTCTTCTGTGATCACACTGCTTTAACGAGATATTTCAGGACGCAGATTTATCGGTATGTTGAGAAATAATAATAATAATAAAAAAAGAACCTGAATCCAGCTTTTGCTTTTGATGATGTAATAGTTCACACATGATTATTCCTCTTGAAGAACACTGGGGGGGTTACCAGAGATAGACTGCAGATCCAGGATCTGTGTCTAGGGTCTCCTGTCATCTGGATACATCTGGGGAAACGTTTCAGAGGCGGCCCGACGACATCAATCAATCAATCAATCAATCTTTATTTATATAGCGTCTGTTACAATCAAAATTGTTTCAAGGCGCTTTCCAGAATCCCAGGGCCTGACCCCAGACAAGCAACAGTGGCAAGGAAAAACTCCCCTTTAACAGGAAGAAACCTTGAGCAGGACCAGGCTCATGTAGGGGGACCCACCTGCTGATGGGGGGCTGGGTAGAGAGAGAGGAGAGGGGGGGAGGACAGGTAGAGGATAGGATAGGTAGGAGAGGGGAGGATAGGTAGAGGAGAGACTAAGCAGAGATCAGGGAAATACATTTATTATAACAAAGAGTTGAGTGGGTCAATGGGGTCAGAGGTCAACATACAGCTACGAAGAGACCTGCAGATGGGGGGGGGGGGGGGCAGAGAAACAACACAAGAAATAACATCATCACTCAGTGAGGAGGAGAGGGGACGCCCGTCATGATGTCTTAGCTCAGGTTGAAGTCGCTAAGGACGGGACGGTCTCCTCGGGACCACGTCTGGATGAGTTCAGTTTTAGAACTCGCCAATGTGCAATGATCCAACTAATGGGAGAGAGGGAGACACGCTCTAAAATGAAGCTGTATCTCCTCATTGCCTGAATTTTCAATCTAATTTCAGCAAAATGAGAAACATGTAACACCTCGGATTGCTGACTTATTACCCTAAATCTGGGCGACGTTGTCCAACGTCCCATCGTCGGGATCTGACGCAGTGTCCATCAGGCTGATTCTAATTACATCTGATGCAAAAAGGCACGATCAATATTTTCCAACAGACCCGAATTAAAGGGATCAATGTGATGCTGTTAGAGAGCCGAGGGGCAGGAGGAGGAGCCAGTCCGCACCTCCGATGGTGCTCCACATTCAGCTCTGTCCATCTGTCCTCCGGGGCCGGCAGGTGCCGACGTCTCAGATCTAAATATCAGTGAGTTCTAGCCGTCTCCAGCTGTGACCTCTGCGCCCCAGAACATGACTGCTGTTCAGATTCCGGTTGGGTTGAAAGAGCTGCTGCAGGGCTACACGGTGGAGGTGCTCCGCCGCAGACCGCCAGACCTGGTGGAGTTCGCGGTGCAGCACTTCACGCACATCCTGAGCGTCCAGAGGAACGACCAGAAACTCCGGCCAGCGAGGAAGGCCGTGACCTTTGTACCCAAATCAGGCCCCGACAAGGAGGAAGAGGAGGAAGAGGAAGATGACCCCAAGAGTGAGTCATTTTAATATTATTAGTCTTACTCACTGAAAGCATCTGATTATAAAAGCAGGCAAAGTTTATTCTCTTGCAGCGAGGAGACACGTCACATGTGTCATGGCAGCCTCCCTCTTCCAGGGACTGGCAGACGACCTTAGACTGATGATTAAATGTTTTGTCTCAACGCTGTGGAACATCCCATAGTTATTTCACAGCATTCACGTATCTCAGCTGTTATCTTCCACCAAACAAGCCTTCAGCAGGAACCAGGCCTGTTCTTATCGCCCTGCAGAATTAAAAAGCATCCGACGTTTCATTTGTTCCAAAAGATTAAATATTAAAGGTTGTGATTCATCCAACACTGACACACCTCTGCCCCCCCCAACCCCCCCCCCCCCCCCCCCCCCCCCCCCCCCCCCCAGAGTCCACCACCGGTAAATACAGCCGCAGAGTTTCAGGTGAGTAATGGAGAACAATGACCATGTCTTCCACAATGCGCCGTCTCAGCGCGCTCCCTGTCCCGCCACAGTGTGCGCGGAGCCGTACGACCCCGACGACGACGAGGACGACGACGCGGAGCCTCGCGTGGTCAATCCCAAAACTGACGAGCAGCGCCGCAGACTTCAGGATGCCTGCAAGCACATCCTGCTCTTCAAAACTCTGGACCAGGTAGACGAGCAACCCTGCACGGTGGTGGGGGAGGCGGCCCCAGTGACGCAGAGATGTTGTTCTCTTCAGGAGCAGTTCTCCGAGATTCTGGACGCCATGTTTGAGGTTCTGGTCAAACCTCAGCAACACATCATCGACCAAGGAGACGACGGAGACAACTTCTATGTGATTGAGACGTAAGTCAGATCTATTTTGTTGGATGTGATGTAACTATATTTGCTCGCTTAAGCTCCGGGGTTATGCCACAAGCTTCACTACAACGTATCATTTATCTTTCCTACATCATGACCCCTGCAGCCCCGGTGACCTTGAATTTGACGCGCTGTTGATGGGAATCTGCAGTTTGGCTTCGGTTCCCATACAGTTTTCTCCCTTTATTGTCTTTCTTGGGGGGGAATGTGGCTTTTAATTGATTGTTTTTTGCCCCAAGTCATGACATATTGACACATTGATCAGCTGCTGCTGGACTATCAAATGAGGCAAAAGTGTGTTAGGACACCGGAAATGCATCATTGTGAAACACTTTGCGGTTACAATGGGTCCCCCTCATGGGGGGGTTTAGGTTGCTGTTGGGGTTCAGGGAACCCGGTTGTAGCTTCTGGATCATGGACCTTATTTCCGCTGAACAACATCGTCCCTCCTGCGTGTCCTCTCTCTTCGCAGGGGTACATTTGACATTTTTATGAAAAAGGACGGGGCGAACCTGTGCGTGGGAAAGTACGACAACAAGGGCAGCTTCGGCGAGCTGGCCCTCATGTACAACACGCCACGAGCTGCCACCATTGTGGCAACCCAGGACGGCGCCCTGTGGGCCCTGGTGAGTCCAGCAGAGGATGAGGATGGCGACGGTGATGATGATGGCAGGTCTTCAAGGCTCGTTGTCGCTTCTTCTTCTAGGATCGCGCCACGTTTCACAGGCTGATTGTCAAAAACAACGCAAAGAAGAGGAGGATGTACGAGGCCTTCATCGAGTCCGTCGCTCTCCTCAAGTCTCTCGAGGTTCAGTCTGCACAAACGTCAGTCACCTCACGGTGTCGCCCACCTGTTGTCTGATCGCACCCGTCTTTTTCTCAAGCTGTCAGAGAGAATGAAGATCGTGGATGCTTTGGCCGCCCGAGGGTTCAAAGACGGGGAGCGCATAATAACACAGGTTTATTCAACTCCTCACCGCTGGTTTTAACAGCGACTTTGGTTCGATAATGACGGCGTTTGTATCTGCAGGGTGACGATGCCGACTGTTTCTACATTGTAGAATCAGGCCAAGTGAGGATAATGATCAAAAGCAAAGTAAGTAAAGTGCCTGTTAGAAACAGCTTCAAGTGTTTTTGTGTTGCAGCAGTCTGAGCGGCACAAACAAGTGAATGTTTAGCTTAACTTAAACGTGAGAACATATAGCATACCTCTGTTATGCATGAGTGAAACCACAACTGTCATGGGGTCACCTCGTGTCTTACGAAGGTCTCTGAACAGAACAACGTAGAGGTGGAGGTGGCTCGTTGCTCTCGGGGACATTATTTCGGGGAGCTGGCGCTGGTCACCAACAAACCTCGTGCAGCTTCAGTTTATGCTGTGGGAGAAACCAAGTGTTTAGGTAGGAACACCGTTTAAAAAGGTTTTAGTGGTCCAAACCCTCCCCGGAGTGACCCCCCCACAATCCAGAAAACATGTCCAGAAAACATGTGTTACTTCTGAATTCCTTTGCTCTTCCAGTGATTGACATTCAGGCTTTTGAGCGTTTGCTGGGACCCTGCATGGACATCATGAAGAGGAACATTTCTCTGTACGAAGACCAGCTGGTGGCGCTGTTTGGCTCCAGTGACGATTTAAAACACTAGACCGTAGTTGGAAAGATGTAGTCAAACCGAACAGGTTACACACGTTAATTCTTTGTGTAAAATGATTTAAGGTATTATTCTTAAACATTAAAAATTAACTAAATTAAAGCTAATCTCAACAGCATTCAAGGTCATTCCAGGTCATTCCAGGTTCACTTCCAGCCCACTGCTGAAGACGACTTGGACTAAGAGCACCGTCTTTTCGAGTTTGAACATCTGCTTGTCTTCAGTCCATTACAAGGTCCAAACTATGAAGCAACGTTTCAGTACTGGATTTGTTTCTATGGTCTAAACCTGATGCTCTCATCACCCAGCTCCACCACTTCAGCTGGAAATTTCACTGGTAATAATACAGCCGGAACGCCAACATTTTAGAAATGTTCAGCTCCCGAACTATTAAATTACAATACCTAACAAGTGTGAGGTTTTCAGTGAAGTTGTGTGTGGAACTTTTTGTTAATAGCCACTGACAGCGTCATCTTGGTGCCAAACAACACATAAACAATGAATCGTGTCATAAATATTCAAGTTTTCTGCAGGTTGTTTTATTTGAGTTACAAAATATGAAGTGCCATCAGCAAACTCCACAGCACGAGTCTGCCAACCTTCTTCTGTTAAAGTATTTACACCCAAAAATCAAAGATATCCATCTATAACTCCACACACTCTGTTCTGGTACTTCCCAGAGTTCAAGTCTGACAACATGTCCGAGTTTCATTGTCAAAGTTTAAATATTTAAAATATTTACAATATCGATAATCCAAAACTCCCAAAATGTACTGCGGCTTGCAAAAGCAGGTGTGTAACTGCTTCAGTAGTGAGAAGATCAGCAGAGCTGGTGGAATAAAAGGAGCTGTTAAAGGTGGTCCTCTCCAAGGTTTCACATCTTCCTCCTCCAATGGAAACTCGGGCAAGGCTGTATGTACATAAAAGGTTTTGTTTTTAGCCGCTGTGGCATGATCATTTCATGAAGAATCTGACAATCAAAAAAGAGGCCACACAGATAGTCACTTATTTACCATCCTGATTTTTCTTCAGAGCATCTCCAAACATTAAAATAGAACTCTAATAAATAGAAATACAGCAGAAAATGGTCAAATAAGACTGATTCTGGTTTGGTCCATCCCTGAGTTCTTTTGAGAAGGACAAAAATACCAGAGTGAGGGGGGGAAGGAGAATAATAATTAAAAAAAAAAAGCAAAATGTTAATATGTTACATCCTATATGTTTCCACTGGGTCCAGGAAAAACAATTTAATTCCTCCGGTGTCCAGAGGCTCCTCAGGGAGAACCTCGGGGGGGTGGAGGACTCCCAGCGATGAAGGCTATACAGAGGTGATGACAATCATGAGGTGTGGAGAGATGCTCGAGATCCTGCTGAGAAGATCAGGGGCCAGCTGGGATAAGTGGCTTTCCGAAAACTCACATGGTGGGAAGATATGTAGCACGTAGGCAGGCTGGGGAGAAACACGAGTCCACGTCAACCTTCTTTAAATGTGATCGGAAATGCAAGATTACAGTTTAAACTTGGTTTGTTTCCATACTATAATAAGTCCCCTTAAAAAAGGATCCTGTTTTATGTTCAAGCATAAACAGAATTCCTCTTAAGAGGTCGTTACTGCTACTGTTATTAACACAATCATTTAAATAAAAAGACATTAAAAAGACATATAAAAAGACATTCATTACATAAATCTGAGTAACGGACTCACCTGATTGGAACCTGGGTTGGGGATATTGATGATACCAGCAGCCAACTTTGTCTGCAAGTAGTTAATAAAGGCAGCCTTAAGAGCTTGAGTTTGGTTGAGGACATCGTCTTGATCTCGTCCACAAGGCAGAGCCAGGAGGAGACAGAAGTCGCTGTCCCCCTGCAGAGAAGACACAGGTACGTGCCATTAACAGATTAACAGGTTAATTAAAACCAGGAAATGGAGAAGAGGAGCAGGACATACCGTCATTCTTCGGGCTACACTCTCCAGTTGTGACGCCTCTAGTCTCATTCTCTGAACAATTCTAAGTAACGTGCCCCCCTCTTGTAGGGGCAGGGACCGATGAGCCAAAGCTTTGTTGCCACAAACAAAATGCAACTGTACTGCGGCCGTGTCGTTCTTCAGCGCCAACAATCCTTGCCATACGATCGGGTATTTCTGGGTAAATGTCACGGAAAGAGCCGTTAGTCAGAAGACACTCTGCAGACCACCTGCCGACACACTCAACGGTCATGAATTGGTCTTACTGTGAGCAACTGCACCATCTCCACCGGCTGCGTCCCCTTGGTGTCGGGTTTAAGCTGATGCTCTGTGTTCTACAAGTTCAAGAAAACATGGCGCGACTATTAATAGAGGTTCCGAGGTCTAGAAATGTCAACAACCGACATAAGACTAATGTGTCCAATATTTTAGAATATCAAGAACTCACCACGGTTGTCGTAACACTCATTGGGGGCTGATTAAGTCCCACCGTCATCTCTGGTATCTGAGGGTGGATGTTTCTGGGGTTCGAATACACCCCCGAGTATTCTGGGAACGAGCCACTAGGTCCTGCTGTCATCAGCGGAACCCGTTGGGGAGATGCCATTGCCTGTCCCGACTGCCGGATCATCATTCCTTCTTTGGAGAGAGGAGAGTGCGCCCTCTTGGCCTCCAACGGCTTCGCCATGTCCTTCTCTGAAACTGCTTTAGCTAACACATGTGCCCTTGGGGACAAGGAGAGGGGTAGACTGGAAGGTGCCGAGGAGGATGGGAGGGTGTCTTGCATGTGCCCAGAAAGGGGGTCGGTGGCTAAACGGTCTCCCTGCTGGTGCAAGAGCATGCACATGTCTCTCTGCATCATGTACGATTCCAGCTGGACGCTATTTCGCAGCGGTCCACGAGGGTCCGACTGCATGTTCTCTGGTTTTAGCTGAGAGGAGGATTGTCTAACAGAAGACTGGTGGACACGTCTTTGTTCTTCTTGCTCTCCCTCGTGACTCCGCATAGAACCGGTGTTCACCTTCAGGACTTTGTCTCTGCCAACAGCCTGGGGAGAGTTGGGCCGCTGCTGCAGGGGGCCAGACCAAGGGGGGCCAAGTGAGTCAGTATGCATCCCATAGCTCATGACAGAGAGAGGTGGAGTATTCACCCTTAGATCTCCTTGGACAAGATGTCCTACTGGAATGGACTGGGTGGCACAGTGAGGAGACATGCGCCCCAGGCCTCCGGGCACACTGTGGGGTTGCATGATGACCGACTGTTCTGGGTGATGGACGCCCGACATGTATTGTTGCATGGCAGGAAGGCCGCTGGTCAACATGACTGGAATAGCCTTTGGCGAGGAGGAGCCAATGGGGGAGGACACTTTAGCAAACGAGTGCGGGTGGCCTGACTTGCGGGGAGACCGTGGTTCTTGTTTGACTCCACCAATATGCGAAGGAGCTCTGTCACCTGATCCTGCGAGGAAGCCTCCGTGGTTGCCGGGAGGGGAGGGCAAATGGGGGCTTATGGCAGGACTTATGGCAGAGGTCCACGACGGTTTTGCTGCATCGGCGCCGTGAGAATCAGCGCCGTCCAATTTCTTCTGATGCTTGAGTGACATGTACTCCTGGTGGTAACTCACCGACTGCGGGTTAGTCTGCGACAGACGCTTCACAACACCTTGGGGCCCGCTTTGGTAGGCAGACTCCATTTTTTCCAAAACTGTGTTTTCTTGTTTAATTGGGGGCATGTTTGGGGGCATTTTGGCAGGATGACCATGGTCCGACTGTGATGAAGATCCCTTCTGAAGCCCTGAGTGGGAATGACCGTACATTTCCTGTTTTATCTGGGGAATGGGAACCAGCTGTTGAGATTCAATATCGCCAGCAGTCGCTTGAGGAATCTGACTGATTTTGGCGCTAATCCTTTGTGGTCCCTCCGTTTTCTGGCCCGAGTGGCTCAAGACCACAACCCCTTCGGATGTGTTGACCCTGAGCCCTGGGCAGGATCCTGTACCAAGCGAGGAGTTATCAACGATGAAGCGAGCAGCACTTCCCCCGTCCTCACAAATAGATGAGCCGTGATACGACACGGGATCGTCTTTCCCGGGCCGATAGGTGGGTTTGGGCAAAGGCATGTCCAAACAGGGAACGTTGGCAATGTTGGAGTTTAACTTGTCCTCGGGTTCGGGAGGATTGCAAACGCGGCTGATGACAGAGGTTCCCGTAGATGCAATGACGGAGATGACAGACTTGGTCTCTGGAGAAGGGAGAGAGGCTGGTGACCGGACAATAGCCGGAGCTGGATGCGGTGGAATTCTGGCCTCGGGTATCGATGGTTTATCTGGAATGTTGCAATCAGTAGGGTTGTGATCTCTCATACCGAGATTACTAGCAACAGAGCTACTTGCTGGCAGTGACATATTTTTGTGTTTCATAAGAATCTGTCTTAAATCACTTGTGCTGTGATCCATATCCATGTGTTCAGCTTCTGGGGGTAAGGACTGGTTTTCCTTGGAAGCCAAGATCATAACAGGCGACGCAGAAACGCCAGTTTCCTTGGGATGGTGCCAGTCTGGTGGAGAGGTGGGATTTCTGTGGTGCACTGGTTGAATGGGTCTGATATTTGGCCTGCTGGCTACTGGAGATGGAGAAATGGCGATGCACTCGGATGGCACCGGTGGCGGTTTGGGGCGTTTCGGGCTCTGAGACTGGGGGTTGACAGATTTGGGATTTTGAAAGTGTTCATCAGACGGCGGCCCCAACTCTGTCTTGCTATCCGAGGGTTTAGCGACTGGAGGCTCAGGTTCTGCCTTCCAAGAAGTAGCAGTGATAACCGTAGTGACCGTGGCCGATGGCGTGGCTTCAGGAGCACTCTTGGCGGTGGAAGCTGTGTTGTCTACTAAAGGCGTAGCCAACTCCTCACCTAATAATTGTTCCTCTTTTGAATCCTTTCTTACTTGTTTTTGAACTTTAGAGCGTTTGGGCGTTTTTGGTCTTCCTTTGGATCCCTTTTTAGGGGTGACCTGAAACACAGACTCTTCTTGTACAGCTTGTGGAGTCGTTGAAGCTTTTTCTTCCTTGGAAGGCCGAATCAAGTCTTGCAACTCGGGTTCTGACCCTAAATCCTCGTTCAGAGGGGGGACTTGGTTTACGGGAACAGATTCCTCTGAAGTTATTGAGTCAATAGCAGCCATGAGTTCGGTTTCACTGGCGGGATTTGAAGGCTTTTCCTCTTCTTGGTCAGTTTTCATTTCAGGGGGTGGGATGGATTGTGCCGGGAGCTCTGAAGGAAATGTTGGTTCTGTGAGTTTCGCTATGTTCTCCACAGCCTGCTCCAACTCTTGCTCCTGAGAAATGAAGATTTTTGGATTTTCCGACACCTCTTTCTTTTCCAAAGCGGCATTTTCCTTTACATTACACGAGGCCTCTCTATTAGCAGGAATATTTGAATTACTGTCGCTGGGTCCCATTTTTTTGTACAAATCCTCTTGATTACCAAGTTCCATCTGAAGGAGGTCTTTCACCTCTGTGACATTTAGAGTAATTTTGAGGTCTTTGAGGACAGGAGATTTCGGAGTCCTTGTTAATTTAGCCTTTCCTTTGACACTTCTGTCTTTTTCCAAGATGGACTTTTCATCTACAGGAGAATCCGTTTCTTTCCCATTTGATTTACCCTCACGAACCTTTTCCCGGAGATTGTCCTCGTCTCTTCCCGGGTCCCTTCCTTGTTTGTCTCTCTCCTCTTTGTGGTCAACTTTGAGTGCTGAATCTTCTTTGCATGAACTCGATGAATCCTGCAAAGCCCTGGAATACTCATCTGTGAAATCCATTTCCTGGTCGTAGTCCTCCGGTTCCGTCATTTTGACTCCTTTCTTCATTGATCCAGATTCTAACACTGCTGCGACCTGAGTCGAACAGCTCTTCGTTCCGTGAAGGGATGATTTTCCTTTTGACGTCCTTGGAATTTGTTCACCATTTTCTGATTCGTTGGAGTCTGTGTCTTTATTGTCCAGTTTGGGTTTTTCTACTTTAACTGCTGAGCTATCTTCGCACGGTTTGCGATTCTTTGGGGGGCGGCCGCGTTTCGTGGGAGCAGGAGCAGGCGCATCGTGCTCGGGGTTTTGCTGCGTTGCACTTTTGTCTGTGCGTTTGCGTGCAGGCCGCGGGGACTCCAGAGCATCCTTTCCAGAGCGAACCGGTGCATCGTCTTCAACGGGGGTCGCATACACAGACCTGACATTTCTCCGTCTTGCTCTTCCCAGCGGGATGCTCTGCTGCTCCGATGTGTCAGAGTCCAATCCGTGCACGGGAGATTTACCCGCGGACCTCAACTCGGCTCTTGGGGACGAGCCGCGTTTTAACTTCTCCTTGTCGATGCGCTCGCTCTTACGCGTTGCTTGTTTCTCTGTACTCGATGCAGACAAGACTGGAACCGGAGTGACTTGAATGGGAGACGGTTTGCTCTTTTTTGGTTGGTTTTTCACTTCTTTCGATTTTTGGTCCTTCTGGGGCGGGGCGACAGACTCCTCTTTGTCTACTGCATTTTCGAGAGACATTTGCACTTTGGTAATTTGAAGTGTTTTCTCTTCCTCGGGTTCTGTTGTCGCTTTACATGTTGACGGGAGCTCCGTCTTGGCTACATCCAAGTCCTCCGTAACAACAGGTGGCTTCTGAATGTTGACTTCGGGCACTTCGGGCTGTGTGGCTTCAAGATCCAGCTCCGTTTCCGAACTGCTAAGAAACTCATGAGAATCACGGCTGCATAGTTTGTCTGTAGAAGGCGACTTTTCATCTTCGGTGACAATTTGCAAATCGCCTTCAGGAGGAGAAAACCTGTCTTTGTCATCCGAGTCGGAGAGATCAGCTGCTGCCAGTGGCTCATTTTCAGAAACCGATGGCAACTCGGTTGGTTGTTGGAGCACAGAGGCCACAGTTTCATCTTCTTTCACCTCATCCAGCAGAGACGGAGGCTGATCAGGGGCAGGTACGGGGTTGGCAGCAGCACTTTTCTCTTCTGGTGATGCAATCTCTTCGATCACAGGTTGGGTGACTGAAATAGATGCAAGCTGTGGTTCAGAAATGACCTCTTCAGCAGGACTGAGGGGTTTCGGTTCTGGCACTCTGACAGATTCTACAATTTTCGGGGGCTGCGTAGTCTGTGGCTGTGGCTCTTGCGTAGAGTTGATTTGCTCTGCTTTCTCACCCAAATCAACGGGGTCTCCTTTTGTTTCTGGCGGAGTCTGCTGAGTTTTATTCTTCTGTTGCTGTAATCTGGTAAGTTCTAAGAATCGACTATGAAAAAGAACAACCGGCCCCGTATCGAGCTCTCCATCCACTGCTCCCTGCTGCCCAGGCTGTTGATTGGGTGGGTGCTGGTGTTCTTCGTGTTTACGCTCCAGGTGCTGAAGTCGTCTAGAATCCAGCTCAAAAACGGCACTATGAAGGAAGCGAGATGCAAATAGTTCCCTGCGTTCTGGCTCCTCTGGTTTGGGTTCTTCTTTCCTGTCATCAAGTTTGTCTTCAGACTCACTTCGGATCTTTTTCTTTTTCATGTACCAGGAGGGTGTCGGTCGTGGCGCCGATTCTACCTTTTCAGTATCCTTTCTGTTGCGTAAACTTGCAAAGTGAGAATCGTAGTCCAAAAAGGACCAGTTGTCCTCTCTAGAAGATGAAAGTGATTTTGCACGTTCAAGCAGAGCTTTTGTGTCAGGCGTGATGGTCTGTTCGAGTGCAAAGGAGTAAAACTTGTTTCTTTCGAGATGCGCAAGCTTTGGGTCTGAAAACCTGTCGACCCTCGGCCTCTCTGAAAGTGGCACAGACGTCGATGGGACTGCAGAGTGAGATTTGGCGTCTTCCTCGGGGTCAGATCGGACTTCGCCGGGCTCCAAGTCATGCCAGACGCCATAATCCATACGCTTGTGATTTTGAAGGCTTTTACTGAGTGTTCTGGAAAAGTTCAAGTCGGGCAACAAGTCTTGTTTAACTCTACTCTCCCACCTTTTCTGTTGCTCTTCTTCTGCACTAAGTAAAGGAGTGTTTGGTTTGTTTACTTGCGTGCTGTGTGTCCTTTTGACCAAAAGCTCAAGATCTGGATGAGTTTTCTCCTCACATCTAGCCAATTCTTTATGAGAGGGCTCCACTAAGTCCTCATCGTTATGTTGAGGGATCTGCTGATGGCCCGGAGAGGTGGTATTGTTCCATTCCGTATCTTCGTTTTTTTGTCTGAAGCTTCTGTAGACGCGTTCCCTTTTAGTCCCCATATCAGGGTCAAATTGGTCAAGTTTCTTTAATTTGTGAGAGGGAAAATTATCCGTGACATCTTCGGGAGGTTTGCCGACTTCATGCACTAGACTTCGGTGTTCCAAGTCCTCCGCGTCACTACCCTGAGGACTTCCTGGTTTGTCACTTTTGTCAGACTCCAGCTGCTGCTTCTGTTGGTTCAACCGCCGATTCTGCTCCATCTGCTTGCGATAACTCTGAGAGAGGTCAATATCAACGTGGTCCTCCTTGGTTTTAGCCTTTTTATCCGTGTCAGCAGCATTCTGGGACCCCATTTTAAAAGAAGAGTGGTGTTCTTGTTCTCCAACATTGCTTTGTTCTGTGATCCCCTCGTGTGAATACTTCCTGGATGAAGTAGGCCCTGGATGCCGTTTTGAGTCCAAGGGTTCCAAGGGTGCATCGACTTTATCTTTTTGGCCCCTTAGATCATCTTGACAGTCCTTCTTGGTGCCACTTTTTTCACTTTTGACTCTAATTTCCCTGCGTTGCGACTCTTTGTGTTTGTCCACGTCCGACTCCTTCAAATGTGTGGGACCGGTACCCAAGTCAGAAGACTGGATCGGTTCTTCCTCCTCGTGCCTGCTCCTTTTCTGACGAATGGTTCTCCCACTGGAATCGGCAAAACGTCTTTTTCTGGCTGCGAGGCGATCCGATTCCACAGATGACTCTTTCCCATCGTTTCCAGGATCAGACTTGAGGTGTTTCTTGACACGATTCTTTTCAACCAAGTCGGAATTCTCACTTTTGCTAACTTCGCTTTTTACGGACTCGTGATGCGGTGCCGATGATGGGGTTCCAGTATCGCTATCCCCTTTGGACTTCTGCCTTTCATTTGCTTCCGGTTCTGATCCCCTCACTCTTCCCAAACCTCCTTCAAATCCTGGGTCTAGCTCTGATTCAGGGAGAGAGTTGGTTGGGGATTGCCCTTTGGCCTTTCTTGATTTACTCTTCTCAGCTTTGTCTTTGTCACCCTTTTCTTTTCGTTTAGCACGTTTGGTTTTCTCAGCGCCGGCAGGTCGATCGATCTGGCTGGCCTTTTCACTTTTTGAGGAATGTTCAGGCAAGGTCTTCTCAGATTTGTCAAAGTGCGGCGATGACATGGAGCTCACGCTGCCGCTTCGCTCGGACTGGCTGTAAACTCTTCGTTCTGAGTCTCTTGGCGCGCGCTCGGAGGGCGATGGTGACACAGATGGAGTAACAGTTCTCCTAGAATGGGATGGGCTCCAGCGACTGCGATCAGCCTCAAATCGTTCTCGCTCCCGCTCTCTCTCTCGTTGTATATACGTGTATTTTCTAATGTCTTGCTCAAACGGGTCTCTGTAGTCTCTGTAATCTCTTGGGTCATCGTGATATCGTGGGTCGAAGTGATCCCCCTGATAGTGTTCAAGTTCAGGAAATCGATCTCTGCTGCGAGCAGCGTACTCTCTTCTGGCTTCTTCTGGATAGAGGCCAGGGGTTCTTATGTTCTCATAGTAGGCCCTTTCTGCTGCAAACTCATGGTATGGAGGTCTGCGGTCATCTCTGTAGGGAGAGGCCAGAAAAACGATAACGGTCAAACTAAAATTTCAGTCGGATCTCTTTGTTCCGTTAAAGTGCAAAAAAATTACACGTTTTTCTATGTTTGAAGTATTTTGTAAGCTGTGATTATAGTAAATTAAAGCATATACCGTCTCTCGGGGGGAATTTCATAGAAGTCTCTAATATCTTGACCAGATGTCTGCATAGATCTGTAGAATGCCATCTGACTCTCTTGACTGGCAAAATCCACCTTTAACATCGTGAAAACATGTATTTAGCGTTCAACGCGCAATGATTGAGAAATATTTCCACTTATAACATGAGTAATTATTTACCTTGATTTTATTACCACCAATTTTCCAACCTTTGGTCTCCCTCACAGCTGCCTGAGCAAAGTCTGTGTTGTTATATAAGATGAGCGCCATCCCTTTCAGTCGATCGAACACGACCTAAATGGGGGTTTTAGGAAAGCTACAGTTAGAACTTTGATAACTGTAATAAAAACTGTTGCTACTAAACACAAAACACAACAGCATTTTAAAACAGCATTAACATATTTTGGTAATTTGAACAAAGGTAAAAGATGGTACCTTCACCACATGTCCGTGTCGACAGAAATGTCGGGTGAGGTACTGCTCCGTAATACTGGGAGCCAAACCATCCAACCAGACACATGTTGTAGGCATGCTCTTTCCAAAGCCGAGCTTCAAACAGAAGTTAAAACGTTTACATTAGTTGCTAGTTCAGGTCATGGCTTAAATGTAAAGAATAAACGGCCACATCTTTTAGCACAAATACCTTCAGCCTGTTGCTCCCTAAATATTCTCCATCCATCTTCTTAATGGCTTTGCAGACACTGGCAATATCAGAATATTGCACAAAGGCATACTGAGGAACTCCATTGACTTTCTTGATGTCAATGTCCTTTAGAATACAAAGTGACTCATTAGAATTTTTTTTTTTAAAAATCGTAAAAATATTCGTATATAAAACGGTAGCGCACCACAATTTCTCCAAATCTTTGAAAAATGTCAAGCAGTTGTTGGTAACTGGTGGTCTTCTCCAGGTTGCCTATGAACAGCGTCCGTGTGGCTTTTGGATGGAACTCATCGATCCGCCCATCCAAGGGTCTGAATTCATTTTCACTCTCCGTTTCTGAAATAGAATTATGAGAGTTATATTAATGACATGAACAAGCCAAACGGTTTCTGTTGGATATCTTCACAACAACTCTTGCGTCATTGCTCACCGGGGCCGTTCCAGGCAGTGACTTCAATAAGCATCCCAAAGAACAGCTTTCCTTTAGACACCGTGAGGGCTTTCTCTTGATCCTCCTGCTGCCGAAAAAACACCAAACCATATCGGTCCTCTGATGCTCCGTGAATCTGCACCGAGGTCACCTTCCCATGTTTCTTGAATTCATGAAAAAGCCCGTCTTTTAAACTCGTGTCTGTGGAATAAAAGGCAAACAATGATTACAAGTTCCACATGACAGAACAAATAAACAAAATTGTTCTTTCAGAATATCATGTTTGACCCAAAAAAATCAAGCATCACGGGGGCCAATTCATCATTTCATTGAGAAAATAATTGTTGGCAGTGATGCATTCAGAAAACTAAGCGATCGGGTGCAAAGTCAGACTCAGAAGTTTGTGACAAAATTAAAATGACATTAAGTTCATCTGCTGTGACGGATCCATACACCTGCCTGACCACTGACCGGCAAGAGACAGACAAGGCAATAGCAAAATACGTGTGAATATGAGAGAACCACTATTTTTTCAAGGTATAAAAAGCCATTTTCTATTAACAAATGTAATGTGGCGACTATATTATTTCCAATTTTACTATTACAAGCCTGTAAGTCGGCGTTTTGCAGGTCTTTCAAAAAGAGTAAATCTGAAGAAGTCTGAAAAACAGACAAAGTTGCACCAACAAACCAGCAGCTTTCATGTATATTCATAAATTACTCAGGTAGCAACCCATGGTTTTAAAACCAAGTGTATAGCTTTAAACCTTTCCACTCACCTGTTGAGCGCACCGGTAGGTTTTGTACTTTAATCCCAAAGCTCCTTCGAGGCTCATCAGAGTCGAGGGCAATAGATGACTGAGTAGGTGCGTGAGCTGCTGAAGACTGAACGGAGCGAGGGCGCGATCCATCACTGGAGCTGCTGTTTGAATCGCTGATTCAATGGAAAAAAATGATCAGTTTACACCTGCAGAAAAGGTATACGAGCGCTGGTAAGTTATAACGGACTACTACTAATAATCATCACACCTGCCACTGCCCGTGCTGCTCGTGCTGCTGACAGAGTCAGAACTTGAAGAGCGGCTCCTGGAATGAGATCGCGTCCCCCTTCCAGGGGACAGTGGCGCTCTTTTAGGGGAATGAGGAGTTTTTGAAGTTTGTCCCGTGTTCCTTTGCGGCGAAGGGTGTCTGGACTGTGAGGAATGAGACGAGCGGCTACGGCGGTGATGGTAGGTTCTATCAATGTGCCGTCCTCGGTCATCTCTGTACAGGTCACGCCGTGCGGAATTAGTGAGAGCGAAGGGGTCTCGGATTCTAGAGTCAAAATGTGGATCTGATGCCTCAAACGTTCCCCCAATAGCACTGCTCCCTGGGCCGGCAGCAGCAAACAGGGAGCGATCTCTGTAATAATCAGCGTTATAATGACGCCCTCTGTCAAATGTGCCACTGCGTTCGTGGTGTCCATATGGGCTGTGATCATACGCACGTTCGCGGCTTTCTGAGCTCCTGAAAAATAAGCACAGAATAAACAGGGATAAATAATAACTATGATCTAAAACAACAATGTAAAGATATCTCCGTAAGGAGTCAGAACGCTCCAAACAGCAAACGACAATAGCACAATGAAGGTAAAAGCGTGTAGGAAAAGAACAGAATAATTACCTAAAGAGAAGGCAGCTGATAAATTTAGTTGAGTCCTGGCAATAAAATGATGTACCTGATGGTTCATTTGTCAAATCTCCTCGTTGAACACAATTAGAAATGCTAAAAAATTGCTATAATTTTCAATGGCTTATATTGAGCACATTGTGCTGTCAAACAATATGAATAATAGCAATTTAAGCAGGCAACTATTCAGGTAACCTAGACTCCATATCTGGGGCTTAATGTAAATTAAATAAGCACTCTTGTGACGGCAAATGTCACTTGAACAAGGTTGAAATTCTTAGATTTTATTAGTCAGATAATAGAATTAAAGATGGCTACGACAAAACAATATGCAGAGGGTAGAGCAATACCAACCTTTTGAAAAAAGGAGTTACTGAAACTATTCCAAAATAAAATCTAGGTGGTCAGAATGTGAGAGCCCAAATGGAAACAGCAAGTGGAAAAAAATATCAATTGGTCTAGTTTGGGGAAAAAAATGTTTTCCTTGACTTGTACTGCACACTTTCTTCAAATTCTGTGGAGAACCGGGCCAGTGGATAGTTGATGTATATTCCAGAGTGGAGATACTTTTGTCTTCACTCAATGGAAAAAAAGAAAAATGCATTAAATACAGAAATGGTCTATTTGATGGATTTCAGGGCATGTGGTCATTAAAAAAAAATGTGACGGATGTCAACGTAAATCAGCAAATTCCAATTTCAATATAAAAATTAATTTATGCCCAAATGCAAAATTAATTATCCAATTTTGTCTTGTAATCATGGGGCGCAGTATGTTCCAAAATTCTGTTCTACGAGTCAAAAAGTATTCCAATCTCGATTGCCGCAGTACATAAAATCCGCAGTGACGTAGCATAATTCCAGCATGGATTCATTTATTTCTATAGCAACAGGATTGTTTCTTCACTGCGGAGTATTTCAACGCGCTTGGTTATCTTCAGGTGGCTGCAACATACTGGAGTGGTCTTCTCTTTCCTGGAGCTTCACTCAGCTACATCCAACGTCAATTAATCCAAATGATGGACAGCTACACTGATCCAGACAATGGTCCACATCAGTACATCCAACACTGGTTTATGGTATAGTAGCGATCCAGGAGGTTACATCCCAAGTATGAAGGTCTTCGTGTCTTCATGGCCTTCGCTCCTAAATGAAAGTAGCTCCGCAAACTTCGCTAGTCGATTGTTTAGATTCTGTCTTCCTGAAAAGTCTTCTTAATCCAGCCTCCAAAGGTGGAATACACATGTGAAAGTTAATCTCACTCAAAGATGCCTCAGCCTAGTACATACACGCTACCATCCTGTTGTTCAATGGTTAAATCCAGAACAGGGTGTATCCACAGAAGAGGGAAAAAAAGTAGTCCGACTATCAGTGGTTGCCAGTAGAAAGAAAAAAATGATAACTGGAAAAGGAATATCCTCAATTATGTATCAATAATTAGGAGAAAAATATTTTTTAAAAAGTATATCCTTCATAATAGGGATTTACATCCAGGTTTAAGGGATTCCAACCTTGCGACAAAGTTAGATCCGAGATTTAGGAGAAAGATATTTTCAAGATATCCCGAAGTTCCTCGTGGTAGTTTCCCACAAAATGCAATAAATCCAAATCTCACCAGGATATTCCTTGTATGATGTAATATCCAAGGAGATGTAAAACCTTGATTTCTAGTTACCTTACCAGATAATGTGCTGTAAACGCATCTAGATCCCATGGAAAAGCCCAGTCAGTTACGATGAAAAGTGGAAGAATCCCTAATTACCTTTGTGTAACCCGGCACATACGAATACCCCACTATGTGTGTAGGTTTTACACTTATCCAATACCTTGATTCCCCTGGATTTTAAGGGGTGGTCGTGTCCACTTACCCATCTATTCTCCTTTCATAACGTCCTTCTCTGGTGTGAAGGGACACAGGTGGACCAAACACTGACCCAACTGTTCCTCTAGAGAATCCTGTAACGTCTCGACTGCTAGACGGTGAGGTGTCTTCAAGGCCCCGAACAGCGCTGGGAACTGACCCAGGTTCATTGTAGTCGGTCCGTAGATCCCGGTCTCCCATCTTGTTGACAGCATTGTGAGCCTTCTGTGCACTTTTAATATCCACAAAATCCACAAAGGCTGCAACACCACCCTCTGACCCTCGCTTCCGTAGCACTTTAACACTTTCCACACGCCCATACCTGACAAGGGAGAAAATAAAATCAAATTAACAGCAAATAAGGAACGATTTCAGCTGTATGGAGAACATCTGCAACTCGTCTGCAGCCGCTAAAGATGTATTCTTCCCAAGAGTTGCCAAACGAATATTGCTTAAGAAATAGCTCAAGCATAGCAGCGTTATTAAGATGGTGTTTGTACGACTACTGATGTTGAAACCATATTTCAGATTTCGTTCATCTACCATAAATTAAAGAACACATTACGGTGTCAGTAACTACGAATAATACACACAAGTTCTTAATAGAATGAACGGACTCAATGTGCGATCCTGTGCAAAATACTTCTTTATTTACTCCCGTCTTCAAATCGTACATGAATAAAAGATAAGCGACTACTTAAAGCGTTAATGGAAATCTTTTTATGATTCCCAGTCGGAATTGCATGCACACTAACTTAACAGTTCAACTCAACAGCAGCGACGGCTACCGACGTCAACAATTTGCTAACATTTGGTTAGTAGCCCCGATCTGTCGCAGGGTTTAGATTGTATCATTTAACCACAACAGGCTGAAACCACTGGTGAGAAAGTATGTCTGACGTGTCCAGTTAAACTGGTTTCTGACCCGCAGACCAGACTGTTGGCTGCCCGTTGGGCTTGTGCTAGTCATGAAAAACGTCTCGACTTCCCACAAAATGGTTGGTCGATTGGGTGGTAGCTCGGTGGCTAGTTTGCCTAGCTAACACGCATCCTTACATTAGCAAAAGTTAGCAAAATAATTTGAATCGTAGATACTGGCCAGAAAGTTATACATTTGCATATTTTGTGGCTTAGTAAACCTACAGGTGCTTGTAAACGAATGAACGGCGTTACTCGTAAGACTTAAAACGATTAGCGTTAGCGGCATTAGCTTTCGTCGCATGCTACACAGCAACACTACTGCGCCTAGCGCGCGCTGCTCCTCAAGAAGAGACCCCTCTTGCGTAACCTACCTTTTAAAATGCTCCACAATTTTCTCCTCTCGGACATGTTCGGGTAAATTTCCCACCCAAAGGTGTCTGGTTTCCCGAACCATTTTGCTCTATGCTTTCCCCCTTTACACACATATGATCTTGCACGTTCCTAATCCCTGCCGGTCGGAGATCCGCCTGAACAAAATGACCGACAGTGGATTCCGTGAATAATCTGGGCCTGGTAGCCTGCTGTCCGTTTAGCTTTAGCCCCCTGCGTCCTCGATACGCGTACGTGAACGCGCGCGGCGCTCGCTCCCGTAAACACCGGGAGCGAGCTTCTTCGCGCCCTCGCGTTCACCGAGCCGTGCGTCGTTTGGCCGCGAAGAGGCTCAAATTACAGCCAGTGAAAAACATTTTCCTTTAAAGCCGTCATGTGTGTTAAGTGATTAAATACATTTATAATTTATATCAGGTGAAACACATTAAAACGCGCAACAGTTTGGGTGGGTGGGCTCTATAGGTCTGGCCACGCCCACCATGATCTAATTATTGATTGACGACGTTGCGCAACCTTTGACGTGTTCATATTTTGACCTGACAACGAAGAATCATTTCAGAGATTAGGTGATATGAATATGCTGAAAGCGCATTCGAAGTCCTTTGGATCCAAATGTCCACTGTGAATAAAGCATTTTTACAAAGTAAAATATATTTATTTGCTTTTAGTCTGTGTAGATTCTCAATCATCCAGGTCATCGTATCCAAGGTAGTTTTCTCTGTCAACTGGACTGTGTTTCTTCTCTTTGCTTTTAGTTGCATGAAAATAAGAACTGTTTGTCCCATATAAGGGAGCAAAAGAGGAAAAAAGGTTTTAGTTAAAATGAAAGTAATGATACGTATGGATTTAAACATTTCCATGTAATTACACGCAAGATGCTACAATTTGTGGTCACTTTTTGTACAATGTTTTGTGTATAGCTGCAATTATGTCTGACTATTTAATGTGTTTTCCATAATGCCGTTAAGATTTTGCCCTGTCACGCCCTGACTACATCAGAGCCATATCTAGAATCAGTTTAACTCAAAGGTGTAATAATGGTTTATTGATATGATGTGTGATGGGTAATGCAAAACGTACAGTGTACAATATTACTGTACCCGTATAAATATGAAATATATATGGATTTATGTATTGTACCTGCTGGGTATAAAAATGATAATAAAAATTACAAGTATTTTGAAAAAAAAGAAGGTTTATTGAATGTTTTCAAACACACATAAATGAAAAGTTCCTCTTTTTGAGATACAAAGGTTAAATTAAATAACTCAGTGGCGGTCTAATTGAGTCTTTTATTTTATCACTAAATGTGAAGAATTCTGCCGAGCAGAAGTCCAGTGATCTTGTGGATGCCATTAGATTCACATTCAATGCATCTTCAAGTTTTGGTCCATAATGTCTTCTTTTGGATTGTGCACTTCTATAAAAGCTCCTATTCTGTATTTAATATATGTGCCTGCGGTATGGGGATTATAGGCTTAAATTTGAGTATATCTTGTGATAAAATATATATTTGTTTACTATAATTTAATTGTTTTTTTTATAGAGAGTATCTTTTTACTGTTGTAAAATGGGTAGTGATATTTATTATACGTAATAATTTGATTCATAAATACTCTATATGGTGCATTTTGTATGGTTATGGAGTGCAAAACAAATCAAGTGAAAGAAGAATAGGATGCATGAAAAGCTCGATATATGATTAAAATGACTTCCATTATTGTATTATATGAAAAAAAAGGTTTTTTTCTGTTTGTTTGGGGTTGTTTGTTTTTTATTAGAGCTGGCCAGAAATCAGACTGAGATGACAGGCCTTGCAAAGCATCCTCCCATCCAAAGGATAGCAGCCATGTTCATTTGGTTCTGGAGAAAGCTGGATGACACAGACCTGCAGGAAACACAGTGAACAATGGCGTTTTAGGTCGCATCTGTGTTGTCGGTGGGTTTGTACGCAACACTGTTTGCTCATTAATTGCCTACCTGGCATCTGTAGCAGTTCTCATGGTAGGAGCGCCCCAGGCACTCGACGATGTAGCTGTCAGTGCCGTCTTCTTTTGGAATGATTGAGTGGTTGCAGGCATTGCATTTTGGAGCATACTTCCTTAATGCGTAATTTAGAGGGAAGAAAACATATGTTAGGAACCTTGTTATTATTTTTAATTATCGTCTAAAACTCATATCAACCTGTAGTAATCCTCAAGGCAATAAACTTCTCCGACTTCTCCCTGAGCAAATGCTTGCTCTCCAATTTGCTGTTTGCATGTGGCACAGGTAAAACAAGCAACATGGTATGCTCGCTCCAGTGCACGGACCACATTGTCTGTAATGGCATCACCACAAGCCCAACAAAGTTCCAGGCTGGCCTGAGGGAAAAAGGAAAGCAGATTTAAGAAATGCAGGCAATCTTTGTCAGTCGTTCATTCGTTTTTGCTTAAAAAACTTCTATCTTGTTGCTTTTTGCTGCACTTAACAACCATAAGCTCAGCAGTGGTTGCAGTTGCCACAGTTTAAGGAAGTACAGAAATCATGTCTTCAAAGAGCAACATCAACACAAATCATGGAGGATTTTCAGTAGCTTGTGTTGAGTTTCGCTGACGTAGCCGAGGCTGTGTTGACTTCACCTGGTAGCAGTCTGTGCACAGCGGGATTCCTGCTTTGTTGTAGTACTGTTTCCCAGCCAGGGGACAGTGGCAAGACCTACACTGGAAGCAGCCATCGTGGTACGTCCTGTTCAAGGCCTCTATTGCAGGTTCAGAAAGAGCCACGGGTTTCCGACAGAAGCCACACACCTCTGCAGCTCCCACAAACACAAACGGCAAAACAGGTTAGAACAATGTTGTCGGAGCACAGACATCTAAAGTCCAACCGGTATGTGTGGAAGGTCACCTTTGTTCACGCTGTCTGTATCTTGGCCATTCTTATGAATCCCATGTGATTGTTTTTCTTGATTAAACCTACTGGCTGGTGTCTTTGTTTGCACCTTAAATGCAAAACACACTGTCAGTATAAAACTATATTAACTCATTATCTGAATGTAAAACAGACATGTTTAATGCTAATGACCAAGATCATTAAATAACCCTACAACAGTATACAGTATATCACGTGTCCTAGCTATATAATACACAACATTGCAAAACATTAGGAAATTGTATAATTAGAATTTTAGAATAAGATAGGAAATCATTTACAAAAGTAATTTAATTATTTTTTTCATTTCAGATACATGTTTCACCATAAATACATTTTTACAGTCACCTAGGAGATGAGTCTAAGCGACCATGATGGTTATTGTGATTCTCTCTGGACATTTTCCGGCAACAGTGTGAAGCGTTTCAAAGATAAATGGCAGCGATCTGTGAAAATGGGTGGAGGAAATGTACATTTTGCAGGTCTGCATACCTCTCTGTTGTAAACTGGATGCTGACCTGGGGTCAGAGGGTGGGGGACATTTGCTTGGACAGGAGGAGGTGGGGGAAGTGCTGATTCTTGGGAGATCGAGGTTTCCAGAGATGAAGTCAAGGCAGCAGGAGGAGGAGGAGGAGGAAGATGATCTGTTTTGCCAGAAATTATATATTTTTTACAACATATAGCATGTTTAAGTTTTCTTTTTATAATCTAATGTCCTCAAAGTCAACGTCAAAAACCCATCTCGCACTTCTTCCTCAGCGATAAAACATGAGACTTGCATTACCCACAATGCATTGTGCAACAAGAATCCAGCTTAAGGGTTTTGGAACTCTCCTTTCACTAATCCTTAAAGCCAAAAGGTAATTTATCAAATGTCATACAGTTGCTTCAGGAGACAAAAACCTGATGGCAGTTCTGTTTACATCTGTTTCAGGCAGGAAAACCCCCCAAAATGAGTCAAGCATGGTTTCATTATCTTATTACATGATTAAAAACAGACTTTTGAATACATGTAGGTCAGTGAGTGTGTTAATTCTTTAGAGTATTTTTTAGTCAAGAAGATTTTTTGACAAATACCTGCAGCTTTGCAGTCACCTTCTCGTGGATTTCCTCGGCTGCACTCCGGTTCTGTGGGTTTTGGGCTCTGTGGAGGAAACACTGGGACCGAGGCCGCTGCAGGACTCCATCCTTTGCTGTCTAACCCTCCTTGAGTCCCGGGCTGTGAGCAGTCCTCTTTCTTACGTCTGGCAGAAGGGATGCTGTCACCCGGATGAACTCGCACGGCCGTGTGTTGTGTGTCACAGGCAGGACTGCTGTGGGCTTGGAGGACGGGCTGCTGCTGTGTCACAGTAGCTCGATGAGGAGATGCCAAAGTGATGAAGAAGGAAGACACCATTCTCTTCTGTGGAGCTGCAGATGCCATGGCCGTATGAGACCCACAACCCTGAGAAAAAGGACACAGCTATTGTTATCTACTCTCAGCTCTGTGCAATGTGACAGTAACATACAATAAAATGCCTTTATTACTTTAGTGGATTGTTTTGTGAAACAGACCTTTTTAACCTGTCTTTCCCTGCAATATTTAATAAGTGCACACACCCACTGTACCGACACTGCTGCCACAAAAATGAATGAATCTGGACAAAGCAGAGATCTGAATCCCATATAAACTTTCTTGTGGCTGAAGTCTATCCTGACATACGTGGGACAAACCTGGATAAAGAATCCCCTTCCCTGGTTCTGAAGCTCCAACTCCTGGTTTGTTTTCCCTCCTGTAAGCTTCCACAGAAAGAACTCTTTACTCCAGTAATGAGAGTGCGACTATCACCCAAGGCCACTCCTTTTCCTTCTGTACCTCCCTCCCCAGATCTCATCCAGTGACCCCTCCTCCTCCTTCTCCGGCTGACTGACAATACCACCTCCCTCACAACCGTAAAAGGTGAACAGTTAATCCCGGGTGAAGTGGGGCAAAAAACATGACACATTTGTGTATTATGAAAACTTGGCAGGAAAACACACTGACTCTCTCTCTCTCACACACACACACACACACACTGGCCAGCGTGCACGTACACTTGCAGGAAGGATTTCAACTGTTGAGCAATCTCAACCAAGCAAACTGGCATTTGGAAAAATGATATAAAGCATCATGAAGGGTGCCATAAAGGTTATGAACTTCTACAGAGTGAACACACAGTCACCAGCCACTCCTTGATCTCCTAACATGCAGCAGAAGGTGACTGTACCTGCCTGATCCAGCACTTCTCTGTATCTCCCTCTCTGTTCTTTCTCTCCTGTGCAGCTCTGCCTTATTGTTCTGTCAGCTTTATTTTCCCTACCTCCCTCTTGAGTCTGCCTTGTTTTTTTTCCCCTTTCCCTCTTTCCTTTTTCCCTTCCCCCACTGCATTATTTCATTGACTCACTATCGCTGCGTCGATATGTGCGATTCTGCTTCAAAGACTATAAGTGGACTTCATCCCATTCTGTCACTGTCCGGCTTCTTTGCAAATGTGATTGTGCAAGAGCGGCTACGTGCACTGGGGTATGGAGAGGAGAGAGGAGGGGGCCTCAGGCTCATATCTGCAAGAGCCGTGACAAAAGCCGTTGTGTTGTGTTTGCTGCTTCCCCCAGAGTGAAGCAATAACAAAGGAAGAATATTATGGGTTTGTCTGAAGCCGGAAACCTACTCCCCGATTTGTGAACATGGACTGAGGATCCGATGAGTGTTTGACTAAAGAGGAAGGCGAGAATGTGCGAGAGAGAGCGAACAGGAGATGAGAAGTTTGATAGGGTTCTCAGTTGTTCCAGCTCTGTGGAAAGGAATGCTGCAGTGATGTCACAGATGCAGGAGGGAGCATGCCTCCTGATGACACAATCCCCACAGCCACAGGCTCCGCCCCCCCACCAAAGCCCAAACCCTCATCCATCTCTCCGGAGCGCTTCAGTGTTTATGCAGTACGAATGTCAAATAAATCAATAACTCCACTACACCCCCCCTTCCCCCAACTTCAGTTCTGAGTTTGGGTGAACAAGGCAGATGTGGTAAGAGAACAAAGGGAAATGAGCAGGAAGCACATGGGAGAAACAACCAGGCTGCATTGTTAAAGAGGGCAGTTGTCCTGATTTACAGTAAACTTGTGATTTCTTCTCAGAAATGCTCCTCAGTTCAGAACAAAATGATTTAATCAACCTCAGAAGCAGAACGTGTTTAACATTTTGTCATGAAACTTGAGGACTGGCGGTCTTGAGAGAACCCTAAAAAACATGTTTTTGTTTCTCGAACGGTGCTACAGCTGCACATGAATAGTTTGCTGTTACATTATTACATAGTTCCCTGCTCTTCATAAATAATCTCACATGTATCCAGAAGCAATTATATTTATATATGTGTATTTCTCCTTTTTACACACTGGACTATAAATATGTTTTTAAAGGATTTACAGTCAAAGTGTTTCTTCTTCTTTCTTGAATTTAAAATAATGAATTATCATTAATTATAGGCAAAAATCTAGGCAGGTAACTCATTGGCCATCCTCTGGAGACGGTTTCCGCTGGCGCTCCCTTGTTGTGAAATTTGACTCCTCTAAAACTTCCTCATCCTCTTCCTCCTGGAAAAGAGAATTATTCATTTATTTCCTAGAACTAAAAACCATGCATGTTTGAATAGTCCTGGTCAACATTTCCACACACCTTTTTAAAATTGCACTAAAGAAACAATCCCTGAAATGCAAAGAAAATGTGAGGTGTGACCCTCATACAATTCATACAGACCTCCAGCACACTTTGCAGCAGGTCCTGCGATGGCAGAACACAGGCTGCTTCTCCCAGGAAGGCAATGAGGACATGGAGGACATCTGTCCACTCTCCCACCATCAGCATGAGGACCAATAAAGCTCCCAGTCTTAATGCGACATAGTGTAAAAGGGCCTCCAGACCTGTTTGTTGATTTTGCTCTTCTGTGAATCAAAACACACAAACCTAAATGGGTATTTCACAGCTTGAGATATTTGTGTGTTTTTAAGTGCATCTTTGTTTAGTTTATTTAATTTCCAGTATCCTCCAATAAATTCTATATTCCAGTCAAAATAAAGCTCAGAAGAAAAAAAGTCAACGGCATGACAATCACCTTGAATGTAGAACAGCAGCACAGTGTAGCAGAGTGTCAGTGGAGTCCAAAACTTCAAGGCATCTTTGTGGGACAAGAAGTGGTCAGAAACTGTATTGGTGGAAGCCACAATTCCCAGAGCAAAGGCCAAAATAACCACACTTTGCAACGAAGCCAGTATGGCATGTCCAGAGGTCAAGAGGGTGATACATTTCCCACAGTTACGCTGTGTGCTGTGCAGCTGGTAGAGCTGAGCCACATGGACCCACAGACTGTCGACGACACTTGCCAGCATCCAGCTGAGAGCTGCTGCCAGCAGCAGGCTGAGGGAGCTGTGCAGAGCCCCCTGATGGAGGAAGTCCAGAATGCAGGTGAGGCTGCATCCGAGGGAAAATTGGCACTGGATGAGGAGCAGATTTAGCCCCCTGCCATGTTTATCCTGTAGCCAGGCAGGGAGAACATGGAAATAGCGAGACCTGAAACTGGGATTGGACAGCCTGTCGACTGGGTTGCATGGTGGGAGAACTCACCAGTCCTGCTGATGCCCAGGCAGAAACAGCTCTGAGGCAAAACTCCAGCACTATCAGAGAAGAAACCCTGGGGCCCACCAGAGACAGGAGCATCACAAGGCACCAAAACTGACCAGCGCGTCTCCATTTCCTCAGAGGGCTGCCACTCAACGGCAACCTCTGTCGACTATCATCATTTTCACGATCCCTGAGAGCAGAAAATATGAAGACGCCAAAAAAGAAACACCTCCCCTTCGGATCAGAAAGATCGGAGCCCATCAAATATTGCTGAGGCTGACAGGTTTCACATAAAAATCACCAATTCTTTGTAAATTTAGTTAGATTTTAAATGTGCGCTTTCTTCTAAATCCAATGTTTTGTTGACCTCTCTGTAATTCCATAGAACAAACTCACCCGCATGTCTGAGTGAAATGATAAAGTCTCATCAAATTGCATAGCACTGATATTCCACATGCACCCACAACACCTTCGAAACAAACAAAAAAAAAAATCAACCCAAAAACGTGTCCAGAATAAACAGAAAGAGTCTCCACTGAGGAAAGTTTTATTGCCATTAAAAAGAAACCTCACCTTGAAAACAACTGTCTACTGGATTCAAACTAATTTGCTTCGCGTCAGAAGGTCTCAAGATCCAGGAGAACGGAAACATGTTCATCAGTGGCAAAGACGACGTCTCTCTGCTAAATCAGACCACCAGACTGATCAGAGGTCAACATTCCATCCTGTTTCCTTCCCTTTGTGTTCCCTGACCGTGTTTGAGTGTCAAAGGTCAAAGGTCACACGTCATTGGAGGGTTCCTTATTTTTGCTGGTGTGATCATTTCCTGATTGTAAAGGCACCAAATGCTCTCGCAATCTCGATTAGGCAAACAAAGCAATCAATTGGCCTCTCACGATGGTCAAAGTAAAATCTCATTTTGATTTAAAATTCATGTAAGGAATCATCTACTGTGATAAAGTATCATTATAATGCAGGGCCGTAAGTATTAACTTACCATTATTGGATTCATGTAACCGATCATTGGTTAAGCGTGTTTTAAGTATACAAAAACCCTCTGATTAGACACCTCGACTCACACATGTAAGCCAAAGCAACTGGGGTTACTGATTACACTGATTACAATCAAGAGGAAGCCCTTAAACTGGTCATGTGACTCAAAATCAATTATCTTCCCTCAGTCAGGCACATTGAAGGATTAGTGCAAAATAATGTTCACCCTGGATCATACAACTACCAACACCTTAAAGGTACTGCTCAGTTACACTGACACAGCCAGTGAAATTTAAATGTTGTGCAAGCGTACGTGCACGTACTTTGTAACAGTTGGACATTTGGGTTAATTAAGCTAAGCTAAGATCATCAACTGCTGGGTCTTGTTTATATTTACAGTACAGACGGGAGTGATATGAACCTTCACACTGAACCTTTTTTTAATCAGTCCATTAAATCCTTCTGTTTGTGGACTCCTAGCTGCTTCTGTGGTTCTGACTGTTCTTCATCGCCTGTTGTCTCATCAGGTCCCAGAACAGCATGCTGAGAACTGTATGTGGAGCCAGACGTAGGAAGACCGGGCCCATCCCTTTATACAACCCCAGCAGACCCTCGGCTTGGCACACTTTCAGCATGCAGTCTAAAAACCCAGCGTACAGACGTCCCTAAAGGGAGCAAAACACACAGCAGCTCAGCAAAATGTGCTCGTTCTGGTTTTGTTTTGGATCAACGCAGTCTTTTGTCTCCACTCACTCTGTGAGACTCGTCCACCGGCTGGTTGTAGAGACGCGTGCTGATGACGTCAAAAGGTGTCATGGTGACGGCCACGGCCACGCCGCTGACCATTGCGGCTACCAGGGCCGTGAGCCAGGTGTCCGGACTCAGCCACTGTGTAAGAGACGACAGATTGGCCGCCACAGTTATTTTCCATGTGCTGTGGAAACGTCAGTGGCTTCTCACGTGTACCTGGGAACGCGTCACCCAGTCTTTGGCGGAGGAGAAGGTCGCCAGCTGAGCAGCTGATCCCACCATGACGCGAGGCACCGCCCCATTGACACCCCTCCAGAGACCCACTAACCCTTCTCTTCTGTAGATGGTGACGAAGGCATCAGCCACCCCCTGAAATAAAAACAGCGGAACTGGTTTCATCTGTTAAATTCCAAAGACACATGGCACCAGATGACTCGGGGGGTGGGGGGGGGTGGGGGGTATGGTCGTCTTACCAGATGGTTATGCTGGTGACCTACGGCGATAGATTTTACAGTCTGAGCCTGCAAGTGCGTCTTGACCTATGAGGAAAACACACCGCGCATGGTTTAATGTTGAACTCATACTGGAGGCACAGATACAATCATATGTCACAGGCTGTGGGTCACCTGCCAGCACGGGTAAATCTAGCAAACAACTGGGGGTTTGACAATATTTGATAACCGACGCGACGCCAGAGAAGTCTCAGCCAATCAAACCGCCGTGGCGGCCACAGCGCTAATCCCTGAAGCTTCTCCGGCGGTGACAACAGCGTGACCTTCAGCTCTCCTCCTCTTTACTGCCAACAGCACACAGCCAAAAGCACTATTTTAGGCATCGGCTGGAAAAATTGTGAGATATATATATATATATATGTGTGTGTGTATATATATATATATGTGTGTGTGTGTGTGTGTGTGTGTATGTATGTATAACAAACTCCTTGTAGACAAACACGTCTTTTGACCTTGTCTTTGCGTGAGAATGTAAAAGTTTGGATACTTTTCAATTGTATTGATTAAGAGCCAAGAAAGAAGAAGAATAACAGGGACAAATGATAAATCCAGAGACACTTGGCGTCCCGGGGTGAATGTGAGGAAACGGTGACCTGCGACTAACCCGACACTGCACACATACTGGTGCACATCATGCTGGTTAAAATAGAAACTGCTTTGAAACAGAGCCGCTGTGTTTGTGGGCTCCGTCTATGTGACAGTCTGTGATACAGATGACCTGGGCACACACTGAAGTCTTTATGTCACAGTATTTGCAGCGGGCCTGTCGTACGTTCTGGTGTTACAGGTTGTGATGCGACCTTTAACATCCGAGCTGTTTGCATTAACCTGTTGTGTTATTTGTGCGATAGACACCTCGGAAGATAGTGGCCGTGTCATCTTCCTGTGTTGTTTGTTTTGTTCTCTGCAGTTTACCTGCCTGTTGATTAACTCAGTTTTGAAGTAATCATGGTTGTGGCTTTCTGCAGCAGTTTACACAACAGCACTTTGAATGTAGATGAGTGGAACCAACTCTTTGTGTCGGTTGATTTTTGACACTTTGAGGACCTGATGATTGATGCTTCCTGTGTCGAGCGGAGAACAAAATGATATGAGAGAAAACCTTTCATTGTTACCTGCTGTTTTCTCATCAAATTGGGAATATTTACAGCTACCCATGTCTCTGAAGGGGGCTGAACTAAATTTTAAATGTATAGAAATGGAGTTGGCAATAATTTGTAAATCAAATTAGATTCTGCTGTCAGTGTCACCTTAGGGTGCAACCTTTCTATGAGTCACTGGCTGCATGGATGTCCAAAGCTTCAATCCAGAGCAGCTGCACTTATATTACTGACACTCAGGAGAGTTTGAGAGGGAGTGAAGGAACCCATTTATCCAACACTAACCAGAGTAGGAGGACTAAGGCACCAACTATCTAGGGACACTTGCTTAGCTCCATGCCCACATGCCCTCATTCACACCTCCACCAAAGGTTCAGGTTTTTAAAAGCCTGTGATTGGTCAGTAAACATGGACCAAACAATTGAAGCAATAGCGTATTACGCTTGCCCTTGGACATCAAGATATGCATTTAAAAGATGAAGACAAAGAATACAAAAGAATGAGAGACGAACCATCTTCAGGCAAGAGAATCAAAGCCCGGTTCTGCTGGATTGAAGCGCTTTGCTACGATCACCTGGATACTCAATAAGAGCTTCTGTTTTAGGTGCTAATTTAAGGTACACATTATTTAGGCGTGCAAAAAAGTTGAAATAAGAATATTTACGTACCAAGTAGGCAGGGGAGGCAATGAAGGCACCCAGGGCTCCGGCCCCTGCTCCTGACAGGAGACTGCCCCCGTGGTAGGAGGTGATACCCAGAGCTTCACAATAGGAGTAGGACCCCAGCCTTACACCATTCATCACGCCCTGGTAGATGAGCCCAACTGAGAGCCCCTTCTGCAGGCCACGCAGCCCGTCTGTGCGGCCCACCACCCAGAGTGCCTGCAGGGCCCCTCTGTAGTGTCTCTGGTAGGAGCCCCGGGAACGAAGTTCCCCCTGAAGCTGCAGACGGGTCTTGACGACCTCCAGGGGATTAGTGAAAACGCAAGCGACGCAACAGGCAAAGGCGCCCAGCACAAAGTCGAAAGGCGGCCAGATGGCTGGAGGTGGCGAGGAGCGTCCAAACGCACCACGGGGGACGGAGGACGCCGCAGGTGGCATCCTCTGGGGAGACTGGGAATCGAAAACAGCCTCTTCTTCCGAGGGCTGCAGAAACGGAGCACTAGTCATCCCTGAGGAGTAGATGGTGAGGATCAGTTGCGCTTGGTATGGAAATGATCAACTAAAACCAATCGCTTCTGATTGCATGTTGTGCCATTAGTGTCCTTCTGGGGCCGTGTCTGTCAACTTCCTGGACTATCAGGACGTTAGCGGTACAGCCGCCATCTGCAACAGAACAAATCCTTGTAAGTTGTTGCAAGTTTCATGAGTGACGTTGTTCTGCATGCATTTGTTAGGTCAAGTAAGAGTCTGTTATACTGCAGACAGGCTATAAATGTCTATCAACATGGACTTTAGCAGAACAGAAAGAGGACATTGCATAAATCTGTCAGCACGTCACACAAATCACTTGACAGTATCCTGTCAAATGCCATGCTTCATTCATATTCATAGAGATAAACAGTACAGAATTGCTAATGTTACATGCTAATGTTACAACCTATTAAATGCTCACCTTTTGGATTTACTTCCTTCATTCACAAACTCATTGAGAGCTGCTCCCGCTTCCTCTCTCCCCCATCACTGTAAACATGAGTTCTCAGCACATTCATTGTCAAAGCGTCCACCCAGAGCTTCGGGTCAGAGCCAATACCGTTGGAGCCCCGGCTGCTGCACCGACACATCCCCGATCCTGCACGAATCACACGGCTCTGCTGAGCAGCGGCCTATGGGAGCTCTCTGGGTAAAAGGTTATTGTTGGTCAGTGAGGGGGCGGAGTGTGACGAAGGGACAGAAGAGCGAAGCAACTGACCACCAGTGGGTGTCTCAAACAAGGTTTATCAGCCAAAGATAGGATCCAGGTGCAATTTAAGAACCAAAACAAAGCAAGACGGTGCAAAGGTCAATTATGACCGCCACCGAGGTTACGTGACAGCTGGCACTTTTTTTAGTGCCTCATTTTATTGGAACTAGTAATGAGGTTAAAGCTGAGGTCAAATAAATTATTCTCTTTTGTACCACTGGGTGTCGATCTTCGACAGCTTATAAAAAACGCAAGTCAGACTTTTAGACTGGTTTTCCGAGGCTCATAACTAAAATCTGCAAGACACGCAAAACTCTTCATATTCACATGGTTCTGGTAAAACTGTTTTTTTAAAACTGGCATTTAGAATATATAAACCAACAATTAAAATGAGTTTAATAAAGTGCAGAATTTTGCCTCTAGCAAAATAATAGGCATAGTGAAGAGCAAAGGGAGTTGTTTTTTCAGGACTGTAACAGAGCTACAGTGGCATTTATTTACTGGTTATAGCACAGCGCCACACCTCTCACCCATCCTGCCCGTGACATTGTTGCAAATAGCTTTTTAACATCACAGTGCACATATAACAGACACGCTTTATTTAAATGTAAACATTGCAGACTGAAGTGATACAAAAAGCAAGGTAGTCCTATTTTTTTTCCATGACAAGTCTTTCCCTCATCGCAGCTCTCACACATGCACTGAACTGCATGTGCTCCATCGAGGAAAACCCCCCCCCAAAAAAAACGTGTTTCTACCGGCAAATAATTCCATTTTGAATGTCTGCAGTAGGCGTAAGGAACAAGTGAATTCAATGTAATGTCTAGCGGAACATCAAACTATTTTTTCGTTAATTTTCCCATACTTCTTACAGGAAAAAGGCCTTGTGTGTCAATTCCCTTGTGCGGTCACAGAGAAGAGCATTCGCACGGGCGCCTGCGGCTGCATTACCTTTTAGCACGTACGAAGTACAAGGCATTGGTTTTAGGGTAGTATTTTACATTCTGTTTTTTGTCCATGAGGCCTCCAAAGATTATGAGTTCACCCCTCCCTTGCACCACTGTGTGAAGACTCGTCTCAGGTGGTCCAGTCACCGCTGCGGGGGTCCCATTTCCGTAAACTCTCCAGGACACCATCCCAGCAGACTGGGCCCGGGATATATCTAAAACATACATCTGCATGGGTTTACAGTTGAGGGACTGGTACAGAGGTTTCCCTACGTTTAAGCTCTGAGGTGGGTGATGTCCTAGTCGTCGTGCGATAGGTGGGATAGCGTGTCCATCGACTCCTGCGGCTGGTGGAGGACTGGAAGAGGATGATGGTGGGGTTCCAGGTGGGCCCCCGCCGCCACTAGTTCCACCTCCAGGAGACACTCCGTGCGTCTGAAGCGAAGGGGATGATTTGTTTTTCACCGCCTCCAGACCTCGCCGCAATGCAGCGGGGGAAACAGCTCCCGGGGGAGTGCGTGGGGAACCTTGAGGGGGGGTGTGGAGGCCATTGCTGGGCATGTCTGCATGTTGAGCGTCGGATGGGGAAGATTCCCAGTCGTAGTCTGTGGAAGGCGGGTGAGCACGAGAGGGAGGAGATAAAGCCTGTGCTGGGCTGGTCCGGGGGGACGGGGACGATCCGTTTAACAGTGGGGGGAGTGGAGGAAGAGGAGGGCTCTCCGGGCCTTGAGACGGAGACGGCTGCTGGGACGAGGAAGGGCTCCCATCTCTGGCCCCCCCTCTGGCTGAAGGCCGAGGTTTTAGCGTCCCCCAGCGACCGTTTACACACGGGGCCTCTTCAACAGCCCCCAGGACAACGCCGGCAGCTCCACTTCTGACGGGGGACTGAGAGCGCAGGGAGGGCGGCTCAGGGCCCAGGGGGGCGGGAGTGGCACTTATGGGGGAGGGCCGAGAGTTGAGACTTGGGCTGAGAGGGGCACGACCAGACGGAGCCTGAGAGAAAACCACCACGCACTGGCCCACCTGGGGAGGAAGGGGCAAGAAAAAAACACATGCATGCGCATTCACGTGCACACAATGGGACAATGAGTGAGGGACAGAGTCTTACTCTACACGCTGGGTGACACCACAGCTCCGGGGCCCCGTGCTCCTCGTTCTGTACCTGCAGCTGCTGCCATCTCCATGGACGAGCGTCCATGTGCAGAAGCCAGGCGTCTTTCAGGAGCTTTAACACAAGAAACATGAGGACACAGCCGGGGGGAATTCACCCATAATCCCATGCAAAAGACTGGAAATAAGCTGGAGGGGTCCTTACTGCGTTTGGGCCCCCGCAGCCTCCCAAGATGAGCAACGTGTGATCATCAATCACGATCTATGAGACACAACAGATTTCCTCTTAATTACCATTTTAACTGGAAAGCAGCAGGAATAACTCGAGGTTTTAACAAAGGAGCCTTCTCACCTGTGACTGGCCTCCTCTGGGGTGAGGCGACGGCCCGGCGATGGCTGGTTTGGACCAGGACCACTGCTCCAGATCCAGAACCCAGACTTCATTACTCCTGATTGGCAACGTGAGGGATGACAGCATAATTTAGGTCGGATATGAAGCTTCAAACCAACTATATGATGTCTGCTCACTTTAATTACGCTCATTTACTCCTGTTTCTCATGAGCCGAACTCCAAGACACAAGATTATTTATAGCTACAGAAAGGCAGATTTCTCTCAAATATTGTTCACAAATGTGTTAGTGAGCAAATCTCCTGTGCTGAGCTCATCCACCCACCTCACAGGGGGTCCACACTATAAATGCCCTCTAAAATGTGCAGTTTTTTATCTCTTTAGCATCGAGTCCATCTGGTTTTTGATGGCGGCCTGTGGAATGTTCACTCCTCCTCAATGGCTGTTCGAGGTTGCTGGACGTTGGAGGAACTGGAAGCTGCTGCCGTATCCAGAGTGTCCCAAACCCGCCCAGTGGGTGACACGTCCGGTGCAGGAACTGGGTGTTGCAACACATTTCCTGGAAGCGTGTGCAGATTGTTGCAACACGGGGCCGTGCGTTACCACGCTGCAGCGGGAGGTGATGGGGGCGGGCGAAGGGCACGATAATGGGCCTCAGGATCCCATCAACGTACCTTTGCCTTCAAACTGCCCCCAATAAAATGTGATTGACATGACATACGCCTGCCCAGACCATAACCCCACTGCCACCGTGGGCCACTTGCTCCACGACGGTGACATCAGTAACCAGCTCACCCACCCAGTGCCCCATCTGCCCCGTAAAGTGAAACCCGGGATTCAGTTCTGGGAAGAAAACACCTAACCTGGAGGAGGAGAAGTGCTCACTAACACAGATTTGGACAGGTTCCGGAACAATATTTGTGTTTGGCGTCACTGGGATATAACGGACTCTTTTCATTCATTCATTCCTCTCACTTTAGGGAATTGCGCAATTACATAAGACGATCGTACATTTGCCGCGCTCCCAAGGATCCTCCGAACACCACCATGGTGTTTCCAATGACAGAAGAAGAATGGCCGGCCATGGGAGGAGGTCCGTGTGTCGTTACTATGCAGTTCCACCTTTGAAAGGAACAATCGTGTCAATAAAAGCCACAAAGTTGGGAATGAAAACGATTCACATGAAAGGAAAAAGCCACATCCGCGAGCTCTCACCAGTTCTTTGAAGGAGAGTAAGTGTGGATTTCATCAAAAAACCTTTCGGGTTGATGAAGGGGGTAAGGGCTGGGCCGGGTCCACCCCCCGAACAGCACTAACAAGTCTTTGTGCATCACTAAAGTTGCTCCAGCCTTTGGAGATGGATAAGAGCCTGAAGACAAAAGGAGTAAACGCATGTTTTCTGCTCTTGTTTCAAAAGAAACCAAAAGAAATCATTTGCACATTGTGACTTTTGACAGTTTCTACTCCTCAAGGGCATTCCATTAAAGATGGGTCTTTTTTACTTTGATCTTTGCCTCAATGGTGCGACGGCTCCTGTGAGCGTTATTTTTATCACTCAGAAAGCATTTTGCAACCCCATCACGGGCACAGAGCTATTTCTGTGAGCAAGACGTGTGCAATTTCACAAAGGTGCACGCTAAAGGTGAAAGGAAATGAAATCCACAAGTTTTTAAGGATCTGCTATAGCAAAAAAGCATAAAAGGAGCCAATTTAGAGGCTGTCTGACCTCTGGCAGGAAATATTTGGCTTTTACAGCCAAATACTGAAGACTTTTCAGCCACTGTTAAATGCACAAACACTGATTTGTCACCAGATGCAGCTCACACATGCACATTTACGACGTGCACTCCCTTGGGACTCGGCACCAAATGTGCGAACACATTTACAGATCTCTGCACACATTTGCATCAGTAACAGGCAGATAAATGAAAATTCCCAAGGTCAGAAGGACGAGGTGGCGATTTCTGCTCCTTCTACTGGCCGTGGTGGATTTTACCTGAGGCTAAAGGGCGGATCCACTCCTTGCTGTTGAGGTCAAGTCTCCAAAGATCATTGAAGGCAGCATTGCAGCTACTTTGTGTACAACCGCCAAACACATACATGGACTGGTTGGAATCGTAATAACATGCACCTGTAACCCAAAAAAGTAGTTGTGTTGTTCCAGGCGTAGCACAGTAAACAAATGAGGTGGAAAAAATAATCTTCAGGGGTATGTTATGCTTAAAAAGAGAATAAAAGGCGTATGGTTTACATTGTAACCTCTGAGGAACATCAAATGACAAGTGTTAACTTGACAGACGCTCATTCTTTGTTCAGAATAAATAGCTTTTCCCCCCCACATACAGTTATAAAGCAGCATATACTGACTGTGGGAAAAGCGTTGAGTGATGGGTGTTCCAGGGTACGGATATGTGCGACTTTCCCATTGGATATTTCCTTCCTGGACAGCTCTCAAGAAACCATGGTAGCACTGATAAGCCACACCTAATTCAGATCAAACACGTAAGAAACAGGAACGTGAAGAATTCGGGGTGGACGGTTATCGGTTTTCTGCAAACATTGAGACTTTTAAATGCCCTGAATGAAACGCCGACTCGGCTTTATTTATGGCGGCGCAGGCACGAGCGGCGTACCTTTAATGAGACGATACCACTGCTTACAGACAAGCGCAGCAGTCTTGTGCTCCTGGTAAGGTGAGAGAAAGGACAGAATATATTCAAGAACTTCCTCCGGCAGCTCCATCATTGTTCTCCCCGTTCCTTTGGCACCGCTGTCTAGGTCTCCTTCTTGTCGGCAGGAGCCCATCTTTGTTTCTCCTTCGTCGGTTATCCCAGCAGGCTCTGCACTGTCATCTTCCGTATCCATGGCAACAAAGCATCCGTCCTCATTCTCGTGGAAGCGGGACATTATTGTCTGTCAGGACATAGAGAAAGATGCTAGTGCCGTGTGCTCCAAAACCACCAGCTACTGTGTTCTGGACAGTTACATCGGTGTTTTGAATGGGCTGTTTAAAAGTAACTAAATCCACATTTGCTAACTTAGGAAAACACAAATCAAATGATAATATAATTAGAGAAAGATCTAAAAACTGATCGGAATGAGGAAAAATAAAACTACAGAGCATTTTACTCTGTGTGTAACTATTTTTAATATAATAGTACTTTTAATGAGCATTTTATTTTTCAGTACTGCGGTGTACAATTTGTAAAACTGTTTATTTTTGTCTTTTGGTCAATTGGCCATTTGTAAATATTACATTTTTAACTGATTAAATAAAAAGGGGACCAAATGTTTACTTAATTTAGACGTGACAGTTTAAAATATTTAATCAAAAACTGAAATTCTTGCTGCATGACAGACTACCTGCAAGACTATTCAAAATGCACAAAGAATAAAAATACACAGGTGAAAAATTTGGACTATCTTTGGATAAGAGCATTTATTAGGTTATGCATGAAAAATAATGGGAAATCAGGACAGAACCAGGGGAGTTTCGAGTTCAGAATCACTCACATAAATGTCTACTTTGCATATATACGATTTTATAGTGTAAATAATGATTAACATGTGTCGTATGATACGGGTGGTGCCCTTTCTTTAAACAGGCTCGTCCTCACATTCTTCTTACAGTATATTGTTAGCCACATAGGCTAGCTCTCGTTAGCTATCAAATATGACAAGAAATGTGACGAATTCAGGGAATGCGTCGTCAGTCACAACACTGAACAAAAATTATTTGTGCTGAGGGCCACTTCTCTCCTTGTCAACCAGTAATACCAATGTATTACTTAAAATAGCGTTAAATCAACAATATAAGGTAGCATTAGCAAATGCTAGTTAGAGCATTACGGGAACCAAAGCTATGGTTAGCTAGCGTCAAAGCATCTGTAGCTTACAATAGTTTAACTATATCCATACATGTCTTACTTGTCAAACCCCCCTCCCATTTATCTGATTAACTTTGACGCCCATCAAATTGTCAGGCATCGTAATGTAGCGGTACCTTCTGAGAATACAAACTGACATCTTCGGTCTAGTCTGCTGCTGATAATCTATGCTAACGTTAGCTCACGAACGGGTCAGTGGACTAGCATTAGTCAAAATCATTTTCTCCTAATGTGGCTCGTCTCATTCTGATAATGACACAGTATTGTTGATACCGTAGTTTTGGCGTGTTCTTCTAAAGGTTGTGAGTCTGTCCTGTGCTCTCCCCCGGCATCAGCTCCGGAGGTTCCTCGGCAGCCTCCACACAATCGCCATCTTCCACCCCGAGAACAGCGTCCTCTGCAACGTAACGGCGCTCCTGCAACCGCACCAAGTGGCGTCACCGGGCCGAAAACTCTGCGCCCAAGTTCCAGATATTTATCCAACCCACCCCTGGACTCCCTCAGACCGAAAACGATTTTTTATAGAAGGGGAATCATTTGCCATGGAAACATTTAGCTTTTAGTCCATAAATGATCGCGCCGTTGCGGACGCATTAACGTACTCGTACCCGTTTGCGTGTGCGCAGGATAGATGTCTTAGTTTAGTTTGTCCCCCTGACATTAGGAAACACAGAACGTAGTCAGTTCTCCGATTTTATGTATGTTTTGTAATTCAATAACTCATATTTGATCTCGTTTTATTGGTCGCCTGCAGTTTCACATCTAAACGGTCTCCCTTTAAATGATCTCTTTACGAATTAAATATTTCCTGCTTGAGTATTTTTGAGTATTTAACTGTAATAATAAAATATATGTTATTATTTATATTTTGAAACTGATGCAATGCCTTTAACTTGGTAGCTAGCAAGCTAATGCTACATAAGGTATAAGAAACATTTCCCCTTCCTCTGTAACTCAATAGACAGACTCGAACAACAGCTAATGTTTATAACTTAAATATGGCGTTCGGGCAATATATATAATCCATATGATTAGTTTGTTGTCGCCTTCAGCGGCCGTCTGTTGATTCACAAAATGTAATAGTTACAAGGAGGATGTGACGTCAGATTTAAAGCAGCAGCTACCGACTCGGCCCTCAGTCGGACGCTAAGCTAGCAGGCTAACACGAGGCCAACAAAAGCTTTGAGAAATCACTCCATTTATACCCCGCGTAGGCGATTTTAATCCTCGCATTGAGGTTTCTGCGGGTCCGATTCAGTGGTCCCCTCTGTCTAATGTAATAGGCGTGGCGGATAATAACTTAGCCAGTGAATCCGAGCAGGTAACCCACCAGCATTAGTGCTAAAGATGGAGGATGAAGAGGTTGCAGAGAGCTGGGAAGAAGCAGCGGACAGTGGGGTGAGAATCGTCCACCTTGTATCTCGCTGTTAACAAGGTTAATCCGTGTTTCTGATTCACAGCTACCAACGACAGAATGGGTATGACGTGCCCCGTAGTTGGCTGATGCTGGTGTACATAAACATTGTGTATGTTCCGGTTGCGTTCCAATCAGGCCTGAAATGAACTGCTTCATAGGGAGAAATGGGGGCTAAAACCAGATTCAGGTCATTTTGTGTGTGTGTGTGTGTGTGTGTGTGTGTGTGTGTGTGTGTGTGTGTGTGTGTGTGTGTGTGTGTGTGTGTGTGTGTCAAGGTAATATTCTACAGCGTCCACTTTTCCCTTATAATTGCCCGTCTTTGGCCCTGCCCATTGCGGAAATTACACGCTACAGTGAGGTGTAGCGTTACTCTGCCGCATGATTATTATGGTCTATTTTAAACTGTGTTGGTGGGTTAAAGCACTGCTTAAACGGTGGAGAAGTCCAGTGTAAAGGTCCTCCTGGAATTAGTGTTCACACTGCGTCTGAAGCGATTTACAGGTTTGATTACAGGTTGCATAAATGTAATTTGGTGATCCGGGAAGATTATTACACACGTTTTTCAAACACACTTTATTGCTGACTCTCCACATCCTGTGTAAAAGAGCTGCACTTGTCGACACCCGCAATGCTGCGCTGGATCCGATACTGCTGGTTCTGTTTTTGTAATTCTGACCCGCTCGCTCCAAACCTTGTGAGTTCTATCATTGTTGAATGTGAAATATTCCTTTCTACATAGGAAATTGAGAGGAGACTTGAGGCTAAACTGAAAATAAATCAAGAAGCTAAGTAAGCAAACAACCTTATCCAAATCTTCTTCACATTGCCTCAGTGACACGGTTTCACTCATTTCATTGTTTTGCTCGTACATTATTAGGAAAACTCACCTGGGCTCTGGTGGTTCACCTGTTAGAACTGCTATTGTTATCCAGGATGACTCCCTGCCTGCGGCGCCCCCGCCACAAATCAGAATCCTAAAACGTCCTACGAACAACGGCACCTCTGGAAATCCGGCATCCCTATCCCGACCCACTCAGCAGATGAAGTCGCTGGCCCAGCGGGAGGCCGAGTATGCTGAAGCACGACGAAGGATTTTGGGTAGTGCTTCTTCGGGGGAGACGCCTCTAGACAATCCCGGCCAGGACAGGTAAACAGTTAAGGATCAGCCAATATATAAAGCAAATAAATGATTCTTGAAATGAACCTGAACACACCCTCGCTGTCATTTCTTTAGGCCAACTCGTCTGAACACACAGCAAACACCAGAAGCAGTTCGTCCTAACAATCATGTGATCCGCCAGCCCACTGGCCCCGACGGGACATCGGGTTTCAGACTCTGCAGATAAAGCAGATCCACATACTGCCCAGAACCTGCTGTCTCCCCGTGGCGACGTTAAAGGTGACACTTAAATGGGATGTGTTTGGTATGAAGAGTACGAGTGGTGGATAATGCAAATGTTTGTCAGCGTTAGAAACACGTAGCATGGACTGAACTCCAGTGCTCCACCCTCTGTCCTCTGATTACTCGCATGGCCTTTGCATTCTGCCTTGAGTTGTCTTTCTGTGGAATATTGCAAAGGCCCAGCAGAGATCCGAAACCTGTTCTGTTCCCCGCTGCGAACGGGCCTTCAGCTCACATCCCTCTACACTGTGATATTTTGATGAACCGCAAGGTGCCCTATGATTTTACATACGGCCGACCTTCCGAGCACTGGGGCATAAGGTGTCTGCCTCCAGAGGTTGAATAAGGCAGGGTTTGTGAATCTGTGGTGATATTCCACCACAGAGACCGACGAACGAGCCGGCCTTTCCACTGGTGCGGCGTGGATCATGGCTGGGTGCCCACCGGGACTCTGGCCCTGGTTTGGAGCGGTTCGGTGCAAGTGACTTGCTGAATTGTGCTGAGTTTAATGCATGTTCCGGAGCTGGAGAGCAGGTTGGTAGGAACGGGGCCAGCCCCTTGTGTAAAAGTGCCCAAAGTGGGTGTGAATGCTGTGGAGTCTGAGCAGCAGTATAGGTCACAGGCCTCTGTCTGGCTCTGGTGGATCTATGAATGAAGCTCCTGGTGGGCACACAGCCTGTGGCCAGAGATTACCGGCTGAGAGAGCAGAATGTCACAAAAGTTCATTTAAGCAATAATAATGAATTTTGTCCCCCATATTTTTCCTCCTAAATGATTTTTATCGTCCATATTAACAGTCTTGTGCTTCGTTTCAGATCCTTTTCTGTTTTTTGTTTTATTTCTAAGTTTACATTGTTTTTGTGTGCGTCGTGTACTGATGTGCAAGTTAACTAGCCCCTGTAAATGTCTGTGCTGGTCATTGTCGGATTAGAAAATCAGACGTCAATATGACTTTATAATCCCAGCTCGCCAAACGCCATCGTCGCCCCGTCTGTATTTTCTTTCCATTTCTACTAACCGAGTCACCAAGAGAAAATCCCACTCACCAGTGCTCCATATGTTTTCATTGCAGTATGTTGACTAAGTGTGTGTATTTTGTTTTTTGTTTTTTTTAAATCATAAGTAGCAAGGGAAGTTAGGCGCATTAATAATAAAGGCTAAAACCTCTCAAATATTAATGTTTCAGTGGATCGAAGCCAATTTTCACTGCCCATTTCTAATGAATGCCTTATCTGTGTTTCTGTGGGGTTTTACAACATTGATTACTTGTTGGGCACCAATTGAAAATGACACAAATCATTAGTTTCACCAAATGCTGATGTCCTCAGTATCTCTTTTATCTTGGAAACTGGCCTGCCTTAAATGACTATTGATTCTGCGTGCATACATTTTCATTTGGTAATGCTTACGTTTAGTTTTTTGTTTCGTGGCTTGTTTGTTTTTTGTTTTGTTTTTAGTTTTTTGTACACTTAATTATTTTATGGGGAAATTTAGAGTCTAATTCAGATGATCTTTTAGCCAGACAAAAGGATGCAATTAAGCTGTTGCTGCAGGAGTTCCCTGATAATTTGATCACTCAGATTCTGTGATAAAATAAGTAATTGGAATTATTGTGACTACAAAGAATCATTGTGTGAAATAAACTGGACACAGGCTGCAAATGAACTGTTCTGGTTAAAATGTGAATTTCTATTATCTTTTGGTTGACAGCAACATCCTGTTCCAATAACGCACTTCATGTATCGTCAACTACACATTGTCTAGAGGTAAACTTGGTTAGAACCACATGTTGTGTGCCGCCATCACACCCTCTGCGCCTCCACATGCAGAACCTTTAAATCTAGATTGTTCCAGCTGTAGAATCCAGTTCCAGAAAATCAGATGTGTCGTTTCAGGAAGAGAAAAAAAAAAGGCACGCTGTTTCTAGGAGTATTATTCCTAAAAATCAGCCATTTGTCATTTAAATTTTAAAAAATTAAGGACACATTTTTTATTAAAAAACTACCAATGTCATTTACCCATGATGCATTGCTTTATTTTTTTCACAGCCATCTGTCCAGTGTTGTTATTTTGAAACTTGAAAAGAAAAATGATCTTTTTAATACCCTTTAATAAACATTTTGAATCAAGAGGAATTTGTTTTCTATATTTTGTTAAATCTGGCAACTAATTTTGAAGCACCTCTTTCTGATTCTGTTGATGAATTTGTTGTTTTTCACATAAATTTGTAGAAATAATTGTTCCCATTAGGATTTTGGTGACAACGGGCAATTTATAAACAAATAAAATGACTGCATAAAGGAACGAGAAAAACGTGTCCACGTTTTTGGCCACTTGCTATCCTGTTCTAAACCCCTCCAGATATGGGAAGATGGACATTTTAAAATATTCAGCTACTACAGTCTCTTTTGGGATAAAATATCCAGGAAAACTTGGAATGTATTTAAGATAAAATAATGCCATCTCGTAATGAATGAAAATGGGAGCGTTAAGGCTGTAATGTAAATATTGACAGAGAGACCTCCTTGCCCATAGGGGGCAGTATCGTGCCGAGTCCATGTCGCTACTGGGAAAAAGAAGAGGAACGACTAAAGTAGGAAGTTGTGTGTAATAGTTAGTGAAACTTGACAAAATGGCAGAAGACGACAGTTATGAGTCGATGCTTTGTGTGAAACCAAAGGTTCACGTGTATGGAATCCCCCCACGGGCGTCTAATCGTGGATATCGGTAAGACAATTCGAAAGTTACACTTAAATGTGGAGTCTCGCCGGCCGCAAACCAAGCGTTGGCTGCGATGCTAATTTTAATGAAACACCCATTATCGGACACCTGACGGATCGTGTGAATGCCTGTCATTTTTTTCCCTGTTGAGTTTGACGGACAGTGTTTGTTATTTTTCTTTTCTTTTTTTAAACGGATCCTTTCACTTGTAATACATATTGAAAGCCACTATTTAATGCACAAGTGCAACCATTGCTACTATGTGTGTTGAGTCTTTTTAGCCAGACTTTGGCCTCTTTAGTTGGTCTCTTGCTGACACGCATGGTTTTAGAAAAGGGGATTTTGATCAATTAAAATGAATCCAGGGGTGATTAAGCAACTGCCTGATAGTTTCCAAGTCCTGCAGTGCACTAGAAGTGCATGCAAGAGCTTGTTGGAAAAGTTCGGAAAAACTGATCGAGTTCTTTCTTATCAGAATAGCTATATGCATTTATTCTTCGTTTCCCTGTATCAGATAAATTTACGCAGTTTTTTTAAAAAAACAAAAAACTTTTTTAAAGTTATATGTCTGTTACAATTGTCTTCTGTAAAATAAGGATTTGGTTGATGCAGTAAAAAGAATCCATTTCTGCAATATAACTATTTATGTTCTTGTGGTCAATTCCGCCATTTTACTAAATACCAAAAACTTGAATTTCCTCTTTTTTTTAGGGCTGCTGACTGGAAACTGGATGAACCTGCATGGAGTGGTAGAATGAAAATCACTGCTAAAGGCAAGATGGCCTTTATAAAGTTAGAGGACACGAATACAGGTAAATGATCTGTTGTCTCACTGGAACTAAATTGAGCTAAATTAGTAGTATTCAACAAGTTCAACTAGTCTGAAAAATCTGACCTACCTAACCAAGGAATGGGTAGTTTTGTTTTGTTCTGATATGTGTGTAGTTTGGTAGGGTTGCTGTTAACTGGCTCCTACGAATACTAGAAGTAAATTCCTGTCATTTTTTACATATTAAAAAGTGTTTACTGGACATGTATTTATACATTTGAAATGACATGTGGCATAGGTCACTGCTGTCTCTCTTTGTTGTTTTTTTAACCACCTTTTTTATTTGATTATGGCCACCGTGGTCCAAAAGCCTGAGACATTGTTTGGGGTAAATTTGTTTTTGCAGGAGAGTTGTTTGCCCAAGCTCCAGTTTCACAGTATCCTGGAAGCGTGGTGGAATCAGTCACGGACTCCAGCAGATATTTTGTGATCCGGATAGAAGATGGAAATGGTGAGGCACATTTATCAACACATACGTTCGTTTTTGTTTCATTAAGTCTGCCCCCCCCTTGAAATCCATTGCCAGTTATGCTCTAGGGTGCTTTTCCCCAGCATTATTTTCAATGCAGTGCAATGGAACTCATAGTAATGACAGCCTATGCTATAGCTGGAGTTTATTTTACATTTTGAGACTCTAAATTTTGTGTTAATGCATTAGTGGCGTGCGTGACTGCTCCAGGTTGCATCCTCTTCCTAGTCATGTCTCTTACTGAACACTTTATATTGGAGTAATATATTGTGTATGTGGTTAATTATGTTTGTCTCTTTGTAATTAAGGGCGTCACGCTTTTATCGGTCTGGGATTTGCTGATCGAGGAGACTCATTTGATTTCAACGTAGCGCTACAAGATCATTTTAAGTAAGTTTTTCTTCGACTAATGACAAGAAAGACGACATCACAAATAAAAATCTCTTTAGTTAACTTGAATACATTGAACCTGAAAATGTTGTGAATGTGATTTGACTGTAATACCTTTGAACGCTCTTCATTGTGATGCCTGTTTGCTTTGGGGGAGAGAGTGGGGTACAGATGGAGTTCATCTTGAACTAGTAGTTATGTTTAAAACTGTTTCTGTAGGTGGGTGAAGCAAGAATCTGAGTTTGCAAAACAAGCGTCTGAGTGCCCAGGACCTAAACTGGACCTCAGCTTCAAAGAGGGGCAGACCATCAAGATCAACATTGGCGTGAGTGTTGAGTCCGCGTTAGAGACGATGGAGATTTTTGGAAATTATGAGCATTTCAATTAAACCAGGGTGTAACTAGTTACAGAGTTTCAGAGAGTGCTGTTCTCTGTCACAGAACATCAAGAAGAAAGACGCAGGTGGCGCCAAAGCTCGGCCCGCGGGCGGGGGTCTACTTCCTCCTCCACCTGGTGCAAAGGCTGGGGGTCTTATCCCCCCTCCTGGGGGACAGCAGACAGTCCCAGTCGCACAGACCAATGCTGGTGATTATCCTCCCTTTTAGTAGAATGGATTCCAAAAATGCCCTTTTTAAAAGTCTTCATTTTCCTTCCATCAATCCAGCCGCCTTTTTAGACTTCGGACCTCCTGTTCCTGCTGCTCAGCCCCAGCCCAACACGGACATGTGGGGAGATTTCACATCTGCAGCCTCAACGTAAGTCATGAAACCTCACCTCACACTTGCGTAGTGACCCATCGGGTCACATCAGTCGGGTTTATGGTCGATCCTATCAAAATCTCTGCATCTGCTCTTCTGTCCATCGTCGTTCTGTCCTCACTCCCCCTGTGTCCACAGCTCCAGTCAAGATCCCGTCAAACCAGGATGGGTGCAGTTCAGCTGAGTCCTGAAAACACCTGGGATACGCTCGGATTCTTACATTCCACTGAATCTAAGAGAGGAACTGCCGGCCAGCTATCTGCTGCCATTCTGGAAGTCATTCGTTGCTAAAGACTAAACACAACAGAACAAAACAGTCAAATGTACATATTTTATTTTTATTTAGATTTTTTTCCCCCCTATTCATACTCGACTATGCAGTGGGAGTTTTAGACTCTTTTCTCAGTACACCATCATTAGTCTCTTCATGTTTGTATGATAAGAAACACAGTTGCATTTGGAGTATCTATGTTTTATTTAGCTACAATTCAGCCTGCAGATGTAGCTCCCAACTATCAAGTTATTTGTTGGGCAATTTTACTTAAAAACCCTTGAACCAGAAAAGCCTTGGAGCTGTAGGGCGAAGGACTGTGTCTTCTGTATGTTTGTCCTCGACTTGTTGATTTTTGAAAGTGCCTTTTACCAACCGAATCTTCCTCAATCCTTCACTAATTTGCATTGATATGATTAAGTGCCTGTTCGACCAGCTCTAAAAGGTTTTTAAGATTTTATCTTGTAAATAAACAGTATATTTCCTTGGCTCCTTTTCTTTTTAAAATGATCATTACCCAATTCTGAAACAACCTTGGCAAAGTCGGAGCAGGAGGAGGAGAGCCGTTCAGTCCCGAGATGTCCCCTTGACCTGCAGCACGTGACCTCTGACCTTATTCTCCATTGCATAAATAATTTCATTAGATTTTTGCATATGATTTAATTAAACCCTGGTTTATGAAAGCGCTTTTACGACTACAGCAAATCTGTCGAAGTGTTCTCTCGGAAATGAAATTTCACCCGACTCGCTGGTAGTTTCGTTTCCTTCACGATCGACACGGAGGAACAGAAGAGGGCTGCAGCGCTCCTGCAGGCCGCCGGCTGTGAACTGGAAGTCCCTCCCCGGAAAAAGCATGGAGGAGGTCAGCGCTGGAGCTCCTGCAGCCCCCGCTGTTCCAAGGCTGTAGCCACGGATGCTTCTCGCTTGTTTGGATGATCTCTGCGGGACGGATCTCATCAATCTGAGGCCGAGCTGAGGTAAGATCGCAAACCGCCATGTGGACGCTTTCGCCTCCTACACATGCGGGTCGGGTCTGCCCCGCAGCGCCGCGTTCTGGTTTTGAATCTCAGTCCAAAGTCTCGTTTTCGAAATGTTTTTATTTGCTCGGATGCTGCCGACCCGCCTCCAACAGCCGCCAACGGACTTTTGGAGATTTGCGCGGTTTCTCCGGCTTTATCTCGTCGAGCAGCTGGTGCAGATGAGGGAGTGTAGACGGTAGATCGCAGGAGAGGAGGCATTCCTCCCAGTAGATTCCATCCCGGTATCACCCATCTCTTAATGGTGGTTCGAACTGGGCAGGCGTGTTGTTGGATGGTGGTTAGGCTCAACAGGTGTGTTCAAGCGGCAGATTCAGTCCATCTCAGCTGCCGATCTGGGTTCTATTGCTGTCCGAGAGCTGAGATGAAACAATAGATTTAATTTATAGTTTCACTGAAAACCGGAAGCTCTTCTTCAGGGACTTCACTTAGATATAATGCCCCCACAAGTATAGAAACTCTCTCCCTCCCGCTCTCTCTCTCTCTCTCTGTGTCTGTGTGTGTGTGTGTGTGTGTGTGTGTGTGTGTGTGTGTGTGTGTGTGTGTGTGCGTGTGTGTGTGTGTGTGTGTGTGTGACACAAAGATCCTCTTGTATGACCACCCCAACAATCACGTCACAGCTCCATCACAGTTTGACATTTTGGCTGTGATTTTGCTGAATGATCCACCAACCACAGAAAGATCCTCAGATAAAATTATGAAAGTTTATCGTGTATTTTATGTTGCATTCATGGATTTACAAAGGGTCATATGCTTACATTGTCACCTCTTCATGTCAAAGATAATTGAGGACAGTCGCTGTCTCCAGTTATTGTCTGTCTCCTTGCCTGGTGAATAAAGTCTGTCCTCTGTGTCCTCTGTGTCCTTCCAAAAGTGTGCAGATAACAAATGGGGCTAAACTGTGAGATTAAATTCAATCCCAAACTAGGCAAAGCCCAGTTTGAGGCCTGCAGATTCAGGTTTGTCCTCTTTGATGGGGGGTTTTGACTCATCTTTACCCACCATGGGGCTTCTTTTCTTGCACCTCTCTCAGTCCTAGAAACCAGTGATGGAAACACTGTGTGTGTGCGCGATCACACACTGTTGTGATGCAGATGCCAGCTCCTAAACATGAATGCATCACAGGCTAGCAGAACCAAAGTGTGTATTTGGGCTGAAAACGTGCGTCAACGCAATGGAGAATTATAGTTATGGACGAGCTGCCAACATACTCTAGCATGAAGGTTACAGCGATTGTATTTATTCATCTATTTAGCCTTGTATTTAGAGAAATGTGTCCTCCATTCCTGGTCTTGCAGCCTGAACTAAAAAGGGAGCGTTACCCTACAGTTACTTTAAATTACTTAAAATGACCGAGCCTCGCGTTTCCGTCCTGGCTCGGACGCTTTATCTGACTCGTCCTGCGTTGCGGTGGTTTGGGAGAAGCAGCGACGGTGCGGTGCTGGAGGTGGAGCTGCGGGTTGTGCGTCTTAAAGCCTCCTAATCCCGCTGTCCTCAATCTGCGCCTGCCTGCACCGGACCAGGACGATCTCTGCTGCCCCGCGACGCAACTTTATCGGCTCCGTCACACGATCCACTCCGACCTGAGAACTTTTCCTGATTTTGTCCCCCCCTTGAAGACGCAACCCTAACTTGGATTTGACGCTTCTCTTTTCTTCGTTATTATTATATTTTATTTTATTTTATTTAAAAAGCCACCTGCTGCCCGACACGATGAGCGCGTCGGAAAATTCAGACTCCAATAAACTGGAGTCTGTGATCCAGGTGAGACACACGGACTCTTCCTCCGCTCCTCCGTTGCTTGTTTAATTGTGTTGTGATGTGACAAAAAAAGCTGCCACCTCTTTGTGACTCCTTGTGTTTCCGTTGCGCATGAACTTCATTTTTGAGTTTATTTTTTTCTGTGTTTATTATTTTCTAGGGCCTATTTGTAATTTTAATTTATAAAACACATTCGGGCACTGAACTACTTTTATTTTTATCACAGAGGCTGGAAGAGAGTGTATTGTCTGAGGAGAAGAAATTAACAGTTCGGGGCCCCTCGCCGGATGCCCCCCCTGCATGTTTGCCAGCACGAGTGCGAGAAATTGTCACAAAAAACCTCAGTGAAAGTCGTGAGTTGCCACAATCTTTAGGAGTAACACATGCAGGCGTGAGGCTTGGCCATTGTCTGACTGCTGTCTGTGTTTGTCAGCGGCGGGGGCCATGTCCTCGGTCATGTCGCTGCAGGAGGAGAACCGGGTGCTGCAGGGAGAGCTGGCGAGGCTCGAGGACCTGCTGGCCCACAGTCGAGCCGACCGGGACGAGCTCGCCATTAAGTACAGTGCAATCAGCGAGAGGGTGAGGCCTCATGCACCGACAGTCTACAACATGACCTGACTATAGATCAAACCCGAACGCTCTCCCATCATGCCCACGGTGGGGCAACTTTTGTGTAAAAATTAGAAAAGTCTCAAAGGTGATATTTGTCTAAATTATCCCCTTTTACCATTGAAGTAGTGTTGGTGTTTCTTTGTCTGAGATTCGCTGGTCACCCAGGTGACGGGGGCTGGTATGAACTGAAGTGTGACGTTGCCATGGTGTCCGTCACCCCGGGCGACAGTCAACAGGCACTTCAGTGGAGATGGGCGGAGGCCACATTTGATTTTGGGTTGAACATTACAGAAGACAAGCCTGAATCCATGTCAAAGAATTTGCAATTTCCTCTCAGATCTGTTGTAACTAAACTTACGGTAATAATCCATTTTCGACTTCCACACGTCCTTGTGTCGTCCTACAAGCTGAGGCAACAGTAAAATACACACAAGAACCAGCAGAAGTCTCTGAGCTGTTGTGTTGAACCGACAGCACGTTTTAAATAGAACGCTCTCCTCCCGTCCCTTAATCAAACGCACAGCTGGAACAGACGTTACGTTTTGACACGGCCCAGGGCGACCGCGATTCACCCGAGTCGCGCAGCCTGACCCAGCAGAACGTGGATCTCCGCCGGCGGCTGGATGAGGAGCAGGCGGCTTACAAGCGGAAACTCACTGCTTACCAGGAGGGCCAGCAGAGGCAGGCGCAGCTCGTGCAGAAGCTGCAGGCTAAGGTGCGTTTGTTTTATTCTCCTGTGCACCCGAGACGCAGTGTGTCACTCTTTTTTTACCCCCTGTCATTTCAGGTGCTTCAGTACAAAAAGAGGTGTGGGGATTTAGAGCAGATACTGCAGGAGAAAACCTCAGAGTTGGACAAACACCTGCTGACTGTGAGTGAAACCTGTTCGGATCATTAGGAGGTGCTCTACTTCAGGGATTATAATACTTTAAAATCTCCCTCAGGGGGTCAGCGAAGCCGCTAACGGTCGCCATCAAGATGAGCAAAGCAGCAACCTGGAGGACGCTTTAATCCGCCTGGAGGAAGAACAACAGCGGTCCGATTAGTGACCCAGACTGACTATGTGACTGCTTTTGGCCCGCAGAGGAATTTATATTTCCTCTTGTGTGTTTTTGTTGGGGTTGCAGGAGCAGCAGTTTGTCCGCCGTGAACGCCATGCTGAGGGAGCAGCTAGAGCAGGCCGGCATAGCCAACGAGGCTCTCAGTCAGGACATCCGCAGACTCACCACTGACTGGACAAAAGCCAGGGAGGAGCTGGAACAGAAGGAGTCGGACTGGCGGAGAGAGGAGGAGGTGGTGGAGGGATGCTTCGGGGACTATTTTAAGAGATAAATCAGGATCGTTTTTGAGTGATTTCTTGCTTTCATGCAGTCTTTCCACAGTTACTTCAGCAGCGAGCACAGCCGTCTGCTGATGCTCTGGCGGCAAGTCGTCGGGTTCCGGAGGAACGTTTGCGAACTGAAGAATGGCACCGAAAGGTCAGGATCCGCGTTGCGTGAACCGTCCAGCTGTTCTTTTACGCCTCGTTGCCGCTAACGCTTTTGGCTTTCTGTCCGCAGGGATTTGTCGGACATGCGCAACGAGCTGGCGCGGACGTGCCACTCTGTGCAGGTGTCCTGTTCCAGTCTGTCCAGCGTGCTTCACAGCCGAGAGGGAGGGGCAGTTCTGGCCCTGGAGCGGGAGAAGTCCTTGAGGCTCCAGCTGGAGCAGCAGCTGAGGGAGCGCGTGGGAGAGATGATGAACTTTCAAACGAAGGCGGATGCAGAGAAGAGCGGCCTCAGCCTCAGGTCGCTCTCTGTGTTTAGGGGTCTCGCTAGCAGAACACTAATGAGTAAACTAGCTAATAATTCTTACTGCACCAACCTTGCAGGTTGTCCGACTTGCTGAGAGAGAGCGAGAGACTGAAGGGACAAATTGAAGAGAGAGACACTGAAATTGCAGTTCTAATGAGGAAACTTAAGGTGAGTTTTTTAAAGGGAAAGAAAACGAGCCCTATCTATCCCGCAAAGCAGTTTTTCCATTCTAATTTTCCTTTCCTAATGCTCAATTTCCCTTCAGGAGCAGAGTGTCAACGATGAGACCGACATGCAGATGATGAAAACTCACACCGAGTCCCTGTTAGACACTCTGCGGGACATCGCCCAGGTGAGCTGCAACACTAACATGCTGGCTGTGAGGGGACGAGGATGTACGTTCATGTCCGTGTTCGTTTGTCAGACAGTATTACAGGAAGGAGATTCGTCGTCTGAGGCCGATCAGGAAAATTCCGGCACCCCTCTGCTGGCTTTGTTCCACAGCTCGTCGACGCGCAGGTCCACCTCCCCGTCGCGGTCCTCGTCACAGGCTCTCCTCACTGACTCGGCTCTGTGCGCCCTGCGCTCTACAGTAACGAACAAAACCCTCCAACTGCAGGTAACATGGTGACATTTGTGTTATCAATCCCAGAAATCCCCAACTCAGAAAGAAAGAGGAACAGTCAGCAGCGTCGGTCTGTGCTTACAGGATGTCCGAGGCCGTCTGATCTCTTCCCAGTCCTCAATCCAGCAGTTGCGGAAGCAGCTCTCAGAGAGCGATCTGGCCAAAAGAGAAGCGGAACAGCGAATCCAAAGTCTGCAGAGAGAGAGGGATGCTGCCCAGAGAGAGAAGGAGACCACGCTGAAAGAGAAAGAGCGTCTGAAGGAGGATAGAGACGTGCTGGCCAGGTCAGCAGACACCTACCGTTAGTAATCGTGTGGCGACACCACCCTGCAAACACACTTGTGACTGATTGTTTTCAGCGAGAAGGTGAGCTTGGAGAAGGTGGTGCAGGCTGCACAGGGCAGCAGCCAGTTACTGGAGATGGAGTCCAAGAAGCTCCAGCTGATCGTGGCGTCGGCGCAGCGAGAGCGAGACCACGAGAGGGAGCAGAAGGAGGCCGCCGTTCTAGAGCGAGACCGGGCCAAAGCAGAGACACAGAGGATGTGAGGCGGATAATTGATAGTGATTAAGTGACTCTGAAGCTGATACTAATCCACACAGTGAAAATGCTTACAGGAAACCAAGGATTAGTGTCCATGACAGAGATATTGTCTTCCACATTGGCCTTTCTCTCCAACTCTGCAATCAAACTATGTAACTTGTTTTGCCATATTCAGTTTAACTCTATGCCAACCCTCAAAAACAATTCAAAGATAATATGTAGTTAAAAATCATGAGATTGCTAGTTGGGTGATAGTTGGGTTTTATTCTGACCCTCAATAATGTGACAGGGTGTTTGTCACATGACATCATAGATGCCTGAGTCTCATTGGTGGATCTGAGTTGAATTCATATAGAATGCATCATTTATTGACACAGACAGAAGCAGTTGGAGCAGAGCGAGAGCCGACTGTCCAGCCAGCGTGGTGAGCTGTCCGCAGTGAGGGAGACTCACCAGAAGGGGGAGGTCGAGAGGCAGGTGCTGGAGGGAGAACGAGCCCAACTTTCTGAAGCGCTGGCTCGCGTAAGAAAACCAAAAAGAAACACAACCTGGCTCTTTTACTCCCAGAGATTCAATAATTAAGTGCCACTGATGCGATGCTTATTGGTCTCCCAGGCTGAGAGCAGGAACGCAGAACTTTCCCTGCTGCTCAACAAGCTGCAGTCTGAAGAAGCAGCTCTCAGGGACTCTCTCGCAAAAGTGGGAAGCCTGAATGAAAGTCTGGCTCAAGATAAAGCCGACCTGAACACCTACATACTGCAGGTATATCTGACACATGGTTTTTAGGAAACACACTTTAGTCTTTCATGGAATTAGTAATGCAGATAAATGATCCATTCAAACCAAATTGTGAGTGTGTGTCTGTTAGTTGGACGTTGAGGCAGGTCTAACGTGTATGTCTGTATGTCGCTGCTTGCAGTAGGTATCAGTAAAACATCCTCACATCCCTGTCTGTTCTGTAAGTTGGAGGAAGAGAAGTCTGTCCTTCAGGCTCAGAAACGGGAGGCGCAACAGGAGAAGTTGACCATCAGGGATGAGCTGGTCCGACTGGAGCAGGACCGTCTGGAGCTGGACGCTGCGCGCATCACGCTGCAACATTCACTGCAGGATGTCGAGCTTAGCCAGGTGGGGGTGGATGCCGAACTGCAGAGTCTCAGGGAAGAGAAGGTTAAACTGCAGGAGAGAGTCACCCAGGTACAGAAGAGATCTCAACACAGCACAAGAAAACGGGGGAAAAAAGGATTCTGTGATTTGTTCCTCATTGGTTTTGGGTTTATTTTGGCAGCTTTGCAGTGAAGTGTCCTCTCTGGGATCAGAGTTGAGTCTGGCCAAAGGGGAAGGCCAGAGGTCCGAGGTGGCCTTGGAGGAAGCTGGTCGCAGTCGAGCTGAACTGGCCCGGGACAAAGCGGCGCTGGTGGTGCAGCTGACAGCATCGGAGAAGGAAAACACTGCGCTGTCCGAGGAGCTAGCTGCTTTCAGGTGTGTGTGAGTGTTGGATGTAAGACGATTCCCCCATCGTGCTGCGTGGGTAACGTGTGATCGCGACCCTTCAGGTCAGAGCGGGAGTCTCTGGAAACCAGTCTCTTCGAGATGCAACAGCAGCTAGTTCAGGCAGAATCTCGGCGGGAACAGCTGGAGGCGGAGAACCAAAACCTCCGGTTGCGCAGCGAGACTGCAGCGGGTGAGAAAGACGGGGAAATGGAAGATGCACAAAATGCATTTAAATTCTTCCAATGGTTCAGTAATTTTCAGATTCCTGATCATTGTGGAACAAACTGCAAACACACAGATATACAAACCTTCACGTGCACAGAGATAAACCGCTCCAGTTCTGCTGGCAGACGGACCCATGGCACATTCGTCTCCTTAAGAGCTAAACTTCAGATGTCATATTATTATAATAGCAAGGAAATTATAGAGTATGACAGAGTAACAGCTTAATGGATAAATCCTGTGTTTTCTTCTCCTGGATGTTTTCTTGGATGCGATTTCCAGTTGAACTGAGGCGCCTGCGCTCAGATGGCGAGAATGTGTTGGCCCAGGCTGAGAGGGAGAAACAGGCTCTGACTCAGACCCTAAATGCCGCACAGCTGGAGGCCCAGCAGGCCTTGCACAAGGCCGTCTCTGAACATCAGGAGGAGGTGGAGAGACTGGTCTCAGAAAAGGTCAGAAGGTTCATTCGTCCAGTACAGGCTCTGCACGGAGATTTTCTGGGATTTTAAACGCTGATGGCTGCTCTGTTTTTCACAGGAGGCTTTACGAGACAGCCTGCTGATGGAGCAGGAGTCTGCCCTGAGAAAGCTGAGGCAGGAGATGGAGGAGCCGCTCCACAGGGCAGAGAGGGAACGAGAGGAGCTGCAGGAAGAGCTGAGGAGTCTCCAGCACGACAGAGATCAGAGTCTGCTGCAAGCCGAGACGGAGAAGCAACAGGTCAGATCCGAGCTTCTGGGACCCTACCAATGCAGTAAATCAGGTTTCTGCCTGTCGTGAGTCTGCTGTTCCCTCTCTGCAGGCTCTGTCTTTGAAGGAGACGGAGAAGGCCGTGCTGTCTGACAGGGTGTCGTGCCTGCAGGCGGAGCTGACAGCCGCAGCCCTGGAGGCCGAGCGAATGTCGAGAGACGCCGCTCTCTACAAAGAGCAGGAGCAGGTGATGCCAGTGACGCCCGTGGTGAAGACCTGTCTTCCTGGTCTTGCTTTTTATTTCGATTTTTGGGGTTTCGACGCAGATCAGAGTCGCGGCGCTGAACAGCGAGCTGCAGGCCCTCCGCTCTCAGCTGGAGGATGCCTCTTCTCTTCACGAAAGGGAGCTCCAGAGTGCCAGAGAGGCTTGTACCGACCTGCAGTCTCACACTGATGTTGCTCTAAAAGAGGTTAGGATCCCATTTAAGGGAGGATGCAGCGTAGCAAGCGCATATCTTCTTCCATAAAGGCACAATGATATAAGGAACATGCTTTCCTTTGTTTTTATACCTGATTTTCTTCACATTGTAGCTGGATCAATGCAGAGCCGCGCTCGCCGCTAACGAAGAAACCAGGGACCAGCTGAAACGCGATGTGATGGACGCTGAGCGGCGGCAAAACCAAACAGTGGACACCTTGGAGACCTGCAGGAGAGAGGTGTCAGAGCTACGACGCAACCTTGCTGACATCACCCACGAGAAGGACACTCTGAGCCACTCAAATATTCTGCTGAGGGAGACTGTGCGAAGTGCCGAATCAGAGAGAATCAGGTAAAGTCCCAAGCTGATGAAAGGAGCTTCGGAGAAACGCAAACTTACAACTGGGTGTTTTTCCAGTGTGAAACGGCAGCATGAAGAGAAGGAGCAGAAGCTGAGTGTGCTGGAGGAGAGTTTTGCATCCGTTCAAAAGGAGGTTACGGAGCTGCGCGGCTGCCTGCGGGAGGTCGAAAGGTCGCGACTCGAAGCTCGACGAGAACTTCAGGAGCTACGCAGAAAGGTCTGCCATCCCTGCCTCCCACTGCAGGTCTGAATTGGATCTCTTTAGACCCATCTTCATGTAATGGGCTTTACTTTGCTGCAGCTGAAGGTCCTGGATGGGGAGAAGGAGCAGAAAGAAAGAGAGGTGGCAGAGCTGCAGACTCGCCTGCTGCTAGAGGAGCAGAGGGAGGAAGAGAAAGCAAAAGAGCTTTTCGCAGTCAGACACAAGTTAACTGAAGCCGAAACTGCTCGGGACTTTCTCAAGAAGGAGGTGAGGATGGCTTGGAGCCAAAGGGCACGTCCTCGCCTTCCTGTTAAGCCCTGTCAAAACGTCCTTTTTATTTCAGCTGTCCATGACCCAGAAGCGGCTGGTGGAGTCCGAGTCCAGCTGGCGAAGCGGTGAAAGAGAACTGAGCGCTCAGCTGCAGGAGGCTCGTGGCTGCGAGAAAAAGCTGCAGGATGAAGCAAAGAACCTCGCCCTGCGCACCCAGGCAGCCCAGGACTCTGCCGCACAGTCCGGCCTGCTTCTGAGTGAAACCCAGGGTCGGTTAGCTGCCACGGAGGCCGAGCTAATCCGAGCCGAGGCTGGGAAGAAAGACCTGGAGTTTCGCCTGAACAGCATTCAGTCCGCGCTAACACGGACATTGGGTATCGGAGCGAGTGGCAGGAGAGGACGGGGTAGGAGCCCAGGAGGTAGCTCGACATCACCGGGCACCATATCGCGTCACCAGAGCATTTCGCCACTGCGGACCTCGCTATCGCCTCCCAAAGGTAAAAGTGAAATCTGCAGTTTACAGAAGCAAAATTGTTTGCTATCTTTTTGGTTCACGATAATCAGGCTCTGAAAGCTTAATATCTAGTTTTTATTGTCAGAAATTCAAGTCTGCACCCCTGACACTACTTTAAATTCGGGAGCGGCATCTCCTGAGAGAGGGGAAGCACCACTGCCGCTTCCTCAGCCCGAGTTGGACCCTGACGCCCTGCGGAGCGACCTGAGAGACTTCATGCAGGAGCTGCGCGAAACCCAGAGAGAGCGGGTAAAAGAAAAAAGAAATGTTTTAGGAGCAAGTTGTCAAGGATATTTAGGCCAGGGTACTTACATTATGATCGAACCGTGTTTTAATCCTGGATTTTCAGGATGATGCGAAATGCAGAGTCGGGCTCCTGGAGCGGGAGTTGGAGGAGATGTTGGGGGACCAAGACTCCACTCAGAGTCGCCTAACTCATCTCCAAAAGGCCTTCCAGGAATACCAAGAAGGTCACTGCTCGAGTAATTTGACATTTTAAAAGCCTAATTTGAACGACCTAACGTGCTTTACACGCGCCGGGGCAGGAAAGCGTGGACTGGAAGAGCGCCTGAGCACCACGCAGATTCTGCTGCAGCAGCAGGAGGAGGCGGTGAGGAGGGCAGATAGGGACAGGAGGGCGGTCACCGACCGGCTGAGGGATTTAGAGCGAGCGCTGCAGGTGTCTGAGACGGATAAAAAGAACATGCAGGTACACACACACACGCGCACACACTCTTCACGTACGTGCTTGCACAGCAGTGACAACGGATCTGCCGTGATCAGCATATGGCAGCGCTCCACAGTGGAGGCACGACTACACCCAGAAGCTTTCTGGGAACACAATAACAACAGATGCCAATAACAACAGAACACACACACTTGCATGCCAGCAGCCCATATGTCTGGTTCTAAATAAGTTTCCTTCTGCACAGGAGGAGAGAGGTGGAACAAAACCACTATTTCATATACAGTACATTTATTATCGGACCCAGCTGTGGATCTTACTTTTGTGCCTATGCATGCATTTGTGTTTAGAGTGAAGGCCTGTTTTTTTTTTTAAACTGTCAAACATCTAACTGCTCAGGATCAGTTAAATAAGCAGCGCGCTGCTGAGATGCGCCTGGACTCGGAGAGGAGGAGGCTGCGTGAGGCTCTGGAGGCGGCTGAAGCTCGAGCCACCCGGGTGGAGCTGGGGAGGCGCAGTCTGGAGGGGGAGCTGCAGAGGCTCAAACTGAGCCTGGGGGATCGGGAAACGGAGAGCCAGAATTCCCAGGAACGCTACGACTCACTGATGAAACAGGTACAAGAGGATGATCACATCGATGAGTTAGTTCTGGTCTCGTGAATTTGTGATTATTTATGATTCCCATCAGGTCATTTGTTACTGGGGTAAATCGAATGATTTACTACATACACCACAGCGCACATTCAGAGCTGCACAACATGACTGCAAATAACAATTCAAGGCTGCATTCTTCACTTTTCTCACAATAATTAATATCCAGTTATTAGTAGATGGAGATCCTTTCAAGCGGTCATGTGCCATGATTGACCAGCAGGTGGCGCACTCGCTTGGCTGTAATGTTCACGTCCAGTTATTGAAGTAGTATTATTGTTCCTAAAAGTCCATTTAAAAATAGAAATGGAGCAGCTTCACTCAGCTACCTGTGCACAAACAGTAAAAATTCCCTTACAAAGTGCCACACTCTGTAGAGAGACAGAAAAGGACGGATGACTTTATGAGTATGTTTGTCTCCATCATGGATTTGTGAATTCAAATATGATTGAGTATTTGAATACTCAATCATTAAAATACTGACATTTATTTATGCTTCCTGAGCTTTAGTGTCTAAAACTATTCTAACCAACGTAGCATTATGTTAGCAGTGTGAGTGCTAACTCACCTACTACCTATCGACCTAGGTATCGGAATTTTAACGTTTTATGGATTCATTGAAATCACAATCCTCATGAAACCCAGAACGAAAAAAAATACCAAGAAAAAAAGTACAAATGTGGTTTTTACAAATTGCAGCTGTCTGAAGGAGAGGCCCGCACGTCCTTGCTGCAGAGAGAGACGGAGAGGCTGAGCCATTCACTACTCAAATCACAGGAGGATGAATCGATACTCAAAGAGAAGATATCCTCCCTCAGAAAGAGCCTCCAGGAGGCCGCTGCCTCCCACAGCAGTCACCAGAGCCGACTGGCAGCTCTGCAGAAGATGCTGACTGAGGTTGAGCACGACAAACGGCTTCTACAGGTGAAAGAGACGGGGGGAAAACGCAGACCGCGTTGATTCTAAATTCACCATCATGAGTTGTTCTTCTATACCAATAAGGAGCAACTAGAAGAGGCTCGTGTGTCGGCGGCAGAGGGGAAGAGAAGTTCGGCCTCCATCTCTGAGCGTATCCAAAGCTTGCAAGGCGAGCTGAGCCACAGCGAGCGGAGACGAGAGGAACTGGAGGCGGAGCTCAGGAGCACACAAGAGGTGAAGGAGATTGTTTGACAATCGTCTTGAACTTAATTAGGGTGGAATTTAATCTTTTACAGTGGCCCAAACCATAGGAGGAAGGTACAGAATCAAACACAGTGCAAACACCAGCTTCTCAGTCGTGTAACTGTTCTTTTCCCCTTATCAGCTCCTGCAGCAGCGCACAGCCAGTCTCACAGAGGCCCAGCGCAGCGCCCAGTCAGCTCAGGTGGAACGGGCCACCGTAGAGGAGCGGCTGCGGGGGCTGCAGAGAGCCGTAGCCATGCTGGAAACCGAGAAGAAAGATGCGGAGCGACAGGCTGTGAGGCTGGAGAAGGACAAGAACGCATTGAGAAACACGTTGGATAAGGTCAGGGACACAGCGCACGCAGAAATGTTTCCTTCACACCCCTGGTAATCTTCACACCAAATCATTTGTGAGGTTTAGCTACAGACAATTGAAACTGCAGGTTTTATTCGCCACAATTGGTGCGTGGGGAACATGCTCACAAGCGCATCTTTGGCCAGGTGGAGCGTCAGAAGCTGATGACCGAGGAGAGCAGCATGCGCCTGTCTGCTGCAAAGGGCCGCTTGGATCGCTCCCTGAACACAGCCGAGCAGGAGCTGCAGGAAGCCCAGCAGCAGATCCTGATGCTGCAGGTGGGAATCGACCACAAAAAACAAACCCAATCAACCCCTACTGACAAACTGCGGCTAAGGGAAGCCGCAGAGGCTGCAGGAGCCAGACCGTGGCGACACCACTGGCCTCAGTGTTTGCTTTGACAGCTGTTTCACACCTTTGGAGGCTCGAAGGGCTTCCCGCAATAGTCACCTCTAATAGCTCCTTCACACCTCTTGTGCTCCGAAACATTTGTCATGTCTTTGTGAAACTGCAAATTTTGAGTTAAAAGTGGGTAGAAAGAAGAAAAATATGTTGCAGGTTCCACTTCAAGAGGCAATCTTCCATTTGTTTTTACCAAGTCAGTAAAGATCACCGAGGAACGAAGGAAATAACACAGTTTTGTGTTTCGCTTATCTCGAAGTGCCACCTTTGACCTTGATGTGAAAGGTTTGTTTGTGTGGATGTTAATCTGTGGTACATTAGCCTACTTTTAAATGCGCTTTTTTTCCAGGAATGATTCACAGTTTCCAGATTGTTGCAATTTTCACATTTGCTCTCCCCCCTCGCTTGATTTACAGCATTTTCTTTTCTCGCAGTCAACAAAGTTAAGTGTTTGCCAGACATCTGTGTCTTCTCTGCATCGCCTGCTTCGCGTTCCCTCCAGGTTAATCTCAGTTGTTTGATGGCTGCATTAACGGAGTTCCAGATAAATTTACTGCAGCATGGGAACACTTGATCCGCAGGTCACCACCAAAGTCTCCTCATCGCGTGGTTTGTTGGTCCTGTTTAATGTTTGTTGTGGTACTCAGACGCAGCTGGCTGATCTGGAACAGTCACAAGGGCTGTGCGAGAGTCTGGTGAGGCAGCGCGAGGAGGCCCAGCGGGAGGCCGAGAGACTCAGGGGCAGCTTCAGGGAGGCCGAACAAACGCTGGGCGCCAGAGAGAGGGCTCACAGACACCGGGTCAAAGGCCTGGAGGAACAGGTAAACACGTCACGTGACAGAAGAACATTAGGATTAAACCACGTCCAATAAAATGGAACCGTTTTTGTCGCCTGCTGCAGGTTTCCACCTTGAAGGAGCAGCTGCTGCAGGAGATGAAGCGCCGGCAGCCTTCTCTTCCGTCCCCCTTAATGCCCGCGGGAAACTGAGAGCAGCCGTGCACCGCCAGCGCGAGCAGACATGAGATCCAGGGAAAATCCGCTCGTCCCGAACAGCCCAACGCCGAATATTCCGACGCCGAAACAAGCGCGGCTGCCATTTTGGGAAGAAGATGGCGAGCGGGTGAAGAACACTAGCAGCAATTACCCACATCTGTGCGGCGAGTGGATGCAGCGCTTGCTCGACATCCTGAGGATTCCTCTCCAGGAACAATCTAGATGTCACACACAGGCGCGTGTGCCAGTTGTGCGGTTTGGCCTCAGCTAGTTCCCGTGAATAGCGGGGAGGAGCATAAACAGAGCGAGCAGATTTTATCCAAGTTTACTGGATATATCAGTGTTATGAGAGCCATCTGATCCAGTAGGAAGTACTGTGTGTGTAGAGTACATGTTGGGTTTTTTTTAGTTAATCTCACTAACTTCATTTTTAAAAGACTATAAATAGAAACAGGTTAAAAACAGTAAAAACAACTAGTCATGTTTCCAGAATAAGCTCACTGCGTCCGCTGTGAATGTTTTACAAATACTCCTCAGATCATGTTACACAGACGAGTCGTGACCCACGCCAGCTGTAGTAAAAAAACATTTATTTTTCCCAGTCTTTATAGTGACAGTTTTTTTTTTTTTTTTGATGAAGCAGTAGTACAGAGGCCAGCACCCGTTCTTACTGGGATTAGTACACGTTAACTCGACTGCTATGCAGCGATCCAGGTGGCAGTAGTAGAACATCTGAGGTCACTCACCACTCGTTTCCTCACACATCTCACACACTGCTGACGGCTGGAGACTGATTATTCCTGTCTGATGTCAGAGCACAGCGCCCACTGTGGATGAGCTGATCATCGTGACATTAACTGCTTTTTGACGCATGTACAGTAAGATACCAACAAAAACAAAGCATGGGATTAATATGGTAAAATATGCCAAAAAAAAGATGCCGTGTGCATCTGTAATAGATAATATAGCACCAGTGATTTATACAATCATCAATGTTCTTTGGAGTATAGTCAACCGTACACGGATATAGAAAAATAAAAGAACAAACATAGGAAATCAGACACACAAGTGCTTTAAGCACGGGAGTAATGACTCGTACATGAGGATCATAGAGAATGAGATGGTAAGGGGATGTAGAGTGCGGCAGTATCCGGGCAGATAGAATCCCTGACGTCCACGTTCCATCAGCAGCCTCCACAGCTTTTCCCACAGCTTCCTCCCAGCGATGAGCAGCCGCCACTCAGTGCTGCCACCCCACAGCGAGAGAACTGATCACGGCACAGGTCCGCTGGACACACACACACGCGCGAGTTCAAATTAGCCGCTGCGATGCACCAACGAGCGAGAGGACACGCAGCCAACCCACCTCTGAGCAGCTCTTCGTGTGCACACACGGTCCTCACACACACCTCTTTGTTGATGACATACACTCGTCGCAAACTGAATGAAGAACATAGTCAAACATCAAGTCGGGATAACCTACAGAGGAGTCGCTCTTCCTCCTCCAGACAGTCTGGCTTAAATTCAAAGCCAATAATGAATGAACAGGTGTGTAGTTAATCATCTGAAAATGTGCCAATCTGTGCCATCAAAATCAACCATTGTCTAACAGCATTAATAATTAAGACCATCTGTGATGACATCACTAAGACCATTATCAGGGACACCATTAGTGACATCATTGATTACATAACCAGTTACACTATTAGTAATATCATCAAGATCATTAAGCCATTGGTCACATCTTGAGTAACAGCGGGGGGGGGGGGGCATACCTGTAGAAGCAGAGGCTGTTCAGACACTGTTTGCATGGCTTGTGAACAGAGTAGAGTCTGGTGCAGGGATACTGCTCCTCCCTGCAATCTGGACACCAACAGCACCATCAGATCCACTAAACTACTGCCTGGTTACCAGCCAACTGCTGCCTTTCTTACCCAGAGGGCCGGGCTCTGTGGGCTCCGTCTCCAGTTCAGACTCTGATATCACACGTGTATAAATGAGTCACTGACCAACATCTTAAACATCAGAATTCAGACTGGAAGAGAGCGTCCACCCACCTGGCTTCTCTGGACGAACCCCCGGCTTGACCTGAAGCAGCTGAAACTGAGAATCTGTGGTTTCTGAACAGCAAAGGGGAGTTCATATTTTAAAACATGTTCTAATATAATGTAAATATAGATGAGGAATATTCATCTGAAACTGAAAGGACTTTACCAGGAAAATAATCTAGCCCAAAGTCCTCTGGAACAAAGAAAGGAGAGAAAATGATTAATCGTCTCCAACACACAGAATGAAGCACCTTCACACAAGAAGTGCACGTTGAAGAGTGTGGCCGTGCGCAGTAATGGCCTTTGCATGCAAGATGTTTACGAAAGAACAAGAAGTTTTAGCCGTGGTTAAAGCCGTTCTCAACACGCGGGAGAGGTGGTCCTCGAGGCTAGGTGATACATCGGGGAGCAATGGAGAACACATGTGCAGAGCTGGAACAATTAAAGCCAATGTTCTTCTAACCAACTCACCCAAATAAGGGTAGGGTTCCAGGTACTGGGCCTGGGCGAGCAGCACAGCTGTGGACGGTTTGTGACGACAGTGAAACACAAGTCATGAAAACGGGCGAAACAGTCGACACTCAAGTGCTACTCTCCTGACAACCCCATCCAGGACCGTACCTCTGTATCGTCCTCGACTACTCAAAGGTAAACGATTTCACAACGTTCAATACGGCAAATTAGGCAGGTCGTTATAGCAGCCGCCGTGTTAGTGTTGGACCAAAATCAGCCTGTTTCCAGTTGCACACGCAAGGATGACCTCAATCTCCTGCTGGCAGGAGCGCAACTGGCCACAGACTGTGGTCGTTTCACCGATTGTGGCCAGATGGCGCAGGATGGCGGCGTTACCTGGCATGCAGATTAGAAGGAGGACTCTCATGGTCACTCTGGGAGGGAGGTAGACTGCCTGGAACACTGGAGGGGGGGGGGGGGATAAGGAGAGCGTTAACCATCAAAAGTGATTAGGAGGAATGAAGTGTGCAGTCTGGCTGGTCCTCCTCGCTATTTTCCCTGCCCTCTCTCACCTTACCGCCCGCTGTGACCCCCCCCCCCATGCCCTCCCTCCTCCTATGGCCCCAAATAACCAGGGCCAGAGGCAGAAAGGGGGAGAAAACCCAAAGCAAGAATGCAGCGCCTCGGCCTTCCGAAGAACAATCTCTCTGCTTTCCTGCTCTTGCGCTGCGGCAGACGGTCCCAGAGCTGCATTCCAGGAGAAGAAACAGAGGACCCCTGGAACCCACCCTCCTCTCTCCGTTCCCCCCCCCTCCCTCCTTTATTCCCTCTGTCTCCACAGCCGTCGTTTCCCTTCTGACACCCTCGCTGACCCTCTCCCTCTTTCTTTCTCCCTCGCTTCATTGGTCGAAAACAGCCGCTCGGGTTGGGGGCTAAAGACACATCAACAGCGCCGTCGGCCATCGAGATTCAAACCTGCGACCGAGCAGCTCGTCGGTGCTTTAATCTGAGTGGAAAAATATGCATCCGTCTCCTCGAAGCTCCCACTTTTTCTTCAGCTGCGTGCAGATGCTGGAGTCCAAAATTGAATAAGCATCAATAAATCTTTAAATGTTTGTATGTGTTCCAACATCACACACACACACACACACACACACACACACACACACACACTCATTCTTTTTGTACATCACAGTGGCTATCAGAAACCATATGTTTTCACAGCACACATCTGGGACAGATTACCCCCCCCCCCCCCCCCTTTTTTTTCTCAACTAGTTGCAGCCTTCCCATCTAGAGACCCCAACTCCCTCTCATCTACACACGCGCACGCACACGTAGCCGTTTGAAAGAAGGGGGACCAGAGGATGTGCTGCTGTTTTCTGTTGGTGTAGTTAGCTGTAAGGTATTTATGGCAGCCTGAACAAACAAATACATACATAAACCTAGAAAGGCCGCGCTACATGCCCTCTTTGAACCTTTGAGTGTGTGCGTGCGTGCGTGCGTGTGCTTGTCCAGTCCCTCCTCCTTCTTCTCTCCAGTGAAAACACAGGACCACATGTCAGCTTTCAACAGCCTCAACGTTCGCGTAGATTAACAATTAACCAGTTTGCTGAAAGGCTGAGACGCGGATTGAGGAATCCCCTTCTAACCTCGGATCCTGCTCCCCGTCCCCCATCACAAACGGAAGCAAAGTTTACAGTTTAGGACGGAACGCGCCTGCGATGCAAACACAAGTAGGTGCAGCTAAGAATGTGGGGGAAAAGGTGCAGGCAAAAGGCGGCATTCTCACCAAAGGTCGACTCGGTTTGCTCCGACTGTCTTCTGCTCTCATGAGTCCTGGGAGTGCAGAAGGACCTCGCAGCGCCACATTGTACCACCCCGCATCTGTAGTCTCCTCCCCGTCCAGTCCCAGCCTCCAGCAACCAGAAGAAAGCCCGAGTCTGCCAGAACCTCTCGACTCATGGCCCATCCGCCACTGTTAGTACAGTTTCTGCACTTTTATTCCGCCTCAATATCACGAATCCAATAAAACCGCAACGCAACGATCTGGAAATCCGTGTTAAATAGTGAATACAAGGACAATGTAGTGAATGTCACCCCTCAAAAGATTTACTGGATCACTCGAGTTAACAGCCAAGAGATCTAAACATCATTCAAATCTTCAGCATTTTCTAGTATCTAACGTGTCAACTAGGGGGCGTTTTTATATTTACTTAGTTATTTTATTCACGCGTAAATGGAAAGTGGAATCCACGTCAAACTATGCGTAAAACAAAATTAATAAATGGTATTGTTGAAATCCTATATAGTATATAATCGCAAGAGGAGACACCAATGCTCTGCAGCTCTGCTGGGTGTTTGTAAATCCAATTTAGCTCCTATAGTCTCAAATATGCACTTTTAAACCAGATCCCATGTGATTTGCGTTTAAACGGGCGCTGCAAACTGAGACATAGCAGTTTAATGGATTCCTACATGGCTCGCATCCATTGTTTTTAGTTTTGAACTTTGACAGGCAGCATGTATTCTGATCGTTTTATCTCGTCAAGATTTTTTCACCATTATTTCCCGTTTTTACTCGATTATCATATACTGCACGTTTGCAGCAAAGCATCTATCAACAAGCAACTGTCTAAGACATTGGGCTACACACTTTAATTACACTTAACGCTTATTTCTAAGAGCTTAGAGGAACATTGTCAATACGTCTGTGCAGTCCAGTTTCTTAGAATGGTGCTGCCGTCGCAGCTGGACATTGAGGACAGTGACACCTAGAGGCCAACCTACTCACTGCTACAGAGAATGGATGTGTAGATTGAAGACAGAAAAATAAGCAGAGGAGATTTATGCGGTTCGACGATTTATTCCATCAAAACAAGTTGCGGATGGCATGCAGAAGGATCTGAGGGACCATGTGACACGTGTCTCTGAGGCTTAAGGAAAGAGCAACAAGCGCTAAAAATGTAAGAAAGCTGCTTCCTTGTCATCTCTCAACAATGCACAAGCACACAGGAATAACAGTTGGAGATAAATACATCTGTTACAGTATAAGACTCACACACACTCTCTTGCATTCATACTGTACATGTGCGTTTAAGTAACACCTGCTCCTCCCACCACACACGCAGACACACACCTCTAGCGGAGAGTGCAGCATGTGCGAACTGTGAGCAGCTGTACAGGCCCTTCAGACCTAATGAGCAGTTTAATCAATACATAATTCAATCAATGAGGGTGATACACAACATCTAGGGGAGTTTCAGGCGGTGGCGGCCTTCTTCTCCTTGTATGTGGCCATCATTTTCTTAATTTCAGCGATCGCTTTTCCTGGGTTCAGACCCTAAAGCAGTAATAACAATCTTAGATTAGCAGTGATCAATAATATTTAAAAACGCAATGAAGTGGAATATTTGTGTGCTGACAGGTTACCTTTGGACAGGTCTTAGTGCAGTTCATGATAGTGTGGCAGCGGTAGAGCGAGAACGGGTCCTGCAGCTTGGACAGACGCTCCTCCGTGAAATCGTCTCGGGAGTCGATCATCCAACGATACGCCTGCGGGGTAAAAGGACGCAGCGCCCGTCAGCTGCACCGTTCGTGGGGACGTCCGACCCGTGGATCGGGCGCTTACCTGCATTAGTACGGCGGGGCCGAGGTACTTGTCTCCGTTCCACCAGTAGCTGGGGCAGCTGGTGCTACAGCAGGCACACAGGATACACTCATACAGGCCATCCTGCAGCAGATCAGTTATTAGAATATGATTATTATACATCAGATTATTGGTCTCACACGATCACAACAGCAGAATTCTATGGCGACAAAGACAAAAATGTACCAGTTTCTGTCTGTCCTGCACAGACTGCAGGTACTGCTCCTTCCCTTCATTGGCCTCATCCTTCTTCTTCAGGTAGGGTTCAATTGACTTGTACTGGGCATAGAAGTTACTCATGTCCTACAAACACAAACAATCCAATCAGCTTTATAACGGCACTGGTGCTGACACACTCCTCATGCTTATGCTATTAAAGTTGTGTAAATGGATTGTTTCTGGCTGCTGGTGGGCACCCTGACCCGATGCCAGAGCATTACCACAGGGGAGGGTCTCAATCCATTCTCCCATCACTCGTTATCAAGACCCGGTTACAGGAAGTTAAACTGTGGTAATCTGGTAGCCAGTGAATAAGAGTGAGTCCATATTGTTCATGGACCTTGTTTAGTTTTTGGCTTCTTCTGTTAGACATTTGGGCTGTATGAGTTCCAGGGTTTGTGGAGCAACTCCTGCAAAGCCTCGTAACTGTAGCGTGTGTCTGTTGACTGGCAGACAATAAATAAAACTCTGAAGTTATTTCTTATAAACAAACCTCAGATATTTAACATGTATGTTGTGTAAGAGCAGAGCTATTGGGTTTCAGTTAATGTTAGTGAGAGTCATCGTTTACTCACAGGCACCAGGTCCTTCACCACATACATATGTGGCAGAGGGTAGATCTTGGTTGGTTTGCTGGTGTTGGTGTCAATCTTGTTCAGACAGGCAAGCGTATTGCCTCCGTTAATGTTCATTGCACACGACCCACAAATACCTTCATTTAAGCAAACACACAAATGAAGAACCTGCATGTAAAATCTGTTAAGGTAACTGACCCTGTTACTGACCCTCTCTGCAGGAGCGGCGAAAGGTCAGAGTCGAATCGATCTCATTTTTGATTTTGATCAGAGCATCGAGAACCATTGGTCCACAACTACAGGAACAGAAACCAGACTGGGTTAGAAAAGGAACAGATGGGATTTCTGCTTTTTTTTCCTCGTCAAAAAAAATTCCAGATAGTTTAATGCATTCTTCTTTTAGAATCTAGAGAGAACTACCAATGAAATATTTTATAGCATGAGAAGAGACTACGTCGCCAGACAGACGACACAGCGCTGTCAGCTGTTCACTTGTATGTAACTTACGTGTTGAGGTCGATGTCGTATGTCTGCATGCGAGGTTTGTCCCCTGGAGTGTCTGGGTCCCACCTGTACACCTGAAACTTCTTTATTCGTGGCTGTGCTGCCGGAGCTGCTGCTGTCTGGGCATATCGCACTGCCTGAATAACACACACCAAATTTAAAATGAAAAAGAAAATTCACAACATTGTTTAAAATAAAAACTGTTTAAAACGACTAATTGGTATTGCTGTGATCTGTTTTAGAGTTTAAAGTTGATTGATAAAAAGGAAACAACTGCTTGAAGTGATGCATTCACGTCATCGGTAATAACAGTTCTGTAACCTTCCTTTCTAATTAACTCACCTGTGTAGTTACAGAGCAGGTACTGTTATTACCGCATGCTGTGGAGGTAGCAAGTTTTTAGGTTTAGTTTGTCTCTTATAATAATTTAAAGTTCCAGCAGTGCATTTAATCTTAGTTTTGCAGTCGATAAGGAAAATGAGACTTTACTGGGGCAAAAAAAAAAAGTGGTTAAGAGAAAAGGCGACATATAAAAGGAGCAATTCTGCCTGGACTGATTTATATAAACAACTAAGGATTAACTGGGCATTATTTAAGTCTGGCTGGACGAGTTTGTTAAGGGCTAAATTAGATTTCAATGTATAGACGGAGCCCGCCGACACAAGGTGCTGCATTCAAGTGTCGGTCTGCCTCAAACAGCACCACCGACGGAGGCTCGAACCTACAACAGTGGCTCGATAACTCTTTATTAAATTAAGTGATTGTCAACATACCACAGGCCCTGTGGTGGAGCGGAACGCCAAAACAGCACAGCGGCTCAAGGACGTGAAGCCAGCTCCCGACATGTTGGATTACCGTGACCTTACAGTGGAAGCAATCCCAGCATCCACTCCGACTGCGTCATACCGTTAGGAGAGGCGCCTGTTTTGCTTCACGCTGTCTCCCGTTCCCCCGCCTGGGTGAGAAGAGGAAATTGGGTTAAAATATTTGATTCGCCTTTTGAAATTTTCTTTATTTCCCTCATATTACCATAACTGCCCTTTGTAGCGGACCCCAACTTAATAACGACGCTAAATCGCTTTGCATCAGTAAAGCCAGGGAGGTTAAAAGTGACGGCACAAGTACTCCAGATATCGTGGTTCGTAAAACGAACCAAACACTAAACTCCACTGTCAGCCGTGGGTTCGGCGTGTGAACCGGACATATGCAACATTGTCTCCGAAGAGAATCTACTATTGGTTTCCACAAAGGACCTCTGGGTTCAGGGGTGCATTTAAGCAGCAGACATGGTATTCTTGACGGTATCGTCTTGGATTAGAAACCGAGGACCTGACAGATACTGGAAAGTTCAAGAACTTCTCAAACATGCACGGGTAAGGACGTGACTATGCTCTGGAGGAAACGAGGCATGGTTTCATCTTTACAGTGTTTTCTGTGGCGTTACTACATTTAAAATAACATTTTCCCCCACATAATCAGCAAGTCGTTTGTTGTCCCCCCGTGGTTTCCTTTAACAGCATTTCAGAGGCAGAAAGAACCGGTGCTACAGTCTGGCGGTCCGGGCGGTCAGACGAGCTTTCGTGTACGCCACCAAATCTCGGGTGCTTAAAAAACGCAACATGAGAACGGTGAGAACAGAATATTGTAAAAGGTGTTTTGGGAAATAATCGTCATGTCTTTTATGCACCAAAGCCACCCAACTTTTTGGCAGCACACTCGTTAATCCAACCAAAATCTCTAATTTAATGTTACAGCGTTTAGGTGCTAATACACAGGTGAACAAGGCAATTCAAGTTGCCAATGATATTTTTCCTACTCTTATTAATCCAGCTGTGGATCTCACGCATTGCCGCAGCATCACGAGAGCATGGCATGAAGTATCCCGTCCTGGTGCACAACCTTGCCAAGGTCAGTTCCATTACCACTTTCTTCTTTGTGTATTCTGCAGTCATTTTCATGAATATTAAGTGTCCCCCCTCCCTGTGTGCTTACAGAGCAGCGTGCAACTCAACAGACGCGTTATCAGCGAGATGGCGATCACAGAACCCCGCACATTCCTCTCACTTGCAAAACTGGCACAAGCGCGGAGAGAGGAAGGTTTCCTGGCAGCACTGGGTGACGGCAAAGAGCCCGACGGGGTCTTTTCTCGTATACCTCTATCACGTTAAAGGACTTTGTGGATATTACAGTTGCTATGTGCTATTGGCGAATGGTTTTGCAGATATTCCTCAAAGGGTTTCACACACATGCATGATTCAGGTGTTGCGTCGGTTAATCACTTTCATATAAACATTTAAGGCGGTGTAACAGTTCATAGTATTTATTAATGTACATACAGGTAACAGAATGTTTCGTCATACTACAAAGTTACTCCATTCATCATCCAACTGTGCTTACCATAAAAATATCCTGACTTCAAGGGGTTTAAGTTGACTACGTAATGCAACATGTGTATGCATATATTTATTGTATACGTGTTTACCCATCCACTGATTTTATGCAATTCAGAGATTATTCTTGTTGGATTATTTTAATCTCTTAAGGGTTTCATATGACCTGTTCCAAGAAACATACACAGCATCGTCCTGTACACTAACAACATCCCAGTCATCTAATAATCCAAAAGAATTGCTAATGAACACGTTACAGTTGCCGTTTGGCCCTCTGAGCTGCAAATTCCTTAAATCTGATAATCCAAATTGTCCATTTTCACAAAGCATCTTGTGTGTATCAAATGCAGTGTGTGTATAAGTTGTAATGATTTTGTCTTTCATGGAAAGAACAAACAATTATTTGCCATTTTTGTGGATTTTTTTTAACATTCATTAAACACTTTGATATGTAATTGTTTTGACTGGCCTTGTTTTTTCTGAATGAAAAATATTGCTGGAAGGTAGATTTCTATAGCATTCTGAACAGCATCGTGTTTTTTTATGCTATAATTTTAAGGGTGATTTAAATTTTTATATCAACTTGTTCGATTAAATATTTCGTAAGGGAAACAACCGAGTTAGAACAAACTGCCTGATGCAACTAAAGGACACCTTCGTGTTTGACCCTCGGCTGTCGCCGTACCCATTCTGGGCGGGGCTTAAAGAATGACCTCTGCAGAAGTCTTCTGCTGAAACAGCCAATCAGGAGGATCCTTGTTCGCTGGTAGCTAATCACCGTTGACGTTGTTCGACCTTCCCGATGCGCATGCGCAGATTGTTCCGGCGAAACGCGTGTGGAGGAAGAACGGTGTGACAGTTCTCTTGCCGTTGCTACACAGAACCGGAGAATTGTCCTCTATTAACAATTTTATTGAAAATGTCGTGGCTGTTTGGTTTGAATAAGGGGCAGCCTGAAGTACCCCCTGGCCTCCCAGCTCAACCAGAACCACCACCACCACCGGCCGGAGGTTCCAGTGGCGGTGGAGATAAACCCAAGGACAAATGGAGCAACTTCGATCCCACCGGGCTGGAGCGGGCTGCACAGGCGGCAAAGGAACTCGACAAGTCCCGTAAGTATCGGAGAATCAACACCTGAGAGCTCCGTGGCTGGTGCACTAAATGCCCCTCCAGTTTATATTAAGTGCTAATAGGCAAACATTAAGATCGTGTTTCGTTAAGGAGGGTGGACTGTTCATGAGGAGGTTCATGATTGCCCCACTCCTTCATAAATTCAGAGAATGGCCCTCAGCAAACACTTAGATGGGTTATATTTGATCATGTGGAGCGCGTTGGAGCTCCTGTTACCAACATGCAACATCATGCTTCTTACCTCCATTCAAACTAGTAGGTGTTCAAAGGTCACCACTCTTGTGTCTAGATTGATTTTTTTTCAACACAAATGCAGTGGTTTGCAGGTCAGTGTGTTTACATGCATCTCCTGCGTTTCCACGCGACATAATTGTAATCAATGTGACGTCAAACATTTATTTGTCACTATTATGTTATGGATGTCACTTATGTCCTCCATCATCCCCCCTCTTACACGCGTCAGGCCATGCCAAGGAGGCTCTGGATCTGGCTCGGATGCAGGAGCAGACCTCTCATTTGGAGTATCAAAGTAAAATTAAGGTACTACAGAACTCATACTGTCAAAAAGATGTAGTTAAAACTCTCTTTCTTGGGGCTCATGGCTCAAATGTGTCCGTCACTCATCTCCAGTAGTTTCCTGTGTTCAGCAGCATCATTTCCTTTGCTCCTTCATCAGGAATATGAAGCAGCTGTTGAGCAGCTGAAAGGGGACCAAATACGTACCCAGGCTGAAGAGAGGAGGAAAACGCTGAATGAGGAGACCAAACAGAATCAAGCGGTGAGAGCGAAAATCTTGTTAATTAAATATTAAAACAGCAAATCAGCTGCTAATGTTTTTGTGGTGTTTTACTAGTGCCTCAATAGCTGACCTTTGATTTTATTTTACTTGGCTTTTGGATATTAGGCCACTTTTCTTTATCTATCAACCAGTCCGAAGTGTAAATTTCTTTAAGGTATTATTAAGATACAGTGCAAACATGTATATATAAATTAATTGGTCTTAAAAATGGTGTCACTTATCAATGTTTTCATTTGGTTCTTTGCAGAGAGCTCAGTATCAAGATAAATTGGCCAGACAGCGTTATGAAGACCAACTTCGGCAGCAGGTGAGGCCGTCTTCTAATGCTCATTTTCTTGCTCAACTTCCAATCGTGTCATCCCATTTCCATTTCTTGTGCCGATTACTGGTGTAGCCTACAGCAGTTAGTGGAATGCTGGGCAAGTGTGTAAGACATCAAAAAGTGGTCTCTCTTTTTTCCAACAGCAAGCTCTGAATGAGGAAAATCTCCGCAAACAGGAGGAGTCCGTACAGAAACAGGAGGCCATGAGAAAAGGTACGCCTCTCACCACTGTTGCAGCAAAGGCCAGATGCTGTGAAACAGTGTGGGATTATGTGTATTTGTTGTGTTGGGTGATTTTTCTACAGCGACGATAGAGCACGAGATGGAGCTGAGGCATAAGAACGAGCTCCTGCGTATTGAGGCAGAGGCTAAAGCACGAGGGCGCGTGGAGAGGGAGAATGCCGACATCATCCGCGAGCAGATCCGTCTGAAGGCTGCTGAACACAGACAAACTGTCCTGGAGTCCATTAAGTAAGATTTCAAATGTTGCTTCAAGAATGATTTAGTATGGGTGAAGGGTGCAGTCTTTCAGCCTGCAGTGTGCCACCATTTTGCCTTAAATGAATATTTAAAACCTATAAATCTTGCTTGTTTTTTAGGACTGCAGGCGCTGTCTTTGGAGAAGGATTCAGGGCCTTTGTGTCAGACTGGGACAAAGTCACAGCCACTGTGAGCCACACTCTGTTATCACTGTTACTGTTATTCACAAATAAATTCACTGTTAATGAGTTTATTTGTCAGTTTTTCCTCACACTTATCCATCCACGTGCTGGCACCCTTGTGCTGTAATAGGGTTTTAATATCAGCGTGTTGGTCCATCACTAGGTGGCAGGTCTGACGCTTTTAGCTGTGGGCGTCTATTCAGCCCGGAACGCCACGGCGGTGGCGGGGCGTTACATCGAGGCCAGGCTCGGGAAGCCATCGTTGGTGCGGGAAACATCAAGATTCACTGTAGGGGAGGCAATGAAGCATCCCATCAAGGTAGTTAAGCAGTTTGGATGATGCTGATGTTTTCAACAGAAAAAAAAACACCAACTAATTTTACCGTTTATGTCCACCTGAAATTGTAAAGACCGCCAAGCGTCTGAAGAGCAAACCTCAAGATGCCCTGGAGGGAGTTGTGCTCAGCGTAAGTGGATGCAGAAAGGGCTGCCTGAACATGAACGTCTTGCATCTTCAAATTAGGTAATCACTTATGTCTGCCTCTCTCAGCCTTCGTTGGAGGAGCGCGTGCGTGACATTGCCATAGCAACAAGGAATACGAGGCAGAACAGAGGCCTGTACAGGAACGTCCTCATGTACGGTCCTCCAGGCACTGGCAAAACTCTGTTTGCTAAGGTAAGCTCGCGTCGTCGCGCGCTGTCGGGCATGAATGAGGAAAGTCAAGCTGTTGTATAACTTATGGAGCTTCTTTTGCATCGAGTAGAAGTTGGCAGTGCATTCTGGGATGGATTACGCCATTATGACTGGTGGTGATGTTGCGCCGATGGGCCGTGACGGTGTGACCGCCATGCACAAAGTGTTCGACTGGGCTAGCACGAGCCGACACGGGTAGGCCGCCCACTGCTGCTGTAACTGCGGTAAACACAAAATCATCATGTAAAGATGGTTGTTTTTACTCTTTTTCAGACTTCTGCTTTTCGTTGATGAAGCTGATGCATTCCTTCGTAAGCGATCCACTGTAAGTCTGCGCATTTTTGACTCAAACCTTGTTCTACTTTTTGAAATCTAACTGTTGGGGCGGACTCGGTCTTTCAGGAGAAGATCAGTGAAGACCTCAGAGCCACCCTGAATGCCTTCTTGTATCGCACTGGAGAACAGAGCAACAAGTAAACATTGATCTTCTGCTCACAATTACATGTTTAAATTGTTAATTGTCAACACAACTCTGGTTCCCTGCCTGCAGGTTCATGCTGGTCTTGGCCAGTAACCAGCCTGAGCAGTTTGACTGGGCCATCAATGACCGTATAGACGAGATAGTAAACTTTGCCCTGCCAGGTCCCGAGGAGAGGGAACGACTGGTGCGGTTGTACTTTGACAAATATGTGCTGGAGCCGGCCACTGGGGGGAGACAGTGAGTACAACCCTGATGGAACTGATGGTCGGTAATTGTGGTGACATTCCGATGGAAAAGAAAACATCTGTGTTGCTTGTTTGTGCAGGAGGATGAAGCTGGCTCAGTTTGACTATGGTAAAAAATGCTCCGAGATAGCGAAGCGGACAGAGGGAATGTCTGGAAGAGAGATCTCCAAACTGGGGGTGGCCTGGCAGGTAGGTTTATTGTTCTGTTTCGGAATTTAAAATCACTCTTTTGCCATGTTATAATCCAAATACCTCATTGCCCCTTCCAGGCAGCGGCATATTCCTCTGAAGATGGCGTCCTGACGGAGGCTATGATCGATGCCCGCGTTGACGACGCCGTCAAGCAGCACCATCAGAAGATGGATTGGCTGCGCGGGGAGGAGGAGGCCCAGTCCCTCACACCTCCCCCAGCCAGGGCCACAACCACTGGTGGGAAAATGGGCTTTAATCTGCCCCTCAGCAGCACCCCACAGACTGAACACATGATCGCTCCTGCGTTAGAGATGTACGCCAAACAAGAATCCAGAGGTGCGCCTGAAACACACCAGTCGGCAGAAGGTGGAATTCCAGCAGGACAGGACTGTAGAGACACTGCCAGCGGAGAAGCTGCTTCCTCTGACAGTGAGAACAAAGAGAAAGAAGAAAATAGTGCTTCCCGTCCCCCGAAGGATGGAACTCCAGTTTGAAGAGCCGTCCCTGGTTCTGAAGATTAGTGTAAAGGTCGTCCAACTGGTTGGGCCGTTTACGACAGCGTAGAATCCAGCCGGCGATAAAGATTTAAAAACAAACTTCGTCTGTCTTTGTTCTAATATATCAAGTCTTGAAGAAAGTGTACTGAGCAGATTAGAGGACAGCGGAGCAGGATTAAATCAGTGAAGCCCTGGTGTTATTACAGGTTTATTACAGACATCATAGTGCTGAGTCTGTATCATACTGGATTAGATTGAAATGTTGTAATCTGTGGGCGGGGGGGGGGGAGTCACACCTGAAATTTAGAAGAACTGATCTCATTAATTGAAATTTCAAATAAAGAACATAAAACCACCTCATTTCTGTTGTGATGTTTATAATAAATCGCTGCAGCATCGACCCTGTGACCCCCGTGCGAATGTTTGCGAGTGTTTCTCTTTAAACTGCAAAATTAAACTAACACTGAAGTGTCGGGTAGGTAAATATACACGATCTTGCCTGGAAATAAAGTTGTGATGTAATCAAAGAGGAAAATGAGCGCCGTTAAGTCTGATGGCTTCAAAAATGCCCATTTTTATTTTCCGTACATACAATAAAATGAAATCGAATGTGATTGAACGATGGACCCAGACTTCACAGCTGCACGTTTCATGGCCCACTGACGAATCTTCACCCTTGTCCTTTATAATCTCGAGAGTTCGCGTCATCTGCAGTCGCCTGATTGATAAACAGCAGGAGGCTGTTCAATTAAAAGTTTAGGCAGATGTTTTAGATCCTGAGCTGTTGTCTTCCATCTTCCAGATCTGTTCAGGTTTCTTTTGTCTTGCTGTGCTATGAATTTGTCACTTCTGAGCAAATAATGAGTCAATTTTTCATTTTGTAGGTTCTACACAAAATCAGGCACTCTGAGATGAACTCACAGCTTACAAATCATTACAATGCAAGTATTTACAATAAAAATGGGGGGGGTTGTGTTTAAATATTAACACATACTGGAAACAAAATGAGGGCAGATCCTTGGGTTCTCTCAGCCATCAACACTCTAAATTATCCATATCTACATATAGTTGTACATAAACATACTCCATTTTCCACATTTGCAGTCACTCAAAAGAAATTCAATTTTACAAATAAGCGCAAATTAATCTATTCATATATCAGGAGATTTAAATCCGTATAAAGTTAGATGATCATCGTGATCTCTGAAGGAGCCAGAGATCCAGAGGTGAGATTTGTGGTCCTCCCTGAGGAGATGACAGGTGACGTTTCATGACTGGGGTGGAGGACGACTTTAGCCTTTCACCCAGCGGGGGAAAGGCAGAGCAGCAAGTCCATCCTCTCAACAGAGGAGAAAATAAAATAAAATATCACGATCCTGTCCAAAAGCAGCCATTTCTGAGGTCCTGGACTGAAGATGCTGCGTATGCACGGTGCTGTAAACTGAGGAGCTGTGCGTGTCCACAAACTGATTGTAATTTGGTTCTGTTTATTGCAGTTGTGATGTGTGTCAGTAGAAGCAGACGGTGTGAAGGAAAGGCCTGTTACTCTTCTCCTCGAACTCTTGGAGGAGCTCCTCTATTTCGTTCTCCATGTCTTCTGTGTGCTGGATCTGCAGGGTTAGAAATGGAAGCACATTTAAAAAATTAGTTGTTTTTTTTGAGTTGTTCTTTTCCAAATTGCTGTGAATGTACAATGGCATTGACCAAGTGTTGGTGGGAGACACTCACACACTGACACAGCTCACAGATGAGGAAGGCGCCCAGCGTGGCCTCCTCATGGTTATCCTGAATATCTACATTGATGACGTGAACAGGCTGCAGAGTCTCCTGCTCTCTTGAATTCAGATCTGAAGAACAGCAAAGGTTGGAGAAACTGTAGAAACTCGGGCTAATCGTGATCATAGAAGTACATTTTTTTTATTTTTTTTTGCAGTTTCTGATTTATCATTCACAGCCACATTTAATAAGAGAAACCTCACCCTCCACCACTTGGTCATAGACTCTCTCTTCACAGGTGATGACCAGGTCGAACCTGTCCTTGCAGTTTTGAAAGCGCTCAGGCTTTGTTTTAATGCGTTTGTTGCGGTCCAGCATGTGCAAAATGCCGTTCTGTGTGTATCTGAAGAGTGAGGTCAAGGAACAAAAGCAAGGAGCAGGAAAGACAACTGAGAGAACAGTGCATTCATAAGAGATGGGCATTTCATCAACAGGATATATTGTTTTTGGATGGGTAACAAACACGTGCATGTTGAGGTTATTCAGTGCGTTTTTATGAATGAGGCCATTCAGTTTCACGGAGTGGCTTTGAAAGCGCGCGGCAGCGCCCTCTGGTGGCACACGGACATATTACAACGCATTAATTTTAAACCCGGGGGGGGGGAATGTTAACGTTCAGTGCAACCCAGTACTCTAATATTTATGTCATGTGATGCACTGACAAATAATGTATGGCAAGATTAAAGTAACTAAGCACTCCTCTGATGGGTTTGAGTTCTCTGGGCAGCATATGTGAACGCTTTCTCGTTAACCAGTCCCCTACTATGAGCTAAATTTTAAAGAAATCCATGCCAAGTCATGAATACAAAATGTTGAGTTTATGTTTAAGAGACAGAGTACATTTTTCTCCGCCCACGTTACATCGGAATGAGACAACTAAATAACATTGTGCAATACATCACCTTAACCACGTGAGGGGGTGCTCAACACATATTAAGCACTCAGCACCGGTGTTCGTTAAGCTTCGTTTATAAAGGGTATTTAGGGATTTGCATATAATCCAATTTCAACCTGAAACATAGTAAAAACACAGCAATAATACAAGTACGAAAATAAAATAAAGAATCTCTGTGGAAGAACTCTGTAACCTGCAGCATTTACACTAGACTTCACATCAGGGTACTTTTGAGTGCTACAATTAGCACCAGGCTCCTGATGCACGGGGATAATTGTAAGATACCAAGGGAAGTGGTTACTGCAGGATTAGAATACAGCCAATAATGTCAAAGGTCTAATAAAACCTTTAAGATTTCCATTATTGTTGTACAGTAAAATGTTCATACCTGCTTGAATACTTTTTCACCTTTCCTGGAGCTAGCTTTTGTTCAGTGTTGTAATTACCTTTTTTTTTTTTTTTTTTTAAAAGGAAATATATGTCACGATACGTTTACTCTACTAGTAACAGCAACCATCTGCTCATAGACAACCTTTTATATTCAAACTGCACTTTCTGCTGTTTACCACTGTCCTTAAGGTTTATTACACCGCGTCTAACAGATTTAAAATCCCTGCATGTGTGTTACCCATTGATGCAGTCCCATGTGTTGTGCTGTCCAAAAGTCACCACACTGGATGAACTCCAAGAAAGAGCCCCGTCTATAGAATGCATGGGCCATGTTTACTTGACTGGCGTCCAGTTTTTGATGCAAATTGTGTGCGTGTGCGAATGTGTGGAGAAGTGCGTGAGAAGGGGATACAGTTCCTTGTCCTTGCGGACCAAGTCGTTGTACATCTGTACATATGTTGTTTTGAAGTCATACACATTTGGCTTATCCGGGGTCGGACCAGGTAGCTTCACATGAGACCCCGTCCCAAATGATCGTACGTCAAATCCACGTTTGCTGCAAAAAAACGAAAAGAATAAGACAGCAAATTACATATTGATTTGCAGCAAAAACAAAGGCGACACAAAGTGACTTGCATTTTGCCTCATCTCGCTGGATTTGGATACATGTACAACCACCACGTTTCTAATTATTTTGAGTACCGGCTTTTCCAAAACATTTGAAAGTCTCTCAGCTCAAATATGCAGTACAATCAAATAGATGATGGAACCCTCAAATACACCATCAATTCTATTTTAGAACACTAAGAACAAATGGGAAAGAATTAAAGTAGAATAGCAGCAGCCACTATGAGGACAAGCCCCTTGATGATAGGAATAACCAGATGTATTTCTAATAACCAAAGGCAATCCAGGGTACTGCACCGCACTACAGGCGCATGTTTCCTAAAGATGAAATCTGGATGATAGTGGATCAAACGCCTAGAATCTAAGGTGCATTTGCACCCTCTCTTCTACAGGGGGCGCTGTGGGGGTGAAATTAAGAACTGACATAATCAAAGAATCCCCCCCCCCCTCCAAAAAGATTCTCACACTCAAAAAAGAAAAAATAATAATCATCTGGCATAAAATACATATGACAGCCAGATACACCGTGTGAAAAATAAGCTAGACTGTGAACAGGACGCAGGGCCGGGTCCATTGTTCCTCGGCATTGCGACTCTCTTGGACCCGGTGGGCCCGGTGGAGGAGACATGATCACCAAAGATCGGTGCAAAGAACGACCCAGAAACCACAAATACTGCGATCACTTCATCGTTGGTTCCACGATCTTCTTTTCCCGTTGGGTCATCTTTACCTGAGAATATTGTGCGCTTCCATACTGCGGTTCTGGTTGCTAGAGCACACAACCGCTACACGCAGCGGGTGGCTCGGCATTGCGACTCTCTTGGATGGAACTAACAAATACGCGCGGCTGACGACGAATTAATAGCGTTGGTACTGTGAGGAAAGAATATTCGAAAACCCCAATTTGTTACGCAAAGTAAAGAAAATCGACGACAACTATTACTGCGTGCTTGATTCGGCTACTACTAGGCAGGAAGTTAAAATGGCGGAGCCGTTTGTGCGCCTTCTTCCTCTTTCCGGGTTTCCCGGCGTTACCAGCGTATACCGCCCCCTTCTGTTCAAGAGACGCATCGTGATGCCGCACACTTTTAACCTTTGCCGTGTCTTTATAAAATGGTTAAAGGTTAAAGTTGGTCAAAGGTTAAAGTTGCAATTCTGTTACTAAAGAATCAATATTAAACCCCCCTGAATATCTTCTGGTAAACATGAGGTCTGTGGAATATTCTGTGTACTCATGCTTTCAGAAGCCGTTTACTTGTTACAGTCTGGATATACTGTATATTTGCATAAATATATATGCTTGATAAATTCTTAGTGATGGCAAAATTGATTATCAACACAAAGATAAGAACAACTGTGACGTCTAGAAATGACCTCTTTATAATTTATTAAGCCATGACACAGGCATTCTAATGGCACAGTAAGAAGAGAATCAGCAACAGACGGGACTGCCATTTAAAAAAAAACAAAGCATGTGTGTCAATTGTCTGCCAATAACAGAGAAAAACATTGTGAGTTAGTCAAATGGGTTAATGTCACTGTTAAATTTTATTTTCTCATGTTAGGGACAAAAACAAGACTAGTCTGTACATGTACCCAGAATGCACATTTGGTAAACGACCACTGTTCCTGGTGCAAGCATGTCATTGTATTGCTCTATATAAGCTGCCACTACACAGACTGACAGACGCGATTAATTTAAAAACAAAACAAAAAACAAAGTAAACTCCTGTGTTATTTCAGTACTTTTGGTTCAGTGCATCATTGCAGAGGTTAACAAGGCATGTTATTTGCAGAGCCACAGTAGATTGTGCTTCAATTCTATTTAAACAACATGTGTACATTATATGGCTGACTGGAAATAAGTATGACTGGTGAGGAGGGATTAGACGTTGACGTGGGGAACGTTAGATATTTTATCAGTGATGCGTACGGGTGCGGTAGGAGTACGTGTGCTGTGTCGTAGGACTCATGATGTTTTCTGTGATGTATGCCACCAGCAAGCAAATGATGACCAGCATCACACAAATAGCTCCCCCCACTGTTGTCATGGCAATGACAATGTCCTGCATCCCAGATGGAGACAAGGTGAACTCCACACAGTTCTGCCGGTCTACTTCCTGAGGTGGACTGGAACGAGCCAGGGAGCGCAGGCAGATGCGGTAAGGGATCCTCTCATGCAGCTCAGTCAGGAGGAAGTCTCTGCAGCCTGGTCCAAGAAGGACGCCGGCACACTCGAACTGAGTGTAACTTCCATTCCACCAGCAGCTCAGCTCATAGCCCCGGCGTCTGCGGCCATGCCCACCAACAGCGCCCCCTCTTAGTCTTTCCTCTTTTGTTAAATTTGTCCCAGGTCCCCTGCTGCTCATCCCCACAGCTGTGCCATCTTCAGCGGCTGTGTTCGCTTTATCCTGCTGCCACTGTAACAGCACGCTGCCATTGATGAGTATATTCGCCACCAGGTTTTCCATAGTCAACACTGTCCTGCAGTCTCCCTTATGACACTTGTAGCCATGCAGTGTGTGACGAAAACACAACTTTCCCCCGATTCCCCCCTCCATCACTCTGTAGGCACACAGTGGTGACGCCCCTGCTCCTGGGCTTTCATGAATCACAGTAGAAACGATGCCTTTTCTGGTATTTGAAGAAGTCCTGCTTGTTTCTTCAGGCTTTGCTGATGTTCTCCTGCCGTGGCTTTGTTTGCCATAAGAGATGCTGCGATTACTCTCGCTGACCCAGTTTTGGGGCGTCCCCAAGTTATTCCTGCCCCTCTCCTCCGATGATGGGGACGGCGTGGATGATGCTGGGCTGCTGTGACCAGACGCGGCTCTCTGGTGTGACGTGAACAGAAGGAGCGCCGACAAGGCGATCAGAGACTGTAGGCTTTTCATGTCACTTCCTGTCGTCGAATTATATTCTGTCACAGTGAATCATATGGGCGACGACCGAAGGCACAAGATCAGCTCTGCCTCAACGCACACGGATTAGGCGGCACAAATCGAGATAAAGCATCCATGGAGGGTCGGAGAGGGTCCGCTTCTGCGGCAGAAATGACATTTAATGACGAGGGCATGCAGCCAGTCAGACATCCGAGTATGACCTTGATAAAGGGTCGTTTTTGCATCAAAGCCTGTTAGCTGGCGCAGGTTCCCGATTTCCCGAACAACAACACTTACTTGTCTGGGTGGGAATGGAGTCGTCCTGCCGCGTCGCCGGATTTTGCGCTCTTCTTTCCGCCTGGCCCCGCGTGCAGGCTTCTGACGCCGAGAGTTCATGTAGCTGTAGCGCGCTTGGGAGCGTGGGTGCGTGCACAAAATAGTTGTGGTCATCAGTAGTTGGTGTGTGAGTCATCATCCCACACAGCGCTCCAGGTGTGTGTCAAGAACAGAGACAACAGGAGCGGTGCGGACAACAGATGCACCGTTTCAGCCGAACTTTCTGCACCATCTGATATTTTTTATTTTTGGTTCATCCCCACCAGTCTGCACGGTCCGAGGGCTGCAGTTCGGCTGGTCCTGCAGCGGTTTCTAATGGGAAATCTAGAATACACAATAGAGACACAAACACGCATTCAATACTTTTGACAAGAGTTCTCAAAGCTTTCCTTTGAATCTCACTCTTGCTGCCGTTTTAAGCTGACGCCTTTAAGAAATGTAACAAAAAAGATATATCAGTTCACCGATTTGTTGGTGCAATTGTGCATCTGCAACAGGCGGTGCAAAGAGAAGCAAATTAAGTTGTGTCGAGGTTTCACTGATGTGAGTGTTGGGCGTTTCTATACTGGGTATGCAGAAGAGAAGGAGGCTGCAGTAATGTCTGAAAATGGTGACCCAAAGGTACCGCTGCCTCATCCGAGAAAACCGTAATTTAATAATAATTTTAAGCGCTTACGTGATATAATACAAAGCAATAACAGACTCGCCCCCATGAGAGAAGCAGCCCAGTAAACAAACGGCATCATGGCAGCGTGCTGATATCAGGGGAAAAGTGCTGCGTCAGTGGAACAGGCTGTTCCTTGGAGATGGCACCGCCGCGTACATGATGATCACAGATACAAGCTAAAGAGTCAATAAAGTCTTCCTTGTGTTTTAATGATTCAGTCTGGCTTTTTCTTCCTTCGTGGATAAAACAACAACGTCAAAGCAGCAAATCAGTTAAATGCTGATCGAGAAGGCAAGAAAATAGAGGGAAATGTGAGAAATCAAAGCTGTCCTTTTTAGAAATGATAATATTTTTCAAGAATAAGTCAGCAAAAAATAATTATGTTTTTTATAAATTACTGACACATTGAGTATTTTTGTGTTTGTTTATCATTCGATAACATAGAGCCTCTTTTTAAACCCTTCCTTTGTCGTCCCGCTGTACAATCCAATCCATCTTTTGTTCTACTGTCAAGCAGCCAAATTTTGCCTGTCTGTCAAAATTTTGCTCTCAATACATCCAGTAAGGAAGCAGATCTGGCAAGACCACTAAGCTGTGTGACTGGTGATACACATGCAACCACAATGGAAATAAATGATGGTTAGCATTAAACCTGCAGTGACCCACGAAGGGGGAAAATGCCGAGTCATGCACCGACATCAGGCTAAATTGACCTTGAGTGTGTTCAGCAACAAAGGATGAGTAACATCATCTTGTTGTTCGCCTCTCTGTCCATATAAAACACAAGCCGTCGGCAGCATCTCCCCATTGGAGGTGCAGAGAAAGGAACCATGTCGCCCCGTGGAAGGTGACGCCATGTCTGAGGTCCTCACCGTAGATGCTATTTTATTTGGACTGTTGGTCTTTTCTGGCATCCTGGGGAACTTCCTGGTCATCCATGTGGTGAGATAGTGTGGAATGTTTGATGTGCTGATTGAGGTAGACGTCAGTGTTATTTTGGGGTCTGTTCTGGTTCAGGTTTTGCAGGCTGCCTTTCAGAGTGCTTCTCGGAGGCTCCCGCTCTCTGACACCATCCTGGTGCACCTGTCTCTGGCCAACCTGCTGACCTCACTGTTCCGCACGGTGCCCATCTTCGTGTCTGACCTGGGCTCGGATGTGTCTCTGTCTCCAGGATGGTGCCAGGTCTTCATGCTGCTGTGGGTGTGGTGGCGGGCTGTGGGCTGCTGGCTGACTCTGGCCCTCAGCATCTTCCACTGCACCACCCTCAAACGGCAGCGTCTCTACATGGGGCCTGACATGCAGCGGCGTGAGAGGCGGCGCATGTGGGTGATTTTAGGGCTGGTTTGGGGGCTAAACCTGGCCTTCTCTATCCCAGCTCTGATCTACAGCACTCACGTGCACGGGAACGCCACTGTAGAACTGATGGTGATCAGCTGCACCACCAGACCCCTGCTGGGCTGCATCTGGGAGTTCCCCACCGCCCAGCAGGGCTCCGCATTCGCCTCCGCCTCGCTGGCCCTCAATGAGGTGCTGCCGCTGGTGCTGATGGTCTGCACCAACCTGGCCACCCTGCACGCCCTGGCGAAGCACATCCGAGCTGTTATGTCCAGCGGCCAGCCTGGAGGCTCCCACGTGGAGCTGGACAAGCACCTCTCCACCGAACGCAAAGCGGCGCAAGTCATCATGCTGCTGGTCTCGCTTTTCGTCGTCTGCTGGGTGCTGCAGGTCGCCGCGGTGACATATTACAACCATGACGGAGGACACCACGCCGAGGGGCTTCTGACTGTGGCTCACTTTTCTGCCTCTCTGTTTGTGGGGTTCAGCCCCATGGTGGTGGCTCTGGGACACAGCAAGCTACGGCGAAGGATCTCCAGTATGATGCTGGGCTGGTGTCAGTGTTTTAAAGGCCGCAGTGAAGATGATCCCCCAAACACAAGAGCAGCAAAAATTATTTCCTTTGTTCAGCATAAACAATAAAGTACTACAGAGATGCCTGCCTTGGCATATAAGATTTAGCTGAATTCCCATTGTTTTTGCCACAATATTAGCTTCTGATCTCTCACAGTAACTAATAAATTTACTGAAATATTTCCAGATTTGATCTATAAACCTTTAAAGCCTAAATGTATATATTCCTTGCACAGAGCAAAACGTGCTGCATCATTTGTTGTCAAGTATATTGAAGCATTAATGTCCTGAAAAACAGAATCCAAAATGTCTTCAGACTGAAGAATTCAGCCTCTGGAAACATCGTTTCATCTGTCACAAAAGACAAACCTGCAAACTGCCTTATTTCTTTTATTGGTGGAAACAGCAGATACTGAAATTGAATGCGTTTATGTACAACCATAAACATAATGTTTTTAAAAACTGTACTGTCGGTAAGCTGCTTTTTTTTTTTTTGGTCAGTGGGAAAGAAGAGATTTGAAGAAAGTCCGCAGGCCTCGGTGACCGACTGCCAGGACAGCAGGAGACATGGCAATGAAGATAATGTTGGCAAAGCGAGCGATCACCAGCAGAAACTCCGCCGAGGAGCCTTGGTTGTAGTTGAAATAGTTAACAGAGATGATGCTGGTTCCCCAAGATGCAATGAACAGCATGATGAGAGCTAGAATCACCTGGAAAAAACAGGTCCGAGGAGTCAACACCTGATGAAATGTGGATTAAACTTTCAAATGTGGCTTTTACCTTGGCCGCTCTCCTCTCAGCAGGCACCCGTTTAATGACGGGCGCATCCTGCACCGAACTCTGCATCCCGTTGTGGGTGTAGAGTGTGTAAAGGGAGCCCAGGTTGGTTAAAGCCATGAGGACTATAGGAACAGTTTCATGGAGCACCATGGACGTGGTTGCGTAGGCCAGGCCGCTGAACCTGGTGGGGAAGTTCCAGATACACCCCAGCAGGGGGCGTGTTGTGCTGCTCACCAGCATTAAGGTCTGGGAGAGGAGAAGAAGAGAGTTCAGTCAGTGCATGATGGAAGAAAGGTGAAAGAAGCGCCACCTTTGCAATCTTTATTGAATTTTTAAGAGATTATGTTATAATGTAAATAAAATTCCACGGTCTCACTTCTGTGCTGTTGATGTTGCCACTGGTGGAGAAGACATGAGCAGGGATGGAGTAAAGCAAGTTGATAAACCAGATCAGGAACATATTCATGAGCAGGATCTTAGGGGCTCCTCGGGACCCAGTGACGTTGACAGCCATGGGAGCCACACGCCTGAGCGTCTGCAGGTGGAATGCGCTAAGAAAGAGCGTCGACCACACGTTTACTGACCGTAACCACACCCAGACACCCATGAGGAACTGGCACCACTCTTTGGAGGAGTACATCTGTGAAACAGACCACAGCACATGCATCTTCTCATCTGCAGCAGTTGTGAAATCTACCACCTGCGTCCGGGACGTACCTCCAGTCCTATATCTGACAGGATCAGAAGCATGTTCCTCATCAGTGAAACCAGCAGGTTGGACAGGGCCATGTTGACGATGATGATGTCCGAGTTTCGTCCCCCACCTCGGTCCATTATGATGCTCTTGCCAATCACCCCCACCACAGTGGCGTTGCCCAAAATTCCCATTAACACCAGGAAAATGTAAAATGCCGTTTGAAAAGGGGACACAGAGACACGAAGTCCCATCCCCACGAGCTCCATGTCATCTTCATCCATGGAATTCACCGCCATGATCACTCTTGTCACTGAAACAGTTTTTAACAGCTTGACGCACGCTCCATCCTTACTTTACTGTTCAAAGTTTGAATGGAATCCAGTTTCTCAAGAAAAGAGCGGTTTCTCTGTGAAGCACCCATGTAGGACCTCCGCTTGCTCATGCAGAGCAGTCAGAGAAGGGTCCGGTGGTGATGGTAACCGTGTCATCACAGCAGTAGAGCTGCCTCTGCCAACCAGGTGCCTCCAAAATGCTAAAAGCAATAGCTTTTATGCTTTGGGAGCGCGAGATGCAGTTTAATAAAACACAAGGGATTTATCTGCTTCCCTGAAAAGTGCTTCCTTTGCAACTTCATTTATTAGCCCATCCTCCTGTGGGAAGTGGAAGTCGTCATTGATGAATAACTACAAAGATTATCATTAATCTGATTTTATCATTTAATCTCATAAAGTTTCTCATCTCTGTTATAAATTAATCTTGTTTATAACAAAATGAATAGATGCACTTTCTTAAAGTTCAAAACTTAAGAGCACAAGTGTTTGTATTAAACCAGTTAATGAATCAACTAATAATCCCTCCATTTATCCTTTTTTCTTAAAAAGCTACGTTTCAATCTCATTGGAATGTCATGAAACAACCAGTAACCAGTTCAATGAATGGGTAATCATTTAGATTAAAAAATAAATCTTATAAATCATTATTCTAGTAAACAGATGCTGGACAAATAAGCTACGGTAGTTCAAATATGACAGAATTATACTTTTAGTTTTCAATACATTGTTTTAAAGAATATTTTAAGTCAGTAATATAATTTAAAATGTGATGTTTTCAGTCGGTCTGATTTGGATTGTCATTGAATAATATTAAATAACCACAAGATGGCAGTATAAACAGCTAAATAATGAAAGAAAATCAGCGAAGGTAGATTATTATTATTATTATGAGAGAAGCACTATATGGGTTTGTTATAAAACAGACCCTCAGCAATGCATACACTCACGATAATAACATATATTTCATGAATGTCAAAAATTAGGTGGGATTGACATCATTGATAATTTAACACATACTTTTCATAAATAAGCATTGACTTAGTTCCACATGCCACAGGACAACCTTGAATTTAAATACAACAAAAATCATCAATTTCAGTCATTTAAAGTGTATTACGGCATATTTAAGGGAATGTTCTGCGCCAATCCGAGGGTTCCTCTGCGGAGCAGCAGATCCCGTCTCCACGGCCGGAGCTGTACACCGGAGACATGCACACCCGACTGCCCGGTGACACGTGCGACAGGTGAGTTGCTCCAGTTGTGGGAGGTAAGTAGAGGGCGGAGGGCTTTGAGATGGAGTCGACGGGCTTATCTTGCTCCCACGTCAGCCAGTAGCCTTTTAGGTGTTCCTGATGGGCCTGCCATGTCACCTGCCACAGATCCTGCTGCGGCACCTTGCTGAGCTGCAGGTCCAGCAGGGCAGGCAGAGCTGCTGTTGCTGTAAAAAGAAAAAAGAAAAAAAAGAAATGCTAAACGGTGAAGGGGAAGAGGAACCACCACAACCTTTCTGAACCAACATACCCTCTTTAGTGCATGCCCTCACAGACATGGCTCTTTCTTTCCCACCTGCGTACAGAGCACTGACCGTCACCAGGTACTGAGTGGCCGGTACCAGCCCGGTCAATAAGGAAAAGTTCTGTTGGCTTTGCAAGGTCAGCATGTGGACGCGTCCACTGGGAAAGGCACTGTACTCCACCGTGTATCGCAGCACCTGAGCTACCTGCGGAGGCCCCCATTCCACACGGATGTGGCAAGGGCCGGAGTCTGGCACAGACACCACGGTGGGGCCCAACACCTCTGCGGGAAGAGGGGCAGGGAGCTGGTGAGCAGCACAACCTGAGGATCACAAACTAAAGCGGAGAATTCTTTTACCAGAGGGAGTGGAGAAGTTAACAGAGAGGGCGTTAAACAGCCTCTGGTTGGGCCCTGGGAGAAGCGTGGCTGTGTAGGCGGTATCAGGAACCAGGTGGGTCAGTTCTACCGAGATGGAGTCACCAGACAGATACTGCAGGCTCCCAATGGCGGGATTCCTGACTGAGTAATACTGGAGTTGATAGTAACCAGTGGCTGCTGTCAGCAGGGGGCGCCACTGAAGTGTGGCCGTGCGGGGGGTCAAGTTGACCACTTGAAGGCGGTTTGCCTGAATAATTTCTGGAGAATATGAAAGACGTGAATGATAAATGATAGTAACAGTCAGAGCAGAACGAGTATTTAGGTTCTTAATAGCAAACACACACACACCCACTCTCACACACACCCACACACACACACACACATACTAATGATGGCATCCCTCAGGTCTTCTGTGATGATTTCAATGTCATCTATGTCCACAACATAGAGATGCGACTCCGAAGGCGGCGACACTGCGTCCCGCAGCAGCCGGTAGTTGCCGTGCACGGCAGACACAGCCAACACAAAGACTCCCTCTGCCTTCAGCTCTGACATCACCTGGCCCACGTCTCCAGGGCTGGCACCATCTGTCAGCCACAGCAAGATTCTGGGCACGTTCCCACCTGCCGCTCGCAGAAGCTGCTGGGCGTCCCTGAGCGCGTTCTCGGTGTTGGTGTCTCCCTGCAGCTGCTGCACCCTCTCCAGGGCTTTCTGCAGGCTCCTCTGGTCAGTGTGGGCGTCCAGGCCGAACTCCAGGTTGGATTCCGTGCCCACCTGCAGGAGTCCGACCCGCACGTGGCCTCGACCGAGGGAGAAAACGCGGAGAAGCGTGGCCGAGAAGTGGAGGAAGCGTGAGAACTCGTAGTTTGTTACGCTCCCAGAAGAGTCCAGCAAGAGGAGGATGTCCCCTTCGCAGCAGTTAGCTTCTGGAAGAAAAAGGAGAAACGCATCATTTTGTGAAGTTGTGGAGATCAAATGGATCACATGGGAGCTAAATGTGTAACATGAACGTTAAGTGAACTGAGGGAGCCTATTCACCTTTATTGCAGATTCTGAAAACTGGACTAATCATTTCACATTGATGCCATTAATTAGCCACTAATATCTAACCAATAAATTATGTTTATCCAAGGTTTTTGTTAGAAATGTCAGTTTTTGTTTAGAAAATTCTAGATTTTAATTGGAGTTTTTAATTTTGTGCATGACAATCACACAATGTTACTTCATTAAAAAAGCAAACATGGATTTTATACATAAATGAAGTATCAAGGCGCCAAAGTTCTGAGACAGAAAAATACCTAAATAAAATGAGTAAACTAAACAAGAGTAAATACAAATAGAATACCAGAGGTAAGTAAATCAGCCGTCATCTTGCTGACCCCAACGATGAAATCAGAGAATTTCCCTTTTGGTATGTTTGTTCTTAACAATCACTTAGAGTATGTACAAAAACACCCAGAAGTGTTCGGTTCTCACCAACAATGTAGCACAGCGTCATTTTGACATTTCCACCACAACAAGGCCTGATCTTTTTCGTCTTACTGGGGTCCAAGAACCTCTTTCTATGATCTTATTCTGTGTAAATTTGTGCTCATGTTCCTGTAAACAGTTTCCACTTGGAAGGCAAATTATCTGTTCATGCTCTATTTTTCATTAACCCTACTCGATCTGTACGAATACCTGGCAAAATGTTCTCTAAACAAGTGGCCAACATTTTGGCTTTACAGCATTTTGCAGTCTTATATTCTGATCGTTAGAGGGTTGTAAAGATCCAGATGTAATGATTGTAATTAAAGCCTCATCAGAGGTTGATGGAAGGGATCATTAAATAAAGGTCCCTGGACAAAAGATATCTGAACTGTTTATAATATTCTCTAGGGAAACCGGTCGAATCCAGGAGTTGTGTTTACTTATTCCTGTTTCTGTCACAGGGTCATCGGTACACCTGTCAAGGCTTTTGGATTAGGCTATACATCCTGAGACTAAACTACCTCATGATATATCTTGTAACACCTGTTTAGTGTCGGTCACTATCATGTTCTTATTTTTAATTGGTTGTTAAATTACAGGAGTTATGCTGCTTTAACTGTTTGGGAAAGAACTTTGGCTCATATCCTCCCTTTTCTTTTTTGATGCGTGTGCTGTCATTTCCACTCAAATAGAAGCTTTGGACATCCCATTCTCTGTTTTAAACCTGCATGAGCCTATTATAATAGGCAGAAAAAGGTATATTTGGTGTTGCATTTTAAAATCTGCTGATCCAAAACTGTATGCTAATGAACTAATTCTCCACTGACTGCAGGAGCATCTATGGACGTGTTCTACCTCTGAATTGGGAGTTTCTCAAACAAGATGAAGCTCAAACCTGGACGGGAAGGCCAGTTCGGCATCATCCAGAGATCATTTAGCGTCTCATCATTTGGCAACTGATTCTTAAAACTAGCAGATTAAAAAAATATCTACAGAATTCCCTTAATAGGCTGCAGACAGCCTGAACGCACTCATAAACCGCAGTAAAGCCAGTCCCTCCCATTAGCCCTGATATTATGATTTAGAAACTGTCACACAGTGTGATTATGGGATGCTCCCACAATCATTTACAGTAGGTCATGTGACATCCTGTTTAGAGCCGACCTGCAGAAATGAAAACACTTTGTTGTGACTGATTAAAATGTCACTGATCATTAATTTTCCTGGTTAATCCAGGGCAAAAACTGTAACTTCCTTTTTCGCTGGACTCTGGAACCTGATATCTCTCTGTACTGCTGTATATTAATGGATAAACAGTTTGATTTATTTCCTCTGTTGGAGCGTTATCTGGCCTGAACTTACCTGTTGCAGGTATGGGAAGCTGCATGTTGCTCTGCTGGAAGGTCGCCCAGATAAAAGCGCAGCAAATTAAAAAGGCCCTCATCCTTTCTGAGCACCACGCAGGACGTGAACTATGGCAAAAGCAGCATCGGCAGGTGGAGAAATCACCTGTCAGCAGCGTCCATGGCCTGGATGCTCCAGCGTCAGCCCCTGGACGCCATCTCTGATGTGTCGTAAACAGCTGAAGGGAGTTCCTTTAATGCCCCTTCCGTCTCCTCACCTCTCCCTCTTTATAGATCACCTCACTCCTCCTCCTGCTGCAGCCCAGCCCGGAAATAAAGGGCCACCTCTTCCTGGGTGTCAGCCCTCGACTCTCTCCTGGAAGTGGACGCCATCCACTTGGTGTCGATGAATTGCTTTTGTTTTCCCCCCCACATGTAAACGAGGGACTCTATTAAACATTTCAGGCAAACTCTTAAGTTAAGCAACTTTGTCGGCGCATTTCTTTCTCCGTTTTAATTGCCAGCTTGTTTAAAGGACAGGGAAGCTCCAGTAATGAGAGATGACATCGCTTTAGTACCTTCATCCACTGATCCGGCCTAGATTGTATTTTAAGACACACTAATAGCAGCAGATCCACATAAATGACTCACAATCTTCAGTTCAGGTGCTGAACATTTGAGGTTGCTTTCCCTTCCCCAGCTTCAGTCTGGCTCCTGGCTGCAGATATAAGGAAGGGGGGGGGGGGGGGGCGGTAAACCTGCAGATTCAGACGTTTGATAAATGATATCAAACATTTTTGTTCACATACCAGACTGATGTCTGGTCGCTCCGCCGCCTCCTGAAAACGCCCCAATGCTCAAAAGAGTGCAGCCGAAGAGAGATTGTAATTATTAGAATAAAACTAATCTAATCTGGGGATTGTTGTGATCGCTTGAAGATGAGACAAATGAGCGGTTGAGGGTGCAGTTCATCAAGCGTGATATAACATGTTATGAGACCTCATTACAGTGGAATTCTCTGTTTTATTCTTGAGAAAAGTCGGCCTACGTGTTGTGTCGTGTTTCCCCGGAGCGCTCTCGTTTGAGAAGTCGTCTTTCATGTGTCACGCTCTGATGTCACCAACATAAAAGGGTAAACAATCTCACAATGCTGCAATTGGATATGTTTTTTTTTTTTTATCTCTGCAGGGATGATTTAGCCTCTAGCTTCCTGTAATAACAAGCAACACACAAAATTGGATCTGCTTATTATAGACGTTTTTCCAGCATTGAGTCATTTGGGGTTGTCCCTTTTTAAAAAAACCAACTTTGCATATTACCACACAAGCCAATAAAAAACTAGCTTATAGATTTGCTCTTCATTTCCTTATTCCTCTCCTGCGACGGAGCATTTATCAGGCTGTAAAACAGTTCTGCTCGGATGAGACAGGACACATAGTTACAGTTACTGTGACCAGTTAAACGACAGTATATGTGGACCCGCATTATCCAAACACTGCCTTGAGCTTCGGGTGCTCCGTTCACGCCGTCTGCTGCTTATTATTGACAAATTAATAGGATTTGTAAGCGGAACGGGACAATTTCAGCCAAGCAGTGCAATAATTATTGGGATGTTAGCAGGTAGCAGGTCATGTTTTCACTCCAACCTTTTGACAACAGCTTCACGTTGCCGTATAGTCCTCTAACGATGAAAGCTAGAGGAATACGGCTACCACACCGGCGCTGGACCAGCAATCAGTCCAGCACTAATATTTACCCATACACACATGAATCAGGGAGCATCATGGGAGGTGAGAACGTGTGTGTGTAACAATGAAGGTCAGAGAGAGAGAGAGAGAGAACAAAGAGCAACATGAACACACAGACAGATGAAACCAGAGTCGGGGAACATTCGAGCCACATCTGTGTCTTCACCGTCGGTGCTGGTGCTGCAGGAAATAGCAGTTTCCTCTTCAGCCTCTTAAACACGCGACACGGAACGATACAGCTATCGATTTGATGGGCCTCTACTTAATAATGAGCCACCAGGGATGGATGGATGGAGCCTTCCTCCCATCCTCCTTCCTCCCCGACGCTCCACGGCCTGTCCGGACCTGCTGCTGCGTCGCCCGCCTGCCTCTGATGGAGAACGTGCAGGAAGCAGCTTTTCCTTCATGATTCCAGACAAGGACGCACGCGCGTAGAACGAGAGTTTGTTAAATATTGATGTGATGCTAATCGCACTTGATTATCTATATGGATTTAAACCGCTCTCTCCTGAGAGGGGCGATGTGGAAAAGTGTGAGCCATTTAATTATTTAAGGCGCCTGTGGATGCTAATACGCAAGATTAGAGAAGTGAAACATGCTGATGCATTTAAAGACGGAGGAAAGAAAATTCTCTGCCGGGAAGGAAAATCATTCGTAATTATTAGGTTTGGCTAAAAAGTCGAGCCAATTTGGCTTCTTCCAATTTGAACAGTCTGAGCGTCTCCGTCAGTCAGCCTCATCAGCTAGTACCTTTGATTGTCCAAACACGATGTTTCATGATGTAGATCCTAAACACACACACACACACACACACACGCACCCACACACACACACACACACACACACACACACACAGACAATTAAACCAGAAGTCACTCAATGTCGGTATGACGGACACCGGCTATTTTACCCTGGGTGATGAAGCCCTTCGCATCGCTTCGCATGTTGTCTGTTTTATTGATCAGGGACTCACATCAAAGGAAAATGACGTCGCCGCAACAGCGCCTGGCAACGTCTTCGACTGCTCAATCAGTGTTTCAGTCCGCTAACAAGGCTTTCAGCCTGTGTGGCCCCTCGCCGGTGTGACCAGCCAGATGTTCAGCGGAGGAGAATCGTCTGCTGCCGCCAGCAAATATCCCTTCAACATCTGATAAAAAATATCAGATTTTGTTTTTAAAATGTCAGCGGGTCTGCATGAAAACGTGCCTGTGTGTGTGTGTGTGTGTGTGTGTGTGTGTGTGCCTATGAAAGGTCATTAGTAATCACATTCTCAGTTAACCTTTCATGGACGAGTCATCCTTTTTGTTGGTTTGCTGACCAAAGTGGGGCAGTTCATTTTTATGCTTGCGGTGTCACTTCGGTTGGAGATTTTAATAAACTAAAAGGCTTCTTAGTTGATAAAAACATCAATACAGGCTCTATTTTTTACTAGCAGCCTCTCTTTCAGATTCTGCTTTGCCAACAGTTTTTCAGGTCAACTTAAAGTCCCGCTCCACGACCTTGTTGAGTGGTTGACCTTCACGAGGGACGATGGACGCGCTGGACACAGCAGCTGGACCTGATGAGAGGACATATGCTCCTGCTGGTGTCTAAGCTTCTCGGCTCCGCTGATCCACTCTGTAATTACTGGCTTTTAGCGCAGCGCTGCTGCTTATTTATCACCAATATTGACTGTTCAGACGGCTTTGCTGTAATCACAAAATCTTTAATCGAGCAGCTCCAGCCTTTCGTCGCCCATCTATCTAAAGCTTAGTCCTCAGTTAAATAAAAACAGTTGAATTCTTGTGTAGTTAGATGAGGGTGTTGCGTTCGGGTATGCAGGTGTGAGCTGACGCTGCCACCTGCGAGCAGGAATAAAGAGTCAGACGGGTGATTCTGTGAAGACAGAGGTGAATTAATCGCCCCTGTCAACTAATGGAAAAGATTCCTCGGAAAAGCTGGGATTTACGTTCAGCGGTGGAGTGAAACTGTTTGTTTGATGCCTCTGGGGTGGCGGAGAACTGCGGTGGGGTGTTTAAAAGGGGAGAAGCAGATGGTCGTGACGACTCTGGGGGGGGGGGGGCACAGTTCCATCCAGCTCCGGAGCGCTTTGATGATCGCTCAGGGGAGCTGGAGTTGAGGAGGCTCTGGACTGCACTGCTGACTTGTGACCCAGAGCCGGTCGGAGAATATTCAGAATATTGAGCATATAAACAATCACAACAATCAGTGGGATGTGTCAACAGGCCCAAACAACCGCTGTCGCTTCATAGTCAACCTGTTCCAGTACCAAGAGGAGCATTAAAAGCTGCTTATTGTCTGCTGATCTTTGCTGATAGAATCACACACGCGAGGCTGCGGTAGAAGAAAATGAGCAGACACCAGATTATAATAACTAACGACTTTATTGATGCCATCCAGCATTAAAGAACCCAACAACAGTCACCTGGAGGTCTCTCCTGTGAACCCCACAGCTGTCACGTTGTCGTTCTGCTCCGCCGCCACTGTCTGCAGCTATAATTGACTTGTGATTCTGCAGCTCTGCTGGTGCTCAACCCCGAACGTTTCCTGTTAGCTCCTTTCTGTGGGGCTCAGGGCTCTGCGCCTGTCCTCAGCTCCTACCAAATGTAATTTATTTACCAAAAAAATGATCTTGTTTAGTATCAATAATGGATGTTCTTGAGCGACAACCTGCTTAATAAACTGTTGACGGAAGATCTGCCAACATATTACATTCTACGCAGGTTCAGCAGCTCCCTCCCACGATGGTGTGTTTGTCCTGTTGAACTGGTGACCTTTCCAGTGTGTGTGTGTTCCTGACTAGGAATAAGCTGCAGTCTGCAGAAGATGGTAGGAAGCATATGTGTAATATAGAAAGAAAGAAAGCAAGCTTTGGAATTAGGGCATGTTCCTGCTGGTGTATTTATGATTTGAACGGTCTCCACCTGTTAGCCTAATCTGATGGGCCTACACACATGACGACTGACAATCTAGGCAGGATTAAACAGGTTTTGAATCACTGTCATTTAAGTGCCGTATCCTGAGGAACGTGTTTATACCTCGGCCACTGCCACAACTTCATCAATTTGACCAATTTGAACACCTAAAATTGACCTTCAGCTGCTCAGGCAGCTCTTCCATTGCTCTTCCATTACAACCTTTTGAAGGTTTTTATCTGTTTTCAAAAAAAGGAAACCTGTTTCACCTCATGAGGAAGGTAACAGATATGTGCTCTAAGAAACAGTGTCCATTAGTCTGATCTTTAGAAGTTCTGACTGGGTGCGGGCAGGAGAACGATACCATCAGACAATTGCGTTATCTGAATGCAGCTCTGCTCCTTTTCAGAGCAGGAATGTGTGGGCATGTCTTGATGTGACTGGATTTGAAAGAAAGTGGGCTGCAGATTATCATCACTAGTCCATCACAACCTGCCTCCAGAAGAACAATGGAGGGGTTCCACCTCCCCGGCAAGATCAGAAATCAGCGGCAGAGCTTCATCTGTAAAGTTAAAAGTCTACAAAGTAAACTTTGTAGTCACACAAGGGTTTGATGGGGCCATCCGGATGACGAGGATAGTCAGATTAAGGGATTAAAAACTGGACCAGAGGGTGCATTGCATTGGATGAATTACCTGTTAAACCTCCATAGGATTTGGCTAATTTCTAGCTAACTGGCCTAACATAGTGGGCTAAAGCAAAGGTGTTAGAGGTGAGAGCAGTTGAGGCGAGACGAGGTGAATGTAAATAAGCAATTTAAACTGTTATTGCAATGTCAGCACATTACAGCTGCTGAAAATGATTATTCACAGCAGCACACCCGAAACGCATGTTCCTGCCAGCAGAATTACCACCGGGGGGTGCAGCGTGGGTCCCTGGGCGAAGATGGAATCAGGGCTGATGAAAAAGCCCACTAGGATCCCTCTTTTATCACGTAGCCGCAGGAGTCGGTTTCAGAACCATGAGCGGACGAGAACAGCGTGATGGAAAATGGATTTTTAATTTTCGCACAGTGAGAGAAAGACGAGGGTGGACAACACCGGCGCTCGGTAAAGACCCCGAGAATTGTGCTGCGGACTGAAAGGAGATGAAAGGGGGGACGATACCTGGGCCTAAAGTGGTCTTTTATCCTCTCCCTGGAAGGGCATAATGGGAGTCTGACATTAGTGGAAGCAGCAAATATCGGTGTTGCTGAGGGTCACATTCAAAACAACATCCAAACCAGTTCAGCCATGGAATAACTGGAAAATAAAAATGACTCAGCTTTGTGTGTGTCATGAATGTTAATTTCAGAATATTGCTTTTTCCTGTTGATGACATTATAAACAGAGGGCGTTGTTATATGCACGCTATGTTTTTGAAATAAGTCAAAAATTGAAATAAGTCCCATTAAAAAAAAAAAAAAACACTGGGAAGTTTTTAAACGATGCAAAAGTGTATTGGCGGGATTATAAATGGCACCTTTACAGTCAACGTGAGAGCGTGTCTTCAGCAACAAACCCGACCATTAATCTGATTACAAACCGCTCCTCCGTGAACCATCACCTTATCGTGGTGGAGGAGTTTGCGTACCCAAATGAGCCTGGGAGCTATGCTGTCCGGGGCAGTTTGCCCCTGGTAGGGTCTCCCAAGGCAGATTGGTCGTAGGTGAATGGTCAGACAAAGAATGGTTCACAAGACCCATCATGGAACATCAAAAAGGGAACCCGCGTACTGTTGTAAAATATTGCGAATTGTCTTTTATGCTATAGCTATTTTAATTAAAGTAGAGTAGTTTCATGGATAATGTGAGAAGGATCAACTGGGGTAAACTGGGAAACTTTATGTGAGCTTGTTTGTGAAGAGAGCAAAATAACAATGTGTGATATCTGTTTGGGTTAGGGCTCTCAAGGCTGTGCACCTGTGCACAGGCTGAGGGCCGCTTCGATATAGCCAAAATATGTGCAACGTGACTGAGCTGATGTAAACTAGGTAACCATGGAAACGCCTTTTACTGTGTCTTGTGCTGAGTTTAATAAAAGAACCAACGCTGTCCCGGAGAGAGACTCCCTCCGGGACAGCGCGATCAGCAGACGTGTCTGGGACGGAGCGGAGCCCCCCTTGTACAAGGTTGAAAAGTAACGTTGGCTTCTGGTCTCAATTTGTGGTGAACTTGGTTCGTGCGCCTGTCTGAGTACACTTCTGAGGATTTCGACGTCAGTACCCGGCCCGGAGGGTTACCGGGGCCCCACCCTGGTGCCTGGCCGGGCCTACGTCCATGGGGCCCGGCCGGGCCCAGCCCGAACCAGCTATGTGGACACTCCCATCTCCAGTGGACCCACCACCCACAGGAGGATCATGAAGGGTCCGGTGCAGTGTGGATTGGGCGGTGGACCAAGGCGGGGGCCTTGGCGGTCCGATCCTTGGTTATGGAAATTGGCTTTTGGAACATGGAACGTCACCTCACTGAGGAGTAGAACTGTTAGTTTGATTTATCAAATCTTCCAATTGAGAATCTACACAGACATCTTCCAAATGCTTCACTATCATCGGTTACCTCAAGCAAGGGCAAATAAGGCCCATTTTCTTCACCGGCGGTCTTGTTGCTTAGCAATACATGACAATGATTATGGACTGTTTGATCTGAAATTAGTCCCAGTGTGTGCCCAGTACACACTGTGGGCTTTTAGTAATCTTATAACACCATATCGTGACAAACTGGGCGACGCGGAGCTCATAAACTTTGGCGCGACACCCAGCTTGACGTCTGCAGTCTGACAACCACAGGGACTCACAGGCTACGGCGACGTCAATACGGGCGATCAATCTACGGCACAACAACACCAGCGAGGCGAGTCGTGGCTGTCACGCTGAGATCGGCATCCTGAATATCACCGTTAGAATTTTAGCTGAGGCTGTTCACGACCAAACTATGGCCTACCTGCCTCCCCTGATGGTCGTCTACGGTCTGGGACGGCCCCGAATCACACAGGAAAATGGAGATCAAAAAATAATGGGCAAACAAGTGGGCCGCACGGTTACCAGATCGCGAGGGTTTGGAGGAGGTGTTAAAAAAAGAGATAATGGCCAATAAAAACATATGTTTCCGTTTATTTTGGGCGAGCAGACATCAAGGACGGAGGTGAGACATGAGGTGGATAATAGCACCAGAGCTCCAGTGTCTCCTGCAGGGTGTGTGTGTGTGTGTGTGTGTGTGTGTGTGTGTGTGTGTGTGTGTGTGTGTGTGAAGAGCACAGGAGTGGAAAATGGACTAAGAGAATCAGCTGTAAGTGGCTCATAGCTCAGATTAATTTCCACAAGAGTGCTTCAGAAGGGAAAAAATCGAGTGTGGGTTGAAAATATTTGACGGCCGGCGTTTCTGCCCAACGAAGCTCGGCTCTTCTTAAAACGCCGTGCTCATGTGCTCCCCTGCCTCGGCCGGGGTGATTGCGCGTGATTGTGAGTGAGCGCGGTTTGTGATAGTGAGCGTGATTAGCCCTGATTACCTCCGTTACCAAGGAATCGATGATAACCTGCTGGAAAGGAGCACTTTGTATTCCATAAACCTGCATCTGAAACTCACACAGGCCCAGCCCAGATCAACAGGAAGTGCTGTGTTTTACAAAACACTGACTCCATCCAGTTCGTTAGCACGTCTAAAATTTGAGTCCTCCGCAGCTAATGAGATTTTACACTCTGACAAGCACTCATCTCCATTTAAACTCCTCCAGCCCTCCTCACTCCAGCTGCTTTCTGGTAAAGATCCCTCTGTATTCTCCAGCATTGCCAACAGCGGTCGGTCTCTGCAGGACAGGCAGGGCCTAAATGTGTTTGGTCATTTAGGCATCTGTGGACCAAGCTGTGGGTTTATTTGCTCTGTCACTGCCTGTACGGACACAAAAACAGGTGTCACAACTCGGCCGAACCTTCTTTAAATAGAGGTAGATGAGAGTTCATTTAAAAACACTGTTTGATTTGGCGGGAGGGTGATTGCAGAGAGACACGGTTCAGGTCGCGGATCAGCTCTTTCACTCTGGAAAAGGTGGAAAAGGATGGAAAAGGATTGTCGTTCTCATTCACTGACTGCGCACAACCTTCTGTTTGCACTGGATTTAATGCAAGGACACGTTTATAATCCTGAGTGGGAGCAAAGACGCTCTTGGACGAACATAAATGAGCTGCAGCCTTGGATGTGGTCAAACAATGTTTCTATGGTGATGCGGGGATTTATTTTCTCTTGAACTGATTTGCTCCCTCATTTAACTTTACGTGTTTGCCTGGTAATTACTCGCTGCTCAGATAGGCTACTGCGAGGTGATGGCTAATTTTAGCCTTCAGATGACTTTCATAACTTCTACTGGACCCGTGTTCCCACCGTGATGGGCACTGTAGCGTAGAAACATTGGGAAACCATATGGATCGCTTTAGGAATCCATCTTATCATGCTTCCTATGCCTTTACTGGGAGGTTCCGTTTGAGGTCATTGGAGGCTTAAAAAGAAAAACAGCAGCTCGATTTTCAACGTTTAATGAAACACAAAAGCAAATCGACAAGAAAAATTGGCAAATCTAAATTTACTCACTTACTTACTCACCAATTTGCTGATTTGCATGAAATTAAACTTGTGAACTGGGTCTGTTCTGCCTCCCGCGGGCAGTGGACACAGCAAGCAAAAGCCTGTTGGACGTTGTGAAGTGGCTTTTTAATCTTTAGTCATGATCATGTAGATAATTCACCATATTTGTGCACAACACAGTTCAAGTAGCAGGAAATGCATGTATTTTCATGTATAATTGTCTGAAATATGGAAAATAAGGCTTCTTTTTTTACACACAAATCTACAATCCGAAGGGAACTAAGAGGAACAGATGCCAACAAACCACACAAAATAATGTTTCAATAGAAAACAGCGTTTTAGCACAAAGGAGAATTGTTGAAAGAAAGGATGTGAATATTTATCCACAGAGCCACAGATGGATTATTGATTTCTCTTGTTTAACGTAAAACTCACACTGAACGGCCAGTTTTTCTAGTCAACTATTCATCCAAAAAACTTTTTGGCACTTTTTTAAAAATAAAAACCTCTGTCCTCGCTCACCCAGCAAATGCTAATGATGCTACCACATTACAAACAAAAGGTCAAATTCAAACATCCTAATTAAACTTCTTAGTTTGCTTCTGTTTGTCAGACGTCTCCTCCAGACACGCCTCAGCAACATTTGGACACAGCCTTGCTCAGACATGTCTCCACTGACCAATGCCCAACCCTCCGACGTTCCGATGTTAGCTCGCCGACCCTCCCCGTCCGTCCGCTCAGACCCAGGCGTGGACGCCGCCTGTCCAGTCCAGCAGCGGGCCGCGGTACCGCGCGCGCTTGAGGGGCTGAATGAGGAGGAGGAGCCGAAGCCTTCGGAGCAGCTCGCAGAAGATGGCAGCTGCCACAACCACGAGGGGGGACATCATCACAAACCCCAGAATGATGAGGGCAGAGCAGCTGTTGTCGTCAAGGTAACGGCAGATGGCAAAGGGAGCATGGAGGACCTAGAAAAACAGAGTGATAATCACGGGGGGGGTAAGCCTCTAGAGGGCGTGGTGACAATTGGCATTGGCATCTTGGTTTCTCTCTTCGATACCCTTCACTGCTTTGTCAAGATGAACTTTGCCAGCGGCTAATGTGTGTGTTTAACACACACACACACACACACACGCACACACACACACACACACACACACACACACACACACACACACACACAGGTTTTCAGAGTGACTTCGTCCCTTCATTTAAAAGGAATGTTCTGGTCCTTACATGTACATGGTTACACACACAAACTGACTCTCGCTCTTTCTCTCTCTCTCTCACACACACACATGCACACACACACACACACACACACAAACACTCTGACTCTCTTAATTGCCTCACTACACCAAACACTGACAGGCTCCATCTGTGGTCTTTAGCCGTCACTTCTTACGTGCACTGAAAAAAAGAATGATTCCCGACACTGTTAATGGAGTTGGTGCCACGTGCGCGCCTGAGATTGCCTCTCAGGCCCTGATTGTGCACGTACCTCCCAGTATAGTGCATTATCGTTCATTTGCAGCTGTGTTCCTGCACACATGGTGCACAAACGCGCAGCGCCGACTCTCCTTCCTCCGTATCCATCACATCGTTTAGGTGTGAATTCGCCACCTTTCCGTCATTGTGTCGCCTGATGCAAAGTGGAGGGTTTTCTTGTGAAAAACTGCCGGTTTTTGTGGCTGAAACCTCTGGAGAAAGTGGCATGATGAATGAATGGCTCACTGTGGAAGTGCAACCGACTGAGCCGGTAATATTCAGTGGCTTCGACAGTAAAAGCCACAATAATTGATAAACCAACCGCGGGCTGCAGTTACAGAGCGGCATAGCTGCGGAGCATTGGCACATCGTCTGTTAAGCTGCAGAACGTCATGAATTCTTTACAGGGCACGCTGCACCGGTGCCACGATCCGAGCTGATGATGATGGAGGTTGCACATGATTTACGCTGATAATGCCCATCAGGAGGGTATCGGCAGCGGTCACGAATCAGAGAGGCGGAACTTGGCCCCCACACCTGAGCAGGTGGATGAACTCACCCTGGAGTGGCAGAGGAAGCCGGTGTAGAGCAGCAGCAAGGCCGGCAGAAGCACCAAAGAGAAGACCAGAGCCAGCAGCAGCAGGCAGGCCGAGACCACACACAGGTTCCACAGGAGCAGCGCGGCGCCGCAGGCCACGCAGCAGCACCTGCCCCTGCGGCCGCCCCACGCGCTGTCCCCGCTGTGGGCCACGGGAGGGGGCAGCATCTTCACCCCCTCCTCCACCCAGAGGTCTTCCTCTTTCTCCTCCTCGCCTGATCCTCCATCGTCCAGTTCCAGGTCCACGCCGCACATCCTGCGACACACTGAGGTTTAATAAACAACGCTATCAATCGTGTTCGGCACAGGTGTAAATATGCAACGTTCACCAGGTTTTACTTTGCCATAGAAACAGCCAATAAGTCATTAGACTATGGAAATGAGGACCTGCTATTGACCAAACACAGATGCTCTCTCTCTCACACAGACACACACACATACACACACACACACACACACACATGCTACTGGTCGATCTTATTGATAAAAGCTTTATCGCTACTAACAGGACAGGATGCCAATATGAGCCATTTTAAACAGATCAGACTGAAACCTTTTACCATCAGGAGCGTTCAACGTCTGTTCTCACCACTGTTTCCATGTGGATTTATGGTTTGTTTTCTTTTTAAGAATCGCTGGGAATGTACAATAAAAGTATTTTACTCGTTTGTGGAGCCACAAATGTGGTCGAGACTAAAACTGATGATGAAGAAGGAATGAGAAATCCCCTGAAAACAGGCGGTGAGTTACAACGTTTGATCCGGGCTGTGAAACGTCTCCATCATCTCGAACCCACGAGTGCGTCAGTGAATCGCCTTCGAGCTAAACCCTTTGAGACCGTCATTAAATGACCCTGATCGGACAAAGAGGCGCTTTCAACGGTGTATAGAGATGCTGCTGAACCGTGTCGAGAGAGGCTCAAATGTAAAGCAGAAACTGTGCACATGCCTGTGGGGGAAGTTGATCAATCCCACCAGCCTAGAGAGACGCTGGAATACGACGTAACCTAGTAAGCAACCTAGAATTTTGCATGGAATGAAGGCTGCTTAGACCTTTGACCAATGAAAAGGCCACGGCTCTCCTGCCTCCTGGATCCTAAACTCATTGTTTGATCATTATTGTATTTTTGGTGAAGCAATCGGCCCTGGGGGGTTGGGGTGGGGGGACAGACAATAAGAGGAGAGACTGTGACCCACAGACTTTTAAATAAAAGCATCACAACCATGAATGCCGACCCAGGACCCCTGACACGCCGTGTGTCTGTGTGTGTGTGTGTGTGTGGGGGGGGGGGGGCGCTACATAAAGCATCACCATGAACATATTGTGAGTCTCTATAAATCCATAAGCAACACCTTCAAAGGCGGATTCTCTTCCCTACCTTCAGGTACTACGATGCCGTTTCTCCGTCTCCTGGATGTTAAATTCTTCTCCCGCTGGTCTGTTCAAAGACGCTCCGCTGTCACTGGAAACCACAAAGGGCAGCTTCAGTTTGGGCCCCGCAGCTCTAAACATGCACCGGAGAGTTGGACCCTGCGCTGCTGCGTCTGTGGGAGACCGGCTCTCCGTGGGTGCGCGTCCCCGCTGCGCGCGCGCCCCCGCGTCAGCATCAACAGGCGAATCGCGGTCGTCTGCGCGCAGGAGCGATCTGTAAATCCAGACTTCTGCCTGTGGAACACTCAGCACTTTCCCACATTCATGTAAAACACGCGACCAGAGAAGGTTTGAGAGCTGATAAACGGCGAAGAATCCGTATTGTGTTTGATGGATTCTGATGGCAGCAGCGAAACTGATCCAAGATCAGTGAAAATCACCAACATTTAATGAGTTACACAGGAAAAAGGCAAATCACTGAATCAAATGCTATTTTTAACATTAATTTTGATCGTGATTATTATAACGTTAGTTTGCTGTTTTATTAAATGTCAAAGGTCACAAAACCATGAGAAAATATTTGTTATTAAATGCAAATTACTGCATATAACGCAGTATCACAGGAAGAAGTTGACAAGTGTAATAAGCTGCGACGTGTCCATGACTCTCTCTGAGGTTCTCCTGCAGGAGTCTGTCTGCTCGGAGCATCAGCAGAACCCTGATAAAACAATGATCGATTTGTTTCCCCTGCAGCGACTCTGGATCCTCTGCGGGTAAAATTTAATTACACGGGGCAACACAGAGAGAGACGACAGAGGATGAAACGAAAGGTTTGTTCTCGGGATGAAGATCTGAAAGTGAGAAAGTGAGAAAAACCCGAGCGAGAGCGAAAGATCGGCATCTTTACAGAGGTCTGCTGCCCCCTGCTGGATGACCTGAGAACACAGACGGTTCAGGTTCTATTTCCTGTGATGTTCACAGCTCGCTCATTAAACAGCTCATCTTTCCCATTGAGCTTTGCTGTGGAACCCTAAACCTGTTCAGTAAAACAAAAAGAGCGCGATTTCACTTTAAAGAACCATTTGGATCCGAGGTAAAGCATCTTCAAGGACCTCATAGAAGCCCATTAGCTTTTGGAAAAAAGCAAACAAAACAAAACCAAAAAAACAAACAATTGAGAACTTCCAGACATAAATGTGTCAATCTTCATATTTTATTAGAATATCAGTTTTATTATACCCTCATTTGCACATTTTGCCATTGCAGTATCTTAACAGTATTCCAACCTTGAAAGCCAGCAGCTACACTTCCATTTTGCCTAAAATCGTTTGGTTTTTTTTTGCTGGTCAAACAAAAACAAGGCTTTGCATCAGAAAACAGCAGCCAGTTGATGCTACGGGGGAATGATCATAAAACAGGGAACAGAGGCTCTGTGTTTATTCTTCTCTCAAGGATTTTGTGTCTTTTGAGCTGTCCCGTGTTGCAGAAAAAATTAAATACCAGAATACAAATAAGCATGTATCACAACAACAGAATTTATTGCATTAAATCAAAGTCAGAGTAACGAGGCTACAGTTTATCAACAGTCACGTCCACATGCACGTGCACGCACAGGCTGGTGTGGTGGCACGAATTAAGCAGTGGACACAACAGTGACCTCCTCTTTTTTTCCCCCCACGGGTGCATTGAGTAAAACATTTCAGAACAAAGTAAAGCCAAACTTTCAAAGTGCTTTTGAAACACTACAGATAGGAAGAAGGAGAGCAAGGAAAAGGGGAAAGTGACAGAAAGCATCAAGCGTCGGATCTACCCCCCGTCCGATGTGTGCGGTAGAATGTGATGGTCTGTGTGGGGGTGAGCGTGCTTGTGGGGGTCTGCGTCCGCCGAGAGCAGGAGGTGAGTCTGGGACTCCAGGACGCTCGGGGGGTCTGATAATGACGGCGCGTCCTTGGCGACGTCGGCCGGATACAGCTGCATCAGCGCCCTCTCCTGGACACCTTCTTTACTGCATGACTGGCAGCTGCAGTGGAAGATCCTCTCCACCAGTTTGTCCACATTAGGGGAGTCGGGGCAATCTAGAGTCACCTGTTCTCACACACGCACACGCACGATTGTCCTCTGTTAATAACTGTGTGATCTATGTTTAATTTTGTTAGTTTATATATAGATTTTATTTAGACAGGCATTTGTTTAGTTAACTACAGTTGTATCATGGTAGTATTCTACTAAAAATAAAGAAATATTGAGGGAAAACATTAGAATAAAATAAACAGGCAATAATAAAGCCACCAATAAACCTCAGCATTGCACAACTCCACCGCCTCTCCGGACCACACACAAATTCCCCATCTATCCAAATGGAGCGTCCGAGCCTGGCGAGCATGAAAAAGTATCGTCTTTCATGAGCGCTGACTTTGTTTTATTTCAAACTGAATTTTGTTGAAAGTTCAGCAACAACAATCTGAACCACAGACGTAAACATCAATTTCCTGATGATTACAGGGAGAGACCGTGGAGACTTTGTCTCCTTCAGCAAAAACAGCCCAAACCTGAACATATCTATACAGTCACATCTGCGGGCCTCAAGAATCTGCCGCCGAAATCTGAGGCGACCTTACCTGTGGTCGCCACCCGCCTAGTCTACCTGGCCGCTATCCAAACTACATACACCTGACTACAGAGCCTTTGTTGTGGGAAGCCTGGATTCCGTCAGTATATGAGGGAGAATAGGGAGAGATCAACACACAGACCTCAGGTTCTCCTCAGCTGTAGCTGGAATAACTCTTACCACTTCCCATTGGGTCTGTGCCGGCATGCAGGAGTCGCAGTGCACCAGAGACTCCGTGGACTGGGGGAAGGTGTTGGGGACGCTGTAGCTGAAACACTGGCCCAAACAAGCCCTGCAATGAGGACAAAGTGCAGGACATTTAGGAAAACAAATGACTTCAGAACCGGTCACCAATTCAAGGATTGTTATCCATAAATATTACATAAATTGCGGTCCGCTGGTGAAAACTCACTAGCACAAACCTGAGAACATGTTTGTTCCTCACAGAACTATTGGGGAACTTTACAGGAAAAAGAAAATAACAACAATGAAGCCAAGTGAGTACTTTCAAGTTTAAAGTTCCAGTCAGTTTAACAGTAAAGTTTAATTTGGACTCTGCAAAATTTGATGTCATTTTCTGCAAGAAAAAAAAAAAAGAGAACTGAGTGGCTGCGTTCAACTTCCTCCCTCTTGAGAGTGCTGCTGGGGAACCAAATGGATTTTTCCACTAATAATTCCAGTCCAGATTTTTGTTACTGGAGATATATTTCAAATCTGAATCATTGCTTTCATACTGAAAAAGTGAAAATCAGAGCTGACAAGTAGGTCACGTGTATTGGGAACTAAGTTTTCTATTTAAGTCTGTAAGTCTTCCAGGCTACTGTAACACATTATGCACCATGGAGGGGAAGAGTTCTACAAAACTCTTACTTCTAAAGGAATGAAAACATAAGGTTTAGTGAAATAACATGACAAAACACATATCTAGGCTATAAAAACAAAATTTTGATGCGCCTTATCTAGTGTTTATTAGAGTTCCCCAGAAGCGAGGCCAATGTGTTACTATCGCCCCCTGGCGGCGGACTGTAATAACAATACAATGGGGTCAAATGTGACAGAATCGACGGAATGTTGTTCAGAGTTTAACATTCAATGACGAAAAACGAAATTTTAACTCGGAGCATCCAAGCAATGTAACTATAGCAAGCTGTCCAAGTTGAAAGGAAACACATGAGATATTTATTAGCCATCAGTGCTTTAGGGCTGCTCTAAAAGCTTTACAACAATTCTGTGGCCTCGTGTCAGTCCCATTCTGCTGCTCTGCTTGCTCATTCCGACTGCTTGCTGTCTCATACTCTTGCATTCCCACTCGACTTTGATCCTTGATCGTCCGACTGACGTGACGGAAGCACAACGGCGAGGACGCAGCTCATTGAGATTGAGACATTTCCACACGGCGAGAGACAGAGAAGGCCTTCATCCTCATCCTGACCTGTTTTGAATAGACTGAGGCAGACATCCCGTGTGCCCGACTATCTGCGTGATGTTCTTGGCCTCGCACCAGGCGCTCTTGTCAGGGAACAACGCCAGACGGTTGATGTGTGCAGGTGGTGCCGCTGAACACAGTGCAAACAGTGTGCAACAAATCTGAATCCTCTGCCACATGACTGCACCTAGAGGAGCGGAAAACACACACACACACGCACACACACACACGCACACGCACGCATGTATACACTCAAAAAATCAATCAGAAATGCTTGGTGTTTTCAAAAGTCTACATCCAAAATTGAAACTTTGCGTCGCTCCACCTGAATAGCTGCAACAGTTTATTTATTCTGTATTATTGTCTGGAGGATTCTGCAGGGTTATTCAAACCACCAGCCCACTTACACCAAGTATTTCCTTATGCCCTGTTTCAAATAAATATAAAATACCTCACCCAGTCACGTCATTTATAACCTAAGAAATCGTTTTCTCTTGCTGCTTATAAAAAACATGCAGTGCTCACCCACGTTGACTTCTTTAGACTCATTTTTTACCACTTCCACATGCCCCTGCCACAAACAGCCCAGTCACTAAAGGTTTCCCTGCACGGCCTCGTTCACATTAAGATGTAAAGACTGGAGATATTTGCTTTACAGGGGCAATTTTAAAAATAAAAAAGTAATCTTTCATAGATTTGCAAAACTTGTGTTTCATTTTCCTTCATGAAATTATATTGCTAAAATGAAGCTGTTAGAAGGTGTGGTGATGGGCCAGTAATAAAAGTTGCTGCCCACCTCTGTAAAGCTCACTTTGATGATTTATAAGATGTTAAATAAGGATCTTTAATTTCTGTCAGGATCTGATCACTTCCAGAGGTGGGAAGTTGCAAAAATCGATTTTTATAGTTCTGACGTTACTCGTATAACGTTAGGCCAATTAAAAGCTGCCTTCTGATGATGGCAACTAGAGCGTTCTTAAAATAACGTTACATCCCCAACGAGTAAGGAGCAATTGAGGGATTTCCGAAATGCAGGCAGACTTACCTTTGCCCATCGGCTCTTGGGAATAACTGCGCAACGTCCCGCCGAGATGATCCGCCTCGCTGGATCTTGGACCCGGGTTCCCACAACAGGAGGATGCCGCCTCTGTCTGGTATCACCGTGCGCTCTTATTAAAGGAAAAAGTGAGTATTTCGTGCGCGTCCAGGATAAATCTGGGTCCAGTGTGCAATAAAAGTGTTACATCATCCGGAAGGAAAAAGAACCGTGCGTCCTGGAGAGGAGGATGGGGAGATGAGGTCTGTTAAAGAGCGCTATCTCATCTCTGAATCCATCAGCTCGCACCGGCCCTCCCCTTTGTTCGTGTCCCGGACAGCGTAAGATCCTCTTGTAACTGCGCTGGGGAAAAAAACCCAAAAAACTTTCCAACTTGTTGCAGACGTGTGTTCCAGGCGATAGGCGCGGCTGAGACCTCAGACAAGCGACCCGCTGCGAGGTTTCTGGGCGAAAGAAAACTGAGAGGGAGGAAAAGTGTTGGGGAGGTTTCAACAATGTGCCCAAGTCGGAGAGAAACGCAGATGAGATTTACACCCCCCCCCCCCCCCCCCCACCAAAAAAAAGCAACTCTAATAAATAGTGCGTTAACTTTACTCCTCACATCTGGCGCGACTCGGTTCGACACGTTTTTTTCAACACGAAATTAACAGGGATGCGACTGGAAGTGCTCCGTGTGGCTTTTGCTGCGTCTGTTTTTAATATTCCAGTCGACATTAAAAGCAGTCGGGATCGAATGAGATCCAGACCGCTTAAAATAATCAAATAAATACAAATGTTACAATTTGGCGTAATTAAGGCTGCTCATGTGTTGGGAGCCAAAGCACTGACAGCACTGTTGACAGCCAGCCTTCCCTGATGCTGCTGCTATTCACTTTTATAGATGTTTATGTCTGTCTTGGTGCATTTTGGGGACTTTTTTTAGGGGGGGGGGGGGGGGGGGGGTCTATGAATATATATTTTTGATTTTATTGTTATTTGTAATAAACTGTAAACTGCTGATACACACAGGGATTATATTAAAGTTGTTTTCTTTAAGAGACATTTTGTGTGCATTCAAGTGTGTGCTTTTATAGTATATTTAAAAACCTCATCTTAATTATTAATTAAAATCAGGTTGCTCATGCAAAGATGCATGTGAAGTTTCTCAAATATATGAACTGGGCATTAAAATGTGATGCATTTATGAAAAGTTTGCACAGTTCCAAGGCTGTGGTTTATTGGAAGTGCACAAGTTCCTGATTCTTTATCCACCGCGGTGTCCAACACAGGTGTTAATGGTGTTGACGAGAGCCTCAGAGCGCTTTGCTGAAGCAGAATATTTACATTTCCAGGTTCCTCAGTGCCAACACGAGGAGCAAACACATGTTGCATCTATTTCATGTGACACGTTCACTTCCCAACTCCTTTAGAACTCAGCACATAAATTTGATTATTATTAGTCTGTGATTCATCATCAAGTTCTCAGACAGGCTCAGGCAGGTAGGCCAGAGGTTTCTGGTTACTATGCAGACCTCAGCTGTGTTATTGCTCTTCCTCTCACACACGCACGCGCGCACACACACACACACCATTCCTGCACTCCATCCTGCTGCTCCAGCTTTGCTTACAGGTGTTCAGGCTGGCTCGTGTCCATCTGCTCCCCTATCTGCTTCACGCTTCACTTGCAAACAAATATTTTAATGGACGGGGGACGAGTGACACGGATTAATTTCTGACCGGAGAAAACTGTTGCGGCGATGGGGGGGGGAGCGAGGGGGGAAAAAATGTGAGTTTTACAGCGTGCATGTGCGAGCGCTTGCTTTGATGTGGAAGTGTAAACCATGTGTTATGTTCAGACTGCAAAGTGCAGGACTCACCTGTTTGTAATAAGACCGAGCTCCGGTCCAGAAATGGCATTCCTCTGCATTCCACAGATTCTGCTTCACCAGGGGGCAGGAGAAATGTGCACTCGTGTGCACGTTTACACAAACAATTCCTCCTTTCTCATCAAAAGTGCGCAGAGCAGCCCGCAAGTGATCAATCATACTTGTCAAACAGATACTCATCAAACGAGCGCGCTGACGGAGGCCCGTGAACCCGGACTGTGACAGATTTAGCATGACAGAAGATCAGAGTGGACGACTTCACGGAATTCTGGGAACACCGTTTCTTTACGCTGCGTGCATTAAGAGCATGTTGTTCTCTTTAGCCTGCTTCTGCCTCGCACCAACTGTGTTTTCCGCACTCCATCATTCTGTGCAACTTTTCTTCCTCCCACTCCCCAACAGGCCTGCAGATGCGGAACCTGGCTCTCATTCCAAAACAGCAGGAGTTCAAGTGTCCACCCTCATTAACACACAAAATTGCTTTCCACCCCCAAACACATTTCATTCCTTTTCAAACATACACACAGAATGAGGGGGGAAAGAAGTCAGTTCCTCATCATTACTTTATTAAAGATACTGTGGCTGTATGGTCAGGCGATCCTCGCCGTGAGGGAGACGAGCAGCAAAATAAAGACGACGCAAAAACAGACGAGCTATGGACAATCCTCCCGATAGTTGAGCTTTCATCGTTGGTCCTGGGAATGAATAAACATGCGGAATATATGTAATTATCACGCAGGGCTTGGAAACCCAAACAGCACATCTCAACGGTGTTGCTCACCTTCAACATGTGAACCCGATACGGTGAGCTGAGCTCATGCTGGCAGTTTGCATATCCCATCCCCAGACCCAAACCAGAGCCCAAAGAGACGGGCCATATGCGACCTGAGGGCGGAAAAACACACATTTAAACGTGCCGTCTATGGAAAGAAATAATCCAATTTCCCATAGAGAGCACTCACGTTTGAAGCAAAGAATGGAGAACACAATGCCCACACCGAGACCAGTTACTGCGAAGGGAGGAAAAAGTATGAGGGGATGTGAACGATTTAACATATCCGAGGTGACAGGATATTATTTAATAACGGACTGATATAAATCTGTTATAATGAGGTCAGTGCGGTGCGGCTATTGTTTTGGAGACACGGTTACCAGCAGGAGTTGGCAAAGTGTTGCTTATTAGCAAAACAGGGCAGAGAAGAAAGACCATAGCAAACAAGGAGTGACGACATCATCCATAAGGTAGTGGGAAGTAAAGGTGATTAATCAAACAGGGTATTAACATGGAGGCGATGTCCTGACCCAGCACGGTCGAGCAGATCGTTAGCATTACCATCAAAGCCGACAAAAGCTGCTGAAAGGGCTCCGGCCAGAGTCAGATCCTGAGGAGGAATGTGTTTGTACGCTTAACTTCACCTCGCTGCAGGCCACACCACACCCAAGAGCAGGCCAGCCAGCACAGAAAACAGAAAAACAGCCATTTGAGCCTCTCGGGCTCTTAATTGGATTCAGGGAGCTATGCTGCATGACTGGCCTGAACCAGAACCCAGAAACTGTTCTGCATTACACCACTTACAAATGTCCAACAACACCGTGAAAGATCCTGAACACTTATCAGCACAGATCAACTGCAAATCATGTCAGCAGCGAGCTCTTCTGTTGCCGTCTCGGTCTGATCGTTCCTGACCCATCTGATTTTCCTCTGACAGTAAAACAACCTAAACGTTGGCAAAATATGAAAGCAGCAATATTTCATTTTGGCCGTCTTCCCTCATCAGCACGTCTCCGAGGTGGATGGATTAAAAGCAAAACATTTGTGTTGGAGTGGACCGAAATATAAACCCACGGTGGGCTATGCCAGATGATAAACGTCCACTGCTGGAAATTGTACCGTTATTCCCTTATTATTGTTATTTTCTGAAAATCAGAGCGCTTCATTCCGGAGTCAGACATTGTTATTTGTGTAACTCTAGTTCACCCTTTGTGTGTTGCTCCCCTGAACAATTTCAGACAGAAATTCACGCGTTGAGTTGCATCCTGCTACGTACGGTGACACTTCTGCTATATAATCCACATCTCAGGGAATAAAGAAGGGATATTTTTGGGGGTCTGGAAAACAAGCCTCTGAACTTCAACTGCACTTAACATTTGTAAACCTGTGCGCACATTAAACAGGTTGGGTTTCACTGGGAAAGATCAAGGTGAGGTAAGTCTCCTGCTGTGTGTAAGTGTGGCCTCAAAATGGCCTCTGTGGCTCCAGGCCCTTAAAGCTTGTGAATATACAAAGTAAGAGATAAACGAGTGTCAAAGACAGCGTACCCAAAAAAGAAATTAGGTGGACAAATAGATTGGATGGAATCTTTTTTTAAGATAACATGGCTGAATAGAAGTTATTGTCGTTTGGTTCATATTAAGTGAGAACCAACCCAGCCACGACTGAGAAATATTTATTACCAGCTTTAAAACCGAATACGGTGATTAAAAAAAAGAGCTATATCCTGTTATACAGATGTTCCTTCCTTTTTCGTGACTAAATGGGTCATTTCCATAAATAATTCAGCACCGTGCCCAAGATGTGTGTGTTTGTGCGTGTCTGTGTTATGAAGAATATTTTTTTTTATAAAAGAATAATAATATTTGCAGCGTTTTAACAGATCGTAAAAGTATTTCTCTCATGACTACAGACACTTTGGCACAGCAGGAGGTTTTCCTAAAGTCAGCTAGATAAAATCCCACAATGCAGATGGTGTTGTTTTTTCTCTGAGCAAGAAACCAAAAAGGACTTGATGTCATTAGTGTCTTTTGGCACCGCTTGATCCTCAGTATTAGTTGTCTTAGTGCCGAGCCAACAATGCTGACTAGATAAACTACAGCCAATATTTTTAAGAGACCCATTCTTCAATATTGTGTTCTAAAAAGGTATAAAATGAAATAAATTTTACGGGTAAACTTAAACTTATCTGGACTAGTTCTAAAGCTTGTGAATAGTATGCAAGCTGGAGTTGACTTTTCTCTTTTTTCCATGATGGCAATAGAACACATTTAATTAATATCACAATAATTTTATGTGCAAACTTCTTGAAAATGCAAAACATCCTTATTTTCCACCATGCAAAGTGATTGATCAGCTTCAAGTAAATTCTTAATGATGCAGGAGTGTTTGCAAGATAATGATGACACCGCCAAACAATCACTCTAGAAACACAAGAGAGCTATTTTAAAGGGATGTAATGAGTGTCAGCCTAAACACTGTGGTCTGCTGTCTCAACCCTTCATCCAGAAATTACCATGCAAAGTTAGAAACCTGTTTTGTTTTAATTCATGGGACCGGCGAGTGCACTACACTTGACCTCAATAAACTTTATCATGAACAAAAAAAAGGTTCTGATAGCAACGTTAAGCTGTGAGCAGCATACTAGCACATACAATGTCTAACGCAATATTTAACGGTAGTTTAAAATGGGGAGATCCAAATTCTAAAGTAAGTTTGGTTTTGACCTGTTTTCACCGCTGTGTCGGCGAGACATCGGTCCCATTTCCGCCCCTGTACATCCGCCATGTTGTCAACGGGGAATCTCGCGAGAAAAACCGACAAATCTTCATAATCTCGTCTTTCCAAACAACTCTGAAACGCTCGTTTTATTATTCACAATTGTATCATCCTGTAAATATAAATGTATTATACGTATATCTTTGTTTATTACGTATTTCACTTTTTGTAGATCACGTTGTCAAATTAAGACTGATTTAAGTTTGGTAACTTTTCTCATTGCCGTTTCCTCTTATTTCACACTCCTGGGTATATGGTGCTTTATTTTCATGTTTGATCTCTCTCATTTTCTTTAGGTAACCACGCTATCGACCAACCCTTATCCACATTACAGAAACAGAAATATTTAACTTTTCCAACCAGAAAGTTTGCAGCTCCAACATACTGTATGTGGGCGAGAGAATGGGGGATTCACCGTGTAAAATTAGGCAACAAAAAGCAAAGTGGTGCTGCGATTTTGTTCCAATAAAAAGTACAAAATTGTACTTTCAGACTGACTCCCTCACAAAAATGAGGGCAGCTGTCCGTGCAACGGCGTGAGATGTTGGAGGGATAAATTAAATTAAACGGAATAACTGGCATTACTGAGTCACCGGGACATGTTGCCCAATCCAGTAGGATGTCTCCCAAATATCCGGACAAACAATGCGTCCGGCAGCAGTAAGGAACAGTAGACTATGCCAATAAATAGAATTGCTTATGAAGAGTTGAAGGTAAAAGTTGTGGGGGAAAAGCTTTACAAACTTGTGCCTTTTGACCGTGCATTTTGTGCACCACTCCTCTTTCCATACTTGGCAATGCATTTTGTGCTCTCACGCTATTGGCTGCTGCAGGAAGAGCCCGGAATGACCCGGATGTACAACCGGGCCCTGCAGCCTCCTTCCTGTAGCCCGGTTGAGGAAGTGGATTTCGCTGACGGGGCTGGGTTCAGTGAGGGAGAGGCGAACAAAACATCGTAACTAAAGAAAATACAACAGACGAACGCAGAGAGTTCCTAACCCGCTCTGAGGCTAAGGTGTTCAGCCATCGTTGGAATCACGCTCTCCCTGCCCCGCCAAGACCACCGCCGACATGGTAAGGGCCGCGGAGAGCTTGGTGGGGAAGATGATTTTGGTGGGGCTCCTGCTAACGAGCCGTCAACGGCTAGTGACGCTAGCGCTAATGCTAGCCGGAGGCGCTAGCTGTCACCCGGGCTGCGGGGCCGGGCGTTACGGGCGTTTATCGAACCGTAAACACAACATCGCCCAGCGGGCAAAACGTAGATGATCCGGATGCATCACAATTAGCTTCGTGGCTAAGCTACAAGCTAACGACTGAAGGCTTTTACTCGTTAGCTCTCTGCTAGCGAGGCTATGTGCCCCGTAGGACACGAAGTTAGTTCGGGGTGTTTTGCAATTCGCATACGTTCGTATACAGTGAGGAAGTCAACTATAACAGTTTACACACACACGCACACACAAACTGGCAACGCCTTCCAGCTGTGAACATGCACACTGCTAAAATAGTCAGGTGCCGGGTTGCCTGTAGCTAAAATAAGCCTGCTCGCTCCTCCTGTTCCCATCCATGACGGGCTGTCAGCCGCCCGCGTTTCTTGTCCTGCAGGTTTTGCTGCAACTTAAGTTTGTTTGTTTTTTTTCTGCAGAAACTGTTGAGGTTTTTTCCTCCTGGTCTGCTTGACGCCTTTGTTTACTTGTGCTTTTGAACCCCCTTCCCTGTCTTAGTTGTGTTTGATCTCGCATTCGACTTGAAGCCCGCAGGTCATGAGTTCAGGCTCGGTTTATAGTCGTGATTTGTGTCTCTATGTGTCCCAAGATGTCTAACACCTGAGCTGAGTCGAGCAGCTGCTCTCCCTCCACAGACAGTCCCTCAGTCGTGCATCAGCTAATCTGTCCTGCAGCCTCAGGACTCCCCCGTGACCCCAGCGCTTGTTGGCCTGAGAGTTTATCTGTGTTTATAACGCAGAGCTGTTGACCATTAAGTCAAGGATTGCAGGTGCTTCGTAGAGCAGATGGATTTATCAGGGTGACATGTTTTAAAAATGGGCTGAAAGTGCCCCAGACGAGGGGGGAAACAGCAGGGGAGATATTCCCTATGTAACCAATCTGTTGCTTTTGGCTCACGACAATTATTTACAAAAAGAGGGATCACCAATTTATAACACGTAGTTGTTATTTGACCAGCTTGTGGATACGAGAGAATTTTCTGTTAAAAAGCTAGTTTTATTGACCTGGTTTATTGACATTACATCAGCATCCAAGCTGTCTTCAATGCACTGAAGGCTTTATGGGATGGCTGGTATACTGGTCACCCCCCCCTTCCCCCCTACTTTTGATGTATGTTAGTTTAATTCCTTATTCAGTCAACAGTAGATTTTATCCTAGTCTCCAAGATCCAGATGTTACTAATATGCCCACTCTTTTGTTGGCTTATTGATTACTGGCATTATAATAAATTTAAAAAAACATAGCATGTTTCCATAGCATAGCAGCTTCTTATGCTTCCACACTCTGTTGGCATTGATTTATCTTCCTAAGAGACATTTTTCAGTGTTTCATGTTTGCAGGCTGTTAATATCTCATGTCCAAAGGAGTAATAGTATAAGGAAACTTAAAGCTGTGTGGTGGTTAACTCTCCAAGTTCCGTGAGAAACCACTTTAGCCTTTGTTTCTTTACACCTACACATTCCCCAGAAGTTCATGTTGTGGCTGGTCTTTGCCCCCACCCTTTAATATCCTGCTGCACGCTGCATTTTTGAGGCAAATGAAGCCTCATGGGGCAATACAAGGCTCTGCAGTTGTCTCACCAGAGCGTAGCACCGTGAACACATGCTTCATTAGTCAGAATTTAACTTTATATACGTAATAAGTAATGTTTTAAATGTCTCGGAACAGCCGGAAGAAATTGGAGTTTTCGGGCTACGAGATTGTTCCTTTGGAAGCACAAAACTTTAGCTTTGCGAAACTTAAATTTTGTGTAACCGTTGGCCGCGTTCAGTGTTGTTGAGCGCCTGAACATAATAAAACAAGTTTCGATAAACAACTCAAACATGCAACCAAAAAAGGAATCGGCTCCAGTGGTCCCAGATGGGTTTTTAGTTTTGGCCCATAGCTTTATAGTTCTCCATTTTTTCCCCTCCACACTCCCACCCACATTTCCAACATCCGTGTCGCGCTTGGACGGCGGATTTGCCTCATCTTAACAGGATAAAGTCCCTGAAAGTGAGAGATGAGAAGCATGGGAATCGGAGCTGATCCCAGGTCACAATTCAAAATAAAGTCTGTTGGATGAATTGTTTTTAGTTTCCTTCAAGCACGCCACGCTCATTCCTCCCAAAGATCATGCGCGGTACATTATGGGGTGGATTTCTGCCTGTTCAAAGCTGTGTTTGATTTAGAAGAACTAAAACAAGCAGTGTCTGACAGCACAACCGCGTTGTTATCTGTGTTTGCCGCAGACTGAAAAGCAGCTCGACTGTGCTCTGGACCTGATGAGGCGTCTGCCTCCTCAGCAGATCGAGAAGAACCTCAGTGACCTCATTGACCTGGTAAGTGCTGCCCTGCCTTCCTCACCAAACGCACCCACGCAACACATCAATGATCGATAAGGGTTCAAATGTGTGGTTAAATAAGTAGCGGATGGAACAAATGTGCTATTGTTTGTGTGAGCAGTTCATCGTCACCGTTGCAGAAACCACCAGTCACAGACGCGCTCACACCTCCGGTTCCTGAAATTACGCCGCTGCCCACGTGTTTACTGGCGTGATTTGAGGTGGACACAAAGAGATGATTGTCTCCATGTCGTGTGAAGGAAAAATAAGGTGGTTTAAAGTGTCAGCGGCAGCTCCTGTCTTTACATTCCGGTGTCTAGATCTTCTGTAACTGAGCTGCAGGACAATCAGAATCTAATAGGAAGGCCGGTCTTTGTAGATCGCCAGCCTGGGGGCCGTCCTACGTGGAATTACTGGAGAATCAAACCTCAGACCTGCGCAAGTGTCCAACCAGTGTTGCAACAGTGCTGCATGGAGTTTATTTTCAGGGCGTTTTCACATGCGTGCAGCCACATGCAGGTGAACGGAGATAAGGTGCAGATTAGAGGCTTTCTTTACTCAAGTCAGGGTAAAAGTCTTTGAGATCAGATCCTGTTTGCAGGTCACACTTGTCAAAAAGAGACTAAACGGGCCAAACGGGCCCGAAACTCCCTCCGAGTATGTTCAATAATGTTTGACTTCCATCCAAGTTTAATTTTCTTACAGTCAGATTTCTTTGATCACTGCGGTCAGTTTTGAATTCACTAAAAATATCGTTTCCTTCTGATGCAGCATCTTAAATGTGCATTTTCTGTGGTTTTGCTGATGTTTTCCATCTTATAGATTTTTATTTAGCGGACCCAACGTTGGACAACTGCAGCTGCGAACACCTCACAAATCAGATTGCACGTCCACCTGTCTCTCCACGGCTCCTCGTTGTTTTGGCTCTGCTTTCAGTCCGATCAGACCCCCGCTTGCTTACCTTCCTCTTTCCTCACCCCTACCTTTCACATCCTGGACAAAATCTCCTCGCCGTTTCACTACGTTTGCTTGTTAGCGATCATTATCAGGGCTGTCAATCACCTCGGCAACCCAGCAGTTTTGGGCTCCACCCTCCTCCTGAACTCTCCTCAGCCTCTCCCGATTGTTCCATATCTCCTCAATCTCACTACCTCGTCCCCGTCTTTCCCCGGTCTATTCTGAGCTGCTGCCTGTGTTCTTCTACAGTGTGTACAAGAATAGATGGTACCGAAATACGCGTTGAACTAACGGCATGTGGATATTTTGTCTCTGTTGTCACTGTTTTGGGGATGAAGACGTGGCTTTAATATGACTGTGGAAAGGAATTTGTCTCAGATATTTCCTAATGCTGTAGCATGAGTGAGGTTTAAAGTGAAGAACAGCACAAGTTCACGCTCACCTACCACGAAATCATTCAGTGGAAAAAGAACCAAAAATCTACTCTTCTGTCCTGCATTTTTTGTGTTTGCAAAATTTCCAGGATCTCAGAACATGTTGTTTGTTTAGCCCCTGAGGAAAGTCGGCGTTTCCGTCCATTTGAAGTCCCCTTTTCTGTAGCATCCCACATCTGTGTTTGTCTCCAGGTGCCCGGACTGTGCGAGGACCTTCTGTCTTCCGTGGACCAGCCCCTGAAGATTGCCAGAGACAAGGTCGTGGAGAAAGACTATCTGCTATGCGATTATAACCGAGACGGCGACTCCTACAGGTCGATTTCATAACTGCACCTCCACCCCTTTACCCTATCGGACCTTTGGCTGCAGACAATTGTTTTGGCCCCATTCATTGCGGTGTATTATTATGATGCTGTTGGTATTTATTGGAACATAACTGCCAAAATAATTAAAAATGGTTGTATAAGTCTGCAGCAGAGATTTAGAAAATCTAGAGAGAAATGTGCTTTGTTGCCAAAGTGCAACTTTTTGAAAAGATTTCACATGAAAAAATAGGAAATGCTGAATGTATAAAAATATGAAGCCTATTTGGAAGAAAAAATGTCTTTGAACCTGTTAAGCTCACCCCTCCTGTGCGCCACTGCACCCTCGGGTGGTTTAGGTGTCAGATATTGCTCATGCGTTGCACATTCATCTCTGGTATCAAATTTTAGAGGCACATAACAGCGTCTAACAGATGAACTAAATTGTTACTGATTTTAAAATGCTCTACCAGGAAGCTCAGCTGTTGACAGGACTCGGTGTAGAAATGATTAAAAATCTTCTCTAACCCTGAATTCTGTCTTTTTTTTAACCCATCAGATCTCCATGGAGTAACAAGTACGACCCTCCTATTGAAGACGGTGCAATGCCTTCAGACCGCCTGAGGAAACTGGAGATTGAAGCCAATAACGCCTTTGATCAGTACAGAGACCTGTGAGTGGCCGGCCGTGCGCGTTTTAACCACCGCTGAGTGTCACGTTCTGTTGACGCCCCCCCCCCCCCCTTCCTCCCCGTTGTTGTTCAGCTATTTTGAGGGTGGTGTTTCCTCTGTGTACCTCTGGGACTTGGATCATGGATTTGCTGGAGTCATTCTCATCAAGAAGGCTGGCGATGGATCCAAGAAGATCAAAGGATGCTGGGACTCCATCCATGTGGTGGAAGTGCAGGTGAGACAGCTGACCCGGGGGTGTGCTGGGATCCATTCCGCGCTGTTTGGCTATCCTACTGAAATATTTCACCGTTGCTGACCAGCCGACTCTTTTCCATGCAGGAGAAGTCCAGCGGTCGTTCTGCTCACTATAAACTCACCTCCACTGTCATGCTGTGGCTCCAGACAACCAAATCTGGTTCCGGTACTATGAACCTGGGAGGCAGCCTTACAAGACAGGTATGATGCTCAGCCGCCCCCCAGTGAACTGCCGCTGTGTCCTGAAGTCGCCGCCGGTTCAAATCCGTTCACATGTTTTTGGCAGATGGAGAAGGATGATACAGTCGGAGAGTCCTCACCCCATATCGCCAATATCGGCCGGCTCGTCGAGGTCAGTTTAACAGCTAATCCTTTTTAAAAAGATTGATCGTGACCGTGGGGATGCAGTGAAATAACATAAGCGTTAAACCCACCTTCATTCTGCCTTCAGGATATGGAGAACAAGATTCGCTCCACGCTGAATGAAATCTACTTTGGGAAAACTAAGGACATTGTCAACAGCCTCAGGTAACACACGGAGTTATTAGTCTGACCTTTGACCCTTTGCAGCGGTGTGAGTCTGCAGGAAGCTTCTCGTTGTCTCTCTGACCTTTCATCACTGCCGTCCTCCTCCTGGCTGATTTCCACCCCCCCTGTCGCCTCTCCTCCACTCTGTGCTCCAGATCTATTGAGTCTTTGCCCGATAACCAAAAGTACCGGCAGCTCCAGAAGGAGCTGTCACAAGTCCTCACCCAGCGTCAGATCTTCATTGACTAGGTTCAGAGGTACATTCCTGCATGGTGGAACCACGTGTGGGTTTATTTGAGGAACGACTCCCCGTGTGTAACATCCAAATAACCTTCATATCAAACAAATCGACTTTCACTCCTGTTTTGTTCAAAACGATCACATTAATCAGTATCACATTAAGTGTTTTAAAATAATAGACTCACGTCTTCAGGTGCTGTCTGAGCCCGTATTGTACAAAGTGCAGAAATGTAGAGGATCTTAAGAGTGTGTTTCCTCCTGTGTGTGTGTTGAGAAGGTTGAGACGAAGCTGCATCAGCATGTTCTGCAGGTTTTACCCTACTGGTTATCAGACACCTGACCACTATCGATAGTTGTCTCATTGACTTAAACTGCCTGAGGACAGAATTTCTAATGGTTGAGGTGTGCAGTGTGTCTAACCCCCATGTTGATGGATGCAACTCACCCACAGAAGAAAGGAGCGTGACACTGCAGGGCTTTTCCCAGCCTCCTGTAGTTGCTCTGCTGTGCACTGATGTGTCTCTCCTCTCTGCCCCCCCCACAGGAGTGTTCAGGCTCTGCAGGACAAGTCAAAGCAGGAGGCTCTAAGGGTCGACCTGGTGGACGCACTCAGACGCAAGCAGAACCCCTAGAGATGCTACTGTTTTGTTCCCTCTCTCTCTCTCTTCCTCTCTCTCTCTTCTCTCTGCCATGTTTTCTGTTTCGTTACAGTTCTCCCTCCACGCCTATTTCATGGCCGCAAACTTGTTTATTTGTGAAAAGAAATTAAAAAAAAGGAGAAAATGCTTTGCTTTTTATTTTTGTTTTCCATCCGGTTTCCTTTTTCCCCCCGTGCATCTCATCCACCGTGAAGTCGTTCATCACACTTCTACTGTCTCCTCATCCCTCTTCTCCATCTTTTCTCCCGTGTGTTATGGATGTTCTGATAGTATAACCACGGTTAACGATAATCTTACAGTGTGGGGGTGATCGTAGTAATAATCCCTGATGTCCTCTTGGCTTGGCTACGCATCCGTAGTCAGTGTAAAACGAATGATCATGCCCCTCCTCTTCCTCCTCTGTAACAGGGGTTATGGACACAGACTGCTGGATGTAGGCTCGCCGCTGCGGTCATTGTTATTGGAATAAAATTTATTTTTTGTCTCCTACACCCTCACGATATATTTGTATAGAACTATTAACCTCCCCGTATCCCTGCCATTATTCAAAGCAGTGTAGAGTGTGTGGAAACGTGGGCAGCCTTCGCTCCTCTTTCGAAGTTTTCTGCTTTTTTCTCCATTCTGTCCACGCGCATGTTAGCCTGCGTGGAAGCATGGGGGGGTGCAGTGAGTGAGCGTAGTCTTATCAAACCTGGGGTCCGACTGTTATTATCACCCACACGTCACCGCCCCACCACCACTGTGTATAACATTACTCCCCCACCCACCTCTTTTCTGCTTCTAAACTTCTCCTTTCTCACCTACTACGTCTTTGTTGGGGGTCACTGTTTGTCTTGCAGCGGAAACTTTTGACTTGTTTCCGCTGCAAAGGGGAATCTTTTGTTGTATTTTTGTTTTTATTTTGTAAAGCTTATTATTCATATTGTATTAGAGCCTCCAGCAACAATAAAAACAGTAAAAAAGCTATCCTGCCTAGTTCCTAAAGCATGGATGTTTTGATTTAATTGAGCTTTTGAAGACTGACTGATTATATTGAACAGAAAAATGATTAATCCTCTTTAAAAGTTAAAATACGAACGAACCATAATTAACAGCTGCTCAGCAGAAAAATGTAATTCCACAGTCGGTCCACTGGATGTCGCTGCAGCGTCATCCAATCGGATGAGCTCGCTCAAATTGAGTTACTCAAACTAAAAACCACAATTATCTGTTTTTATTCACTTAACAAGACACCGAACTGTCATTTTGTGGTCACGTCCTGCTAAAACTACTCTCGTGATTCCCCACGTATTCATTTTCCTCATTTTTTTTTCAATAATACGCTTGCCAACATCTGGATACCAAAATTAGTACGTTTCATTTGACCTTTACAGACAGTGGGAAAGAAATCCATGTCAGTATTTTTTTTTTCTAAGCACCTTAAATAATGTTGCGTTTTCCACAGGTCTTGTGATCAATGCGCAGCGCGGGAAGAAAAACCAAAAACTGCCCCACTTACTGGTTGAAGGAATGCGCAAGTTAATGTATAAGCTTCATGGTGGATACACTACAAAGGCCTATGGCACTTAACGCCCCCCCCCCCCCCCCCCCCCGAAAAAAAACCATATATATATATATATGTTTACACAATATAAAGAAGCGGTCAAAATAAATCTTTTAAGTTATGGGAGGTTATATTCTGGGAATACACCTTGTGTAAGTTATTCTTTCTAGACCAATAAAAGTTCTTTTCGGGGTCCTTAAGACTCTGCCCCCCTTCCTCCCTACCCAGAACACACACACACACACACACACACACACACACACACACACACACACACACACACACACACACAGGTTTATGATAATGAGGAGCCTCAAGGCGCATGAGGAACAGGAGCCATCTTTACCATTCAAGCGAAGTTGCGCGGACGGAGCGGAGGTGCGGCTGCAGTTATCGCAGCGCATGTGCGTGTGAGTGTGTGTCTGACCCGCTCTGGCCGAGGTTACCGCTGCATTCCCTCTGGACATTTCGCTGGTGAGCTCGGAGAGACGTGCGTCGCGGAGAGCATGGCTCCAGGGCAACAAAGGGAAACTCACCGGCGGAAAGTTTGAAGGAATAAAGCGCTGCGCAGATTCTCACCTGGAGACCAGACTGAACACGAACTGAGGAGCGATGCACTTCGTTAAATGGGATTTGCTCTTGATTGTCTGGTGTTACAACCTGGTTTCGCCGGCGCGCAGTTACACCGTTCACATCAGCGATGATGCGCGGACAAGGACAGTGGTGGCGGAGGTGGAGCGGGGCGCACGGTGTTCCTTGGATCAGGTACTCTCGCCCAGATTCACGGAGCGGTTTCTGGAGGCCGACGAGGCGGCGGGCGTTGTGTTTGTGTCGGACCCTATAAAGTGTCCCTTGTTGCGCTACAACCCCTTCACCTTGTACACTGTGGCCGACTGTACGCATTCCGGCTACAGACACCTCCTCACCGGCCAGTACGAGGTGCATGTGCACGGTAGGAACTGTTCAAACAAGCCTAAAAGGAAACCCCAGTGGGACATGGAAGTCCTCACTTTGCTTAACAACCACAACCGCCACCGCTCACAGTGCCATCAGGCAGGCTCAGCTTTATTCTCAGTGGGGGGTCTGCTACCTGGAACTCCACTCCGCTGCAGAGTTACCAACAGCCATGACTTTTATTTCTCCAAGGGGAACCTGTTTGTGTCAGAAACGCTGTGTTGGAGGAAGGACGCGCTCATGGAATTTGATTTGCTCTGCGATATACTCACCAGAAACGCGCTAAATGCTAAGGTCAGCTTCATCTCCATCCACTGGCGTGTGGGACAGGGCCCGTTCAGAGAGGGCCACCTCAGGAAGTTGTTAAAGAAGGCAGCTCGGTCCGATTCAGCGATCATCAGCAGGAGGAGGAGGAGTATCAACAGCAGCCCTCAGTTTCAGCCTCCGATGTATCAAGTGTCTGTGGCAGAGAATAAACCAGCCGGGACGCCCGTTGTCGTGTTGAAAGCGGTGGATGTGGATGAGGGAGAGGCCGGCAGGCTGGAGTACTTCATCGAGGCTCTGTTCGATAGCCGCTCAAACAACCTCTTTGCTGTGGATCCTGCTAACGGCGCCGTATCCACTGTAGAGGTGCTGGACCGGGAGACGAAAGACACCCATGTGTTCCGTGTGACCGCAGTGGATCACGGCGTGCCACGCCGTACGGCCATGGCCACCCTCACCGTCACCGTCGGTGACACTAACGATCACGACCCGGCGTTTGAGCAGCAGGATTATAAAGAAAACATCCGGGAGAATCTGGAAATCGGCTACGAGGTTTTAACGGTGAGGGCCACTGACGGAGACGCGCCTGTTAACGGTAACATCCTGTACCGCATCATCAACAGTAATGGCTCCAATGATGTCTTTGAGATTGATTCGCGGTCAGGTGTCATCCGCACCAAGGGTCTGGTGGACAGGGAGCAGGTGGAGGCCTACATGCTGTTAGTGGAGGCCAATGATCAGGGTCGCGACCCCGGACCTCGCAGCGCCACGGCCACAGTCCACATTGTAGTGGAGGATGACAATGACAACGCTCCCCAGTTTAGTGAGAAACGCTATGTGGTCCAGGTGCCAGAGGACATGGCGCCCAACACGGAGATCCTGCAGGTCACGGCCACAGATCAGGACAGAGGGAGTAACGCCGTGGTTCATTTCAGCATCATGAGCGGGAACACCAGGGGGCAGTTTTATATCGACGCCCAGACGGGTAAAATGGACCTTGTGAGTCACCTGGATTACGAGACAAACAAGGAATACACCCTGAGGATCAGAGCTCAGGACGGGGGACGGCCACCGCTGTCCAACATCAGCGGCCTGGTCACAGTGCAGGTGCTGGATGTGAACGACAACGCCCCCATCTTTGTCAGCACCCCGTTCCAGGCCACGGTGCTGGAGAACGTGCCACTGGGTTACTCCATCATCCACATTCAAGCGGTGGACGCGGACTCCGGGGACAATTCCCGGCTGGAGTACCGCCTCACCGCCACCACGCCAAATTTCCCCTTCAGCATCAACAACAGCACGGGCTGGATCGTCGTGGCGGCTGAACTGGACCGAGAGAGCGTCGATTTCTACAACTTTGGGGTGGAGGCGCGGGATCAGGGCTACCCCATCATGTCCTCGTCGGCCAGCATCAGCATGACCGTTTTAGACGTCAACGACAACAACCCGGAGTTTACCCAGAAGGCCTACTACATGCGACTCAACGAGGACGCTGCCGTCGGGACCAGCGTGGTGACGGTGTCGGCCGTGGACCAGGACATCAACAGCGTGGTGACCTATCAGATATCCAGTGGAAACACCCGCAACAGATTCTCCATTACCAGCCAGAGTGGCGGGGGCCTCATAACGCTGGCGCTGCCTTTAGACTACAAACTAGAACGCCAATATGTCCTCACCGTCACTGCAAGCGATGGGACGCTCTTTGACACGGCTAAAGTGTTTGTCAACGTCACCGATGCGAACACACACCGGCCTGTGTTTCAGAGCTCCCATTACACTGTCAACATCAACGAAGACCGGTCTGTGGGCACCACCGTCGTGCTAATAAGCGCCACAGATGAAGACACGGGGGAGAACGCGCGCATCACCTACTTCATGGACGACAGCATACCTCAGTTCGATATTGACCCTGACACCGGAGCGGTCACCACGCAGATGGAGCTGGACTACGAGGACCAGGTTTCCTACACGTTAGCCATCACCGCTCGTGACAACGGCATCCCGCAGAAGTCTGACACCACGTACCTGGAGATTCTGGTCAACGATGTGAACGACAACTCCCCCCGTTTCCTCAGAGACCACTACACTGGCTCCGTGATGGAGGATGTGCCAGTTTTCACCAGCGTGGTCCAGGTTTCTGCCACGGATAGAGACTCGGCACTCAACGGGCGCGTGTTCTACACCTTTCAGGGCGGGGATGACGGTGACGGAGATTTCATAATTGAATCCACCTCCGGTATTGTCCGCACGCTGCGCAGGTTAGACAGAGAAAACGTGCCGGTTTACAGCCTGCAAGCCTTTGCTGTGGACAAAGGCGTTCCTGCCCTAAAAACACCTGTGAACATCCATGTGACCATCTTAGACGTGAACGACAACCCCCCCGTGTTTGAGAAAGACGAGTTGGACATCATGGTGGAGGAAAACAGCCCCATCGGCCTGGTGGTTGGACATGTCTCAGCCACAGATCCAGATGAAGGCAGTAATGCACAGATTATGTACCAAATCGTGGAGGGAAACATCCCCGAAGTCTTCCAGCTGGACATCTTCTCTGGCGAACTTACTTCCCTGATAGACCTGGACTACGAGACCAAGAACGAGTACGTCATCGTGGTCCAGGCCACCTCTGCCCCCCTGGTCAGCCGCGCGACCGTCCACATCAAACTGGTCGACAAGAACGACAATGTTCCCGTCCTCAAGAACTTCCAGATCATCTTCAACAACTACGTGACCGACAAGTCCAGCAGCTTCCCCACCGGAGTGATCGGACGCATCCCCGCCTACGACCCCGACGTCTCAGATCAGCTCCACTACAGCTTCGAGGTGGGCAACGAGCTGAATTTGGTCCTCTTGAACCAAAGCACGGGCGAGATCCAGCTGAGCCAGGCCCTGGATAACAACCGACCCCTGGAGGCCTCCATGAGGATCTCGGTGTCAGGTGAGACTCTCAGAGAACTCTTTGTAATCTCAGACTCCACCCTGCGAGTGAAAATCGCCTTGCTCAGGTGTGCTCCTGCCCTGTTTCCTCTATCTCATGCTTCACTTCGCTGTGGACCGATAACATTGATGTCCCTCCTGGGCTGGGAGGGATTTCCCTTTAAAGTGGGATTATGATTCATTATGAGTCGCTCTTTATGTTTCAGATGTTGGTTCGATAGGCAGAATCATTCAGAGTTGTCAGTTTAATGGAGCTTCTGCACTTTTTGGGCTCCTCATTCAGTGATTCCCATGGTAACAAAAGGCTGATTTAGTTCTGTCTGTTGCTCAGGATTAAATAGATCTTCGTCCTGTGGGATCTACACTCCAGTGGGCCGGCCGATCGTGCCCCCCCCCCCCCCCCCCCCCCCCCCCCCCCACCACAAATCACTGCGAAACACCTAACTCAACTTTGTGGCTGAGTCAGTTTGAGTCCTTGCTGTGAGAATCAGATGTTGTTGCTTTTATGGAACGGTCTTTCAGGGATGTTGGTCTCACTCGCTCCTCTGTTTCCTCTATACCTCTTTAACTTTCCATGCCTGCGTTCACCTTCCCCCCCTTTCTGAAATATGAGTGAACTCGAAATGCACCCACCGAGAGCGGCAGTCTGCTGTTGTTACCCTCGGCTGGAGCTTATCGAAGCAGCGTGATCCGCCGTAAATCTGCCTTTTCTTTGACCTTGGCAGGGCCTGAAAGGAGAGGGCCAACAGATCCAGGAAATGCTATTAGGAGATTGGGTTTCAGTGTTACAGATGAAGCCAAATAATTACCCGGAACGACGCAGATTACGCATTTGAGTTTTCATTGATTCTGTCGGACGAGGCAACTGTCTGTCGAGGTCACAGTTAGCGCCGAGGTGGAACTGATTATTAGGTCATCCGCGCGAGGAGTCTTTACAATGGATAGGAGACGAACTCTGCCTCTGGAGACCAATAGTGAGCTGTCGATTGGAGGGGTGGGGGGGGGGGGGGTAAAGCTGCGGTGCTCATACTGGTTAGTGGATGAGGGCAACAGCTGTGACTCCACCAAGGACCAATTAGAGGCTGATGTCTCCGCAGCTCGTCTCACACCTGCTGGGGTTCATGTGTCAGCACCCCTGCAGGAGACAGAAGGAGGTGGTGGGTGGGAGGCAGGCGCACCGGGGGGGTGGGGGTGGGGGTGGGGGTGGGAGGTTGTTTTCACTGGACATATTTGAAAATACAGTCGTACTGTATCAGAAAAATTCACCAGCGTTGGCTGTTGGGGAAGGAGATTGTGCTGGAGGAAGCTCCTCCTATAGATGATGCTGACCCCAATTTCAAAGGCTTCTCCACCCCCGGGGACCTCCCAAGTCTTCCATTATCTGTTCTCCTCACGCTGCTCTTTAAGAGGCCCCATATGATGGACGATTTTTGATGGGGCTCTTTTGTATCTTGTTGGACTGTGATTAATATAGTTTCTGAGCACCGCTCTTCGCACTCAAAAGGATGTAACGGTCCTAATGTAGCTACAGTCACTTCCAGTTTTCCCCCCACTCGTCCTTGGTAACACATGGATATTCCTTACGATTATTTTGATAATCGCCGATACATTTGATGTTTCTGATGCAAACAAAACCACGACACCGGTCAGGCAGGTTGACAGCTGGGGTCACAACATAACAGTTGACGCTTGGACAAATTAACAGTAGCATTCCTCCCCATTTTATGTTAAATGGTAAATATATGTGTGATTATGCAAAGCCACACTCTGTCTTTTAACTACACATCAGACAAACACAGGCTGTGGCGACCCCGCTTGTGCAGCTGCATAAATTTGCGGTTGTAGCCTTCTAATTGCGCATTCATAGCAATTTAAAGCGAGTGTCTGCTCATTCTTTGGGAGGAAGAGGGGAAAAAATATACAGAGGAATTCTAATTACACTGATGTGTGGACTAATTAGCCTTCCACTGAAAACTGGAGGTCTGTCGAAGGTTGAAGATAAAATGAAGGCGATGACGGCGTCTGTACTCATGTCGCACACAAAGAGGATTGTGGTCGCGCTGCAGACCGGGAGGCTGGCTGTTGTCTGTGGAATTACATCTGCTGATTCTGCATCCTGAGATCTGTCAGGCCGGTGTTGACATTCCTAAGATTTGATATAAGGTTCCCAGGCAAGCGTGAGCCTGCATAAATAAGTGTTTGCCTTTGATGGCGAAGACTCCTCTTCCGGTGCTGATGATTTCCCCGTAGCGAGTGTGGCTGATCCTTCATCATCCCTGATTAGACAACGTGTTATTATGCCTGCTGCTTTGATTACGCGGCTGATTTGTTGTATTCTGTGTTGCTGTTTTGTCACTGCAACAGCAACACATTAATTCATATCTCCGGGACATTTTGGCCCCCGCGGTAATCAGATGTGGTTCCGAGCCGCAATCAACCACGGCGCACGGAATGCAAGCGCCAGCGCAGAGATCCAGAAAAACACTCCCGCAGCTAATGATGGCAGCTAGATTCAGCTCACATCAGACTGCAGGTTGATCGAGATAGTCGCTGTTGGGAGGGGAGATTCTTCCGAGTGTGAATCTGCAGGGACAAGAAACGCTTCAAGGACAAAGTCCTTTGTGGCCGATTCCAGCATCAACTTGTTGACATTCAGCCCACCTAAATCAGCAAGACAAAGGAACAGGCCTGAAAGGCTTCAGGTTCTTGTTTTTGAAGCCTGTTTTATCTGATAGCCTGACGTTCAGCTCGTGAAGCATTAATGCACTTCATAAACGTTATTTTTTTAGCTTGATAGCTTTGACCCCTACATTAGCCCTACATTAATCATTAAACGCCAATACAGTCCTGCTGACCTCTCACTGTGCTTGTGGAGCCATGACAGCCAATAAATTCCCTAATAATCTATCAAATCTGAAGCTGCCACCGCAGCTCTTTTTTAATGGCCTGCAGCCCCGACGGAGCCCGATGGATTTGGGTTTGAAGGGTTTGAAGTCACAGGTTCGCAGATGCTGCTGCCCTGTTCTGTGTGACACGGAGTCATCCCTCTTTCTTCCTTCTGTGTGAATCCAGGGACGCATTAGTCACACTCTCAGGCTTTCTTGGAATGTTTGTAGCGCCGTCGCGCTCCTCTTTCTTCCTTCAGCATCACCTATCACCATGATCCTGTTTCCCTTTCCCGCTTTTTGTGCACTTGTCACCATTTCCCATTTTTCTCCTATCTGCCCTTGTCTATAGTCCTCACCCCTGCAAACTCCACCCCCCCCCCCCCCCATCATTTCAGTCTCCTCCGCCCTAACTCTTTGGCCCCGTCCACCCTCCCCATTCCCTTGTTTCTCCCTCCTTTGACTGTTGCCCCCTCCGCTGTGAAAGGAAGAATGCCTAAGAGAAATGCTTTGTTAATCACACAGTTGTCATGGTGAACCCAGCAATGCCCGAGAAATTCCTTGTGGGTGGGGACAAGGGGTAAGGTCCCTTTTGTGGAGGGAAGATGGGGGAGGGAAGGCACATAAAGTTCTAAAGAACAACCCCCCCCCTTCCACTGAAGGATGTAAGGCTTCCCTCGGACCTGTGTTGTTGCTGGACACACCAACCTGTCAAGTAATACTTTCACTCTCAGGTGTGACACCTCCGAGGCTGGGGGGGGGGGGGGGGGTTCAGACCGATCTCAGAAAGATCTTTGATTTGCAACACGGATGCTCTCGCCCGGTGTCCAATTTCCTGCCGTTCTCCAACAGGAAAACATCTTCCCGCGGGCCCCCACTCCTTCGCGCTTGGCTGCGTTAAAGTTCTGGATGAGCTGAGGTGGGGTGGGGTGGGGGTGGGGGGTGACATCATCTACGTATTAGGAGTGGAAGTGGTGTTGGGGATTAGAAATGGTGCATCGCTGGGGTGAGACGTTGTGGTGCTCGCATATATCTCACCATTGTCTTGCATTGTCCTCACCGCCTGGCAACAATAGGAGTTGGCTCTGCTGTCTGGACACCCCCCATACACACACACACACACACACACACACACACACACACACTACCTTCTGTCCACTTGTTGGACGCTTGCTCACCAGCTTGTTCTTCATCCATGATTTACCCCATTTACTGTCCAGCCTGTTGCAGACACCCATCACATCTACTAGTAGCAATTCCCCATAAATCGTAGTTATCAAGCCAAGGAGACTTTCACACTCTTTGGCAGTAAAATGTGAGCTTTTTTCAACCAGTTTTCAGTTGGATTTCATTGCACCACATTTGTTTATACCTGAACTGCCCACAGTCCACTCCAGGACCTTCTTTGGTCACATTTAGGCAGATCCTGGATCATTCGGAGTATCTGACACGATGCCTTAAAGGCTCCATATTTACACTTACAAAGACTAGACTAAGACCAGTGCGTCCACCTCTGTGATACATTGTGCTCAGTTAGGTTGGAACAAAGCCAGTGATTTTACAGTGACCTGGCTCCATATGCTTCAACGCTCAAACTGTCAGCGCTGGCTGCGGGTGAGAGGTGCAGCTGGCAAAGGCGGCGAACCGCCGTGTGCAGGGTTTCCAGATGTTTTGTCACTGTCTAATCTGTATTAACGATGACAGGAGGGCATCGGGCTAACGAGGGGGACGGTTTTCTCACGCACTGCTGCAAGGATGTGATTGTGCTTCAATGTTTCCACTAGATGCAGGTGGATTCTTTTCTTCAGCATAAGAAGCAGCCGATCAAATTATTGTTACTGCAAATTAGCTTTGAGCTGCTGCTCGTGGACAACAAAGCTGCCGTTGTGCTGCTAAATGCCCAGCCTTCAAGATCTATATAATAAAGATCGGTATGTTTGAATAAAGGTCCCACACTTGGACACGTCCCTGCATGCTAATGGGCCTTTACTGCTGCTGCGACTGCAGTTTTCCTTTTTGATATGCAAATGCTCTGATTGGGAAGAGTTCAGGTCCTTTTCTCTGGCGCTGAAAGCCGACGCACTGAGGGCGAAGAATGTGCGGAATGCCCTTTTCTGGTGGGTTTTTCAGATACAGCAGAAAAGTGTCATTGGGCAACGTTGAGACAGGATCGGCAAACAAGTGTGTCCTGCCTCCCTGCAACACAGTCACCCAATCCACCCCCATCCACCCACACCCACCCCCCCACTGAATGGAGAAATCGGGAAGGGGATTAAGGGTCTGCTCTGACTCCTCGGGATGTGAAATCCTCGGGCCGACGCTCCGCTGCACCAGCAGATTTCATTATTGACTTTGCAGGCAGTAAAGGACAGAACTGGCTCTGTTATTCCAACCTTCTTCTATTGTCGAGGTCTGACAGAACTTTAAAAATATCCGCCGTCGATATGTGTTTCATAGTGTCTATTTTTGTCGACACGCGCGAATGCACACGTGGTGAATTGTTAAATCAACATTATGTTGATTGATTTAATGTTCCCTCCCGGATGTAATGCTGCTTGGATAACAGCAAATCTGCTGCGTAGGAGGTAGAGCCGTCCGTCCGTCCTTCCGTCCGTTCCCTCCTCCGAAAGTGTGATTTGCGAGCAGCTTTTCTGTTGTAAACGAGTGGTTGGCAGCGGCTGGCCGTGTTCTTGGGGAAGCAAGCGGCAGTTCATCTAAACCGGACCACAATCCTTCTTCTGTGCGCTCTAAAAGGCTGCAGCTTTACCTCTCACGCATGAATCAAGCCGTTCATGTCTCTGGTGATCAGTGGAACTCAAAGATTCTGACAGCAAACAGAATGAAGTTAGCTTAAATGAAAGGGAATATGAGCAGCTTAATCTAGCAGTGATTATATTTTAAACACAGACACAGAGCGCCAGCAGACCATCCTCCCTCATATCAGCCCTCTTTACCATGTTTACTCTCTTACTGGGATTTTGATTGGACCTCAGCTTGATGAGGGTGGTGCTGGAACTCCAGCCGTGACGTTCTAATAGAACACACGTGTGTTCTGTTGTAGTGGTGGAACTGTTGCGGTTCCACCCACCCTCTTTCATTTCATTAGCACGACTGTTTGGTCGGGGGGGGCTTGTTTGCAGGTCACAGCACCTGAACCTGTAGGTTTGGTCTCAAACCAGTAATAAACCTGTCAGGTTAGGGCGGCACAACTAATCTCTGAGAGCCGGGAGGGGAAGGAAAAAGGAAATGAAAGAGCTCGTAATTAATGTGCTTCGAGGTTGTTCCAAGGACAGAGTATTTCATTTAAAGTGAGGTGTGTGCTGTTGTTGACCCACAGGGACTGTCCTCCCATGGAGGGGGGGGGGGGGGGGGGGGGGGGGTGATTCTGTGTCTGTCCGTGACCTTGTAAGGCCTCAGTGCTGGGGTGTTCCTTCAAGATGTCGAGTCGCAACCCCCCCCCCTCCCCCAAAAAAGTCACTAATTAATGAATGTTTTCTGCTGTATTAATTTCCCGTCATTTTATTCCATTATCAGAGATCATTTGTACACGTTATTAAAAAGGACGGCTTGCATCTAGTTTGATTATAGATTCTCACATATTCCCACAACAGCTCACACCAACGTAACAGGCAACTTAAAATTATTTTCCCCTCAGAGGAATTTGAGCATTTGGCAATTCTTGCTGGATTATGTTGGATAAATACGGTCTGACCAGTTCAAGAGGGAGGTGGCGTAAAGCCGGCCGGGGTTTCGTAAACTGGTTTGTGTGCAGGTGACATCATCATCGTCATGGAAATGAAAATCAATATGGTTTCTAAATGTTTAACGGTGAATTGAACGGGAGCCGTGACGGAAGCTTGCGGAACACATTTCACTGCGGCAAATTTTATTTGTCAGCCAAACAAAACCTCATTTTGTCCTAACCGCCTTCTGTCTGTCGACATCCGCTCGCACGGGCCTACGGTAAAGCCCCCTCCGCACGTGTGCTGTTATCCCGACCTTTTCAGGGTCCTTAGCCGCCCGATCGGACAAAAGCTGCTGCTTTCGCGCTTTGATGTCGCAGGAAATCGGCTGAGAAGTGAATAGCATTAGTGAGTTTTCTCTTCATCTCATAAGAGCATTTTAAATCAGAATTCTTGTGGGTAAACACAAGCCCTGAACCCACCAAACCAAGCCAGAAATCTGACAGAAGGACCCCCCCTCCCCGTGTGTTCATGTCTAAATACAGCCATGTTTGCAGACCTGCTCCCTGGTCGGCAGCTGTCGATGCTGTGAACTCCAAAGATCCGGTCCTTCACCCTCCAAAGCGATGGATAATTCATGATCTCCTTATGGATCTCTGGAATCCGACGGCGGGGGTGCGCTCTTTGATGTGCTGGATCCCCAGTGTGGGCTTCTCATACGGATGCCCAACAGCTAAGAAGGGCTCTATTCGACCCCATTACCTTCTTACCCAGAGGTTCCCCCCGACATGACACACTTGTGCAGGGACACACGGTCGGATCCACTCCAGATCGCAGAATTAACACGCTCGATTGTGGTAACGGCGGCACCATTAGACATGTGATGAATGGCTGTTCTAGAGCGCCGTTTGACTGGCTTATTGAGCGGCCTTCTGCTGTCACGATGATCGATGGTATTTTTATGGTGTCCCCGCCGTTCCCTTGCTCATAAAACCCGTTTTATTGCCCCGGTGACGTGTTGATTTTTGCATGTTGCACCTTTATTTTTCTGCATTAACACATTAAAAACCACCATGAATTATTGAGACTCTGTTTAACTGCAGGACATTCCCATCCCCTTAACCTTGTCCCTCATGTCAGTGGTTAATAAAATGGATTGTATTTTAATGTATTGAATATATTGTATTGTCCTTATGACTAAATAAATGACTCCTGATGGAAATTTCTGCGGAATTCGAGAGTTTCCATAATGAGACCACCATCCGGGTGTTCTTGCAGCTCCAGGGAAAATGGAATGCTGCTGCAGCATATCGCACAGCCATCCTTTCTGTCACTCTTTGATTTAAAAAAAATCCCAGTATGACCATTAAGGACAGAGAGGACGGCGGAAGACAATTGGGAAGCTGTGTCAGGAGCTGACGCTCACAGGGAGAGGCCTGGGGAGGCTGTCGGGGCCACTGCGGGTGATGTCTCTGTCCTCGGCTATTTGCTCGCACGGCCCTTCTGATCTTTATTCACCATGACTTTGTTGACATTTTCTGGGATTCAACTGGGAGATTTGATGGCTTTTTGTTGTCTAATTAGGCCAGTCTCACCGATTTGTTCTTTACGACTTTTTCTCTCTCTCAGCATCCCGTTAACCCCCCCGAGGATCCAAACCGGGATCCATACAGGGTTGGAGCCTTTCCTATCCCATCCTAACCATCCTAACCACAATCTTTATTTTATCCTACTCTTTCATTATTAGCAGATTACCTGCACATACGTACCCTTTAAATCAGGTAAACTAACCTTTAACCTACAGGATCTGTGATCCACTTGTTTACACTTTTTATTTACACATTTATTTTAATTTTCTTGCGTGTGAGGAAACCTCTGCTCTTCACTGTATAGATCTCACATACCCATATGCATAAACACACACGGTCACACTGTGTGTGTTTAATCTTTTCCCTGGCGCCACTTCCTAACTGAGAGCATTCCTGGCACCCAGAGGCCCAGAGAAGGTCGGACTCCGGGCTCAAAACAGCGTCACACTTCAGAGCTGGCACCTTGTTAGCAACCAAGCATCCCGCTTTCCGTCCTTTTTGGCCCACAATGAACCACTCACCCCTCCTCTCTTTAGCGAAGGATCCTTCCGTGGAGAATGACCTCTTTGAGAGATGGTCTGGGTCCTTTGAGGGCGGATTCTCCTCGCACTCAGTTTCCCAGCGCTGCATCTTCATCTGGACCTCTGCCCGAGCTCCCATCCAAGAATGTGAATTGGCCGAGGACATAATTAAGGAGATGTGTGTCCTGATATGTGGTCTAACCTTTAAGTGCCCCCTGTTCTCTTTGAACTGTGTGGTTTTCCCTCTTTTTCTCGCTAATGCTACAGTATAGGATGTTAATATGCAAACATGACACTTTTGGTTTTTTTTTTAGTAAATTTATGATCTATTTTTGATCATTTCCACTCTCACAAAGCCCCGATTGGGTCCTGCCGCAGCACCTGAAGCTCACCCTCCTGCTCACCCTCCTGGTTCCGAGGTGCTGCCCCGAACGATCACAAAGATCCTTGTTGAGTGTCTGAGAAGCGCGTTTGGGTGCCAGTTTGTTGTCCTTTGTTGGGAAGTGTCCCTCCTTTGTCCCCCTGTGGCGTGCTGCGTGTGCTTTCCTGCGTACGCAGGTGTGTGGTGAGTGTGAGGGAGAGTGTGTTTACAGTAAAGTGTGAACAGAAGATGCCCCCATGCTTTGATCCCCCCCCACTTCCTCTACTAAGGCCCTGTATTATTACAGTGCTGGAACCACTTGACTGAAAGCAGAGGGATTAAAGCCGTGTCAAACATGCTTCTCTGTCTCATTTCCTCTAGGACCCCCAGCCCCACCCCTCCTCACCCTCACCCTCACCCCCCCTCCTCGACCCCTCCCTCCCTTGGCACCATGTGTTTAAACTTGTCCTGTGCCAGAACACTGATCTGGTAACACTGGGCAGTGCGGTTGTTTGTGTGAGTTGTGCTCGCAGGTTCTGCTCTCTGGCCGGCGTCCAGACAGCCCAAACAAAGCGTCCGATTGATCGCTCTGGAGGGAGAGGCCGAGTGTGTTTTCACGACACGTTCAATTTGATTGGGCTTGTTTTATTTTTGCTCTGGGGCGATGCAGAAACCTGTAGGTCAGCGGGGAGATGGAGGGCTGGGGAAACGGTGCCTGGAATCTCTCCATGACCCCAAAGTGACACTTTAGATAAACAAGATAACAAAATCTCAATTCTCAGGCTCAAATGATGCAGCTGGTCCCTGCATTGCTGTAAAAGTGTTTCTCCTCTGGTCAGGTTATTATTAGCACGTTAGCATTCGCACTTAGCAGAGCTATTTCTATATTTTGTGGCCCTCACAAACTGGAGTTCTTGCTGTTACCAGAACTTCATGCTTTTACGATAAAGCCAGACATAAAACAGTCGGGCGAGCTGCTGTCAAAACAGGATGATCTGAGAAAAAAGCTGCAATCTAAAGCTTCCAGTATTGCATGTATAATGAATTAGTACTCAGCCTTGGTTGGGAAAACGGGCGTGAAATTGCTGAGTAGAAACTTGGAATGTATTGAAAAAGTAAAGGAATAAACACGCACTTGTTCCGCTCTATTTGGGGGATGTTTGCTCCGTGAGAAAGAAAAGAAGAAACACTTCTTATACCAGCAAACAATTGTCCGTTCAATCTGAGACACTGGCGCCTTTTTTGGGGGGGCACCTAGCGCTTTGCCCTCACCATCACGGAGGCTGCGATCGACTGCAGGAACGTGCACGTCCATCTGTCCCGCCGTCACCGTCGCCGCCGCGGCACCGAGCGGTGGGTGAGGAGGAAAACATCCTGTCATCTAGACTCCGACGATTCTGCCAAAACCTCGAACGCAGGCCTCACGACCGCAGCGACTTGGTTTTAAGGTTGACATTAGACTTGGACTTGGGTTAAAGCTAACGGCCAGGGGTGGGGAATGCATCCCATCAGGGGTTGTTTATACACAGCACATTCATGGGACCTTCACTTTAATCACCATAATCAAGGAGGTTCAGAACCATCACAATGTAGCTTAAGTTCCACAAACCTTGTGGAACGGGAAGAAACGTCTTTAATATAATATCTTTTTTCCTACAGATGGCGTCCACTCAGTGTCGGCCCAGTGCCTTCTCCAGGTCACCATCATCACTGATGAGATGCTGTCCAACAGCATCACGCTGCGGCTCGCCAACACCTCCCAGGAGCAGTTCCTGTCCCTGCTGCTGGCTCAGTTCCTGGACGGCGTGGCCCGCGTCCTCTCAGCCTCCCGCGAAGACGTGGTCATCTTTAACATCCAAGACGACACGGACGTCAGCGCCCGCATCCTCAACGTCAGCCTGTCCGTGGCCGTGCCCGTGTTTGCCGAGGCGCGTCCGCAGCCCCGAGGTCTCGGCCACGGGGGCGATCAGCCCGGGAGAGGGGCGGACACCGGAGTGGGGGAGTACTTCGGCTCGGAGGAGCTCCAGGAGAGGCTGTACCTGAACCGCAGCCTGCTGACTAAGATCTCCTCCCAGGAAGTCCTCCCTTTCGACGACAACATCTGCCTCCGCGAGCCGTGCGAGAACTACATGAAGTGTGTGTCCGTGCTGAAGTTTGACAGCTTGGCGCCGTTTGTCACCTCGGACACCATCCTCTTCAGACCCATCCATCCCATCGCCGGGCTGCGCTGCCGCTGTCCGACCGGCTTCACTGGAGACTACTGCGAGACGGAGATCGACCTCTGCTACTCAAAGCCCTGCGGAGCTCACGGCGTGTGTCGGAGCAGAGAGGGGGGGTACACCTGCGAGTGCCTCGAGGACTACACAGGTAAGAGCATCGGCTAAAGCTAAAGCTAAATGAGTTTTGCGCTCATTTAATCACGCAAAGGTTAAAGCAGGCACTGGGAACACAAAGCAGAAGATTAAACGGTCACGTTATGTTGGGTTAACTTCCCGCCTGACTGTGTTTCCTGTTCACACGCTCACTGTTAGCTAGGCTAATCCCATAGGATCATTATAAGAAGCAGTACTTCAGGAATACAGCCGCAAGAAAAGAGGTTGTAGACACACCGCACCACCACCGTAGACGTGCACCATCCGTGTCTTTCCGTGGTTTGAGTCACCTGTACACCTGCACGAGTCCCTTTAAGGCTCCGAGCAGCCTGTGTCCCTCACCACAGAGGGACAGGCCTGGGTTCGCATTTACTAGCAACGCAGTGGTGAATATGATGGCGTCTGTTAAATGTTGGGGTTATGTTTCGCACACAGATCTACGAACCTCCTCACCGAGGCTTTTAACAAGCTTCTTCTGAAGTCGACCGTTATTTTTCCGAGGACTATCGCTGAGTAGGATAATGAAAAGGAAATGATTAATTATAGATGAGTGGAGGTGCAGATGGAGAGGGTCCTCTGGCTGTAAGAAGCCCTCTGGTTGAAACAACACACATTAGAAGACCGCAGAGCAAAAAGCCGAGAGGACAGAAACTTTTATTAACGGGGTCTAATTTATTACTGTTGGCTGCAGAATTGTGTCGGTGCTGCAGAAACTGGGCCCCGAAAATTATTTGCATCATCAAAGCGTTTTACAGCGAAGGAAGCGCAAATGAATCCTGCTCATTTAAACAGTGTGATTATTTGTGTAGATCCTTTGGCCTCTTAAAGGGGTCAAACTGGGTCCGAATTGTTGCACTAGGAACTAAGTGCACGTGAGTATTTTTGCATCCTTTAGGTCCTTTAGCTAGGACGATCTGACAATGCGTTTGGGTTCTCGGTAAGGACATTACTCTCCTCACCCCTCAAACAGTGAGTTCACCCCCCCTCTCATTTCCACTGCGCTGTCACACGAGCCAGAAACGCAGATCATGTGGGATGGCGGCCCAGAGTCCAGGCTAAGTGGCACTTAGATATTCCTCCACCCGGCCGTGGGCGGCGCAGCCGCTGCGCAGGAGCTTTTACCGCGAGGGAGAGACGGGCAGCGAGCGTGTGAGTGGGAAAAGTGGGCGTATTTTCACCTACAGCGGCGGCGCTCAGCAGCAACCCCATTAATCAGCATCAGTAGCGGGGGGGCGTGGGGGGGGGAGTGGGGCTGGAACCTGCCAGACCTTTCAGCTCACACTGAATATAGTTCTCAAATTGATGATATGAGCTGAATCCTGCTCAAACAGAGTCGTTCAGTTTTGGTCTGATTTATTTTCCTCGCTTGATCTGTAACCTGCTGTGGGGCTGTCAGCCTGTGGGAGAGTGTGTGTGAGCGTGCTGTGAACGTGTGTGTGTGTGTGTTAATATGTGAGTTGGACGTGAATCTCTTTGCGCCTGCTAATGTGTGTGTGAGAGCGTTGGACCGTAGGCGTAGCCAGGTGGTAGCAGGAGAAAAAGCTGTTCTTTTAATCAGGAGGTGGCGGATTTCTTTTATTTTCAGAGCTCCGGTCATTTCTCCATGTTAAATCTTCAGATTTGAACCCAGCTGAGTAGATCCAGTGTGTTGTGTTCACCTCTGCAGTCCCGACGCGGCGCTCAGCTCTCCCGAGCCGCGTGTTGTTGGCGCTGGAGTCTGGAGGGATCCACTCACTCGACTGTTTCCATCTGTTGCCTAGCAGCACGCACACACCTGTCCAGGTTCAGCCTCTCTCGGGATGTTCTGCACAGCAGTTTGTACCCAGGTTTCGGGTTCACAGGCAGGTTCAGATGTGTAGACAGGACAAAGCGGCCCTGTTTCAACGCTGATCAGCGTATTCTGTAGAATTGTGACCATGAGCACATCGTCTGTAGCGACCCCCCCCCCCCCCCCCCATCAATAACTTTATTTCTCCCAGCAGCTGTCACACGAGTACACGGGGGCAGCAGATTGTCTTCAGGTGACAGGATACTGTTACGCTCCATTTGTCCCCGTAGAAAGAGACACTGAGACGCGTTTTAAAGTTTCATCACAACGCTTAAAGTTGTCAGTGATGTAATCCAAAATGCGGTTTGTTCTGGATCGTTCTCAAAGAGATGCTGAAAAGTTTCCAGCGACTCTCTGGGCTCCAGCTTCTAATCTTTTTACCCAGTTTTTTTCTCTTTTCCAAACATTTTAAATATGGTTGTTTTCAGCCGTGTGAGGATGAATGAAAATGACACAATCAGCACGTTTCGCAACAATTGGGGGGGGCTGTGTGTTTTGTGTGTCGGTGTTACAGTCGCGACGCAGAACGCCGGGGCGTTCTTCCACGCCTCCGACAAATTCCAGCTCGAACATGGGAGGAAGCTCGGTCTCGCCTGAGCGGGCGCCGTGTGGCGAGCTGGCCCGCAGGGCCCCCCCGGGGACGCGTCTGCTCCCCTGTAGGTCGGCTTCAGCCATCGTTCACACCCCACCCTCGCACCTCGGCACACGCAGGAGTCCGATAACATTCATCACTCATTGGTTGTTTGTTATGCTTGTTCGGTACATTTTCCTCTGAAATCTGTTTTTTTCTTTAATATTTATTAAAGAGATTATATTTATTTTGCCCCAGGAAATTTTCCACCTCACATTTTCTCGCTTTACATTTAAATGCGGCTCAGCCTGCCCCTGGGGGGGGGGGGGGGAGGGGTTAGACATGCTGATGTTGGCAGCGTGGAGGTGGAGATATTGAAAGTGATGAATATAAAGCTGTTGGTCGCCGCCTGTTTTGTCGCGCCTCATTCGCCGGGTCTGCTGAGTCGGCGGCTGAGCCCGACCTCTGGAGGCCAGAGGCCTGCTGCTCGCCGCCATCACGCCCCTCATCCGTCTCTCTCTCCGTCCACAGGTGAGCACTGCGAGCTGTCCGCCCGCTCTGGCCGGTGCGCCCCGGGCGTCTGCAAGAACGGCGGCACCTGCGTCAACCTCCTGGTCGGGGGGTTCAAGTGCGAGTGCCCGTCGAGCGGCTATGAGAAGCCTTACTGCGAGATGACCACCCGTAACTTCCCGCCGCACTCCTTCCTGACTTTCAAGGGGCTCCGCCAGCGCTTCCATTTCACCCTCTCTCTCACGTAAGCACCTCGCCCCCACCTGGGTCGCCTGCACCGAGCCTTTGCCTTTGAGTGATTCACATCCGCCTCCTCTGCGCGCACGTCCTTCAGCGATCGTCCGCACTCCCACCTCACATTTATGTAACAGTAATGGCGTTTGATAGCTGTAATGGGCTTCTCCAACAACATTGATCTTCTGCAGGTTATCAGAGTGCACTTCAGGGGTGCTAAACACAGAAATGCTGCTCAGTAGCAGCCGACATTAGCGCTGTGAGTGCAGGCAGGGGCGTGAACGTCAGGTAGAAGGTGAGCAGAAGGTCCTGAGGGTTTATGCTGGGGGGGGTGTTAATCCTGCCGCCACCAGTGAATCTGATCTTATTATAGGGTCTCTGGTTGCTTTGAGGATTGAGTTGACGCTTTTGCTGGATCCGCACAGAAAAGGATGACTGACTTGTTTTTCTCTGCAGATGTATTTTGAATGTAATTTGATGTCATTATTCCACGGGTGTGACGTCCTTCTAAACTACTGCAGCGTGCACACTAACGGAGAACATCTGTCCTTGGAATGTGAACTTGTCCAAGAAAAACCCCACCAAAACGCTGCTTCAATGGCAGTGATCCCTCTTTCCCATCAGATTAAACAAATAAGATCCACTCCGTTAATCTGGGAGCTCTGCAGTCGCTTCTGGATGAGATTTAGGTTGTTGTCACACACAGACAGGCGACGGCTCCTCATGCTTTCAGTGCTCATGTTAAGCTACGCTAAGCTACGCTGAGCTAATGTAAGCGGCTTCTCACTTAATTATTCTACTCAGAGAGTAAAAACTGTGGAATAAAGAAAGAAAAGAACCAATGGAGGGAAATTAAAAGTATCACTTGCTTGGGTTGGTTTTTTAAAAAGGGAGGATGACGTCATGTTCTACCTCCTAAAATCAGCGAACATTTTGGATTGAAGGTGATTTTTACATTTTCGGGGGTAACCACAGAGCCTCCGCGTGGGTCAGTGATAAACAACCTGCATTCCATTGGATATCTGTCACAAGTGACGGCAGATGCCCCTGCCAGGTGCCATCAGAGGGCAAATGTACAGTCATTGTGTTGTATTCGCTGTGAAACCTGTCACCTTAGAAGGGTCTGACAATCACAATGACTGCCAGTGAAAATAATATTCCCCTTGTGCGCTTTATTGACCCGGCCCTTCTTTAAGCCAGGTTCAGGTGACAAGGGTGGTTTTTTTGATGGGAACTGCTCAGACCAGTTTTGAAAGTGGTCTACATTTCACCAAGAGGTCACAGAAGCTGTGAAGTAGCTGCTGTGTAAACGGCGAAGCGTTACCTGAGCTTCCACTGATCGGGTTCTCCCAGAAAGAGCTTCTTTTATGACCGAGTGGGTCTGGTTCCCTCGGAGTCGGGGCTCCACCGCAGCCCGGACCGAGATTTCAGGAACACGGCTCATTATGGGAAGCGCCGCCAAAGTCCTCCTGATCTCGGCTGTGCTAGCAGGCCAGGGGAGCGAATTCTAATGCTAAGATGCTAACAGACCCACGCTGCGTATTATAAACGCTCCAAATGTTCAGAATCTGTTCATTTTCATCATCCACCATTTTGTTCCTAGATCGTCCAGTTTTTCACACTCACCTTAGCAAAACTCACGATTTATGCTCCTCTGCTCCAACCCTGGAACGCGTGCTCCATATTGGAAATGTGCCATTACTATAAAAACACAGGAGCGCGTCAATAAGAGGCTCTTTCCCCCCCGGACGTGGCGTGCAGTGCGTGTCAGCGGAGCGTGACACAGTTTCCTACATACGGGCAGACTGGTTGTTATTTTAACTGATGGGGGACTAATGTGTCATGCAGGGATGCCAGTTGAGTCAGGAATTAGCTCCGCTTGATTACTCTCTTAGTTCGGAGGGCTCAAGGGGGCGACGTTGGAGGAGCCCTTTCAGAGGGGGGGTAATAGACTGTAAATCCCAGTTGGCCCCCAGTGTTTTTTTTTACTGATACAGCAGAGCCATCCGACAGCTGGGTCTGCGTCCCGTCTCCTCTGTTATCGTCAGCTGGAGCGTCTACGTTCTCTTCCCGTCGAGGTCATGGTTATCAGGAGTTTTTCCTCAGTAAGCAGGTCAGCGGGACCGTGGCCCCCGGCTCCTCGGCGGCGCAGGCGTACAGCACAAACGGCATCCATGATGAGCGACCTCAGGCTTGACCGCGTCTTTCAGAAACGTCTTAGCTGAATTTGGATCAACGTATCCCACCGGGATAACGGTGACCCCCGTTTGTGGCTCGTTCACCTGTGAAATGGATCTTAATTCTGATATTTGGGGCCCGACTGTCTTTATCCCTGTCAGATCGGTGATGATGCAGCCGTGGTAGACCACGTGATCCCAGCCCAGAGGACGGAGGACGGGCATCTGGGCCGTGCAGATGTATTGAAACGTACATTTACTGTACATGAATAAGCGGCCGCTGTGGCCACGCCGGGATTCTGACGTTAAATTGATTTTGAAACCGCTGCCTCGATGCGTCCCTCGTTGGGATAATGGATTTCCTCCATTCAGACGGGCTGGCAGCGCCCCAGTTTTCTATCGAAGCGTTGTTTATTCGTGGATGGAGGATCTCTGCAGCCCTCCCTCTACTTTCTCTCCGGGCGACTCTGCCTTGTGTTCCAGATTAACCCCGTTATCCGTGCAGTGATCTTTGTAATAGCTCGGCATTGTTATCAAAATCTCCGGCCCTTTTTTTTCCGTTTTTCTTCCTCTTTTCGCAGTAGAAAGTAACACCTCGCGTATTACCGCAGTAATGGGAGCGCCCCTTTGTGACAGGGACGCAATGCGTGAATGAGGAAGGAAGTATAGATCTATTTAAATGGGTCAACCATGAGCTCGGCCTCCTTTCCTCCAGCGCCCCACGAAGGCGGAGGGTTCAATTCCCGTTTTCAGAGTAGATTCATGTGGCGCTGAATCTATTTCCATGTCTTTTGTTTAGATTTGCTACCAAGGAGCCGAACGGCCTGCTGCTCTACAACGGCCGCTTCAATGAGAAACATGACTTCATCGCCATGGAAATCATCGAGGAGCAGATTCAGCTCACCTACTCCGCAGGTAGGACGGTCGTCCCCGGAACGGCGTCAGAATCACACTTCCAAGATTCAAGAGTACTTTATTGATCCCTTTAGGGGGTGTCCATCAGGGAAAATTAGCAAAAATTAGCATTCCTCCGGCTTTGCTGAGGTATTTGCCCATTTGACTCTTCCTCAGGTGAGACCAAGACCACGGTCTCGCCGCACATCGCCGGCGGCGTGAGCGACGGGCAGTGGCACGTGGTGGAGGTGCATTACTACAACAAGGTACGATCTGGAGCGGGGAGTCGGAAGGCTGGCTGAGCTGGAAGTGAGCCAAGCCGACTCTGACCCAGCGAGGTCACGGGATGACTGACAGACACGTGTTTTTCCTGACGCGCTCAGACCCGAGCGGCTATGTTTTCATTAACCCCGTTGTTCCGTGAGAACGTGGCGACTCCATCGGCGGAGGAATGTTCCGTCCGTGTTTTCCCAGCCGGGAATGTCGCATTTCACCCCAGTGAGGAAGTCGCTTTGCTTCAGAGAGGGGTTGCCAGGCAACGCCCCCCCCCCGCTGCTCGAGCGTTTTGCCAGCGATGACACTTGCTGTGTCAGATTGTTGCCAAAGTCACGGCGACGCGGGGACTTTAGTGAAAAATTAAGACGGGATCAAAGCAGGGAGACGACTGTAGATTCCCAGTGATTCCCAGAAGCCAAGTCCACCTCCACGCTGCCCCCGTCCCAGCCGCTCCAGCTCTCCTGGAACCGTTGAGGTACAAGCGCGGCTCCTCCCACTGGAGGTATCCCGCGGTGGCCCACTCCGACCCGTCCCTGTCCGCAGGGGGTGGGGCAGAATGTGGTGGGGAGGGGGGCATTCTGGATTAAAATGTGGCTTTCAGGATGGCGGGGGACTGTGGAGAATGGCAATGACCGCTGCCTTTGTGTTGGGCTCCGCTTCCTTTGGGATCACGGGCAGTGAATGATGCGGCCCCGGGGAAGGTGCCCCCCACTCTCTGTTCTCCAGCGAGGACAGAAGAGTGAAGCAGGAGAGCAGCGAAGAAAAGACGGGAGAAGTATTGACTCTGGCTTTGAACGGGGACGCCGCGCTTCATGGCCGAGCCCTCTTGTTGCTATGGTTTTTCCAGTCAATCTTCGACCCCCATATTTATGCCGCCTGTCCATCTGTGCTCACCCTCTGGCCGCCAACTCATATTCCCATAATGCCCCCGCCGGGGCGCGCGAGAGCAGCGTTTGATGCGGCCCTGAGCAAATATGTGCGCTCCGATCAGCGCTGACAGGACGGGGTTTTGTCCGGCAGAAGGTGCTCTGACAGACGCTCATTATTGGGGAGTCAACAGCCGTGACTGATGACAGCAGAGGTCAGCGGAGGGAGCGTCCAATCTGGAGCGATGCCGGTTTCACAGCATTCACCGCGGAGGGAAACGCCGCCGAGCTAAACAGCATGTGGGGCGATTCCGCATTCGCCCATTCGGCGCAGCTTGTTTGCTCGTTTCATCATCAACAAATTTGTAACGAATTCGCTTTAGGAGGCAGCAAAGACGTCAAAGGCACTTTCAGCGTCTGCTTAACATTTTAGTTTTCCTGTGGGAAAAACCGGCCCTGCTGTCGGGGATGAGGACTTTATTCCCTCACCTGAGCTGCAGACCCAGGAGGAGTTTGACGTGCTTGATAATGACAGCATGACTGAATAGCATTTAAATATCGTGACAAATATTAGCAGGTCGGCTATTAAGTGCGGCTCCTCTGAGGATGAACCGTGATGCTGTTTGTTACACGCTCGTCCAGCTTCTTCAGACTGGAGGGAGATTTCATGACGGGAGGTCAGGAGGAGGATAAATCCCTGGGGGAGAGACGCTGGACAGTTGGAGAGTGGGGGGGGGGGGCTCGTTCGTAATTCAGTTCAGAGACAGAAGATCTATGGTTTGAACGGTGACAGCGAAGTGAGATAAAAGGGCTGTGCAGCTGGAAGGAGGATGGATGGAAACAGATGATTTGCCTGGTGACCACCTTCAAATGTTAGCATGTGTGGAAAATAAACACAGAACTTTTCTGTTTCACTTAGCTGATATCAGCAGAGCAAAATGCTAAATTATAAATGGGAAAATAAGGAAGTATGAGCGCAAGAAATAGGTCAATGCGGCTTCTGCGAGTTGGATTGGACGCATGCGCATGTTAGCTTGCTAGTTTTAGCACATCTGAAGCTACATTTAGGGCTGTTATTGGGCCAGACCTGAGTGACTATCTCTTGAGTTAATATTAGACAGAAAAGATGGCGCTTCGTGACTGCATGGCTCCACGGTGGACGTCACCAATTCATAATCACAACACGCTGGCTCAATATCTGTTTTCTATCCATCATCACTAAGCCGCCTCTCGCTGTCAGCCGCTGCTCATGCAGACAAGCTAATTCCTGCCTAAATCCCGTCTCACCAGCTGACACCTCAGCCAAGGCCTGCAGGTCTGAGGAGGGACGGTCCCTTCTCTGCTCTTCAGCTGGCAGCACCAGCTTGAACCTGCACCAGGGGTTAACATGAGCCCCGAGTGACCTCCAGGAAACCGGGAGGCTTGAAAAGAAGTCCTGACCTTTTATTGACAGGCTCATGATTTTCTCTCCCGAAGACCCCTCCCTCTTTTAGTGTCCCCCCATTGTTTTTTCGGACAATGAAAAAGCTCCTTTGTTGACAGCAGCGATGTCCTGTGGAGAGATACCTCTTCTACTGTGTGTGTGTGTGTGTGTGTGTGTGTGTGTGCATGGTAAACAGCTAAACATTGGCTGAGAGTCTTTATTGCTTTATAGATGAATCCTTTGTTAAATGGGGCAGAATTGATAGCAGCATAACAGTCTTGCAGTGGATCCTATTTATAAGGTTTGCATGACAAAACCGCTTCTGTAGTCTTAAAAATAGCAGCCCTGACTGAGCCGTTTCCAGGTTTTCTGATGGTTTCTTACATCACCACAGGCCTGGAGGAAACAACTCTCTTTTGTCCAAGTCAAAATATTGTCTCTCTCTGTCCACTTTTCTTAAAATCCATAAATAAGGATTATTGTTGGGTCTGTCTGTCGCGCCACAGCCGATCCTCAACCAGGCCGGTCTGCCGCAGGGCCCCTCGGACCAGAAGGTCGTGGTGGTGACGGTGGACAACTGCGACACCTCCGTTGCCCTCAGGTTCGGCCACGTGATCGGGAACTACACCTGCTCCGCCCAGGGCAGCCAATCAGGCTCTAAAAGGTAAGTTCTGACCCAGAACGCCAATAACACCAGCGTGGCACCACAAACGCGGCAGTTCTGCCTTCTCTTTGCCTCGGCTCATTAATACAGAGTCAACTTGTTTTGAACTTCCACATCTCCAGGCTTTGCACTTTATAGGAGTGTTTATTGGGGGGGGGGGAGTCGGGGGGGGTGACTGCGAAACTGCTTCTGTGATGAATTATTCATTCACACACACACACACACACTAGTCTTAATGATGCAAAGCAACGCGGGCCGGTGTAACTGTTGGTCTCCCCAGATCGCTGGACCTGACCGGGCCCCTGCTCCTCGGAGGGGTTCCGAAGCTCCCCGAGGACTTCCCCGTCCGCCACCGGCAGTTTGTGGGCTGCATGAAGAACCTGCGCGTGGACAACCAGCACGTGGACATGGCCAGCTTCATCGCCAACAACGGCACTCTGCCAGGTGTGTTCTGACCTGGATTCCTTTCCAGATCCTTGGCCCTCGGGTACTGGTTTACTGTGGGAAGCCCGAGAGACTGATGGAGATTATTATTTCAGCTGTTATTACTCATTTATTACCCCCTAATTCACTATTAACAAGCTGTTACTCTCGCCGGGTGCCAGGGTGCTCTGCCAAAAGACATTTCTGCAACAACAACCCGTGTCTGAACGGGGGCACCTGTGTGAACCTCTGGGGCTCCTTCAGCTGCGACTGCCCGCTCGGATTTGGAGGAAATAACTGCGAGAGAGGTGAGAGACCGGGGGGGGCGGTTGGGCTCCTCCGTGTTTGAGGGGCAGAAACTCTGGAATCAACTACAGGAAATGCGCCTAGTGAACAGGATTTGAGTTCATTTGAATCTAGAGCCGCTCGCTGAGGACCCATCCTTAGCTAACGTTTCCCCCTCACATTCTCCAGTGTCTGTTTTTGTTCCACCTGAGCCTCTGCAGCTGTTGTCCCTGCTGATTTATGCTTCACCGCAATTTGAGACGAGGCGCTCGGAATGTGAACAAGCAGCAAAAGAGCGCACCTTTTCACTCTGAGCAGGAAGGGAAATGATCCCAATCAAGGAAACGAGCAGGAAACACACGTACAGCATCTCTGTTATCTGTCACTGGCGCTGTGGGTGATGTAAATAATATTTGGTTTGTCACGAATACTTGGCTCAGTGATACGTGTAAGCGTCCTCCATCAATATGGATGTGTTGTTGTTGCCAGTCAGGTGAACTGAACTCTGACCCACAAATTCAATCCGTATTGGAAGTAAATCGTAGCGGCGGCGCTGAAATGCTGGTGCGGAGAACAGCGCTCTTTATTTACACTTGCTTCCATTGATTGTGTGTGCGCGTGTGTGATGGTTTGAAGGCACGATCGAGTTTTTGAATCAGGCAGAGTGACCTTCATTCGACCCCCTCTCTGTCCACACTGAATGAACTGCGTCTGAATTGATCTGCCGTTAAAGGCCAGTCAGGAATGAAACCGTTTCCACGTCGTGCAGATGAACATTTGTGCAGCTTCGCCTGCATCTTCATCATTCTGCACCGTGAAGCACAAACATCAGATAAACATGGGGGGGGGGCAATAACAGGAGCTCCGCGAGGTCGCTCCCTCTTACGGTCTTTTTTAAAATTTTCATTTTAGTCATGGCTAGCCCGCAACGTTTCCTCGGCAACAGCCTGTTGCAGTGGAACAACATGGCGGCGGTGGCGTCCTCCGTGCCGTGGCACCTGGAGCTGATGCTGCGCACGCGCCAGGCCAGCGCGTTGCTGATGCACATCTCCTCCGGCCTGCGGCACAACCTGACTCTGCAGGTGAGGTGTCTCTCTCACACACACACACACACACACACACACACACACACACACACACACACACACACACACACACACACACACACACACACCTTGAGTCTCATGGTAAAGTTTGATGTTTGATGGCGGTGAAAGTAAAAAAAATAGGGCAGGAATTGTAATTGTGTTCAGAGGATGAGCCAACATTATTTAGAAATTCTTTAAAAATATTCCATATATATATATATATTTTAAAAAGATGGTTTTGAAGTGTATCTTAATTATTTTGGACTCATAATTCTCATTTGTGACGGGCTCCAGAAATGCAGCGGCTCCATCTGCTGACTGTTAGCCGCAGCATTAGTGAATATCAGGGAACTAATCGGACCTGCTGACAATATCTGGGCTATTTTTAATCCTTCAATTTAACTTGTCTAGACTGCCCGTTCAGATCGTCTATTTCCATCCCGCACAGTTGACGTTTACACGTTGACCTTTGCATAAAACAGCGCTCTGTTCTACACGCACCGTTTTCTCTCTTCTCCCTCCTGCCTGTGCAGCTGCGTGATGGGAGTGTTCTGATGGGGCTCCACCGGGGTGAAGATTCAACCCTGTCCCGCCTGGAGGAGGCGCTGGTGAACGACGGCGAGTGGCACCATTTGCAGTTGGATATTAGCAGTCTGGGGGGGCCACTGAGCCACCACAAAGCGGTGCTGTCATTAGATCAGGGACTCTATCTGGTGGGTTCCTGGGTCTCGTGGCCGTCACTATTTCAGCCGCACGGCTGCAGCCTTTAGAGCGCTTTGCTGCACATTTTCAGGCCAGTATGGAGGTGGACGGGAAGCTGCGTGAGTCCAAGTTGAAGACCGTGAGCGTGGGCGGTTTGGCAATGCCTGATGGGAAAATTCTGCATGGCTTCCGTGGATGCATACAGGTCGGTCTTTTTGTTACATTTGACTTAACTCAAACATCAAGTCAATTCAAGTTCAGTTAAATGCTGGTCCGCATTCGGGTCACACAGAGCAGCACCGTCTTCCTGCCGTCCAGCGTTGTTTGCTAGGTGGATTTGTACACAACGATGCATTTCTCTGCAGGGTCTGCGTATCGGGGGGGCTCTGAGTTTGTCTCAGGCCAGGAAGGTGAAGGTGGAGCCGGGCTGCAGCGTGCCAGACCCCTGCAGCTCAAACCCCTGTCCTGCTAACAGCTACTGCAGGGACGACTGGGACAGCCACTCCTGCACTTGCCACGCTGGTCAGTTTGTCACAGAGCAAAAAAATAAATAAATAAAGTCGTGTGAAGATTCGATTTGAACTATTCTAATTTTTTAAAGACACATTTTTTCTGCTTGCTCAGGTGGAGTCTTTGTTTACCCGTGTTTCCCTCCTTTTGACAGGATTCTATGGCAACAGCTGCACCGATGCGTGCTCGCTGAACCCCTGCGAGCACGAATCGGCGTGCACGAGGAAGCTGAGCTCCTCCCGTGGTTACACCTGCGACTGTTCCAGGAACTACTTTGGTCATTACTGCGAGAAAAAGTGAGCGTTTTTTATTTTTTTTTTAATAAAAAGCTGTGTGCTGACAGTAGCTGGTGGCTCCTTCATTAGTCACTAATCACTGCAGCCTTACCTAAAACACGCACCTGTGTGTCCACAGGACCGACCTTCCGTGTCCCAGAGGCCAGTGGGGTCACAAGACCTGTGGCCCCTGTAACTGCCAGACGCACAAGGGCTTCGATTTTGACTGCAACAAGACGAGCGGAGAGTGTCGGTGTAAGGTGAGAACTGCTGTACCAAACAGAGCAGTAACGTCTTTATCATTTAATTCCATTTTATTCTAAATTTCGCCTGGAAGCACTAAAACCTGAGATGAGTGTTTAAAGTGCAAAAGCTTGAAAATGTTAAAGAATCCGTCGCCGAACTCTGGGATGCATAACTCCCATCAACGAGCCCTTCCTCTCCGTTGGTATCCAGGACAACCACTACCATCCCGAGGGCAGCGACGGCTGTCTGCTGTGCGACTGTTACCCGCTCGGCTCCTTCTCCAGAGCGTGCGACCGTGACAGCGGCCAGTGCCAGTGCAAGCCCGGCGTGATCGGACGCCAGTGCGACCGCTGCGACAACCCCTTCGCCGAGGTCTCCGCTAATGGTTGCGAAGGTCAGAACGCACGCGCTGGAGTCGCCCGCTCGTCGGACTTGTTACACTTGTGCAATAAATAATTTAGCGCGTCCTCACCTCCTCCCTCCCTTCTCTCAGTAATCTATGACAGCTGCCCCCAGGCCATCGAGGCTGGGATCTGGTGGCCCAGGACTAAGTTTGGTCTCCCCGCAGCGGTGTCCTGTCCTAGGGGAACCCTCGGTACGATAAGGTTTTCATTTACCCAGACAGATCATCAAATTACCATATTATAATGGCGACATATGCAATTTGCCTCAAGCCTTCTCTCAGCTGCAGCCTCATGCAATCACTCCCCCCACCTCTTTCCCCAGGCACGGCCATCCGGCACTGCGACGAGCACAAGGGCTGGCTGCCCCCCAATCTCTTCAACTGCACCTCCACCACCTTCAGCAAGCTCAAGATCCTGGTGTGTCACCCTTCCTGAGACCCACGAGCCCTCATTAGACATGATCCTCACAAATGTCTGCACGCGTGATCGCGGCGGAATCATCACATCCGTTAAGATTCACCGTGCATATTCATGTGATAATTACCAAATGTCAGAGGATTTCATTAGAATTTGGGTAAAGGTCAAGATGTTTGACCCTGAAATGTCAGGCCTCATAGAGGAACTCCTGAAAATGTCAGGGCAACAAACAACCCCAGTGCGATCCAACCTCGCGCTCCCTTACGTCTTTGCGAGCTCATCTTTTACTCTTCCCTTTCTCCAGTCGGACAAATTTGACCATAATGCGTCGCTCCTGGATTCTGGCCGCGTCCAGCAGGCCGCGGCCATGTTGGCCAACGCCACCCTGCACACAGAGAAGTACTACGGCAGCGATGTGAAAGTGGCGTATCGCCTCATGGAGAGTCTGCTGCAGCACGAGAGCAACCAGCAGGGCTTCAACCTCACAGCCACGCAGGACGTGCACTTCACCGAGGTGACACCCGACACGCAAACATGACGACAATCTAACACCTCAGTACTCTGTGGATGCTGTGGTGACCTAATCTGGCTTGTAACCAGAACCGGTCCCGCAGCTTCCTGCCACCTCCTACAGCACCCCCCCCCCCCCCCCCATCCTCTCTGTCATCCTGTCACACCGACCTCGCGCTGTCTCCTGACAGAATCTGGTCCGCGTGAGCAGCGCCATCCTGTCTCCAGACACACGGCCACACTGGGAGCTCATCCAGCACTCTGAGGGCGGCACGGCGGCGCTGCTGCGCCGTTTCGAGGAGTACACCAACACGCTGGCGCAGAACATGAGGAAGACCTACCTCAGCCCGTTCACCTTCGTCACGCCGCACTTAGGTGAGCCTGAAGCGCAATGCGGGACATGCTAAACATCATAGGCTGTGCTCGGCTGAAGGCAACATCGTGAGTGAAAGAAGTGAGTCAGGGGAAAAGAAGGAATGAATTAAAGAGCGAGAGAATATTTGTCCTGAATCCAGCAAAATCTGGCTGCTTCGATCCAGCTAATGTTGCCACATTACTGAGAACGTGAAGCAAAAATATCCTGAATTATAATCATGAGACGTGCGGTTTCCTTCTGCAGTCATCTCTGTCGACCGCCTTAAAAAGCTGAATTTCGCCGGTGCCAGGCTCCCGCGGTACCAGTCGCTGCGGGGCCCCCGGCCCGCTGACCTGGAAACAACCGTCACTCTGCCGGACTCCGTCTTCCAGCCACCTGTGGACACCAAAGGCCACAGACACTTGGACGTGTTCCCGGACTCCTCGTCGAGGAACCGCTCAACCGTTAGAAAGAGGCGTCACCCGGAAGACGACCAGCAGGACGCCATCGCCAGTGTGATGATATTCTACAGCCTGGCGTCGCTCTTACCAGAGAGCTACGATTCCGACAAGAGGAGCCTGCGGTAAGCACTCCAGCGGTGCTGGAATAGGAATCATTCTGTGCGACTGATGCAGATGTTTAACATCTGCGTGCTCTCGTCATCGCCAGCGTGCCGAAGCGCCCGGTCATCAACACGCCGGTGGTCAGCATCGCCGTACACGATAACGACAGACTGCTGCAGCACAATCTGGACAAACCCATCACCCTGCAGTTCCGCCTTGTCACCACTGAGGAGCGCTCTAAACCCATCTGCGTCCTCTGGAATCACACCATCCTGTGAGCAGACGACCCCAGAATCTGACCCAGAATCCAACCATGGTTTTCCTCACCTCCTCTCTGTTTAATGACCACAGCGGCGGGAAGGGCGGCTGGTCGGCGAAAGGCTGCGAGGTGGTTTTCCGAAACAGCACCCACATCAGCTGCCAGTGTTATCACATGACCAGCTTCGCCGTGCTCATGGATGTCTCCAGGAGGGAGGTGAGAGGCGGCGAGCGCACGCACACGTTGACAATGAAGCGACACGCGGGTGCTCTGGTTTTACTCTGGTTGTTCTTGTGACATCAGAACGGGGAGATTCTGCCGATTAAACTCCTGACATGGAGCACGGTCGGTGTGACGCTGGGCTTCCTCTTCCTCACCATCGTCTTCCTCCTCTGCCTGAGGGCCATGAAGTGCAACAAGACCAGCATAATTAACAACGGAGGGATGGCACTCTTCCTCTCTGAGCTCATCTTCATCCTGGGAATTAACCAGGCCGACAACCCAGTAATGAGCCCCCACACACACATTTATTTTATTCATCACTTTTTAAGAAGCACATTTGTGTTTTTATCCATCACCAGACCCTTAAAAGCCAATAAAATCCATTTTTGCCTCCCTTCCCGTGCAGTTTTTGTGCACCATCGTGGCCATCCTGCTGCACTTCTTCTACCTCTGCACGTTCTCCTGGCTCTTCCTGGAGGGGCTGCACATCTACCGCATGGTCAGCGAAGTGCGAGACATCAACTACGGCCCGATGAGGTTCTACTACCTGATTGGCTGGGGGGTGCCCGCCTTCATCACAGGTGTGAGACCATATTTGTTTGTTTTCTTTGATCAGCAACATGCGGAGTACACTATTTAAACAACGTAACCAGGTTAAGGTTAATTTACTCGTCAGTCCAGATCCTTCCTCTACCAATCTGACCATCTTTTGATCTCCCACCAGAGGGCGCTGTTATCTCCCAGTAGCCTCTTAACAGTCAAACAGTCACTATTGTTGCCTAGTTATTCAATCCCATGATGGTCAAACAGCAGCTCTTCATTTTTAACTTTGAAATAACAGCACCCTCATTGAATGCACCCACGGCCTTTCCGAGAGGTGTGATTGCACAACAAGCGTGTGCATTGTGACAGTGCTGGGAAGAAATAAATCAGGGCAGAATTTATACGTTTCCTTGTAGTGCTGGTGTTTTTTCTCCAGGCAGCTCCGGAAGAGTGACTTCCCAAAATTAGGGAACGGTTTCAGTTGTATGTTACATAAACGAATAAACACGCTGGGATCTGTGGTGCCGTTATCTGATGCCACCGTGCGTCTGCTTCTGATGGTTTTCAGGTTTGGCGGTGGGACTGGACCCTGAAGGCTACGGGAACCCGGACTACTGTTGGCTGTCCGTGTACGACACTCTGATCTGGAGCTTTGCAGGACCCGTCGCCATAGCGGTGTCGGTGAGTCAGTGCTGATGGTGAATCTTCTCTGGTCTTTTGTGGGCAGTGATGGTCTAAATATTATGTCCCACAGATGAACATCTTCCTGTACGTCCTGTCGTCGCGGGCGTCCTGCTCGCCCCGACTCCACAGCCTGGAGAAGGAGCCTCACGTGTGAGTGAGAAAGGTCAAACTGGAACAGGAAATGAGCGGCGGTGTCAGTTAAATCATCCCCACCCTGTCCTCCATGTTCTGCAGCTCGGGCCTGAAGACCGCCGGTGGCGTCCTCTTCCTGGTCTCAGTCACCTGTTTCCTGGCTCTCCTCTCCGTCAACAGCGACATCATCGTCTTCCACTACCTGTTCGCTGGCTTCAACTGTCTCCAGGTGAGCTCTGCGCCTCCCCCTGGAGCCACCCCTGACCCCTCTCCATCCTGACATCCTTTCTTCCTCCATCCGACCCCCCCAGGGACCGTTAGTCTTCTTCTTTCGAGTTGTCTTCAATAAGGAGGCCAGGAGTGCCATGAAGTACTGCTGCGGCCGCAAGCGCCCGGACCACATGATCAAGTCCAAGGCTTCGGTGAGTCCATCAAGGAAAAACGGATTCCTGTTCTATTTGAGGTGTTTCTTCTCGGATGTTCTTGATATCTCCTCCCCTCGTCTTCAGGGTTATAAATGCAACACACACTACGCCGACGGCCAGTTGTACCACCTTCCGTTCGGAGACTCCAGCGCGTCCCTGAACGGCACCATGCAGAGCGGGAAGAGCCAGCAGAGCTACGTGCCATTTCTCCTGAGGTGAGACGAAAAGCTCCCGTCGTCGTACAGTCGCGAGAGGAGCGCCGTCAACCCGCTTTTTGTCTCTGTCCTTTCAGGGACGAGGGCTTGAACAGCAGCCAGGCGCACATCGCCCTGAACGACCACGCCTCGCTCTTCCACGAAACCAAGGAGCAGCTGGACGGTAGTGGGATTCCTGATTTAGCGGGAAGGCTGCGATCATTACAGCATGGACAACATCTCCTGTCTCCATGTATAGAGTCGGACTCGGACAGCGATCTGTCTCTAGAGGACGACCAGAGCGGTTCCTACGCCTCCACGCACTCCTCCGACAGCGAGGATGAGGAAGGCCCGCTCCCTCCTGAGGAATCCTGGGAGAACCTGGCATCCAATTCAGGAAAGCGGCCGCACCCACAAGGTAGAGGTGCCCATGTGGTGGACTTTAACCGTGGACGTGAATCTGATACTTGGACATAGGATCTGTTTAGACAACAGGATGTTCTGGCCCACAGATACAGAAAATGGCAACGGCGAACTCACAGGTCCAGACCGATTGAAGCCCGACGTTCCGAACCGCTCAGATTCAGGTCTCGGACACAACGCTCGCGTGTTCTCAGACAGCAGGACGCAGGACAGCCTGGCGCTGCTGCTGCCGGGTCTGCCGAGCCTCGGCGCCCCCCCCCACAAAGGTAAACTTCAGCCACGCCGATGCAGATTTGAAACGATCCCAACTTCTCTTCATTAAGACGCCACTTCTGGGTCCAATGCAGGCATCCTGAAGAAGAAGCAGCTGTCTCCCATCGTAGAGAGGAACTGTCCCAGCCGCGTCCACAAGCACCCCTGCGGGGACGCCCCCGGCTCCCCGCAGGGGTCCTCCTCCAGCGAAGGCCGTGCGAAAACCAGCCTGCCCGAGCCGTTGAACGGCGTGGCTTTGACCATCAAGGCGGGGACGGTGGACGGCGACTCGTCGGGGTCAGAGTGAGTATTGACGACAGCGTAGCACGCTGGAAAAGTCCCGTTTGTCCGCGTGTCCAGTGTCTCGTCTCTGCGTCTCAGGAATCATTCAGCTCAGCCGCCTGTGTTCAAAGATGTGTCGTTTTCATTGGTCGTGCTCCGTCTCATTCCCATCGATCGCTCTCACACGTTGGTCTCTGACCAACTGAAGGCAGCAGCCATCCTGCAGGGGTCGGACTCACACTGTCGGACCCAGAAGAAATCATTTCCTCTCTTTAATCTGAATGGTGACGCTAAAATCAGGCGGTTTAATGCGGATTTTGGAATCTGAATTCATTTAACTTTAACCTTAATATACTTAATGAGCCTATCCCTCTGAATTGTCTGTATTTGCACGAGTCCGTGCACGCCACTGCAGGTGGGTCACGAGTATATAGGAAACCAAAGATTATTTAGATCGGGAAAATAATCCCTTTGCTAATTGATTGTCTTTGCCTTCTCTCTTCCAAAACTAACCACAGATTTTTATTCTTTAATTTTATCCCATGAAGCTTTGATCCTCATTGACTCGGGGTCACTGTCTTCAGATTGGTGCCTCAGTTTATCATCAATCATCTCTGTGTGTCTCTGTGTTTGTCTGTGTGTGTGTGTGTGTGTGTGTGTGTCTGTGTGCGTGTTGCACCACCTCACGCACGTTTATTTCTTTTATTGTTTTCTCGTGTCTCTCCACATCCATCTCTGACTCCTCTCCATCCGTCCCGAACTCGGCCGACCGCTCCATGATGCAACGCCCTGTTTTCCCAGCAGCCACTGCAACAGCACCATGTGACCACGTTGACGGACAGATGCGTGTGTGTGCGCGTGCGAGCAACTAATTGAGCCTACGCCTCCTCATCAGCGACTGCTAATCACGGGGATCTGGACTCCTTTTTTAGAAGAAACGTGGAAGAATGAGGAACTTCCCGGGACAAAGCGCATATCTGTGGAAATGTGTGTGTGTGTGTGTGTGTGCGTGTGTGTGTGTGTGTGTGTGTGTGTGTGTGTGCGCGTGTGCACGTGTGCCAAACCTCAGGAGTCACTGCACTGACCCAGGCGAACACACACTGACAGAATGAGTCTCATTCTCCCTTTAAACAAATCATTTTTGTTTACTTGAAGCAATGCACTTTTTTTTAAGGAATTGACGGCGCCGGTGTGTCAGCGCTGGGATTAATATTATCTTTTTTTTGTAGAGTTTGTCGTCATTTTTTTTTTCATTCCAGGATATGTGAAGACGCTTTTGGACGGGCAATCTAGCTGTAGACTTGTCAACATTCAGGGAAATTCCTTTATTCCGGACAGGAACTCCTGTCCCACGTCTTCCTGATTTTGTGTGAGTGACTGTAGACGCCGGGCCGCCAACAGATGCAGAGACTCCCTCCGAGATGATGCAGAGCGCCTGTTGCTGCTCGTTACTGGACAATTTAAGACATAAAGAAGAAGCTCATTCTTCAGGAGTGTTTCCAGATTAAAACGGAATCTGCATGTAAAGACCAGAAGACTTTTTGATAAATCTTGTTTTGTAAATGACTGAGAGCCAACGATTTATAGACTTTTAAAGCTCATTTTCACCCCCCCCCCCAAGGCCGAACGCATTCACTCATCAACTAAAACAGCTGTATTTTGTAGATTAGCTCAAGAGGTGTTGCCATCTGTAAATTCTGTGTAAAACTGTTGTTGAGACTCCTCGAGGTGTTTAACTGTACAGTGACCTGTAAATGAACGAGGACATATCTTTAAAGTAAATGTGTAAAACTCTTTGGATACCTTTTTTCATCAGCTCCGTGTATTTCATGTAAAATCGTCGACGCCATGAGGACTAACACTAGCAGGTCGATCACGTCAGCTTTGGTCTCAACACGTGTTTTTTCCCTCTGATGCCCCTCTTTTTAATGATTAAAACTGTTTTCTACCATTTCTGCCTGTTTTTGTGGATTTTGTGACTTTCAGGCGTAAATATGCCTTTTTAAACTGTGCAAGTTTCATTTTGAATTATTTTGACTTATTTTCCATAAATCTACATTAATTAGAGGCTTTTCTGTCCTCTTTCACCACCACACACACACAACCAGTGTGCTTTAATTATTAGGATACATCAGGTGTCAATTACAGACACATTAAATCACAAGGATAACAACTATTTAAAGCTTTACAAAGAACCACCCCCCCCCCCCACAACAATCATGACAATTATTTGCTGTAACAGATCTTTTATTTTAAAAAAGGATGTATTGTACAGATTCAGATGTGTTCTATTTAAATACAGTCTAAAATTAATCTTATCTATATTTTTCATAATACTGACAATGGACTATTTTTTAAAACAATCTGTATCTAGATACCAAATAGTGATTAGCCCAACGATAGCATTCTGTACTGAGTTTGTATACAAATACACGGAGCACAAACATAAAAAAGCCCAAAACTTCTGGTCTCGACTCCTCATAAATAATGTAAATCCAACAACGCCGGAATGTTCCAACTATACCGTTCATAAATACACGACAGTTCACTGTCACACAGTGTTAGTGGCGCTGGGGGGGGGTTCAGCTGGAGTCCTCGAGGCTGCTGCTCTTCTGCTCCGAGCCGCAGCACAGACGGACCATCATGCTTTGCAGGCTGGGCTCCACGATTCCAAGCAGGGGCCTCTGGGAAGGGTCGCCGTTCCAGCAGGCCTCCATCAGCTGCCAGCACTCCTCGTCGAAGCAGGGCAGCCGCTCGGGTCTGGCTCCTGGACGGCGGGACAGCAGCCGTTACCAGCCGGCAACCAGCTGGAGAGCAAATCTGAAGGCGCAATCACCCCTCACCTTTTTTGACGTTGTTCCAGAGCTGGTCCTTGCTGGAGCATTTCTCAAAGGCTTCTGGGAGTTTGACCGAACCGGCGCAGAGGTACCAGAAGAGGATCCCGAAAGCATAAACATCCACAGAGTTATCGTACTTCCCTGTGAGAAAGAAGGCGGTTTGGAATAACGGCACTGTGACGGGATGATGAGAGGAGAACAGACCCCTGTGATCAAGTGGAGCGCACCGGTGAACAGCTCCGGGGCCATGTGTATGGGCGTCCCCACGATGCTGCCGGACATCATGGCCTCTGGTTTACAGAAGCCCAGGTCAGTTATCTTCGCACGGTTTTGTTTGTCCAACTGCATCCGGCAGAACGAGGTCATAAAGCAATTTATATGGATAAAGAACATATTTAGTAATAATTAGTCTTATTTGTGCTCTCCCTACTGACGTGGTTCTGGTTTTTGGACTCACCAGAACGTTCTTCAGCTTAATGTCTCGGTGTAGGAGGCCCTGATTGTGCAGGAAGCGGATCCCCTCCACCACATCCAGAGCGATCTGAAGCCGCTCCTGAAGCGATAACCCAGCCTGGGGGGAAGGGGGGGGGCAGAAAAGGCTAGATCAGCTGGAAGCCGTGGACGAGCCTTGCGAGACTCATGTGAGTGCGGGTGTTTTTACGGCAGGGCCACCCCACCTTCAGGCCTGTGTACAGGTCTCTGTGCAGCCGCTCCATGATGAGCAGCACGGCGATGCTGGAGCCGCCCGCGTAGGTGTGGTCGATCACCGACCCGTGCAGGTCCACCAGTCGCTCATGTTTAGGCAGAGTCCTGAACCAGAGAGAGCAGGAGGGTTCACACGTGTCCAGCGTGACAGCACAATAAGGGCAGCAGGTGGAAACAGTCAAACTACTGGTAGGCTGCCAAAAAATGTGCTCTTAACGTGCACACGAGCAATTACAGTTTAACGCACCGTCGGACACGATCAGCTTGAGTTTGACGTGAAAAACAACCATCTCCCAGCAGCGACGTCGCCGCCTCACCTGGTGTAGTGAAACTCCAACGCCAGGTCGTTCCAGTGTTTGTCGTCAGGCGGCACCACCGACTTTAACGCGCAGGGGTAATGCCCCCCCCAGTTGTCGCAGAGGTACACGACTCCGTACTGGCCCCTGCCCAGCTCTCGGCCGAGCTTCGGCTTTCCTGTCAAACAAAACAAAGCAGGTTGGAAACATATGCGGGCACAATCAACTGCCAACTTTTCAATATTCACCAATCCGGTTTTTTTTTTTTGGTTGAATGACCTGACGTCACACACACATTTGTCTTGTGTGACAACACTGGGAGGATTGAGACGTGAATCACTCACCGTGCAGCAGCACATCCCGGAGGGAGCGGCTCTCCAGGGACAGGCGCGCCAGCCGAGGGGCGTGGTCCTTCCGTACACGCAGCCACAGGTCCTCGGTGCGCTCCAGCCGGCCCGTGTGCCGTTCCTCCAGCTGGAAAAGTCAACACAACGTCAGGTCATGATTCAGAACGCAAGCGTTGATGTATGGTATCATTTCTATATCCACTTTATTACAACCATGATGCGGATGCTTTAAAACTAATTTACTTTCTCTGTCGCGCCGAGTTAAGGACACAGTCCTGATTTGTGACATTATGGGGAGAATTATTCATCATTTACAATTTAGGCAATTCATCATTCTGGACAGATCTAAATCTGTAGTTTTATTTAACTTTATTTTCGCTATTTGCGTTGCAGCACTATTTCTATCGCACCCAAGTCTCAACACAACATGTCTCTCTCTCTCTGACAGGCCACTTTCCCCCCCCCGGACCACATGAACGTCATCAGAATGTCAGAAGGCTCCACGATCGTGGAAGCTGACCTGCACAGGTCGTCTGTCTTGACCTCAGAGTGAACGTGCTCATGAATCAAGTTGATTCAGCCAAAGGTCATGACAAAGTTCCCCCTCTGTATATTTCTTTACCTCACACTGAGCTGAGAAGAAACATTATTTTGGTCAGTCAACTTAATCTCCCTTAATTTAAGTCATGATTTATTTGTAGCAGCACCATTATTTTGACAGTGTGACCTCAACATAAATACAACTGAGCTGTCTGTGCTGCAGACAGGAAGGCATGTGACACAAGTATAATGCTATTAGCTTGACTCCTGCACACAGGCATCAAATACTAGGTCAAAGACGCGACGCACAAAGAAATAAGCGTATTCATTCATTGAAATTTAATTTATATCCTGTTACAATATAGCCACGATAAGATAATCGATCTTTCTGTGGAAGGCCTGTGAGCGGGGAATTGGCCAGCATGGAAATGTGGTCCTTTATGTGATCCACACTGTCCGTCATGTGATGATCGCTGTCACTTGACTGTGTTTGTCAAGGGAGACGCAGACAGAGCTGCAGCTCAGGGGCCTGGATGTCGGGGGACTGGGGACATGTGCGGTTGAGGATCTCTGCGTTGGTTTGCTCCCAGACCAGTGGGCCACACGTGTCTGGGAACCCGTACGACGTCGCTACACCGGGGTTTTATTGGTCTTAAGAAATAAAAGATAAGCATCACCTGTCGCAGGGATGCTGCAAAAGCCTCGTGGGAGCTGTTGAGGCGGGTTCTGAACTGGGAACAGATGCTTCTGGCCAGTTTGGCAGCACTGAGACTTTCGATGGCATCCTGGGCCACTTTTCGTTTCCACTCGGGCGTGATGGCAGGAGGGTTCACAAAGGTTATCCTGTGAATTATCTACAACAAGGGAAGAAACATCCAATCGTTCAGTCTTCCAGATGTCAGCAGGTGGACTGAACCTGCTCTGGCTGCATCCGTCAATGACTGACCTGCTTGATTTGCTCCCAGAAGAGCCTTGTGACAGAAGATCCGGAGTGAAAGGTGACCTCCACGTGATAAGCAGCATTTAATAACTGCATTTGGTGACAGAGTAGGTAAATACACCTCGTACCTCAGCCAGAATACGAGCAGATCCACGCAGCCACTGACCTGTTTCAGGTGGTTGGAGGTGATGTTGTGGACCGACGACTCGATGTGAGACTTCTCCAAGCTGTCGAGGCATCGCTCCAGCGTTCCCACGAAGCTCTCCCTCAGGTAGTCCACCGAGCTGATGAGCTTATTCGCCACTGCCTGATTCAAACGGACCACTATCAGGTCCTGGATCTGGTGGATGCAGGATTTGATCTCTTTCGATGTCACGGGATCTCCGTTAGTTGTCACAATGATGTCTGCAGGAGAAAGAAAACATCTGGTGATCCACCTACACAAGCCCTCCATAGAATAAAAGCCATCTATAAGAAAACAGATCAAATTAAAAAATGACCTGTCTGGGCCCTGACCTGTCTGGGCCCTGAGAGTCCACCATCATCTTTAACTAAAATATATTAAAGACATAATTATTGCTCATTACATTTAAGGTGTTACTGCAAAACAAAGGATGCATGTAATCGCTCTTCTGCAATCAAAGCTAGAAAAAAGTACCAGATGTACATTTGCATTTAAGATCTTCTACACATTTCCCCTTAATTGATGCTTAATCTCAATGGGGGCGTGGGGGTGGGGGTGGGGTGCAGGAGTGTACCCCAGCATTCACACGGTGGTGGGCAGGAATACAGCCACACCTTCATCACATACACTCACACCTAAGGGGCCATTTCTGTTCTGGGACTGTGGGAACCTGAAGTACAACAAGCAAACTCCTAAGAGGAAGAACCGAGCTGAAACCCAGAACCTCCGTCCGCTGGCAGCTGCACCCGGACCTCTGTCCGTGTGTGGTTCTGGTCCGGTGTGCTTCACAACTGACCTGTGAACTCCAGGTTGGCAGCGTCCTCCAGCAGCTGCTCCTTCATGCTGCCCAGCGTCTCCACGATCATGTCCTTCATCTCCTCCTGTTTGCGGTTGGCGATGGCCATGAGGGAGGTGAAGAGTTCGCCCTCTTTCTCACGGGTGTACTCCAGCCTGCGCGGCGTTATCTGCAGGTCTCGCTGCATGTCAAAGGCCTGGAGGCAAACGAGTGAGAGGGGGTGGATGATTATTTTTCCAAGGGCATACTGGGTCAGAACAGCTGGAGACGTGACGGCAAAGACTTTCACATGAGTCTCAAATGTGACCCTTTGATGTTGCAGATGTAGAGCAATCTAATAATGCTGAGGGAGCAAAAAAGAAGGTGGAATAGAGAACTTGTGGGCGTGCAGATCACTCGAGCTTCAGTCTATGGAGCGCACAATAGAACCACTGTGAAGGCGGCAGTGCCTAAAATCAAGCCAGCGCGGCGGCGCGATAGCGTGCGGCACACGTTTCCGCTCAGACGTGAGCAAACCCAACAAGTTCAAATCGGGGAATTTTAAACTAAAGAAAGCTGACAGCGCTGAGAGGCCTCACCTGGTTGATAAACAGATCGAGACAGCGACAATGAAGCCCGTTCAGCAAACTTGCGGCCTCCACCTGCTGGTTTTGTAGCACTTGGCGAGTAAAAGGAACCAGTATCCGGTGAAGCCTTTCAAAGTTCTCACCCAGGACACTCTGGGGCTTTGCACCTGGGGTGGGCATTTGTGTGGGGGCCCCGCAAGAGCAGTTTCCCATTGGGCAGGTGAGGAGGCCGTGGGAGAGGAGCTGCTTCTGGAGCTTGCTCTTATCCTTCTCGAAACGCTGGCCCGGTTCTGACGAGTCTTCTGACAAATTGGGCAGGCGAACAAAACAGATGGGGAAAGACAGAATCTCTTTGACCTTCCAGAGGTCGGCCACTTGCTCCGAGCTGAGGGAGTCCTGGTTGACGGCGTAGAGGACGATGGGGATCGCACTGCGAGTGCAGTCTTCAATCGCTTCCTCGATGGGCTGGACACTCGGACAGGGGACCACCATGACCTTCGCCTCCTGGGGACAGAAGAAAAGGTTATTTCATTTCATCCCTGACGTGCAGCTGGACCTGTCCAAAAGGAAGAGGTGGATGGTCCCCGATGAGGACTCCACAGAATGAACTGAACGTGGCTTTCTCTACAGGTTACACATGCAGATGATATATTACACATCTCAAAACAATCCTGCCTTTGTATCAGCAACGTGGCCCTTTTCTGCAGACACAAGCACAACCCATATTTAAAGAATGACTAATCCCCCCCATTTAAAAACACCCTTTAGAACGGTGTAGTGCTGCACTACCACTGACAGTGATGTGTGTGGAGACCGCGCGTTGTAACCTGGATGGACTTTTTCCAGAGAATTCTAGTGACAGCAGTGATAGGCGTCGCTTAAAAAAACCCGTTTAAAATAACAGCATTAACAAAAACCGTCTTGGAGGCAGCCTGAGAGAGACACGAGGGAGAGGGGAAAATGAGTAAGGGCTACACAAAAGAGACAGTCAGTCCTGTCTCCTAGAAACAAGAGCCCGGCCCGTCTGGGCAGTCTCTTTGGAACAGAGATGGCCTGCAAACATTCGTTCACGGCCAATCAAAAATCGACTGACTCGTTAATACCCCCAGTGCATTCATCTTCCAATAACAAGCTCTAAACACACTCTTTATAGTATACTATTAAGCAATCATTTTGCTTTTCAATGTGTGCATAAAGAAAAAATTAATGCTCGTGTCCGACTGAGAAGACGCAGCTGTTTTGACCATTAGCATAGCTTCAGGGCAGACGCTAATATCACAAGCAAGATGTTCCGAACCATGACAGGACAGAACCGGGACATAAAAGGACCTTTATATATGTTGGAGAAGCAGTCTTAAGCATAGTTAGTGAGCTTCTTCTCATGTGTCGACCTCTAAAACAGGTTGCTGTGATTATTGCAGTTACGTGTGAATACCACAGTGACTGGAGAGATTCTTCAGCTGCGTCCGCTTAAACTAAGCACGTTCTCTATGCAGCTCTCAGTAACAGCCCTGTTTAACTTGTGATCATCAGCATCGTTACCGTCTTTACTCATTTTATTTTGCTAGAAAGTGTTCTGAGAAGTCAGTATGACTGGAATTACTTTCAGTCTTTTCCCTGCACATATAACATGAACATGTATTGATACAGGCGATGCATCCTCAGAACCTTCCCCGTCAGCCAGGACCAGGAAACTGCAGCTAAAATCCACAAAACCGAAACTGGCCAGGCCGAGAAAGCATTTTGTGAACTGGTTGCTGCTGTCTGCAGCACTGCTATGCTGAAAATGCAAAACCCCCGAAGGTGTAACAGCCGGAAGGACCTGTATGCCTCAGAGGCTCAGAGGATCCCTTCAGGATGACAAACTGGTTTACAGAGCACAACAATAGCTGAACTCAAATGGCCGCCACGGCCACAAGTTCCCAATCAGGACTAGATATTAGCAGCCTTCAAGTCCAGTCAGCAGAACTATTATTTCAAAATGAAATAAAATCCACAAGGAACATTACCAGTGCATAATGCATAATGACAAAAGCCAGCCACTTAGTTAGTTAGTTAGTTTTCATTTTCAAGGGGCAGGTTTTCCCATAATTAGACCGATTCAAGCATAAAAACCCTAATTCTCTCTCACACATCAAGTCAGTCTTAAATATGGGCAAACATTTAACAAGGTGCCTTTCAATTCAAACTGATCAAGATTAGCTAAAAATACATTTTAGTCGGGACGCGGACCAGAAAGTCCCGCATTCGGACGTAGCCGTGGCAACCATGTCACAGCAAAGGGGTTGAGTTTTTTTTTTTTTTTTAACATGAGCGAGTCATGTGAATCGCACCAGATCAGTGGCATTACGTAAGGGGGTTGGGCGGGTGGGCCGCTCCGAGGCCAAGCTGGGCCTACTTTCTGCAAATGTGTGATGCTCACTGCACCGGGGGGCTCGTTCTAAATGATACGACACTCATTTCCTCGCGTCGCATGTGATAATGACTATTACGGGCTTAATTTCACAGCGTAAACTTAATGCACCCCTCCATTATACCGCGTCTGTAGCACCAGGATGACGGAAACAACGGGCCAACACTTGTTGGTCTGCATCGCTGTGTGTTTCTTTCAAGAAACGCCTGTAACGGTCAAAGAATGTTGAATGAAGTCTAGCCTGCAAACCACCGAACAAAATGAGAAATAATCAGCTCTTCATGGTAATCTCTTTAAGATCGGAGCACTCAAAGTGGCACCAAGGAGAGAAACAGCACACAGGAATTTGTCATATTTCTGGCGCCATCGATCGTTGCCATTATTAACGGATTAAGTTTGTTTCGTGCATCTAATTTAGCAGGGCATACAGAACTGTGCATTATGGAGTCCAATTATGATGGGAAAACCCAAATAATTAGACCTCAGTTTTATTGTAGCTGTAATGTCAATCATTTGTACTTTTTAACAGGTTCAAGTGGCTGTAAATGCAATCAAACCACAATATATAAATCCTGGTTTTTACATTATACATTTAAAAATGGGACAAGGAAGATGGCGGCTCCAGTGGAACGAGCGCGTGGCCTACCTGTAGCATTGGGTGGTGTAGCGTTATCTCCAACTCGGCTTGCCTGTGAGCCGGATCCTCGCACTCATCCAGGATCTCCAGGTCTTCCCGGGGCACCGTATCCCAGCGGCCACAGTTCGCCACCAGCTGGTGCACCAGCTCGTACTGGCCCGGCAGGGCCAGGCTGAGCCGCGTCTGTTTGCCGTGGGTGAAGCACAACTTCCGCCTCTTGCAGGTGCTACCCTGGCCTCCATGGCAGGCATGTCCAGCTTGAGGGCCCAGAGGCAGCAGCCTCTCCCCCAGGAGGCAGTTGAGGAGCTGGTAGCGGGCAGCGCAGTCCTGTCCCAGCACCAGGATGTACGGGGCCGCTCCGACGGTGTTACGCAGGAACTCTTCTTCGTGGCTGGGAAAGGAGATGCAGCTGAACTGACCTGGAAACAGACAGAGGGCGAAGGGAAAGTGTAATTACCAACATTAAGCCTATTTGCTTGAACGCTCATTCATAGATGGTCTCCGATGACTCAATAACACAAACAGCAGATCACAGCGAGGCAGAAACTCAACTTTTCGAATCTAATTTCGCTTCTTAGGAATTCCCGGGAATTATCCTTCCATTTCCTGAGCTTGTCCCGCTCTGGCACAGACAGAAGAGCCGACTACGTCACCACTGAAATTTCAGAATTAACGCACGGATTCTTTCCTTTCGGGCAGGATCCCCGTTAGTCCGCGACAACAAGCCGACATTCCCGTCAACAGTCGCCCGCGGGCTTACGTGACACATTCACGCCTGCTATTCCAGCTCTCGACACATGATCTACACACTGCAGGCTGTGAAATGGACAAACGCTGCGGATACATCCGTGAAATCTACCGAAATTAGCCAGAACCCACTCGGCTTTGGTCTTAACGCATCATGTGACGCATGCCTGCACACGGATAAGCGGGACCAATGCTTGTATGTGATGAATCCACCCACCAGGTGAGGAAGAGGATTCATTGTTACGGTACATTTGTCCTGACAAGGTTTGGGCTAAATTCCATCATCACGTCGTCGCCGCTTTGACTGTCCCAAATCGCTGTGAAGACATGTGATTATTCTGAAACTGGCTCCTACCACCCAACTCAACGCAAAATAAAAGATTTAAGTATCTATTAAGCACCCAAATCTCAGCATAATGAGGCCACTTAGTCTGCTCATGCTTAAGCGGGAGTGCTTAACCTCTTTTGGGTTCCCCTGACCATAAATAGAGCATTTTTTACACTATACTCTTAGCAGTCATTTGTTCTGTGGCACAACAGTGAAACTGTGTGAGACAATCGGGTCTGGCGGACACAGATGCTGGGACCCGGTTGATGTGCAGCCTTACTTGTCTCCAGAGAAGCCGAATCGGAGCTCAACGTGGAGGATGCACAGGTGTTGCTGTAGTTCTGCCTCATCTCCCGGAAGAACGCGTGGGTCTCCTTCAGGTTCTTCTTCAGCAGCACGGTGTGTTTGTGGTAGCCGTTGAATGCCCTCGTTAGGTCCCGGGCTAAAGGGCTGGATTTCTGGGGTCCATGTCCCTCCATGACCAACAGGTGACGTTGCGATTTGCAAAAAAAAAAAAAGACAGTAAAAAGCCCAGAACTCCCCCCGCAACCGAGCGGTGTCCCGTTCTCGGTCCTCTCCGATGGGTTCGTTTAGTTGGGTCAATGACAGGTTCGCCAGCGAGGCTTTAATTCGACGGGGTTGCGTTTTAACATGGGATTAGCCGCATTACTGCCCAGACTGACCCCACAGTCGCTCGGAACCGTGAACAAGGGCCAAACATTCGTCTTTTCTCGTCCAGACACCGAATCTGTGCAGCATAACTTCTGATGCGGTGCAGAGATGATCGACTTATTACTGCCCCGAGGTGAAATCTGATTAAATCAATGGCGCTAACAGCGTAGCATTAAAAACTCGTTCGGCACTGTTGTGTCCAACTACTTTTTAGGTGACGCTGGCCAAGAACGTCGGAGTGTATTGAAGCAAAGCCGAACAGAACCAAAGCACAGCTGTGTCGACTGTTTGGTGACAATAGTCCGGATTAATGTTTGCACTGCTAGCCAGAAGTCATCTCCCGTCCGTCCTCACCTCGGCCTGGCGCACCAGGCATAGCCTCCGCCTAAATAGTCCGTGTCACCGTCTCACAGCCATACAGAGCCGTGTTTAATCAAGAGATCCCACCTTAATGCACCGGGGGGTGATCACCACAACCCACCGGCTGCTCTCCTGTCGAGACCCCGCGGCGCAAAAGTTTCCCTTAAACTAATTTCGTCCGCGAGTATCCAGCAGACATCTTCGACCCCGGAGAGCGGCGACGGAGCAAACGGTGGATTTTGACCATTTCCTACAGACGCGGCGATGAAGATGAAGCGGAGGGTGAGCGCTGTCCCGGGGCGAGGCGCAACCTAAACAAATCACATCGTTGTTGTGACCCGCGATCAAATCAATGCAAAACAGTGGAGACACAAGCCAGAGGGCGAGAAAAGGGCGGGGTTCGGGCTCGCGCAAAGCCCTCTGGGAAATGTAGGACTATACAGCGCGCTGACATGGACCTGCGTGACCTACTTCGAATTAAGCATTCTATCAAGTTAATTATAAAAAAAAATCGTTCAGTTGGTTGAAGGGATTCAAACACTGACAGTAAATAAATGCATAAAGAGTCTTTTTTTAATTTACAACGTTATAATCTTTCATGAATAAAGTACATCTTGAATCTTGAATTATAATCGAGTGAGAAATGCCAAATCAAGTCACACTCATTGAGGGTAGAATTACAAATAACATAGAAACACCGACTATAACCAGTTATGATCCAAAGTGGGCCCTCAGAAAGTGGTCCAATATCTCAATATCTGTCAAAAGCCATAATGACCAGGAGAGGGAGAGATTCCACAATCTCATGGTCCAGAGGAGTCTTGGTGAGAGAGATGTGCAACAGGAAAATAGGAGATTGGAAAATGTAGCATTAAAAACAACCTCACCGCATCTCAAAATTCTCCATTCTAATCTTTGACCAATACTTGTCTTACTTTTTTTTCTTTTAAGAAAGCACCATGTTTATTGCACTTAAAGCTATCATTTGTTTGGTGGAACAGTTTCATCCATAAATTCATGTAAAAGGCGAGATGTTGAGAGGAACAATTGTTTTTTACATTGAGAAGAAATAACCTTGTGATATACTTTTAATTTTGGAAAAATTATGCAAGGTATGTCAGTACATTAAAACATGTATGAACCAACCTGTTCAAATATACAGATAATTTTTTAAGGGTAATTATAACAGTGAAACAGTTAGATATTATTCTATTATTATTATTATTATTATTAGTAGTAGTAGTAGTAGTAGTAGCAGTAGTAGTATTAGTATTAGTATTATTAGTATTATTTGAATTGTGACGCAGTTCTGTGTCTCCCTCCTCTGGCAGACATATTAAACTACAACTACATTTAAAAAAAAAAAATTTTTTTAAATGTTTTTTTTTAAACTTGAATTTACTGAACCAAATCCTTCCAAGATAATGAACATGCTTGGTATTGCATGAGTAAACAAAACAGTTCGTGAATAGATGCTGGTTCTTCTACGTACGCGGTGTTCCTTGCTTATTATTCAGAAGACTGACTGGCAGCAAGTATGGCTGATGAGGTTGGACGACAATTCCAAATACTTGAAACAGGGGCACAGCCAATTGCGTCAAAGCATCAATTAGGAGCGTACTGAACATTGTCTATGTCTGTTAATCAGCTCCGCTCCTGTGCAGCCTGACCAAGTCTTCCACCAATGGCACTTTATGGCCATTTGTATGACTTTTGAAAAATGTAGCATATTGTGTCATTCCTCCTGTTGCAGCAGGGCAAAATACTGAAATTTAACACTTCACAACAATCCACTAGTCATTTTATGACATATATGTGTTGATTTTGGTACATTGCATTGGATTATATACACGCTGTATAGTGATGAGCAAAGCTCTTACATTATTATCATAAAAAATCTGTAATATTTTTGACTAGAGCTTGTGCAACACTGTGCTGTTGGAAAGTTATGCAATGTTTTTGATTTAAGGATGTTTGCAATGTGGTTGCATTAAAAATATTTGCAATACTTTTGGTGAAACTGTTGTTTGTTTTGTACTTTTTGGTGAGGTTTGTTGAGCTGTTTACTGGATGTTTTGATTCAGAAAAGTAGAGTAAAGTGAATTAAATTAAAGTGCATTCCTCACTAAAATGTCCCCCGTGAAAGAAAGTATAAATATCTTAGTGAGGTTTGAAGTATTTTTACCGTCACTATACTGGTTCTGTTTTTTAGGATGGTTCCTTTTTTGTCTTTGTTTCATCTTATAACAACACCATACAAGACAAATGGGGTAATCATTATAGAAACTACCTGTAACAAGTTTAAATAAAACAATAGAGGAGCTTCATTCCAGTAAACTATTCAAAAAGTAGTTTATGCTGCTAATATCTCTAGACTGTGATAGGTATTTCAAGTATTTGTTATGCTGGATTTCCTGGTTTTCTATGCACATCACCCTGATCTGTGAAGCAACCACTGCAACCGCAGATAATGAACCACTTGAAACCATTTTATCTTCAGTATTTTATAGCTCATTTAAAATTCCCACAATAGAAATGAGGAGTGGACACCCAGTACCAGACATTTCCTGTTACATGTTGTTAGTGGGTGTTAGCAATGCAGTGCAAGTTTTTGGCGTGCCAGTCAGAGGGAAATAACTCAAATAGTTGGATCGAGCCAGACAAAACAGCAAACAATAACGCACTCAGGCATAAACAAGGAAGCAGACCACAAATGATGTAAGCTTCGTTTTAAGCACTACTATTCAAAAAGTATTGATTCCTCATTAATCTACATTTTAAACAAAGACATTATCTCTCTTTTGCTCAAAAAGAAAGATAAGAATTAAGATAAAAAGGGAAAATATTTGGTCAGCCTTTTTAATTCTGATGTCTGTCCGTCCTGCAGCGAAGAGAAAGGAGCCGATCCGAGTGTAGAATGGCCTCCACCATCTTCAGTGAGCATTTCTCCACCACGTCACCCAGCGAGTCCATCAGGGAAACATGACCAAAGTCTCCACCTCACTCTTTTTGGAACGAGAGCTCATATTTCCAATGATGGAACACGGCAGAAAGCACCTGGCTGAATATCTCCACCTCCAAGCTGTCAACCTTTACACCAGCTGGAACAAGGAGATAACCATTTTCAATAAAAGCTCCTCTCATGAACATAATTTCCCATTAGTAGTTGACATAATAAATAAAAAACAAACAAAAAAGCTCAAGTCGAGAAAGAAAATGTTGCTGCTACCTCTTGAAGCGAGTGAATGCTATCTATAAATGAATAAAAAAGTGCATAAACTCCTTCATTTAGAAACTTTATTTTTGTAATTGAAGGCTGTATTGTAATTAAACGTTAAAAGTGTAAGTTGTTTCAAAAAGTATCGTTTGAGACGCCCATTTAGTGGCGCTTGTTTCCATCCAACTGTAGGGGGCGCTGTGGCGGCGAACCAGACGCCTAGAACACGCGCTTCTGCTTTTATACAGTTCGTTAGTTACGTCCTCCGGTGCACACCGATTAGCGTGTCCTAGTTTATATCCCCGAACTTCAGATGAAATTGACCAACAGCTTTCTATTAAAACATAGTTTCGCTAAACAGAAACCAAATCCAGCAAAAACTTAGTCTTGTAAACTTCCCTGAAACATTCCCCGCAGTTCCTGGCACCGTCCCAGAGAGGAATCAAACGCCTCCCTGCTCACCTGAAACGCCCCCCGACGAGTCGGCTGGCGTTTGTGTTCCGGTCCCGGGCCAACAGGAGTCGCACCTGGTGCTGCTGCGGCCAGTCGGTTTCAGCTGGGCCAGGAGAACGGACGCCTTCTTCCCTGTCCAGAATAAACTCGGTCTAACTCTCAGGACATTTTTACGCTATGTTTCCCGAATGGCACAGTTGAACCGAACTTGACCAGAACGCCGAAAAGAGCTCCACGCGAGGTAATGCACGCGCATTCAGACACATACGTCCGAAAATACGCTAAGAGAAAGTAGTGCGCCGGGATGGACGGCGTACATTCCGGCCGGTTCATGGGAAGCCGTCGGTCGTCGTCGGGGGGACTTTTCCCCGGTGATTGCAGAGCCCCGGCCCAGGCTCCCGTGAAGAAGCAGGCGGTGAAGAGACACCACCACAAACACAACCTGAAGCACAGGTACGAGTTCCTGGAAACCCTCGGGAAAGGAACCTACGGCAAAGTGAAGAAAGCCAGGGAAAGGTCCGCCAGGCTGGTGAGTAGAACCCGTCGGACCGATGGTTTTTATCGGTGTTGTCCACCCAACACCAGCACCGGTTGGAATGACCCGTCGGCCACAAAAGTGCGACTATCATGTGGTCTGAGCTCGGGTAACCTGACCAACATTCACCTGGTCACCTAGGGGGAATCACCTGTGTGGTTCTGGAGAGACCAGGTGAACCATTTACCGGAGAGCAAACCTTCAAAATGGGCGAACGCGTGTCTGCCGGTCACGGCACCAGTGGTTGGACCAGTTTCTGTTTGCTCAGGCTCCCATTGCGTTTGTTTTAGGGAGAGCAAAGCTCTCCACGCTTGTTTTCGAAACTCCCGTGAGCTGGAGAGGCAGGTTCCAGACTTTCTTGTGTTCACAAGAATGAAACGATGTCCGAAATGTCCCCGAGTCCTCTTGGTCCCCGCGGGGATGTCCCGCATCTCAGAGACTGGGGGATTTTTAGGGAGCCGAATAAAGAAACTGCAACTAAACTTCCAGGTGCATTCCAGGCTCCGATGGCCTAAAGGAAACCTGTTGGAATTTCCACGGAGATAAGAAACAAACAAGCTGCTTTCAGTTGAACGCTGTCCAGTGTTTCATCGTGGTGTGTGTGTGTGTGTTTGTGTTTGTTTAATCCCCCCCCCCCCCAAAAAAGGCTGGAACGTTTATATCTTCAACACTTTATCAGCAGATGTTTTAATGCATATTTGGGAACATTTTCCATGAAACGACGCACCTTGCAGCGGGTGAGGACTGTCTCTGTTCCAGCTGTTCGACCTTAACCTATCGATAAAGCTTAAATCAAACAGTTTTAATTTTGAAATAAAGGACATGAATGTGAAATGTAGGCGATTTATTCCGATTTTGCTGGACTGAGGGGCCATTGTGCTCCTTCTCTTCGACCTTGGCTCCCTCCCTTCCATTGCGCAGATCCCAGCTGAGTGTGAAATAGTTTTACAGTTTAAAGTGATGATGGCGCGGAACAAACGTGACGGGAACAGAAACCGCGTACGGATAACCCCCACACAGGGGTGCGAACTCATCACCACTGGGCTCGTCGCTTATTTCAGCTATCCAAACAAGTTCAGGAAAGCTTCCCGGAATCAGGAAAACGTGTTTTTCCAACTCCGGTGACCAGGAAGAGACTGCGGTGCCAGACTGTTAGTCACGACAGCAGACAATGGAGAGCGAGACAGATAACGACCATCGCGGTTTTACTCATTTTACCGGCGTCTGCAGCCTCGGGGTGAAGGAGGGAACAGACGATCCCCCACCATCTGGTGCCTCATGGCACCCTCCACTGTTTTGGGCCGACTGATGACGCAATGGGAGCGCAGAGGAATCCCAGGCATGCCAGCCTCAGGGAGACGCAGCAGGAGGACACACATGCACAGTATTCAGATGAACAATGGGCAGATTCTATTCTCATTTAAATCTCCTTAAGGTGCCCACTGACGGCCGGGCTGCAGACAATAGACTGCCCATATCTGACCCAGTGTTCCCTCTCTCTTTCTGGGTGACTGCTCATTGTTGCCCTGCCAGGATGCTTTGTCTGACAGCCCGTTTAATTCCTTAATAACCGAGTGTGACGGCAGTTTTGCTGCTCTCCTTGTCTGTTGTCCCCTTTTCTTGATTTTTAAAAGTCTGCTTTGTGGTTTATGTTTCTCCAGGTTGCCATAAAGTCGATCAGAAAGGAGAAGATCAAGGATGAGCAGGACTTGGTTCACATCCGCAGGGAGATCGAGATCATGTCCACGCTCTGCCACCCGCACATCATCACCATCTACGAAGGTAGCAGCCGCACCAAAAGCAAGACTTTAACGCCCCTGGTGTGTCTGTGCCACGCTGGGAGCCAAACATGATACCTGGGAAAGGACGCCGGTCAATCGGTCTTTGTTTGGGACTCGGCGTTCGGTCACGCAAAGTCTTTTGTGCTGAAGAAGGCAAGGTTACGTAAGCGTGGCTCCTCTGGCGTCCGCGCGCTAATGTGTTGAGCCTTGTGTCTTCCACTGCCCCTCACGCCTGATGAGCTGGCCATCAATCAGAATCCACCTCAGTGCATGTGTTTGTGCAATAAACTCATCCTGGGGCCCCGGGTGTCTTGATCGGAGTCATGGAGGGGTTGGCGAGGACGGAGGGAATCCCTTTTATACCAAATAATGGCTGTTTCTGAATAATCAGCGCGGCTGAAACTGAAATAACGGCTCCTGTTGCTCTGTTTTCTCTTCCAGTCTTTGAAAATAAGGATAAAATCGTAATCGTGATGGAGTACGCCAGCAGAGGGGACCTGTACGACTACATCTGTGACAAGAGGAACATCTCTGAACGGGAGGCCAGGCACTTCTTCAGGCAGATCGTGTCGGCCGTGCACTACTGTCACCAGGTCAGCATTTAGCTAGCGCTAACGCGTCGCTCACAGGAAGCGCAGCCGTGCGTCTGCCACGTCAGACCTGAGCAAACAACAGTCCGCTCAGACTCTGCCGGTTGGTTTTTGTTTGTTTTTCCTGGGTACTGGCACCCCCACAATTACATAATGGGCTGTATTCACCCTCTTGTTCTGAATTGGGGGGGGGGGTGAACAGTTGGTGTGTAGTGAGCTAGCGCCAGGGCTAAAAGCCAGTGCACACAAGAGTGGAAACACTCATGCAAATTGTAATAGGTGTGTGATGGAGCAGCAAGACCACACATCCACACACACACTCCTGATCTAGATCTTTATTCAGTTTAGCTTTTTTAACATCGTATCTGGACAGCAGGGCTTTTATAATGTGCGTGTTTGCCGTGCAGCGTTTACGCAGTGGATTGCCCCGTCATATCTCGCGCTCACCACCTGTTATTTATTGATGGCTGATGCCTTGTTAAATATTTCATCTCCCCCACTGAAATAAGGAAAGAGCCACATAAACTTCAGTTTAATCGCTAACGTGTGGTGATGAATTCCCCGCACCGCCTTCTGACTTCTCCATCGTGTTTAATAAACAAATGAGCTGTGGAAGAATGTGGCCGTACACGAGCCTCCAATCTGGAAAGAAAAACAAATTTAAACTTTGCCCCATTCAAAGGTATGCCCACATGCAGAGCAGAGGACAATGACACGTAGCTGATGTTCTGAGGGGGAGGGAGGTTCCGCGCGCTGAAAAATGTTCCCTTCCTGGGAAAACAAACCCCTTTGTGTAATGTAGACATTATTCCGAAAGGTGGGGAAGAGATGAAGCGGAGGAACCGTCGCTGGGTAGAAAACGGATGAATGATGACTCCTTTTTGTCTTTCTCAGAATGGAATTGTCCACCGGGACCTGAAACTGGAGAATATTTTACTCGATGGCAGCGGGAACGTGAAGGTAAGAGCTGCAGACGGGGGTCGGGGAACTTGTTCGGATGTTGCAGTTGCCCGACGTCCCTCTAATCTGCAGATCGCAGACTTCGGCCTGTCCAACCTTTACCGTGGCGACGAGTACCTGCAGACCTTTTGCGGCAGCCCTCTCTACGCGTCCCCAGAGATCGTCAACGGGCGGCCGTACCGGGGGCCCGAGGTCGACACGTGGTCTCTGGGTGTGCTGTTGTACACGATGGTTCATGGCACCATGCCGTTCGACGGACAGAACCACAAGACCCTGGTGCAGCAGATAAGCACAGGGAACTACAGGAAGCCCAGCAACCCCTCTGGTGAGTCCACCAGCATCTGCGGTCTTCCCGATTTATTCATTTTCCTTCGCTCATTTTGTATCGGCCACTCTCTCGCAGACGCGTGCGGGCTCATCCGGTGGATGCTGATGGTAAATCCTGAGCGCAGAGCCACAATAGAAGAGATTGCAGGGCACTGGTGGCTCAACTGGGGCTACCAGCAGCCGTTACTGGCCGAGCCCAAGCCCAGTCCGGCAGACCACAGCGCCCCTGCGGCCGCCCCGCCCCCGGCGCAGTCCGCCGGCCTGGCCAGTGTCGCCAACTGGCTCCGGCGCACGTCCAGGCCTTTGCTGGAGAACGGCTCCAAGATGCGCTGCCTGCTGCGCTCCCAGGGGGGCGGGGGGGACGTGGTCCGGCAGCGGTCTCTGCGTCGGTCCCGGAAGGAGAACAACGTCTCCCAGACTGTCCACGAGGCGAGCGCAGACGCTCACCCCTCCAAGAGCATCCTGAAGAGACGCAGCAGCGTGAAGCTGAAGGCAGCCGATTTCTCCACCACCTCCAGTTTGGTGGATTTGCCGGCACCAGCCGACGTTCCTTCTGCCGCCGCGTTGCCTCGCAAAGGTATCCTAAAGAAGCCCACAGAGGAGTCGGGGTACTACTCCTCGTCTCCAGAGAACAGCGACTCTGGCCTGACGGCCCAACCAGAGGAGTGTCCTTCAGCGCCCACCTTCAGGAAGGGCATCTTGAAGCGCAACGGGAAGTTTTCTTCGGGCAGACTGCAGGAGTTCGGCTCCCTGGATCAGCTGGCCGCGTCTCTGCCCCGCCCCAGGCCCAGGCCCAGCGGGGCCATCAGCGAGGACAGCATTCTGTCCTCCGAATCCTTCGACCAGCTGGACCTCCCAGACCGTGTCGGACCTCCAACACAACTGGAAAAACCAGCCAAGTCGAGCATGAGAGCATGCGTGTCCGCGGACAATCTTCTGGACATCCAGGAAGACGGGGTCCTGGAGGACGGGCTGATGAGGCCCTGGAGCTGCTACAAGTCCGGAGTGGCCGACAGCGCCTTCTCGATCACAGACTGCGACAACGTGACCGAAGCCTACAAACAGGCCATGGTTCTCCGAGGCCCTGCAGCCAGCTGAGGGCCCGGAGGGCGTGCGGGTGCCTGCTGACCAAAGCGCTTCTCAGTGATTCATTTCAGGAATTCTACTGTACCAAAAAGGGCGACGGCTTCTTGTTATACAGCCGTTTAAAAGAAATTGTGATCATCCTGCGTTCCAGGGCGCAGTAGTTCCACACTGCTGCGGTGGAAACGGGTTCTCAGGAAGATGGAGAGTGCTGCTGCCGGTGTCAACGATGGGTAAAAGCTCCTATTGAAACCAAAATAATGCTAATTTTAAAGAATATCGGCTTGTGGAATGCTTTTCAACACTATAGGAAACGGAAGATATCGTGAATATTGCATTGAAACCTTAGTTTTGGGACACCGGTCACGTTTACGTTTTTAATAGCAGACAGAAGCTCGGGTCAATATTTGGAATTGTACTTTTGTCTTTAGGATTTAGATAAAATGATACCAAAAGACTGATGTTGGATGCTTTCTGTGGTGGGCGACTATCAGCTCTCACAAGGGTTTTATTTCATTTTTGAATATTTACTTGAATAATATTCTGATCATGTGATGTCTGACCTGCAGCGAATAAACATGAATCTCACGCGCTTTAACGACCCTGGACCTTAACCGGATGGTTTAAGTGTGAACGGCGCGGCGGCAAAGCCTTTCTGGTGCGCCCAAAGTCTCTTAACTTGACTGTCTGGCCTTGCATCGGAACATGGAACCGCTGCCTGAAATAGCCCTTTATCAGGTGGAGCAGACGATAACCCGAATGCTTTTCAGCCGTGGTGCACGCTTCTTGTTCGAGGCGGTGCTGCGCGCTGTTTGTTCAGCAAACTTTAACCCCCCCCCAGGTCTTTGTGGGTATTTCGTTTGGCCCAGCATGAGGAATTTAAAGTGCGTTTATAGAGGCAAAGCGGTGATTTCGCCATTTTAAAACTGGATTTTCTTTTTCTTTCGCCGACACGAACATGAATCATTTGTGGACCAGGTGCGTCTCAGAGGGAAAGTGATAGTGTGTTTTCATTTTCTTTGTGCAATCCTGTAAAATTTGTGTGTTTCAGTCTAATTTTTTTTTTTTCATCACCCAGAATTAGTTTGTTCGCTTGTTTTTCCTTTTACAAGACAAAAAAAAACCAACGTTGCCAAAGTGACTGGATTCTCATTCATGTGGCTGTGACCAGCTTTAGGAAATCAATAATAAAAAAACAAAACAAAAGCAAGAACTGGCTCCCGGTTTGTTTGAGAGTTTAATGATTTAAAGAGCGAGATGTCGGTGCCACGCATATAGCTCAGATATCACCTTCCACGGGTTGTCATTCAAACTGCAGAAACATAAGGATGCACAACAGCTGAAGCTGTGGATAAACTGTAAATCTACAAAATGCTAAAATGAGCAGCGATAACAAACAGCACAAACCAGCAGGAGTAACTTAGTACAACGTTCAGAGATAAAGCCCACCCAAGACCACCATTTATGCCTTTAAGGCCCATTTTCACTTTAAGGCCCATTTAGGTGTGTTTCTTGTCTTAGTTCATTCTGAACGCCCCTGGCACGATGGAATATTTCAAGTCAAGGGTCACTGGAGTCTAAGGCCACTCAGGCCACTAACCCTCCTCCAGAAACGAGGGTATCTTCTCTTGCAACAGGCTTCCCAGGTGCTCGTAGCAGAGGAGAATCGAGCTCTGTTTGGAGACACAAAACGGTTCCAGATGCAGGCGCCGACACCAACGCTGACAAGAGCTTGTTTTCTGCCCGCCAGACATTACTCACTGCGTCGGTGGACAAAAGCTTGGCCACAAACTGCAGGACGGGACCGGAGACGTGGGCTCTGTCCGCCAGCTTTAGCTTCCACAGGGCGACGCTCAGGCAGGCGCAGGCGACGGTTGAAGGGAGGAACGCTGAAAACCTGCAATCTGAATTGGAGACACTCGTTATTCAGTCTAAAACTGAGGAGACTCTGAGCTCAAGGTGGCACTCGTGAAGGCACGCCACCATTTTGGACACACCCTGAAGGACAAAGGCGAGGACTTGGTCCTGATAATTGGATCCTACATCCTGACAGGACAACTGCTGAGACCAACAGACATCCGAGCCGCTCCGTCACCTGTCTGAATTGTTTAGAGTCTGTAGTGACTCTGTTTTACAGGCTGCCATGTCATTGTCCAGCTGCCACGGCACCCGAGGACAGCATCCGTGTGGACCGTTGCCTCGGGCAGCATCGCAGAGATTCATGGATGTCGAGCAGCTGAATGGTGGGACGCGGCCCTTTCACAGCAGACAATGCAGGATTACACAAACTCGGCTCCCTGCCTCCAGAACGAAATGCTGACGCGTCGGAATCAAAGATTTTGGCTGCTGATTTTATATTTTTAAATGTATTGTGTTATTGGATTGAAGTTGCATAAGGGTTTCTGGAATAAAGGCATGCGAGAAGGGAAAAAAGAAAGCACATTGCACAGGGGTTGTATTTTTTGGGGGGGAGTAACACCTTGTGTTATGTAACTCACCAGTGGCAGCCAGGGCAACGTAGGAGTGAACATGTCTGCACATATTTGGAAGGTGCTGGGACTGAAAAAAGGGGAGGGCATGAAGGATTGGCTCCAGGAAGTCAGAGGGCACCACAGAGGGTAGACACCAGTCTAACTGGGACACCACTGACAGCTCCCACTGCTGCAACACACATCAATCCCAGTTAAACACACTGGAAAACTACTAAATGTGCTGAAGAATCCAGCTCTAGTGAGGGTTTAATAATGCACAATTACAGCCCAGGTTCCCTAGTTCATACCCTATTTTCTTATTACTAAATGATTGTTACATAAGAGTGTTATAGTGTTATATAAAAGCACACGTTTACCAGGATTTCTGAGACTGGAACCGAGTTGTCTGTGTAGATGCTCAGCTTGCCGGCAGTCAGGTGGACAGAATCTCTCATTTTAGAGGCCAGCAACATGCAAACTGCCCCTAGAAGCTGCAGATCGCTCATCTCAGTGGCAAATCGGCTCAGATAACAGTCCAGGTAAAGCACCGCCTGCGGGAACACCTCCTCTTCACACTGCTGCTCCTCGCACACCTGGAAACCACACGCACACACACACACACACACACACACTCCCATGTGGGATTTAACTGGGTTTTAGGGCCGCTCGAATTACAATGCATACCCGAAACATCCACTCCACCAGGATCCTCCGCATGTACGGCTGGATGTCCCTCTGGACTGTGTCAAAGTAAGGAGACACGGTGCAGGTCTTCTCCATGGCCATCAGGTGCTGCAGGACTCGGGTGTCTCCGGTCACCGAGTGGTCGCTCACCGCCCGGTTCACCACTTCATGCTGAGCTTCATATATTCCTTCTTTAATTTGAAACATGTCCATTGAAGATGGGGCTAAAACCCAGAGTGTAAGAAAAATGTACTAAAATCCACTAGTACTAGTCATCTGCGTTAGCTGCTGGAAAAACCACGCTGATTAGCCGATTAGCTTCATGCTAATTATCCGCTAAGAGACGTTCAAAGACCCGCAAACTTTCACTGTCGGTGAAACTTTAAATACATCTGGAATATAGGTACTTAATATACATTATCAACACAGTTCATAAGATTGTTGGTCTAAAATTATTTAGTTCTTTAGAAAGGGGGGATATAAAAGTGGCACCTGAATTTTTTTAATTATTATTAATAATGCCTACAACATGATACAATTCTTGGAATTTTAATTAATTAATTAATGCCTCAAAACAGCAATTTCAGAGCGCAGACACCAGTCTTTATGTTGATGAATGATCACAAGTTGTACGATATAAAATTTATTTCCTGATCATTTAGTGTGCAAACGCATCCAAGCTGGGCACCACCTCTCAGTTGGTGAGACACTGTCCTTTCTTTGGGGACAACAACATCTTCCTGGACTGGATCAGTCCATTTCAACTGTAACAGGGAGCCCGACTTCAATGTCCCGCGACTCAGAGTTCTGTAGTTCTCTGCGGACCTCGGCAGAGATTTGAGGGTGTGTCTGAATCTTGAGCAGCTCCAGCAGCGCTTCCTTCTGTTCGGAGGCCAGGTCAGCCTTGTAGCGCTGGGCCAGGGTGAGGAAACTCTGATGCCACAGCACAGGAAGCACACGCTTCTCACTGCGGAAAGACAGGAAGTGGGCCACCAAGGCATCCAGGACGCGGAAAGGCAGGGCGTATTTCTTATCAAGCAGGAGGCGCAGAAAAATGCTGTTGGCACCGTTGTATTCCATCTCTGCCAACTTAAGCATCGCGGCACTGAAAGACAAGCGATAGTGTGCGTGTTACACAACCACGTGTTACGCAACCTGTAGTGTTACCGTGCCAACGCCCCTATAATAAAAAAATAAAAACTTTTGTTCTTTGGGCTGAATTTAACAAGCACATGCTGACATGAGTCTGCTGGCGTGTGGCGGTGAAAGGAACCCTCACCTGGAGTGAAGCACAGGAATTGAACACTTTGTGAGAATGCTTCCAATGATGATGGCTTCCCGAAGAGTGCACGTCCCAGATTCACACAAAGGAATCAGAATACCTGCGTGACATGAGGGGAGTCAGATATGACAGAAGGATTCATGCACGGAATTCCATTTAATAGAGAAGACGGGAGAGGAAAGAGGCCAAAAGGTTTTCCAAGCATTTAATTTTATCACACATGAATCTGCTTGAGATTAATCACCTGAATTGTTTCTTCACTGTGTAATTAAGATTTAGTGTGAAACGATCACACGTGATAAATCACCTTTGTGCAAAGGACCTCTCCTAGAACGCATAATTAGTGCTAATTGCTAAAACGCAAACTGCCCTGAGACGTAGAGTTTATGACAACTCTTGAGTAATAACATCTGTCTTTATAAACCTATAAAAACATTTATAGGTATTGTTTGATAAGATGACCTGGAGTTTTGCAGCGTCTTTGTTTTTGCAAGTCAAGAGAACATTATCAGCTGGGGCGGATGTCATCTAATAAAGGCGGTAAATATTTATTATGAATTTTACTTTTAATCCAGCTAAACTTTCAAAAACAATAAACCAAGCCGCATTTTCGGTGAGGTCAGCGGGTGCACAACACGGCCCCCTAGCGGACAAACTCAAAATAGCTGCCTCTTAAAAGATAGGTCAGAAATAATTTGGGGAAAAACAAAATTACCCTAAAATTACGTTTCTCAATTTATGTCTGAATAATAAATAGTACATGACCCAGAGTGTTGCGGTGGCCATTTTAGAATGCGATTTGCAGACACCACTATCTCATACTTGTTAACTGAAAGGACTCACACGTACAAAGTAATGCCTCAGCAAATAAAGTCTTCCCACTGATTTAGTATATCGGTAGCTACTAAAAAGTACATGATTTTTACATGGATCCAGTTAATGTCTCACCTTTGAACCATGCTCCCGGTTTGAACAAGGCCTTCTTCAGAGCGCTGTAAAGATGAAAGTTGAGTCTCTTGTATTCTGCAATATCGTCACGTACTCGAGGCAGCAAAACTAAGTTGTAAAACCGCTGAGCCATCCGTTCTTTCAGATTGGATGAGAAAATTCTGGAACGAAATTGTCAAAACCACTTTTAGAACAGCGAAGGATTTACAAGGGAGTGTTCAAACGTTTGCACGAGAGGGCATCACCGTGTTGCTTGGTACATGGCAGCTGCAGTCCACTTCTCAGGCTCGGTCAGATAGAGAACCTGCTCCCAGTTTGAAAGGGCTGGGATGATTTTAAAGGCCTTCGGTAACTTCCCACTGCGATATTTAGACAGAACCTGAGGCCACATATGAATGTAGGAGAATGAGATTCCACAATCAAGGCCGATGCTGATTTTAATTGGCTGCTGTTTACTGCTCCAGTAGCAATATTTAAAGCTAACGGGCTGTTAGAGGGACTAACATATTTTATCAGTCATATAAAAAATAAACTAGGACAGACAATTCCAGAAGTTTCATAGCATCGCTGATGATGGGTTGACTTCTATCACAGTGCTGTATGTCAGAGAATTCCCTGTCAAAACTCACCTTACTGACACCTCTGTACACCTCTACTACTCTGGGGTCCAGCTGGGGTGCTGGACACCCCGACACCTCGGACATCACCGTTCCCACCTCAGTCTGCTTTTCTGTAATCTTCTCCATGATGATATCTGCCAAAGTCCGCCTGCAGAGAACAGTAATGTGTTTACTTCCTCAGCTTTTCGAGTACTTCAAGGACAACAAATGGTAGAAAAACAAATTGGGGACGACAAAAGGGACAGTAAAGCGATCAAAACCTGTCTGACTTACATTTACTGACAAAATGAATTTACATGCTGATAAAATAGAGGTTTGGGAGGGTAGCTGAGCATTATAAGGACAAACTACGCTCATGTCGCCGGTCTTTTAAGTTAAATCTTTTTAAAAATCTTACCTTACAGGAGGGTTTTTATTCATAAACACCTCAATGGCCTTCTCATCATCAGGGTCTACGACAACCTCAGTGTCACACTCTGCAGCTTCGGTGGTGCCTGCTGCTCCCAGTGAAGGCCATTCCTCATCCGAGTCTGCGTCCTCACCACCGGGGCCTACAGTTCGTTACAAGATTATTCAGGACAGGATACACATACATACATACTGTAAACTGGCTGCAGCCACTGGGTACATCTACAATTTATTCTATCAATGAGGACAAATCTGTAGAAGCAAAGCCATTTTAACCTCAGAAGGGTATTTGCTTGTACAGACAAGCTGCACAATAAAAAAAGTACTGTTCTCCAATAGAAAGTGTGGGATCTGTCCTCTGGTAGTTTATCTGGACATCACTGCTTCCCAGGTAAACACTCAACATGTCGGTTATACTTTTAGATGTGAAACGTTACCGAGAACGGTGACAGGTGTTTTTTTCTTCTCTGGTGCCAGGCCATATTCGGTTTGGAGCTCCTCTTGTTGAATCCGGGCCTGCTGTAAGATCTTGCGTGAGAGACGATCGTCCACATATGTGTCGTCGGCTTCTTCCCGGGTGTCCCGGCTCTTCACACGGCCTCGGTTTCGCACCGAGTCCGCCTGCAGGATCTGGTCAGCTAGCGGCATGGATACGCTCTTCTCCCCTGCGCCGCCCTTTGATTTCTTAACCTTTGGCATCACTGCAAGTTGACAGAAGTGTCAACAAGTTGTTTAATCGACAAGTCTTTTCTAATTACTAGAATTTCCAGGCACTGTAAACAGTCGCTTGGGCAACACGTGCCACCGACCAAGTCAGGAGGAAGTGACGTATTTAACGTCACTTGCTCTCTAAAAATAATAATTGAATAAACAACGACAATAATAAATGTCCTAAGTTGGAAACATTTATATTATTTTAAGCTGTATCCCTTATCAAAATGATTTTCGTATGGTTTAAAAGTTAAATACGCTGTTTTATCTTTGCCGGAAGAACAATTTAACCCGGAAGTAATCAAAATAAAGTCGACTGACTTGGTTCTAAACAATTGTAGAAAAACTAGCAATGGGAGTCACTTGGTGAGGTTATATTTTATTATTTTCTTGTATTTTTCGAATGTTTTAATGTTTATTACGAATTAACGAATTCTTACTTCAAGCAGGAAACTGATTTGCATTCGAAGCTCGTATTCCGATCCAGTAAGCCGAAATGTGGAGATGTATTAGGAAATTGACTATGGCTTTTCTGACTGTACTTTGGTTTTCATCAATTTAGAAGTTTAATCTTGCGTTAAATCGTGTGGCCTGTGTTGTTTTTTGCAGTGTGTGCCAGGTGCCTGTGGCCGAGGGGAAGAGTGTGCAGCAGACAGTAGATCTGCTACATAAGAAGCTGGATCAGCTGGGGGCTGTGAAACAAGGCAGCTTCTGTGTAGACTGTGAGACCTACCATGCCACAGCAAACGTTGGAGGTAGACATCTTCATCCACTTACAGTTGTTTAAAATCTGTAAGTCTTTATTTTTTCTTCATGTGGCTGCACTAGCAATGCCGTAAGAATGCTGCCAGTGATATCAGCTGTAATAAGGCAGGCTTGAATAATGCTTTGATATTATATTCCGTCTTATAAATTATTTCATAAACATGTGTCGTGTTTGCATTTTAACCATATTGTGACTTAAATTCAGATGTTGTGATGTGAAGCCATCTGTGATTTAACAGTCTTTTTTTCCTGTCTGTTTCAGGGCAACAATCAAAGCTCTTATATGTGATGCACAACACTGAAACCCCCCTCAGCTGCTTTGCCCTGTTCGAAGGGGGGCCTTGCCTAAAAGCTGACACAAACTTTGACATTCTCATGGTGAAGCTTAAAAGTCACTTTCAGAATGCCAAGGGCTATAAGGTGGAGTGCCGTGGCTCTCGATATCGCTATTGCGACTTCTTGATAAAGGTCGGCACAGTGACCATGAGCTCCAGCGCCAGAGGGATATCGGTGGAGGTATGGCACCGACTGGATGGAGACAGTCGCAGAGACGTTGCCTCTGGAATCGGCATTCATTTTTGCTCCATTCCCCTAGGTGGAGTACTGTCCCTGTGTGGTTCCAGGAGACTGCTGGAACCTCATGAAGGAGTTCATGCAGTCCTTCCTCAGCTCCAACGTCCCCGAACTTCCGTCAGTATTCGCCACCAAACCCGAAGGACTCTTTGCACCCGCGGACGCCATCGACACCATGACCCAGTACCTGGAGGTGTTTAACAAACTTCGCAAACTTCAAATCCCCGGGAGTAATGTACGTTAAGGTTCCAGTGAACGTGGAACAGAGACATAGTGATGGTTAACTCTGGTCCTGTGGATCAGCGGGTTGTCCTGGCACGTTGGATAGTTGACATTTTTTACTCTTTGTATCTGATGAAAACCCTCATATAAAGAGTGTTTTTAAAAGTCTGTGTTTGCCTTGTTCAACTGCTGTTGTAATTTTCTGGTGGTTATAGTGAGCTACTGTAAATATTTAAGGGTGCGGCGTCCAACTGAAAAAAGCTCATTGGTGCGACGACTTGAGCAACGCTGAGCTCCTGTTGATCCGCATGGCGGCAGATTTCAGGCTGCCAAACCTGCGTGACTTAAATGACTTATTTTTTTTCTGGAAGAGAACCAGCAGAGATGAGTGAATGCCATGAGGTGTGTTTTTATTTTTTTGGACACCAAGATAATCTTATTCATCTATGAAAACGGGCCTTATTTGTCTCTATATAATAATCAACTAACTGTTGACGCCCAAAGACCGTGTTTTAAAGCCCAGATGTGTGGCGATGACCTCCTGCCGTGCGGGGTCAGACGCCCCGGGGCTCGCTGCTCCAGCCGGCAGGACAGAGCCGAGCCGAGCCGCGGTTATTGTTCCATGTGGCCGCGGTGGGCGGACGGACGGTCCACCCTGCTGCCTGTTGTTCAGCCTCTCCACCAATGAGAGGCCGGCTGGCGTTCAGTCCCGGTCCAATGAGAGAAGCCGGGTCTGGGCTCGGATGGAGAGTTGGGTTGTTCAATCTGTGAGGAGGACAACAATCAGCCCGGAGTATCACGGATGGATGCGTGTCGGCGATGGTAACGTTACCCAGCTTATTACAGATGTAGGAAGGAACACTTAGAGCCGCGGGCCCTGCCTTAAGGACCAACACAGTCGGCGTTCCGGCATGAAAGTCGCCGTTGACTTTGAGGCGATAATCGCTAGCGAGCTGCGCGGCACAGTGTGGATACTTAACGTTAGCCAACAACTAGAACCGTTACGTTCACTGGGATTGTCCTCAGCGAACGCGTTAGCCGGGGAGCTAAGGCTAGCTGCGGCTGCAGGCAACAATATAAACGCCGGCCCCTGGAATCCGTTGAAATGGTCTATTTTTTTTTTTTTTAGTAAATTGCATTATCAGGCAAAGCCATTAAAGCAGAGGCTAGGAAGCGCTAATCCCATCTAGAGCCGCCGCTGCTAGCAAATAGCGGCGCTGGCTAACTTATTGCTTTCTGGGCTGCAGCAACAGCAGCAAAGTTGTCGGATGTTCCTGGAGAGTGGCTCCCCGACTGTTCTTTGTTCTGCTCCAACATGTTGGTGGTGGAGTAGCTTAGCATGGCGTCAGGGAGCGAGACAGTCCGAGCCAAACAGACGTCTTGAAAATACCACCGATGCAGTTTGGATTTGAAGACATTTGTGAACATCAGCGGGAGATAGTTGGAAAGCGCAGCGCGATTTAGTGCGTGCAACTAGGAACCAGTTGCACGGACGTGCAAGTTGGTGCCTGTGTCGTTTAAATCATAATGCAAACACAATTCGCGTGGAGGAAAACCACAAGACTGCACATGTAACTAAGACAGAGCCATCGGAGAGGATATTGAAATAAAACACTGAGGGTGGGGACCCGTTTTAGCAGCAAATCGGCCGTTTATTATACACAAGTGCATCTATTTCTTCCAGTGAAATGACTGAATCTTTGCAGACAGGTGAAGAAAACTGTCAAAGTCGCCTTGATTGATGTAAACAGAGAGGTCACAACAGCCGGAGCAGCTGGGAGATCCAATTAGACAGGAAATGTCTACCAAAAACAGCCTGAGCCCGTCTGACTAATTGTTTGGGCAGAGGAGTTCAAGACAGTTCGGTTTTAGACAGGAAGAAAGAAAAGTCCGGTCATCTAAATCAGAGCGGGTCGCCCGACCTCGCCCCCGGTTCTCTTCCAAAGGTCGCCACTTCATTCGCTTTATTTCAAATCCATGACGCTAGTTTTCCATTTCCCACTTTACTATGTGACCAATCACCTATTTTCAGAAACCAAAAGGATCAATGTCCCCCTGGGGGGGGGGGGGGGGCGGTCAGCATGACTTGACAGCAGAGTGTAAAATGCTTAAACTATTTCTGGCGTTGTTGACCTGAACCAGATGCGCCTGATTGATTTAAGCGACGTCTCTTCCTCAGAGACTTCCTGTCGGGGGTGACGGCGGATGCGGTGGATCAGGCTGAACGCTGCTGTCGAGCCGTCTGCACGTGTTGTGATGTGTCGTCCTGCACCTGATCAAACTTAGTCGCCTCACGGTAAGTCTGGCCGCTCCTCCCTTTTGGGAAGAATGCTGAAAACGGCGCCGGCGCCACCAGGTGTGACCTCCTCTTCTTTTGTTGCGTTGCGCTTCCTGCAGCTTCTCTTCAGCTCGGTCGCTGGACGTGAGTCCCGTCACTGAGGCCACATGTGTATTAGAGGAGATGGATCGCTGTAAGCACGTGGGACGCCTCCGCCTGGGCCACGACCATTCCATCCTCAACCCGCAGAAATGGCAGTGTGTGGACTGCAGCACCACCGACTCGGTGTGGGCCTGCCTCAAGTGCTCCCACGTGGCGTGCGGGCGTTTCATGGAGGAGCACTCGCTCAAGCACTTCCAGGAGTCCCGCCACCCGCTGGCCATGGAGGTGCGCGAGCTGGACGTGTTCTGCTTCGCCTGCGGGGACTACGTGCTCAACGATAACGCCGAAGGTGACCTGAAGCTCCTCCGGGGGGCGCTCTCCACCGTGCGCCGCCCGGGCACGCGTTCGCTGCGCTCCTCCGCCGGCGGGGATTGCACCCCCTGGGTCGGGGAAGGCGGGCCCGCCATGCAGCTGGCCCTGCGCCACCGGAGGAAAGCGCTGCTCCGGAAGACGCTCCAGACGTGGTTCGACAAGCACCAGGCGCTGCAGAAGGAGCGCAGAGAGAAGCTGGAGGAAGCCAGGCAGCAGAAGAAAGACGTGAAGAGGCGACTCCTGGAGGAGCTGGGCAACGTGCCTCCCAGGAAGAGCGCCCGGCTCCTCACTCAGGCACCACGCTCCACCATCACACTCATTCCCAGCAAATTCCGCGACCCGCCGGAACGCCTACCTCCTCCTCCCAAGAAGCCTTCCCTCCTGTCCCTGTCCCGCAAAGCTCCTCGGAGTAGCAGGGCGGCCAAACTGAGGAGGTACTACTCCGCTCACTCGGTGAGCCGCCGGCGACTCGCTCCGGGCGTCACTGGCCTGCGCAACTTAGGGAACACGTGCTACATGAACTCGATATTGCAAGTGCTGAGCCACCTGCGGAAATTCAGGGAGTGTTTTCTCACCTTGGACCTATGTGAGACCGAGGAGCTGCTGGCCAAATCCAATCACACCCAGGGCGTGAAGGGCGTGACGGGCGCGGTGGTCAGCAACGGGAACACGGCTCTGTCGGGATGCCCTCTGGGACGCATAGGGAATTTGCCCGTGGGCAGGAAAGAGAGCGCCCCGCCTTCCACGCAGGCGGCGGAGCTGGTGCAGGCCAAGGCGTCCCGCTGCTCCACCCGCCAGCAGATGTCTCTTTGCTATGAACTCCACACGCTTTTCAGGGTCATGTGGTCAGGCCGCTGGTCTTTAGTGTCCCCCTTCGCCATGCTGCACTCGGTGTGGAACCTCATCCCGGCTTTCCGTGGGTACGACCAGCAGGACGCTCAGGAGTTCCTGTGTGAGCTGCTGGACAAGGTGCAGCAGGAGCTGGACACGGAGGGGTCCAGGCGCAGGATCGTCATCCCCATCACCAAACGGAAGCTCTCCAAGCAGGTGTTGAAGGTCCTCAACACCATCTTTCACGGACAGTTACTCAGCCAGGTGAGCCCGAGCACAGGTAAATTTAGCTTCCTGCCGTTCAGGGTCCCGCGATAGCAACAGCGGCTACAACCTCACTTCCTGTAAATGTTCAGAAATTCAGCAAATCCAGAAGTCTGGTTCTAGATAAAAGCCACTAGCATGAGATAGCAGTTAGCTTTGTAGCTTCTAGAAGCTTGGACAGAGCTGCCATCTTCGCTTTCACATCCGCGCTTCTTTCCCACGTTACTCAGGTGACGTGTCTCTCCTGCAAGCACAAGTCTAACACTGTGGAGCCATTCTGGGATTTGTCTTTGGAGTTTCCGGAACGATACCACAGCGTCAAAGGCTCGGGCTCCTCCTCAGCGTACCAGCGCAGCTGCACCCTCACCGAGATGCTGTCCAAGTTTACAGAGATGGAGGCTCTTGAAGGCAACATCTATGCCTGCAACCACTGTAACAGTGAGTCCCGTCGTCACGGCGACGCGAAACCTAGATATGTTTGAATGGCACCGCGTGTAGAGGAGTGCACGGATGGAACACATCACGGGCCGTCTTTTGACAGCTGCGCGACGATCTTGCAGAAATCTGGCGGGTAATTTGCTGTCCTCACGTCTTTGTTTGACAGAAAAGAGGCGAAAATCTTCCCACAAACCTTTAGTCCTGTCAGAGGCGTGTAAGCAGCTTCTGATCTACCGTTTACCTCAGGTTCTACGGCTGCACCTCAAACGCTTCAGGCAAGTCTTTGTCCTCCTTAGCGACACGCAGAATTCCGAGCGCCCTTCATTTCATCGCCCGTGCATCAATGCTAATTACGCTGACGTTAATCCCACCCCGCAGATGGTCGGGGCGAAACCATCGGGAGAAAATCGGCGTCCACGTGGCCTTCGACCAAGTTCTGAACATCAAACCATACTGCTGCACAGGCTCAGGTCACTCCGTCCACAGAGGAGGCTACACCTACGATCTGTCGGCCGTCGTTATGCATCACGGGAAAGGCTTCGGCTCAGGGCACTACACGGCATACTGCTACAACACAGAAGGAGGTGAGCCGCGCTCCGAACGCCTCGGACGGGAATCCTGGCGGCGCGGCCGCAGAGCTAACGCCCCTTTTGTCTTGCAGGATTCTGGGTCCACTGTAACGACTCTGAGATGAAGGTTTGCAGCGTGGAGGAAGTGTGTAACACTCAGGCCTATATTCTCTTCTACACCCAGAGGTCCGCCTAGACACCGCTCGCTGTGACGTCGACCCGTACGCGACAACTAAAGTTTGCATTTATGGAAATGTTACCAGACCCCCCCCCCCCCCCCCCATCCCCACTTGTAAAACCATCCCTTTACATTTGTTTACTGTAAAAGCTGACGTGAAGGGCATTACGGCAGGGCACCCATCAAGGGTCAGGAAAAGGCTGGAGACGAGGAAGCATTTTGATTTAATCTGTGGTAAAAATGAACCGTTATTTTTGTTCTAGAGGGGCGCCTCTGAGTTATCCCCTTGGTAATTTGATGCTAATCTTGGCTAATGTGGCGCCATCTGGTGGCCAAAAGCCTCAGACGCTGACTTCCTCCACTCAGAGGGGGAAAAGCCTTTTTTGAGGCCTGCTCAAGAGTTCTCAGTCTGTGGGACCAACACACTGGTTAATGGCCTGAAAACCGTGGGAGAAGTTCTATCTCCGTCCTGCTGAACACTAAAGCGTCTCCATTTTTGTTTTTTATTAAGTTAAAACTATCCAGGCCCGCGTGTCGAGCCCAGAGAGCATTTACACAGCAAAGACAACACAGAGTCGGGATCGTCCAGAACTTTTAGTCACATCAATATTGTTTTTGTGTTTTATTTAAATTTCCATTTGTCACCAATGCACTACATATTATAGGATGGACTTTTTCCCCACTATTCTTTGCTGATAGCATCTCTGAGCCCAGACTCTGTGTTGCCTCCTGTTCCTCTTGTCATCACTAGCATCCATTCTTGTCCTCTCTTCAGTCGTACTACTGTGACCGGATACTCTGTCCTGCCATCTGGGTGAACAACAGTGGGGGGTTTTGTAGTCTTTTCTGTGTTTTTTTTTCCATGAAAAGGATTGAAAAATTGGGTTTCAGACACTTTGTTGAGTGCACTTTTGAGGAGGGGCTAATGTCGGTCTTAGCTTTCTTAACGGTTCATCCTTTAGCTCCTGTTTGTTGTTACTGGCAGCTCCCCATACACACGAACACACAAACACACACACACACACACACACACACTGTTATGGTGAGACAAGTCTGAGCCCTGTTTTTAAACTGAAGTATCAGAAAGGGGCAGACTGATACTGAGGAATGTTTTTCTGGATGTCTACCCATTTTGAGTTGAGCACCTGAAAGCAATATCTTGTACGTCTCACGTCTTAACAGGAAATTAGGATAATATCAGGAATTCTTCTGCTTGTTATACATTTTTTCTACTCTGCTGTTTCTATTAGGTCATAAGACTTTGCTAGGTAATCAAGAAAACTGTATTAGTTACCAGTCACGGGCAGCAGACGGTGAGCTGTACGTGACGGTCGAAACAATCTAATGACGATGAATGTCTTACTTCTTAGCGGTCGGGTTTCAGCCGTGGCGCTGACTCCGACCCCCCCCCCGACCCCTGAGTCCTGTCTGGTATTGTAAGATTTCCTGTCATAAATGTTATGGTCGTATGGGTTTTGCTTGACAGTAATTATTAAAAAGACAAACGTTTTTCTCCCGTTTCTTTGGACTGGTGTTCATCTGAGGGAGATCCTCCCGCCGTCATCTGCTCGCAAAAGTTAGCGTAAATCTGAATTGGAGCTCTACAAAAAACGTCCACGGGATTACTGGTTGCTTACGCAACTTATTTGAAATGAATTCATTCCGCTTTCTGCTTTCTTGAAGATTTAGAATAGATGTAATCTGGTCCTGACAAAGACTGATGAGATGGTATAATACAAATAATCTCTGAAGATTATTCCTCTTCTCAGTAGGGCTGTTGGGTTTCCTGGTGAGCAATTATTTTCTAATAAATGCTCATTCAAGTTGAAGCCCAGCGTGTATCCGATGGTGGTGAACCAAACAAATATTCCTTGAAATATTACAACTATAATAACACCAGCCCAGCAGAAGGTTGCTCCTGGTTTTCCATTAATATCTGTTGAAATAAAGGATTTAGTTGGGTGAGAATGTTGCCGAAAGTCGACCTAAAATATGAAATTATTTATTATGTCATTAAACATCAATCATTTTTTTTGCAAACTGGATATAAACCGGTACAATTTGACATGCCAGTGAAGTTTGGACGGATCTACAGCCGTGGAAGCGACGATGGTGGGTTGGCGTTGACGCACCTGCCGAGCTCACTGGCCGCCGATCCAAAGGGAAATGCTGAGCATCTAAAAGCCCGAGGCCCGTCCGGAGCATCCCTGACAACCGAGCTGCAGTTCTACAAGCTTCATTCATGGATGAGATGTCAACTCATGCCGACTGGATGCTGCTGAGTGCACGTTTGAGACCATGCGTGAGCACGCCACATTCATGGGGAGAAACACCCACAGCTTCAACATGAAGGTTACAAACATGATGAGAAGTTTAAAGACGTTAGAAGTTGATCTGTTTGTATCATAAATATTTAGAAAAAGGTGGGGGTTTTTGCCCCTCGGCTCCATTTCTGAGTCTCTCCCATGTCTGGGGGGGTGGGGGGGGGGGGGGGTTGGTTCAGCTGGGCAGCAGCCACGGCTCCACAAAGTCCCAGTGCTTCCACAGGATGAAGAGCAGCAGGTTGAGCAGGACGGTGGCGGCCACCCGCGCCCGCGTCTTCATCAGCGGGGTGATGAAGTTGGCCAAGGTGGAGACGAAGACCAGCAGCACGGCCATGAGGGCCAGGATGACGTTGATGAGCTTCCCCAGCAGAGCGCGGGCGTTGGCGTTCTCCACGCCCTCCAGCTGGACCACCTGCTGCTGCTGCTGCTGCAGCTCCAGCTTGGTGATGCGGGTCAAGCAGGACTCCACGGCCTCCTGAGGGCACAGACACAGGGTGAGCACGGTGCCGGGGAGGGGGGGGGGGCTGGAATTTACCAGCCAAGGCAGCAGCAGCAGCAGCACAGGTGGAGAGCGTCTGAGCTTCACCTGAATGTCCCTCGCTCTCTCGTAGGACTGGTACGCCACCTTCTCCTCCATGCTGGCCAGTTCCTGTTTGAGGTTGGTCATCTCGTTCTGGTGCAGCTCAGTCAGGTCGTTCAGCTGCTCCTCCAGTCGCTCGTACCTGAAAACACGTGTCGCCCTAATGTTGCTCCGCCATTGTGTCTTGAGTGTTGGGTAATATCACCTACACGAGGGGGCTTTTTTACTCCCCGACACCCATCAAACAGGTATTCGCTGCAATACTTTAACTCGCCACTAGATGTCCCACATCAAACTCACTATTATTAAAATATGTGTTATTTTCATTGGTTAACAAAATTATTTTCACTTATTCGAATAACTATTGAACTATTAATGGATACTACTTCTACTTCTAATAATAATATTACTACTTTTGTCTTGAAAACTAAGGTAATAATAATGTTACCTTAGTTTGCTAGCCAAAGGTCTCGATACTGTGAGTAAATCTAACTGTGACTGTATGGGGTGTTTGGGACCTCGGATCTGTTCGTCTTGTGAGGGTACCTGTATCTCTCCTCTTGCAGGCACTGTGTCATGTAGGAGTAGTCACTCTGCAGCTGACCCTTCATGTCCCCGATGGCGTCCTCCATCTGACCCTGGCTGGATTTGATCTCCTGCAGGCCCTCCAGCAGCGAGTCCCAGGAGCTGTGCATGTGATGGTGGTGGTGGTGGTGGTGGTGGCCGTCAAATCTGGGACTTCCCATGGCTGGCCCTGACAACCCCCCACCTCCTGCAGCTCCCCCCACCGCCCCACCGTAGGCGCTGCCCACCCCGGAGCCCGAAGTGGCGCTGGAGCACTCGTCGTCGCTGCCGTACTTTGGGCTGGAGACGAGGGTGGCGCTGCCGCTCAAGGCCCGGGCGGCTGGGACGTCCTCGGGGTGGCCCCCGACCCCGTCTTCAAGCGTGTCCTTCAAATGAGCGATGTTATCCGCGCTGCCGAACTTGTTCCGTATCAGACTGGCGATCTCCCTGGGCTTGGAAACGACCGCCGTGTGAGTAAGGGCAGAGACTCCCCCTTTGACCCCTTCCACCACTCCGCCGCCAAAACCACTAATGCCCGCGCGAACGTTGGCGCCCACGTCCTTTAAGCCCTGCTGCATGTCCCGCAGGACATCCTTGGGCTGCCGGGCTGGTCCGTTCTGTGGCAGGACGAGGAAGAAGAGAATCAGATCCGAGTTAGCACTGGATGAATGAATAAGGAATACTTGTTGCCATAACGACGAGCGACTCGCTCCCCCACCTGTTCGATCTCCTTCAGCTTCTTGTGGTAGTGCTCTAACTTCTTGTGCAAGTGTGCGATGGTCTGTGCAGATTTCTGGTTCTTCTTCTCAAACACCTGCTTGATCCGGGACGCCTGCTGCTTGTCGGCGTTGTGGGCCAGCTTCAGATACTCCGCCACGTTGTCGTCGCGGGCCTCCTGCTCCACGCGGATCTGCTCTGTCACCTTCAGGATCTTCTGCTGCAGGTGGTCCAGCGCGGCCCGGGTCCTCTGCGGCTCTCCTGATCCCGGACACTCGGCTCCGCTGGCCGCCGCCGCCGCCGCCGCTGCCGCCGCGCAGTCGACGCTGATGTTGGTGTCAGAACCTCCATGGCTGGTGGCGGAGGGGACGCCGAGGGTTGACACCTCGCTCTTGTCCAGCTGTGCGTGTGTTGGGGGAAGGAGAAGAAAGTAATGAAGCTAAAGCCTCAGCACGGCCCAAACAGAGGAAACGTGTTTCAAAATATGGCAAAAGGCCATTTGAAGCGATCAATTAGAGGCGACAGTGTTGTATCCTCATTATTGGGGTGTCCTCGCTGTCTCGTCCCATCTTAACCACTCAGGGTCACGGCGAGGCTACCCCACGGGCGAAGGCAGAGTATACCGGTGGATGAGTGGCCAGTTCATCGGTTCCCTTTATCAGCATTTGAGGATTTAGCGCCTTGCTCAAGGGCAGCTCTGCAGTGCTCTGAAGGCCCCTTCCCCTATGACCAGAACTCCTCACATGTTTTGTCTCCAGTCCCCAACAGACTGAGCTACCACCACCGCCTACATCCCTAGATAACCTTATTAAGGGATGTAAATCTTTAAACCCAGTTGTTTCTTCTGGCCGGCCACAACACATTAATTAGATGATGGATAATTACAGTCCTTCCTGCCATGCATGGCCGTGGACGCTTCCCCGACTCATCCATGTACAGGAAAGGGAAGCTTGGGAGTTGCTGGTAGTTGACCACAACTGGTAGCTGGTTTACCCTTGAGCAAGGCGTGCAGCGAGGCAAGTACAGGGTCTCTTGGAGGCAGGAGTAAAAGCTGTTAACGCAGCGGTCCCTGAGCTAACGCCTCACTGATACACCAGGGGATCCCCAGGTTATTATTATAGCCACATTACAGCCTGGCAGATGGAGGGATCGCTGACGACCTGCTTTGCGACGTCAAAACAGCGTAATCAGACCCCGCAAACACCAGCTCAGGCTGACACATGACACCAAACGTCTCATAGCGCTGCTCTAATTTCTCCAGATGGGACAGTGTGAGGATTACAGCGCGTGCGTGTTATTCCCTGATCGTGTGAAATGAGCACAAGCCTTCGGTCCGATTCCCGCAGCCTGTGCGTTCTGCGCCGCAGCATCTGCTGCACCGAGGCTAGCACACGTTGATCCCTTCGGGTTTATTATTCCGTGATGCTGCAGAGAGAGCCTAATGCTCCTGCAGGAGCACAGCGGCAGATTGCACCGAGGAGGCGATGGGGACACGGCCACGGGCGAACCACAGGAAACAAACAACACAGAGGCGACTCCCGAGAGTGTGTTTCTCTCTCCCTTTCTTTCTTTTTTAATAAAAGCAGACAGGCTGACAACGAGGCGCGGATGGATCGACAGGCTGGCGGGGTGCGGGGGGCGCAGCGGAGCGGGGCTGCAATGAGGATGGAGAGCAGATATGGCACAAATAACAAAACAAAAAAACAACAACAACAACAAGGGGGAGATGCCCGTCAGCCTCTCGGTGCGGGGGACGCGGCGAGGCATGAGAGACGGCGGATGGCTGCTGGCAGGAGCGATGTGGGACAGCTGAGGATGAGACATGAGCAGCGCAGTGAGAAATGAAATCAGAAACATTACCATACTGCTTTAATCCAATGTTTGCAGTGCCATCGCAAGTCTGCGTTCGAGGCCCATCCTGCTCTTCCTCCTCCTCCTCCTCCTCCTCCCACAGTGCTCACTAAAGAGGCGCCCCCTCCTCAAATATATGTGCGGTCAGCCGATGCCAGGCTGACCATCCTTTCCTTATGCTCCATTGTTATTGCCATCAGTATCCGCAGCCTCCCACTGCCTCGGTCCGCTCCCTCCCTCTCCCCCCTCTCGCCCCTTTGTGTCATACGCTCCCTCCGTCCTACTCTCCCTCCTTTCTCTCTCCACTCTCTTGGTCTAAATCAAGCTCTGCCCGGCTCTCTTATGGATGTGGGAACCGAGAGACAGATGATGTTGGGAATGGGAGGGGGGGGGGGGGATGGGAGAGTTTAGCGCAGGCGTACAGGTGCCCCTGTGCTGCCGAGGCCAGTGGAGGGAGGGAGGGAGGGGCAACAACGGGGCCTCGCTCCGGGCCCTTTATTTCCAGCAAAGCTCCCAGAGTGCACCGCCGGTGTTGGGACGTGCTGATCTGCTTCCAGAGAACACATTGGGACGCGCTCAATTCGCCGGTCCGACCTGAGAACGACTCTGGTGTTTGGGTTACCGGGGGCTGTTTGGAGGCGTGTTTGGCCCGCTTTCAAATTGCACTTGTAGTGAGCGTGCGGGGGATTTCTCGCAGTGAAACTGCAAACGTGCGCTCTGATCCCTCGTCAGAGGACCGCGGTTTATTCAGTCAGACAGGCAAACCCCAAAAGAGGAGATCTTTCAAGTAAAACCAAAGGAACGTTCACACGGACTGACAACGCGGATTTCTAAGTATGAAAACTCTATTAAAACAAGAGGCAGCCAAGGAGGAAGAGGAGAAGTGAGGGAGGAAGAGCAGCAGGATGACAGAAAGAGAACAAGCAACACGGAGAGGCCGTACTCAAACCAAGACAAGGTTATTTCCACCACTAGGGGGCGCCTGGGAGAAAGCTCATTTCAGTAAACGCCTCAATCACATCTGAAAGTTACTAATATGACATTTTTACTCCAATGGTAAGTGGGTAATGACCAGTCATCCTGGCCATTATCTTTCCACAGATAATAAATATGTAAATGTAAATAAATGAGTGTAATAATAAATGTATATTAAATGTAAATTATCCGTCAACCACACACACAAAAAACACAAACACTTCCCGAACTTATAACAGTTTATTGAAAATAACATTCTCATAATCAAACAAATACTAAATTAAAACAAGGAATAATGTCTGAAAATAAATAAGGATAGATCTTTTCATCTGTAGCTTTTTAAAAAAAACAAAAAAACATAATACAATATGCAGGACCTGTGCATAAGCATCTACTAAGAAGTGCATTCATTGTTTGTGGTGATGCTTGAATTCGCCTCAGTTAGTATTTGTAGTATAAAAACCGCGGGTGTCTGTCGAGGATTGTCATCGGGATCTCACACGGGAACCGATCGGGTCGCCCCTAGCAGCAGGATCGGCCGGAGGAGACATAAAGGATGCATCGCGATCGGGCATGATTGTTGTTTTTAAGGCAGATAGTAACATGTAATTGCACCATGCACTCACTCAGATAAGAAGGAAGGGGTTTAGCTTACTTAATCACACATCTGCTTGGTCGGGCACCTAGCCTCGGACTGTCCTTGGAGTCAAACAAGGCAGCCCAAAGCTGTTTCTTTTCCTCTGGATACGTCAGTGATCAGATAATTGTGCAAGACTGCAGTGATTCTCTTTTAAACGACGATGCTACTAAGTAGTGCTGGATTAAACTCTACATAAATCTGATATATAGCTAAATAAGTGTTCCAAGAATGTGGCGCTACACTCATGACAGAATTATTAAGTGCTGTATACGCCCAGCAGGAGGTCAGATATGGATTTTCTATCAGTAGATACAAGACGATGACGGACTTCCGTCGTTAAACCGTTGGACTAAGCAAAGCGACAGCGATTACAAGATCTCAAATCTCTTCAAGTACATTCCTGTGGATTACATGATGATCATATATGAACTGTACATCGGGATAAGTGTGACGAAGACTGTTCCGTAGAAAAGACAAACAACAGAAAATGCTTCTAGTCCTTAACGTTGCAATAACAAATAACACTGTAGAAAAAAAATAGTGGATCGGAGCAGAAAGAGGAGAAAACGGTGGCGGTGGGGGCTAACTGGTTTGTCAGGTGTGGAGTTTCTGCATGTTCAGCACTCTGGAATGTACAGTAGAAAACGCCGGGCGACATTTTTGGCATCCCCATCATCCAAATGGGTATAAATCCACCCATTTGGGAGATAATCTGTAATCTTCTCTGCTCAAATGTCCCCTTCTTACCACTGAAATAAAAACCCCACCATCCCACCCCCCCAAAGTGAGTACAGTACCATAATTAACCTCAGAGTAATGATGTTTGGCTGAAGTCCCTTCTGCTGAGTCGCTGGGTTAAATGCGTGAGCGTGCAGGGTCCGTACACAGCGGGTAATCCTGAGAGTTGCACCGCTCCCGTGCTTCTTTTGGGATATCAGCACTTTTCGGATTAATCTTCATGAAAAAAAAATCACTCGCCGGATTTGCGGGGCATCCCAACGACTCGTCTTTTAGCCTGGTAGAAATCTGTGGGGATGAAGGGGAAGTTTAGCTGGTGCGCACCGGCAGGAATGTGCAGGTGCTGCTGTGCTTCTGTCTGTACCTGTAATGTTGGTCTGTTTCCTCTTCAGCCCCGTGCTCTCCCTCTTCTCTGGCGTCTTCTCCAGGCTCCCCATGTCCAACGGGCATGTCTCTGGTGAACACGGGATGTTCTCCTTCCCGTTAGACGATGCCGAGACCCTGCTGACTTTGGGCTCGGCCGCCCTCTGCGGTTGCGGCGGGGTGGGCGTGGAGGATCTGTAGAGCAGCGGCACCTTGCTTCCTGGGACGCCTTCCCACAGGAAGTCGCTGTTCTCCATGGGTTTGTCAGAGATGAAGTCGAAGCCCCAGCGGTTTGAAGCGTCCTCCAGGTCTTTCCTCAGGGCAGCCCGGTACTCCACCTGAAGCTGGTCCCGGTCCACTGGACCGAAGAGGTTTCGTCGGACAGGGCCGTTCCCCAGGGTGCCCAGGATGCGCTTGTGGCTGGCCATAATTCTGCACTGTAGAAGGAGAGACAGAAAAGAATCAGTTTCACATTCTGCTGAACATGACTGATGATCTAAAAATCATTAATTCCTCAGGAACACAGGAACTAACGAGCAGTCTCTTGACTTACACACATATTACAACAGTATATGCCCATTATCCTTAGTTCCTGAAAATTTAATTCCAGATAACAGCAGAGAACAACGGCTGTCACAACCTCCAACAATCAGATTAAAATGCGGGAAGCCTTTCGTAGCTGCAATCGTTCCGAAAATATAGGATAGAATTTAACATCTGTAGAAATTAATCTTACCATTTCTCTAGTGGTATATGCTCCAGACTGTGAAGAACATCTCAGACTGGTGCTACTGGGGAGCTCTTTAAATACAAGTACTGGCCGAGCGGTGACTCACTGAGCCCGCCTCTGTGAGTCACTGGGACATGTCAGGACATAGTCTCAGACAGGCATGTGCGGACAAGTTCCCGGTCCAGGATTACAGAGATGCAGGAACACAAGGGCGCCGATAGGTGGCGATGTGACGCCACCGAGCAACAGCGTATTCACCGGGCAAGTGACGACATCTGAAGCAACAGTTTAAGTTTCTGTCTTTATGAAAATGATCCCAATGCTCGAAAGTCCAAGTACTTTGATGTCAGCTACAGAATCAGTACGATTGTCACATACTTTCAGGGAAAAAAGCCGGAAAACGTGGATCTAGCAAAGCTTTCTTCACCTACTATACCACATTTATTGGAATAAAAAACATTTAATTTGTATGCTTTAGGATGTATATAGCTAGGTGAGTCCGTGTGAATATATATAATTCAGCTTCCAAAGGACCTCAGCATCCTTTGGGCCCCTGATTGACTACAGTTAAATCAGAGACTTTCTCCCGATAATTCCACTGACATTTGCTTTTTTTCTGTAAGTTGCCACAGTGGTGACAGCTCGCCAGGCGTGTTTTCAACGTGGATTTTTCTCTCCACCCACTGTTACATAACCGTGGGCCTGCGCGTTACTACGGGAACGTGACATTGAGAACAACAGTTCTGAAAAATCTTATCAGGGGAAAAAATCCTCACCTATAGAGGATTTTTTTATTATTATTATTATTTATTTATTTATTTTTTAGGGTGGGGGTCCAAATCTGTTGTGCACAACAGCCACGCAACGTGGGGCCCCTCCACCCACTTCTCAGTTTCCTTCCACGGCGGAACCCCGCGCCTACAGGCCACGCCCCCGTCGGCTCGTGGGACGCGACGTCACATGGATGCGGGAGGAGGGAGGGCGGATTCAAGGCTGTGGCGGGAGAGCGGTGGAGCGGTGGCGGAGGCAGGAAAGACCGGCACAACCCCAGACCCTGCCCAGTTACTACGCCGCTCCACGTGAGCCCACGGCTCGTGCCGGCCAGTCAAACCGAACTGCGACCTAAGGAACCCTTCACGAACCGATCCACCCATCAACGTAGCGCATACATTCCAGTAAACATGGGCAATTTTTAAGGTTTTAGGCTGGTTCCAGCTGAAAGCTGAACCCGATATTTTGCTTGACACACACTTGGAATAATATAAAACGTGCAGTGAAATGTAATAGAACTGAAAGCACGATAGATGTGAACAGTTTCACGACATAAAACTAGTCCTGACTTCACTTACTGGCTGCTTTTAGACCACAACACATTCCAATAAGTGATGGGTGAAGTTTCATAAAGTACCAAATAATAATAGAAAAAATATTAAATTAAATAACAACTTAAGGCAGTAACTTCACATTTTAAAAATTGACAGTTTACTTACACAATTTGCTGTCAAATCCGGGAAAAGTGTTGCTTTTTGCCGAATGAAGTTAGTAGTAGTATTTCTTTTCAAGTTGTAAGATGTAAACATCAAATCTCGACGCTTGTGTTTATCGCTCAAGCCCCTCAAAGTAGTCAAAATCAACTTTGAAGAGAAACTCCTTGACAGGGTCTCCAAGTCTACTTCTCACGCTCATGGGCTTACAATTTTATAAACTCCGTGTAACTGGGTCACTCCTCTCGTGCCGAGGCGGAGTCTCGCGGCTCTCACACGTGGACTTCCCCCCGATAAACACACGAGAACACGTGAAAGTTTGGCCCATCTCTCATCTCATCTCTCAGACTCCTCGTCCACGATGTGACCCAGTGCGCATGACAGAACGAGGACCGGGCAAATATCCCGGATGTACATTCCACATGCCGCCGTAGATCCGGTTTAGTTCCTGATTGTCCAAATTACCGTCATGGCAACAACGTTACAAGTCAGGAAAAAAGGAATTTGCAATAATAAAATGACAGTGGCAAAGCCAAAAAAATCTGTTTTTGTTTAAAATGTATTCCAAAGGAATTAGAATTTTTGACATGAGGCACGAATTGTGACGGTAAATTTTAACCTAAATTAGGCATTTTAAAAATGCTATAACAGCATGACCGCAACTTTTATTTCATGATTAAATCTGCTTATTACAAATGTATTCTACTGATGATAATGCAAGTACGAGTTACTGGAAATGGCTTTTAATTTTTATTTGTGCCTGTCTCAGTCATGCCTTCAGACCTTTCTAATTCTAATGGCTCCCTGCAGCCCCAGTTTAGTACATTTTATTGCCGCAGCCTTTGTAAAGATGACTGATGGTCCCATCCAACCTAAGCTGATGAGACAGTGAAAGATTATAAAATTTGAATGTAAACACTTCATTCTATTGAAGTGAACTGAAAACAACTGAAATCTCCCTATTGTCTATTACCAAGGCTATTGTGAGCCATCTCTATCATACACCCATGTTGCACAACTGTTCCCCTTGTCTTGTTGTTTATCTCAGCGAATGTTTCAGTCACGCTGCCTGATCACACCACCTACACAGTGTAGCTCCCAGCATGCCAACAACAATCGCTGTAGAAAAGGCAGCTGGCCGATGTGAGACCACAGTGGCCCTGCTGTCTTCTACTTTATTATGAGTTCCTTCACATTTTCAGGGACAGCGACGTTGATGTAGACATAGGTGAAAAAGATAATGATAACGTCCCAGTAGCAGCTGTGACCTTAAGAAAAGCTGCTGCATTAGTGAAGCTGAGCAGACATTTTATTATCACTCTGCTGAGGCAGCTGCACAGTACAGAGAGTCTGAGAATTATTTCACTATTGTTACCCGTGTCATCATTTGCAGGCCTCTGCTTTGTGTCTGCAGTGCGAAGGCTGCGCTGTCCACTGAAGTGTGCAAAGGACAAAGATGCTCACTCAGTTAACCATTGACTGACACAAAGTCATCAAGGGTCGTATGATCCAACTTCACTACTCAACCCGGTTTTATGAAATTGAAACACAGGTGTGGCAGATTGTCTGATCAAAAACACCAACAAATCTCAGTTTATTCTTACTTTAAAAAACCTCAACAGGAAAGAGTTAGTTGAAGATAAACTCATGGCATGGTGGTTTTTGTTACAACAGCACATCCTCCTATAAAATAACAGCTCCAATCACAAAATAATCTGCTAGGGCTGATTTGTTGATGTGGTTTCTGGACCAACATGGACCCTATATCTTTCTGTAGCTTCATGATCCCATCTGTGTTACACTATTACTGTACAATGACAGCATGTGTGAACTTAATATGAACTTTACCAAAGGACACTTCTTGCATTTCTTAAACCAAAATTTCAACACTGTAGTTTCAGTGCTCTCAAAAAAAGTAAAATATATTCATTTAATAGCCTAACTTATCGCAACTGTGTTAAATCAAGCATGCTGTAAAGTGTTATAAACTGTAGTAAATACGTCCTCATTCATTTTAACTTAACGCGTCTCTTAAATTAGTCCCAGCAAACACTTCATTTGAGAGCAAAGCCATGTCTCATAATCTGTACGTGGAGTGTAGAGAGTGTGTTACATAACAGTGGGTGGAAATTCCACGGCTTTCCGAGTGGATTTCCGCGGGTTCCTTCAGCGTGAGAGCCGTCGCCATGGAAACGCTGAGTCATCATTACGCCAATGTCACGGGGCTTGAGTAACACGTGGAAAAGCGCGCGCAAATTCGAGCGACTGTGGGCCGTGTTCAGCCCATTTCACGTGGACCGTGTGCGTGAAAAGGCTGCCGTGGGCCTGCGGGGGCGTGACCGAGGAAAGCAATTGGACAATGGGAGAAAACCGGGTGCTATAAAATGTTCGTGGAAACTAAATTAGGACGTGCAGTGAGACACTGAGTCTTAAAAGCGTATTAAAACTAATGATTAGAACCAGATTAGCAAGACATCATTCATGAAACAATGCCATTTCACCCTTAAACGTGAAAGAAGCAGCCCAATAATGGGGTGGGAACTTAATCAGCCACACTGACACCATTATTTGATTACTTCTCCCTTATCTGCAGTGTCTATTGTCTATTGGAATTGTTGAACTAGATTAGAAATTGCACAAGTAGATTATTTAACACCCTCAAACCGCAGTTTGTTCAAAGGAAAAGGAGGGAAATTCGGGGATTACCCAAGTTACTTTTTCTTTCTCTTCTTAAATATATAACATTCTCTTTACCTCCTAAACCCAGATTTCTTTCTTAAATTAAAAATACTTATTCACTTTTTCTTACGAACAACATTAATTAGGAAAAGCGTCTCCCAGTGCATGTTCAATTTTAGACTATCCAGGATTCAACCTTGGTCAGGTTTTTAGACTCAAGGGTTACACAGATACAACTATTTAGCATGGGTGGGGCGCCCCCTTGTGGCCAGATGAAATCAGAATGACTGGGACAATCGAAAGAAGAACAAGTCTTCAAAGGTCCAGGGAAGAGTCAACTGGAAGTTTGGCCCACTGTGACCTGCAGCCAAATCAGAGTCCTATAAATCACCCCAATCATCAGGGCTGGCAAGCAAAGCAATCTATGTAGAACCTCATCTGTTAATATGACCCAGGCGAATGAGAAACTACACGGACAGTAAGATAAGTCAATATATTTTTAATCAAACCGATTGAATTGGGACATACAGTATCAAACAAAAGGAAAACAAAACTTAACTGACTTGTGTGATTCCACCTTTTTAAAAATACCTATGGAGGCTGTGATTTATCACACCTTCAGTATGAAAGAATAACACAATGTGATCTTTACAAATAAAGGTGTAAATTACCCAACGCTTCCTTAGAGGGAGAAATAAGAAGACAATTACACATTGTGTCTGAGGAACTACCCACACCAAGTCATTACTACACACTACATTCATTGACAAAAGTTCTGGGATTAAGAAATGAGCTGGAATGACAGGTGGCACAATTGTAAGGCTGACGAGATCAAACTACTCCCACCGATTTGAAAATGACTGGAGGAACACAGTAATGGATAATAAAACACACCCAAAATGAAGTTCATCGTATAAAACGGCAACACGTATGCACCGGCTCGTACCAGAGCCTGTAACGCCCGACGGACGTTTTATCTTCTCTCTGTAGACCTGGAGCGGCTGTGAGGAGGGGGGAAAAAGAATTACTAAACAAACACACGCTGAAACATTCTTGGCAATGCCACAGTAAAATAAACACCTCGCCTGAGAATGTCTCAGTGTGGAGGCAGTTCAGACACAAGCTACTTCAAAAGATCAAGTAACAGCACCACACTAAAAGTCTTTAGGGGCTAAAAGAGCGCCAGTACCTCCGTGATCGTGAAAGGGACCTCGATGGTTTGTGGCTCCTGTCCCGGGAGAGGGACCTCTCCCTCCTCCTGTCCCTGGAGAGCGACCTTCAAAAACCAGATCAGCCCATTAAACAAACACGTCTACAGTACCTCTACTGTCCAGTAAATCATCCTTTAGATCAGGGGTGGGCAAATCCAGTCCTCGAGGGCCGTATCCAAGCCAGACTTTCTGTCCTACAGGTAAACACTTTCACCTGGGGTTCCATTTACCTTGGTGAAAGTGGTTTCTCCCTGGTAGGATGCAAAACCTGGATTCCAGCCTTCATGGATTGGATTTACCGATCAGAGGTCAAATCCATTCCTCGAGGGTTGAATCCAAGCCGGGATTTACATCATACCAGGCAGGAAACCACTTTCACCAAGGTAAATGAAACCCCAGGTGAAAGTGTTTACCCGTAGTACAGAAAGTCTGGCTTGGATACGGCCCTGGATGCCCACCCCTGCTTTAGATGGTCATGAATTGGGGCTAACTGCTCTTTTTTGGCGACCTCCCAGACAGCGAGACACTTTAAATGCCGACGTACCTGCTTCGACTGCGGCTGATGCTCCGTCTACGTGGTGACCTGTGCAGGGAAAGCAACGTGTTATCAACAGGTACACACAGCTCTGCCGCTGAGCTGAACACTTGTCATTGATCACCCCCACCCCCGAAACAGGCTGCTCTCTATTCAGTAACTCAAATGAAACAGGATATTTTTTTTCCTCCAGGGAACAGAAACAGAACTCACTTACGATGGACCCAGTCTATAAAGGTGGCAGGTGCTCAGAAATCATATCGCCTCTACCAGTCAGTGCACAGAGAGTCCTCGTTACTAACATTAAACTTTAAACGGACAAGAGTGGAATAATAATTACATACTCCAGAATATCTGAAAACAATCTTTAAAATTGGGACTGGGGAAAAGCCACAGTATCCCAGACACAAAGAGGGGCCACCATCTTTATGAAAGGGGTCCAGTGCAATTGAGTCATTTACATCTAATCAATCAACAACGTGTGATTTTCACTGAGGGGCTGAGGAGCGTTCACAAGTCATACCAGAAACTCTGGAAACCTGAAGTTCCAGTCTGACTCAAAAGAGAATAAACTAAACAACCTTTCCAAACCAGCTGTCTCTTCACTTTTACAACTGTAATCTGCAGTGTACTGAATGAAGCAGGAAAACTTACTAGTATTTTTGGTTTTCAACAAGCTAGAAATGACGAAAAGGAGGCAGACTGTCGGCCGGGTAGGAAGAATTGGCTGTATTGGACTGAGCCAGATGCTGCAGGGTGATTAGGTGGCAGGCAGATGGGGGGATGGCTGTGGCTTTTTTCCTGCTTTTATTGGTTAGCCGAAGGCTGGTGGTGGTAGGTTGTAGACATTTGGAAACGCAATACGCTGATTGGTCGGGAATGTGAGGTGGGCCGCTGCCGTTTGGTTTAAGGTTGAAGGAGAAGGTTGAGAACGGCATGCTGAGGAACCAATGGGTTGGTGCAACCTGACGACTGGCCGTGCCCAGGTCATGTGACAGCACCAGCCAAGCTGATTGGGGCACGATGGTCAGCAGTCACATGATGCTCAAAGAGGACTAGTTGACTGAGGGTGGTGAGAAGAGGCATGGTGGTGTCTCTGCAACGGGTTTCATTCTTATTAATATAGATGGAAAAATAAATAAAAAGCATCCTCAAACAAAAATGCATCACATTAGGCATTTTCATCCTCCAATATACTAAAACAGATACTAAATCTTCCAACATAGGAGTAGTTCATGGCTATTTCGCCAGTCTAATGCAGAAGCACTTGAAAGTGCTGAAAAGAGGACAAATCTTTAGATGCATTTTTGTAATAAATAAATTCTCTACGCAACCCAAAGTATTCTTTAGATTATATGCCCTATCACAATTACTAAGGAATGTATCTCTTCTATATACAAAATGAATAAGGAATGATGGTGAAACCCTAAGGCCCTTGTGGCTTAACAATTTAATGACAAATTTCTAATCAGTAGAAAAGATAAAGGCTAAAAATACCTATCCTGGAGAAACACAGGTTCCCAGGTTATATACTGTGGGTAAAAATGTGATTAACAATTCACAGGAAAGCACATTAATACAGAAACATCTATTGTGTTCCACCTTCTTCTAGTAGGGGGGCTGCGGCGCCTGTAGTCATCTCGCTCTCGGGGGCGCCTGCTCCACGATGGTGGAACGCCGCGGGCACGGCTTCTCTTCTCTCCGCTGGAATGCTCTACTCTCACACGGCATCCACACAACGTCCTGTACAAGAAACACAACTGGACAATGTAAAACGCTGATGCACAAAAACTTTACGTCACAATCTTGAATCCATCGAAGTTGATCCTTGCCTTCCATCGAGTTCGCGAACTGCATCGGTAGCATCTCTGGAGTCTTCAAATTCTACAAAAGCAAAACCTGGAGGGTTCCTGGCCACCCACACACTGCGAAGAGGGCCATAGTAGCCAAACGCCCTCTCCAGGTCCGTCTTGTTGCCATTGCTGCCTAAATTCCCAACGTAGACTTTGCAATCAAGAGGACAGTCCCGATGCATGGCTGAATCTGCAAATAAAGAAAATAAAATCTGCTTGTGCGTGAAATTCTTATTTTGCTGATCGAACGAAAACGTAATAAATACGATGCAGTCACTTGGCTTTGTTTCAACAAAGAACCCCAAAAAGGCCCAAATGCATTTACCTGTAGAGGCATCCATCTTACTATTTTGGATAGATTAGTTGTTTTGTTTTAATCCAACATCCAGATAAAGGAAGCCGTAAATAATTCAGGCCTTTGTTGCTTTCGACGCTACGGCACGGCTTTATGCTAAAGGGAAGACAAACAAATACAGCCTTTTGATCTAACCTTGGTAGACAAGGCTGAGCCCCAACAGACAAACACGGAGCCAAAAACATACATTAATTTGGTTATGCAGCGGTGATAACGCCGTGTCTACTTTGAATATGGTGTTTCACCTTTGCGAAGTTTGAGGCTACTAGTAGCTTGTGGCTATTTCCGGATAGCTAAAATGGCTGTCGCCTCTCCGAGGCCCAGTGGTCATTAGACGCTCTCATTTTAGAGCAACATCGGATTCAAAAGCCCCAGGACCAAAACAGATGGACCTATTTGATTTGATTTGATTACATCTGGTTACAGAAAACTACCTTGGTAAATTACCTATGGCTGAAAGTGTCTCGTTTCCTCCTCCTGGTTCGTTCTGCTCAGCGGTCGGTGGAAAATGGCGATGCGGAAAATGCGTTTTGTCTACCGGGTGTTCCAGCCCCTGTGGGCGGGCGAGGACTGTAATTGGCTACGCGGAACAAACGTAATAACTACATTAAACGCATTTTAACAGTGTATTAAAAGGCATTGTCTTATTAGGGTTGGTTACATGTGGCTTCATGCGCAGAAATTTAAAAGATTTTATCCGAGCAGTAGATTTTATTTAATCTTACTTTATAGATGTAATAAAAAGTAGGAAAGCACTCGGCGCAGAAATCTGTGGAGGCTTTTCAACTTAAATCTAACTGTATAAGAACCTCTACCAGTAGTAATAGTTACATAAAATAGAATTACATACAATTTTGTCATCTGTACATTATCAACGTCTTGAAACAGTCAACCGACAGCTAAACGCTGGCTATAATATAACATTGGCAGAGGTAATGGAGCATTTGTACCCTTTTTCAACAATGAAACTATTATTTTAAATATATAACACAGCACTGAGACATTAAGTTAACATTGATATTTCGCAACCTTTACCAAAAATATCAGTCATGCGCGCCGAATGTGGATCGCTGCCAGCTTAGTGTTGCCTTCACGCCACTTCTTCCCGACTTGTGGCCCTTGGCATTACAATCGCTAGAAGTAAACACAAGGTTGTGGTTTCGTTTTAGGGGTTATAACTTAAACTAATGAGTATTTGCATCATGATGCACAACGGTCTATTCCAAATAGATTGAGAATCAATTAATCAAAAGAAAACTGTAGTATATCCTCACTTCGATTCGGTGGGTCTCTTTTTGTCGTAGTGTCAGTGAACGCAGCGCCAGCGAGACCCCGCCCCTTGAGTGCGACGTTACCGCCCACAACGTTAGTCGGCCAGGTGACAGCTGAGCCAACAGGAGAAGGCTTCGGCTGCACGCACCTCACTGTAACGAGAAACAAGCTGTCGCGGCCAAATCAAACTGGTACACTCACACGGTTGTGTGACTGTCCTCTGCACTTGCTGCGTTTGCGTGCACACACCGTTTGGGAGGCTTTGCTCAACTCGCTAAGCTTGCTAGCAGCGACAGGATATTAGTATCGTACTGCCAGAGAAGGCTCTGACAAGGTAACGCGCAGACATCGTCGACATGTCAGACCAAGCTGGGGACACCAAGTTGGAGGTGAAACAGGCGAGTAAGGAAGTGAAGGAGAGTGAAAACGTCGCAGAAAAATACTCTGCCATGACCGTGAGCAAGAATAGTGAAATGAACATGGGGGAACTATCGTCCTCCTTCAGTGCTGTGCCCACTCACAAGCCAGTGAAAAAGGTAAGACCTCAGTCACTGTCATTATATATGCAGGACTTTTGACTATAAAATATCGTAGCTGGTGGTTCGCTTTATTTGTGGCTGATCTCTTCTGTCTGTATGCATTGGCTGCGTAAATGTGATTTCCTGCACGCACTAGTTGGTAATTTCCTGTTTTGCCACAATTTAGAAAACGGGGAGACATTATGTCAAACGTCAAACTTGGAATGTATTATGATGATATAGATGTTATTCATGTATTCCCTAGGCAATGGGGGGAAATTGAAGAGGCACGAGGTTTCCTTAATGGTGTGAAGCAGTACTAACAGGAAGTCAGTCGAAAAGTAAATGTTTTAGAAACACACAAGGAAAACCTGCTCGTCATTCGTTGCTTAATGGCATCATCAGTGTCAAGGGAAACGCGATTGTTTTCTTCTAAAAGGAGAAAACCTTCAAGGAAGAAGGAAACGTTTCACTGGTGGTGTTTAGAGTGGAAAGAGTTACCTCATTTATGTAGAACAATGCATGTAATGCAACAATGCAATGTAATAATGGTGTTTATGCACATTTACAGGGGTGCCTATTCAATTTTAGTAATAAATTCCACCTTTTTGCTTTAATTACCGTAACGGGAATGTTATGATTTTTGCTGTCGAGTGACTGGATGGATGCACAGAACGGAGGGCTGTTCTCCCTGTCCCCGTTGTTTTTGCACTCCATGATCCAGGGTCAAAGCCCAGTGGAACAACAATAATTAACCCACGTTAATGTCTCCTGTTCCTGATGCCCTTTGTTATTTTTTAGGTTGATGGTTGATTTAAGAAAACATTCATGAGTGATTGATGCGTGTAAGGTGAGAAGAGTTGAAGTCACTATTGTGGGCTGCTCTCTTTTAATCTTGATCCCCCCCCCAGTTATCTTCAAAAATCACCTAAAACCTGGCAAAACTAATTGACTGATTGAATTTCCAACTTCAGCCAGAATCAGACACTGTGGGACGCTCTGTCCGTCCTGTCCCGTCCGGACAGAAACTATGCACTGTCTTTCTCACCTTAATCCCAAGAAAACCACTTGAGATTGTTCTTTGTTGCCGTGTTATGTTCAGTGGTATGTGGAGGGTTGAATTGCAGATGAGATTTAAGAGACAATCTTGTGTCTTTAAAGTGCATGAAAGAAAAACCGGTTGAACAGTTTCATCAGCCACATCTTTGTTTTTGTTTTTCACCCCAAAAAACCCTTGAAATCAAACTCAAAGCATAACGTGAGCATTAACCCTTGTGTAATGTTCATATTGTTGTTACTCAGCCAGCGTTTGTGGGTCTGATGGACCCGTTGCATTTTGTGGCTTTTAATGCCTCACAATCAAACACTTTTTATGTTAAAATACTGGACAGATGTTTACCTTATCCCAATTACAAGCAGTATAAACAATATATGTGGTTAATATTTGCCCTTTACCTTTGTTAGGTCACATTTATAACTTATTATTTAAAACATAATAAAGAAAATCAATTAAAATCAAGATATGAGTGGAAACAAATTTACAAGTGAAGCAGGGTTTTACAAAACTACTGAGTTTTCTTTCTTTGAACTTGAAATTTAACCCATTCAGGTGCACAGCACAAGCTGGGTCCCACAGACCCGAACACCACACAAGGGTTAAACCATAAATGGAGATGACAATCATGATGTGAACTTCCTGTCTTCTTCTCTTTTTTTCTCGCAGCAAATCCAATTTGTGGAGGAGAAGCAGGAATTCAACAAATTCCCCACTAAGACGGGGCGCCGCTCTCTGTCCCGCTCCATCTCCCAGTCATCCACAGACAGTTACAGCTCTGGTAAGACGGACAGAATAACATGCCCACCGGCGTTCATTCCGGCTGATTTAAAACTCAGACGGGAACTTAAATGCACCAGCAGAGGTCTGCGTCTACCCATTTAAGCGTACTTTAAAGGAGCGCTTTTCCCTGCAGCCGCGTCCTACACGGACAGCTCCGATGACGAGACCTCGCCGCGGGATCGAACTCAGGTCAACTCCAAGGGCAGCAGCGACTTCTGTGTTAAGAACATCAAGCAGGCAGAATTTGGGAGGCGTGAGATTGAGATTGCAGAGCAGGGTAAGACGCAGCGGGAGGGCTTCTCACTCCTGCTCTGGCTAATCTGAAAAGCCATCTGTGTGCAGTACAAACCACCATTCTTCAGATGTTGGAAAGAGTTCTCTCCATTTGCTCTGGCTGTAACTACGATCTCACTTTTTGCTCCTCTGCCTCTCTGCTCCCTCGCTCCCTCCTTCTACCGGGCTCTCTTTTTCAGATATGTCGGCCCTGATTTCGCTCAGGAAGAGAGCGCAGAGCGAGAAACCGTTAGCCGGTGCCAAGATCGTGGGCTGCACTCACATCACTGCCCAGACTGCTGTAAGATTTCTCACCGTCTCTTAATCTGTCAGAGTCCTGAGCAGTTGGCTGTTCCTTTAACTGTTCCCCAGCTGTTGAATTCAGCCTTCTCTGTTTGTCTTCAGGTTCTGATCGAGACTCTCGTGGCTCTCGGGGCTCAGTGCCGCTGGACCGCGTGTAACATTTACTCCACCCAGAACGAAGTGGCTGCTGCGCTGTCGGAGGCCGGTGAGCAGCAAAGAGGGCAGGAAACAGTTAGTTTAGCAGCCTGTTTGCAGCGGTCACTAAAACAAAAGCACAGGACTCATTTGTGTTTTCTGCAGGGGCAGGTGTTCGAACAGTTGACAGCTCTCTGAATCAGAGCGGGACACTGGCTGCAAATGTTTAATTAGCTGAAGCAAAAGTCATCTCTGGTGGTTTGCCACTCTGGCGATGTAACGTGGCATTTGGTTGGATGTCTTCGAATGTACTAGATTTCCACTGTGATGTAACAGCAGGGTCTGGGGCTGCTCAGTTCTTCTGCCTCACTTTGATCACTAATTCCCTAATTCACTAATTCCCCAGGAGTTCTGTGGGTGTTGTAGAGCTGTTGTTCCGGACGTTGGATAAAATGATTGCTGAATGTCAAATTCAGATGTCACGTGTGCTATGTTCCAGGCGTGGCGGTGTTTGCCTGGAAAGGGGAGTCTGAGGATGATTTCTGGTGGTGCATTGATCGCTGTGTCAACACTGAGGGCTGGCAGCCCAACATGGTAATAGTGAGTTGAATATATGTCTCCTAAATGAGGGATTTGTTCCCTCTTTCAGCCCTTTGCGTCTTTTACCTGTCAGATCCTTGATGATGGAGGGGACCTGACACACTGGATGTACAAGAAATACCCAAATGTATTCAAGAAGATCAGGGGCATCGTAGAGGAGAGTGTCACTGGGGTTCACAGGTGAGTCCCTGCCTGATAACAACATGCGCTCACACAAAGTCGAGCGCTTCTACCTCCCGCTCTCTTCTCTCCAGGCTGTATCAGCTGTCCAAAGCCGGGAAACTCTGCGTGCCTGCCATGAATGTAAACGACTCCGTGACCAAGCAGAAGTTTGACAACCTGTACTGCTGCAGGGAGTCCATCCTGGACGGGTGAGCATCCTCTAGAGGTTTGAAACGATAGATGGGTCATTTTCTCTGCTGATGAGCGGGTCGAAAACTTCTGTTGAGCATTTCGTTCTTGACAAAGGACAGAAACACGGCCGCCATCTTCAGATTCGCCTTAAAATCCAGCTCGAAACACTCCTCCGTTGCGACACTGCTCACTCACCAGATATGGATTTTTCTTTTTTACCTCCTTGCTGCTGTTACCATAGCAACACATTATATCAAAAACTCTTGTTTGATTGTACGTGCTCTAATCACTGGACACTGCTGTTTTTCATATGTGGCCACCATTAAAGAGACTGAATGAGGTGCTGCCCCAGAATATTTAGCTGAATGTTCTATAAAGATCAGAACTTTATGACCGACACACGTGTTGTTAATTTTAACGGTCCTGACTTCTATTTTACACAGTAAATACGAGGGATGTCAGTTTTGGGAGTTTGAGATTTTTTTACCTTAAAGAAAATGTGTATTTTTTTCTTGAACATGTAGATTAAAGAGAACCACAGACGTGATGTTCGGAGGCAAACAGGTGGTTGTGTGCGGCTATGGTGAGGTGAGATAAATCATATTTCATTGGGTGCTTTTGATCTTAATTTAGCATTTTTTGGTGTGTAGTAATGCAGCTTTTGTCTTGGCAGGTGGGGAAAGGCTGTTGTGCGGCTCTGAAAGCTCTGGGAGCCATCGTGTACGTAACAGAGATTGACCCGATCTGCGCGCTGCAGGCCTGGTGAGAGAAATTAGAACTGGCATGAGCTCCTGGTCCTGTGTCCAAGCGCGTGGAAATGGCAGACTGTGGGCATATTTAGCGTGGTGGGGCTTGTTAACGATTCAGCTATATTATAAAGCGGTTGGGTTCAGACCCCCGGGGACCTCCGCCCTCCAGGTAAATCCATTATCTGTCAAATAATACTCTATGCTGTCCTCCCTTCCTCGTTTCATTTAGCATGGATGGATTCAGAGTGGTCAAGCTGAACGAGATCATCCGTCAGGTTGATGTCATCATCACATGCACTGGTAGCTGCATTTTCAACTATGCTTCTGGGGGAACGCCGGTGCCCATTTTAATAGCTTTTCTGATATACCTATGAGGTGATTGATTGTGGCGTCTCTACAGGGAACAAGAACGTGGTGACCAGAGACCAGCTGGACCGGATGAAAAATGGCTCCATTGTGTGCAACATGGGCCACTCGAACACAGAGATCGACGTGGTAAACTACTGCCGCCGAGTGTCTGAATATTTCACACCACAAAAGGGTGCCAATGCGAGCAATGTTCTCATTTGTGACAGGCGAGCCTGCGCACCCCTGAGCTGACCTGGGAGAGAGTGCGCTCTCAAGTGGACCACGTCATTTGGCCTGATGGGAGGAGGATTATCCTGCTGGCTGAGGTCAGCTCTTTGAAACAATCATAATCATCAGATCCTGACGATGGCTGCGTGACGATAGTGACCTCATGTATAATTGAAAGCCACTGAAACACAAACGCTAAATTTAGCATGTCTTGTAGGGTATTACATAAGCAATCGCGTGCTACCTACGATATCCCAGCAGCCCGTTCTCTGTATTTTTATATCACTGCTACTCTGTTTTCTACCTTAAAGGCCACAGGCCTTTTATTGTGTTTTACTGTAAGAAAGCCCAGTAATCATCTAAAGGAACCATAGAATTATCCAGAGGCAGTTAGTGTAAATAATGCTGGTTTTGTTTTCTCCAGGGACGTCTCCTTAACCTCAGCTGTTCCACTGTCCCTACCTTTGTTCTCTCCATCACAGCCACAACTCAGGTGACATGTCCATACCCGTCAGCCTCCTATCACTTTTAACGATGTTTAATTTATCTTGCCAGCCTGGTGGCTAAACTCATAAACCCAATAACAACAACAAGAACATCTTAGCCTTCATTTTTAATTAGAGTTGCCAACTACATCAAAAATAAATAAGGGACACTTTGGTGGCAGAACGAGCCGACTCGATTGTCTTCACCCCAGTTTGTTTTTTTAGCTTTTTTGGTTATTTGAAATGACTTTCGAAACATTTGAGTAAAATCTCAATTAAATTAGATGCATTTCCCATTCAAATCTGTATGTTTGCTGCCTTTCTTTTTTAATTAGTCAGGTTACTGCTCAAAGGCGTCTGTTGTCTTCCTGTATCATTTTCACAAGCAACAGTACCTGGACCAATAAATGAGCCAGATTCTGTTGTTATACTGGTGTCACAGACCAGGAGAGAGTTGAACATAAATTTGATGATAAATACTCATATTAATCATCATTCATTTACATTTTACAGACTAATTACAGGGCAAAGTGCCTCCTATTTCAACTTAATACAGGAAGCGTATTTTTGTTTCTGAATACAGGACAATTCTGTTTTTCAGTGGACGGTTGGCAACCCTCTCTTGGGTTGGACGAGCATCCATTGTCATACATTTTATTAATCCATATTCATTTTCAGGCTCTGGCCCTTATAGAGTTGTACAATGCTCCAGAGGGACGATACAAACAGGATGTGTACTTGCTTCCTAAGAAGATGGGTGAGTATAAATGCATAATTAATCTAAAGCACGTGGACCGAGGTTGCGTGTTTGGTGATTCTCGGAAGCGTATGCTGGAAACTGTTGATGATATTTTGTTTTTTCTCTTCAGATGAATATGTCGCCAGCCTGCATCTGGCCACGTTTGAGGCCCACCTGACCGAGCTGACAGACGAGCAAGCGAAGTACCTGGGCCTGAATAAGAACGGGCCCTTCAAACCCAACTACTACAGGTGCAGCTCTTCTCCATCTGAACAGTTCTTCACAGCTGCAGATGAATAATCTTTGCTGATTGTTATGATCCAGGCCATATTGCATTAAAGATGTTTATGTTTTTGTTTTATATTATTCAGTATTAAGTAACTGGAAATCTTCTTGGTATTCACAGATATTAGCCAGCAGGAAGCTAACTTCCATACACACAACTGTGGAAGTTACCCACCTACAGGCTCCTTCATCCATACCTGAAGACCAACATTATCCTATTTTATACTTCAAGCCTGCACCATATATTCGCTTTAACCTCCACAGAGCGCCGTCAAAACACGTAGGTCTGCTCCTGTCTGGCAGACCAGAGGGATATTTTTAGATCCAACTTCACATGGATATATTGTGCCAAAATGACAGAGAAAAGTGTTACAGTTCTGCTGAACGTGGTTCATTTTAATTAATGACTATTGAAGGTCGTGCATTTGGGTTTTGGCCCCACCACTCACTTTTAGAGTCACTTTAAACATTCCACCAATTCACATGAGAGGAAAGGCTGTCATTCAAGTTGTCGTCTGTTTTGCTGCCCCTGGAAACGATGGAACAAAAATAATAGGCAGGAGAATATCGTGTAAAGATTTGATTTTTTTTTCTTTCTGGTCTTTAAATTGTTACCAGATGAACCACCTGACTTTAGGATTCACTCATCATTACTATTTATATGAAATAGCTATAGAAGTTTTGATATTCTATCATCAAAGCGACTGCAAATCTGATGTCGATCATGTCGATTTATTCTGTCAATTTTTTTACCTGCTAATCTGGGATTTATTGCCTCCCCAACCAGGAGACTGGTTTCCACAGAACTCTACCTCAGAGTAGAGAGAGCACATACTGTACAGCACTAACATACAGCCACAGTATGTTTGTTCTATTATGCAACAGCTGATTTCACTGGTGTCCTACTAGAGTCACATGACTGGGCTTATCTTCTCTCTGATTTCCTGATAAGGAAGAGGAAACTGGGAACCTGCTGTTGGCTTGTACTATCTACAGATATTTTAATTATATGTGTTTGTTCCTAAATGTCTATGATCAAAAGGCTTCAATACTGTTTAGCGATATTTCTTAAATTTACAGTATAGCATTCTATACAAATACATATAAAAGTGTCTGTGTTTTTAATAGGAAACGGCTTACTTTAATTATAATTATAGTCACATCAGTGGATGTTTGTTTTACCCCCTTTACCCTGCTGTCTCAACATTTACTACTGCAGGTCTATGATTTACTCAGCATGTTGTTGGATGACCCCGCACAAAACTTTGACTTCACCCAGCGATACAGGCATTTCCTGATCATTTAATTTAGTCCAGTCTGACAGTATGAAGTACGGGAGTGAACTCATCTTTGCACCTTAATAACTACAGAGCCATAAAGCGTGAGGACATCGTCAACACGTCATGCTGGTCAGTTGGCTGTGCAACTGTCTTTGCTTTAAATAGGGTACTGATGCACGCAATTGTTTCTTCTGCAACAATACAAATGGAGCTATGCAGCAGCAATATATTCTTCTCTCTATATATTTTTTTGTTAAAGGCATTTATCTTACATCCAAGGTTCTGTCATTGATTTGCTCTACTTTTTACTTTTTACATTTTCGTGCAAATTTTAATTCTCACAGTATGGTTTCCCACAAGTTTATGTTGTGGAAAGAATGGCTTTAAAATCTATGTTAGTTTACAGTATCGACCTTTAAACTGATTTATAGAGACTAATGAATGTGTTACTGGACAGGTTTGGTGAGATTAAAATAAGTACATCACTGTGATTCCACAGTTAAACACCTCTGCTTTGATATTTCTCACGTGGAGATGAAGTTGCGTTAAAAATGTATTTTCTTTGTTTCCGCAGACCCTGTTAACTTTCTGTACTTATTTACCTTTAATAAAATGCTATTCTGAAAAAAGTCGCTTTAATTCACATTATTCTAACAAGCAAAATAAATGAAATGTCGAAGATATTAGGGCAGCCCGACGATACCGAAGAATTAAAACGTAAATCGGGGTAGAAAAATCAATACAGATAATCCTCTGCTCATGTTACGTAATCAGCTCAAACTCTCGCGGATGACGTATCGTCCTCTCGCGAGAAGATACTGCGCCCTAAACGCAATGGACGGAGGTGGGAATGGTGGAGCGCTTCCTCTTAACAATAAACAGAGAAATATGCTGCCTAATAAAAGCAGGGGAGAATTCGCTCGCAACCCAAGAAAAGATTCAGAGGTCAGTGAGCAGATGTTTATCCTCATTGGTTAAAACATTTCTATAAAAGTGATAGAGCCATTCCTATATCGTTAGCGAAGCTAGCTTCAAGGCTAGCTTTAGCTCAAGTATTGAGTTCTGTTTTGTAACAAGACTCTGACCTTTAATTAAATTCCAGGTAATGGTGCTTCTTTTGTTTTTAAAATGTGATTCACACTACGCGGTGCTTTAGTATTCGGTTTATTAGTAATTTTCCTAATAACTAACAGCGCAGAAGTTTGAACAGCATGAAGCTTAATGATGAGACGCAACATGAACAGGCCAAACCTCAGGAATTCAGAGGCGAAAACAAATGTTTAATAAAGTTTCCTGATTATTTACATTCTCCTTCATTTATTGGAACCTAAGAAGAACCTAGAAAGTACACGGGCTGTTCTTATATCGTGAGAACAACGGTCTAATAATCACTTTCTTATTTCATATGAAAAGTTTTTAAGCAGATCGCTTAGAAGTAAGGCATTTATTTTTGATGTTATATATATATATATATATATATATATATATATATATGTGCAAGTATATGTGTGTTTTAATATAGACTTTTTAATATGGGGAAAACTCTTTTGTACAGGGCCTGTCTGAGTCACCAGACTTCGAGTTTGAATATGCAGATACGGACAAGTGGGCTGCAGAGCTGTCAGGTGTGTGGTCATTTTGTCGTAATTTCTAAAAGCATTGGTTGTTGTACATGACTCTTATTTCTTTATGTTCCAGAGTTGTACAGTTACACAGAAGGACCTGAGTTTGCTCTCAACAGGAAGTGCTTTGAGGTGGAATTCAGAGCACATGGTACGCAATCGTTTGACATCTGCGGTCTAGTACAAAGATGCCTGTCTAATCTGCATCGTCTCCATCTGTAGTCCCTGATGAGAAATGGACAGAGCTTGATGCAGAGCAGCACAGAGCTCATGCCATGCGCCTCCTGGACGGCCTGGAAGTGACCGCTCGGGAGAAGAGGCTGAAGGTGGCTCGAGCCATTTTGTACATGGCTCAAGGTGAGATCACCGTGAAGTAACATGGAAACGAAGGGATTTTAAGAGAATGATCAGGGATACGATTGTTCTCTCTGTATTTCTCTAGGAATGTTTGCAGACTGTGGCTCTGAAGCTGAGGTGCAACATTGGATGAGGTACAACATATTTCTACTGCTGGACGTGGGGACTTTTTCTGCTCTGGTGGAACTTCTCAACATGGAGATCGAGTATGTCTTAACAGTTGTTATTCATCGTATCCCTTTTAATATTTTTAGTTAAGGTCAGCTCAGCCAGTGGGGAACAACAGACCAAAATGGACAGAAGGTTGATCAGCTCATTCTCTATTGTATTTTCCTCTCAGTAACAGCGCTGCCTGTAGCAGTGCTGTCAGAAAACCAGCCATCTCGCTGGCCGACAGCACTGATCTCAGAGTGCTGCTCAACATCATGTACCTGATGGTGGAAACGATACAGCAGGATGATCCGACTGACAGGCCCGAATGGAAAATCATCAGAGAAACGTTCAGAGCCGAACTGGGTAGGTTTGTGTCCGCACCTGTTTTATGGATCTACCCAGAATATTTAGTAATTATGTTATTTCTGTTCCTTCTTTCTAACCTAGGATCTCCTCTTTTCAACAATGAGCCCATTTCTGTCATGCTCTTCAGTATGGTGACTAAATTCTGCAGTGGTCATGCCCCCCATTTCCCAATGAAGAAGGTGTTGTTGCTGTTGTGGAAGAGTATATTGGTGAGTTGCCATTTCAGTATGTTATCACTGTAGATTATCGTTGGTTTTTAATGACCAAACCTGGTTTCTCTTTTAGTTCACACTCGGTGGCTTTGAGCAGCTTCAAAACATAAAGGTCCATAAGCGTGAGGAGCTGGCTCTCCCCCCTCTCCCTGAGGACAGCATTCGAGTCATTCGCAGCATGAGGGCTGCTTCTCCTCCAGCGTCGGCGTCCGACCTCATCGAGCAGCAGCAAAAACGGGCACGACGTGAACACAAGGTCGGCACAGCTTTGAGTACAATTATCAGTCGTACACTGGCAACTCAGTACAATCCCAGCTTCTTATATTATTTGTTGCCTCTTGAAATTTCCAATACACATGTGTTGTGTAAACTTTCCCGCCTGCTTCTTTCCCAGGCGTTAATCAAGCAGGACAACCTTGATGCCTTCAATGAAAAGGACCCTTACAAACCCGACGACTCGCGCGACGATGATGAAGACAACGACGACAATGACAACTCTATCGAGGCGGAAACCTTCCCCCTGGAGAGGGATGAGGTGATGCCTCTACCCATTCCTCACCTACCTGCAGAGAGGGTGTCCTTACCCAAAGGACTGCCGTGGGCCCCCAAAGTCAGGTAGCGCTCCGCCTGACTGGGAAATCACCCTGAATTCACTCTTTATTCGCACCTTTTTATCTTCACTAAGCTTTTGTGTGTCTGACATTTCACAGAGAAAAGGACATTGAAAATTTCCTGGAATCGAGCAGAAGTAAATTTATTGGATACACACTTAGAAAGTAGGTTTTGAGTTGTTGATTTCAATGTTTTTGACACTGACTCTGTATCATTTGTGGGTGATATGTATGAACTATGGAATCACATTTGCATTTCCCACAGCGACACAGACACGGTCGTTGGTTTGCCCAGACCCATTCATGAGAGCATAAAGACATTAAAGCAGGTATTACCTTGTCATTGAATTTACTTTATGAACTCTGTTGTTACGGATTAGAATGGTTAATAACACAATGTCTCATCTTATTTCAGCACAAGTATGTTTCCATTGCTGAGATACAGATCACCAAAGAGGAGGAGTATCAGAAAACACCTCTGTCTGTGGTATGCTGAGTGAAAAATTAGAATAAGAATTGGTTTTTTCTGGCTGAGGGGGATGGAGAAACTGCTGGCTACTTATATATAAACTGATCTCTTTGTTTTTCCCCCTTCACTTTCAGGGTGAAGAGGAGGTGGAGATGTCATCCACTGAGCTTCTTTATCAGGGTATTCTGCCCAGTTTACCTCAGTACATGGTTAGTCTTCTTTGTGGGTCCGTTTATACACAGTTAACATAGGTTTTTATATCTGGCTAAACATTTCTCTGACATAATTTGCCATAAAAGCAACAAGCGCTTGTATTTGACTGGCAAAATAAAGTCAGAAACGCAACTGCTAGTGGCAACTAACAGTTCAAAACGATCTAATTCCAATTGTCAGTATTAGCATTCCTTGGCAGTGTTTGACGCATCATGAGCTCAGCTGTCACTTAGCCAGCAGCTTGGGTGGGTGCTTCATTGCTCACGCCCGTTTCTGAAACCATCAGATCGCTCTGCTGAAGATCCTGCTCGCTGCTGCTCCAACTTCCAAAGCCAAGACGGATTCCATCAACATCCTAGCAGATGTGCTGCCAGAGGAGATGCCGTAAGTTCATCTCCAGTGCGGCGCTGCGTTCGGAACGGGGACAATATTGTAACGTTGGGACATTTTGATTGATGTGATAAATGGGGAAAACACTGGAATGTGCTGCATTTCTAAATGTATAAGAATCGTCAAGTAAAAGCTGAAGGTGAAAGATAATCGCGTCAAGATGAAGTCAAGATGATTGTGGTTGACTGATGCAGGACCACCGTGCTCCAGAGCATGAAACTCGGCGTCGACGTCAATCGCCACAAGGAGATCATCGTGAAGGCCATCTCTGCCATCCTGCTGCTGCTTCTAAAGCACTTCAAACTAAACCACGTCTACCAGGTCAGGTTCACAGATGTTTAGGACAAATACAAAAACACAACCGCCTTTTTCTCCTGGACATGATCGGGAGGCGGTCAAGTGTCCCTCCAGACTGAAATGTCATTGTTTGTCTCGTAGTTTGAGTACATGGCTCAACATCTGGTGTTTGCCAACTGCATCCCCCTCATTCTGAAGTTCTTCAACCAGAACATCATGTCTTATATTACAGCCAAGAACAGGTACACTGGAGGCTGTTTTGTATGGGTCCAGCCATGGCGCTCATTTCCAGGGATGTCATATTCAGCTGTTTTGTTTTTCTTTTCTAGTATTTCAGTGCTTGACTTCCCTTACTGCGTGGTGCACGAGCTCCCAGAGTTGACTGCAGAGAGTCTGGTAAGTTGTGAGAGTTATTGGGACGTCTGATGCTCGGAGTCCAGGATACTTATTTGTCATTTTCCTTTGTTTTTAGGAAGCGGGAGACAACAATCAGTTCTGCTGGAGGAATCTTTTTTCCTGCATTAATTTGCTGAGGATCCTCAACAAACTGACCAAGTGGAAACACTCCAGAACAATGGTAGGATGGCAGCACAGGTCCGTACTTTGGTGTTCGCCCTTCGTTGACATAAACGCCTCACGAGCCTCCAATGCCCTTTGTTCCCTCCCAGATGTTGGTGGTGTTTAAATCCGCTCCCATCCTGAAGAGGGCGCTGAAGGTCAAGCAGGCCATGATGCAGCTGTATGTTCTAAAGCTGCTCAAAGTGCAAACTAAATACCTGGGACGACAGTGGAGGAAGAGTAACATGAAGACCATGTCCGCCATCTACCAGAAGGTTCGACATCGGCTCAATGACGACTGGGCGTATGGAAATGGTGAGTTCCAACCTGTACAGAGCGATTTTTAAAAAAAAAAATAGACAAAGAAATGTTTCTTTTTCCTTGAGTCTCAAATGTGTCTCGTTCTGGGTCAGACCTCGATGCCCGTCCGTGGGACTTCCAGGCTGAGGAGTGCGCTCTGCGCGCCAACATCGAGCGCTTCAATAGCCGCCGCTACGACAAGAGCCACAGCAACCCAGACTTCCTGCCCGTGGATAACTGCCTGCAGAGCGTTCTGGGGCAGCGCGTGGACCTACCCGAGGACTTCCAAATGAACTACGACCTGTGGCTGGAGCGGGAGGTCTTCTCCAAGCCTATTTCATGGGAAGAACTGCTACAGTGAGAATACGCAGCTATCAGGCAGGAGTTCAATGACTTACTGGATTGATCACTGATCAATGCATTATTATAACTCTAATCATTCACGTTCTGCACCGCCTGAAGGTGCAAAAAGAGTCCTCCAGATGTGGACTTTGGATCATTGTGCCACTGAGTTTCTTTAAGTGATGAGCATTTCTCACCGCCACACCTGCTGATTTTTAATCTGAAAGAGTCTTAAATTTGGCTTCACACACGTTCTTAATCAGCTCTGTGATCCCAGTGCCTCTTCATTAGCAAGGAATTTGAATGGGTTTGATGCTTCATGGAATGAATCCTCACTGAAGTGTGCATGTTGTTTAGACAGGTGAGTAAACTACCAAGAAATGTTCTTTACAAGGAGGAATCATTACTTTTAGTAGTTATGACCAGAAAGGGACCCATTTCTGTTTACCCCACCACTCTTCTGCCAGAAATAGGTCTATTTCCAGGACTACTTGAACAGGTGCTGCACCTTTAATCTGGGACCACAGACGTGCGCGAGTCACGTGATTCGGAGGCCGTTTTCAGCTGACGATAATCATTATCGAACAAGTTTTCTCAGCTTTTTGTACTCGTTTTTTTGTTTTTATAAAGGCTTAAATGGTGAAAACAACACATAATGTCTAACTTATTTATCATGTCTTTGTTTTATGTCCATTCAAATACTGTAATAAAATTCTTCTGTACAACATTAATTAATTGTTTTTTAATACTTTCATATGTTGTGTTAGACTCCAAAGGTCGTTTTATAAGCTAAAATGTGTAGAGAAAAGTGTGAAGAGATGGAAGCTTAAACCCTCTTTAATAGTAATGTTTGAAGTGATGTTCACAGATTTTACAATAATAAATAGGTATTGTACAAGTATATCACCATTAAGGAAGGAGAGATGTGTCTCCTGCACAGTGTTTGAAATGCGCACGAGCTTTCAAGCACACCGATGCTTTTACATCATCCGTTCCAGACACAGACCTTTCATTTACTGCTATGAGGACGAGACATTTTCAGTCAGTCTATTAAAAGTGCGTTCATCACATTCATTATTAATTTACGTCACATTTACTGCTAGGACTGTTTTGTTTTTTGTTTAAAAAAAAGACATTTGATACATGAAACATGGTCTTCAGAACTGTTTGACTAGATAACATTATTTACAAAAAAAAAGACCTATATGATGTAAACTAGACAAAGAACGATACACTGGTAGTCTGACGAGCCTAACTCATATAGTTCATATATGAGTGTAACTTTCAGATGGGCTGATGATCAAGATCAATCCAGACTGACCCACAGACACGGCAGCATTATAACTGTTAACAAGCTCGTTCCTAGAGACGACAGCTACATTCAGCTAAAGCCGTTTGGCTAACAGTCTTCAACACAGCATGAGCCACATGCTAATAAGAAGGTCCATCTCCCCGTTAAACACCGAGCTAACACAATTATTAAACATGTTAGTGTACGTCACGCCAAACTAAAATAGATAGGTGGAACATTTGTTGCTAGGTCTGTTTATCATGTTAGTGTGCTTTAGGCTCCATCATAGAATAATAATAAATACTGGTGTCACTATCAGGTGATGACAGTTGATGGTAGTTGTGCTAAAAGCTAATGAAACAAAGTAGAACAAATGAGGCGGGTGAGTGGACCTCTGCTAACAGCAGCTAAAAGGACAATAAACCTGCTTCCTACAACACTTTGACATGGTTTCCTAAGCAACAAGAACTGGCTACGTAATTGGAAAAATAGCCTTTAACTATACAATTAAATAAGAATATTATATATTGTAAATATTTATACATATCATTCATTTATTCCATTACACCATCACTTTAAATAAAGAGATTTAAAAAAGGTAAATAAATATATCCTCTTCCACACAACTTGACTGCATCGAGGAATATCAAAGTGTGTACAATTACAACAGGAACATATACACAGAGAAAATGTGCATGTTTGAAAGGTAATCTTTCCATAAATAAATGGTAATCTTTCTTTCCATAACGTTGTAAGAACCTTTTGCGGTCATCTTTGTGCCTCCGATTGGATCCCATATTGCTTATTGATTGCGTAACTCACCTTTGACCGTAGTCGATATTTAAATTTAGCTGCGCGTTCACGTTGCCGTGATTGTGTGAAATTCTTTTTGTGCTTGATGGGAGGAAAAAAACAAAAACTAAACTAAACCGTGCTCTTTGTGCTGCTTTCAAACGTTTCACCATAAATCGTCCCTATTGTGTGATTCCATGTGTTATATACATTTGACCCTGGTGGAGAAAAAGGTGATGTTGTCCCCAGATTACTGTGTGCAGGTGTTGATGCAGATGCTCTGACTGTTGTCACAATCGCAGTGTGTGTTGGGTTATGACTGAAGAAAACCCTTGTTGGATGCAACCCCACCCTGGTCCCAGCCTTGGGTGTTCCTCCATATTTTGTGGGCAGATAAATTGTGTGGCTAACTTGCGCGTTGCTACGTTGAGGGCCCCTCAGGTGCAGCCTGAGAGGCGAGCTGTGTTTCAGGAGGAGGGGGGTCGGGAGTCAAGAGTCAGACTCGGGCGTGGTCGGGGTCATGGGCGTAGTCGGTGTGGTGGGGCTGATGGCTTCGTTCTGGTAGCTCGTACCGTAGCAGATGTTTGGGGATAAGGAGTTGGGGTCCAATGGTTTGTTCTTCCCTGGGGTCAGGAAGGGTTTACATGACGGCGCCTCTCCGGGTTTAGCTCCGAGGATGAATCTGGCCTCGTCCTGCTCCTCCAGGTTGGATACGTCCTTCATCATGGTTTTGCGATAGGAGACCGACAGCTTGTTGGAACCGTCTGACATGAGGTTAAAGCGGCGGGCGACGAAGACGATGGGCAGAGGAAGCATGGCGACTACAATTAGGGCGAAGCACATGGCCAGCGCCCAGGGAGGGTAGCTCTGGAAGCGTTCCTGTGCCTGCAGACAGAGGATATTTACCCATCATTCCATGCATTTTGTGACTTTCACACACGCATGCCCACACACTGACCAGCTCTTGGACCCAGGCGTTGTATCCTGGCGGGCTGATGGCCATCTCAATGACCGTGGCAGAGATGAGCACGATGAGACACAGAGGCGAGACGTACTTCCACAGGTAAAAATAGATCTTATATGGTCGGAAACCTAACATGTCCTCCAAATCCTGCATGAACCTGAGGCATCCAGGAGAGAAAAGGTCATTTTCTAGTCCCTAAACACAGCAGCTGCAGAACCGTGCGCACGCCTACCTCTTTGTGCCGTAAACCCAAGCCACCGACAGGTTTTCCAGGATGACTACCACCGTCAGGGGCAGTCCGGCTGAGTAATCATCAAACATGGTGACAAAGTAATTCCCTGATCTTTGCACGAACAGCAGTCCACAGAAGAACGCCACAATGCAGCAGCCCACTGCAACGAACGCAGAGGACCGGCTCGTTACAGATATCACTGATCCGAATCGCGTTTCATAGATCTAAAGGAACTAGATTCACCCATGGGCAGGCCTCACCTGTTAGGAGCTCCTTCTGGACCTTGTAGGCATCAAGGATGGGTGTGGTGATGCCAGTCATGGTGCCGATCATGCTGCCCAGGCCCAGATTGATCAGCATGAAGAAGAACATGACCGACCAGAACGGCGAACCAGGGAAGTGGGTCATGGCTTCTGTGAAGGCGATGAAGGCCAAACCCGTGCCCTGTACGGCCTGCGGAGAGACCACCAAACGGGGACCAATCAGCAGACAGACGGTGTATTGCCGGTGTCGGTCCGGTCCAGAGACTCACCTTGTTGAGCTCATCCTCTAGGACGCAAGGGTCCAGACCCAGCTGAGCGAAACCACCCTCCTTAACCGTCTTGATGACGCCGTACATCTCGGCGTAGTCTGACGTGGTGAGGTGGGAGAAGTTCACATGTGGAGGGATGAGGTCGGGGCTCAGGACGTGTGAATTGAGGTATCCTAGAATCTTCTCTGCGTTCCTGTAGAGATTCAAGGGTTTTCTTTAAAACGTAGATCACAACAACTGTTTGTTGCTTCGTAAAACGACCTTACGATCGGACAAAATCCTCCCCACTGTGCTAGGCATGAGCCCGGCTGTAGCTTTAAGATTAAATGAACTTAACGTAGACGTGAACGTACTCCGTGACACATTTCTCATTCATGAGGTTGGCTTTGAAGCCCAGCACGGCAAACACCACCAGCGTGGCCAGAATAGACGTGAAGAAGTTGATGAAAGAGACGAGCACGGCGTCGAAGTGGCAGTTGTTGTCGATCTTGTTGTAGCTGGAGAAGGCGATGACCCCTCCGAACCCCAGACCCAGGGCGAAGAAGACCTGGGTGGCTGCTTCCCTCCAAACCTGTGGCTCCAGCATCTTCTCGAGCTGCAGGAGGCAAAGAGAAGAAGCCAGTTCGTGCCCGTTTTATTTTGGTCCCACCGAGAAATGCGAGCCGTGTCGAGGCTGCCGGCGTCACCTTGGGCGTGAACATGTGAGCGATCCCATCCACCGACCCCTTCAGCATCAACCCCCTGACCAGGAAACAGAAGAGCACCAGGTAGGGAAACAAAGAACTGAAGTACATCACCTGTGGGAGAGACACGCAAAGGCGTTCAGTTACGAGAAACAAGCAGCCCTGGTCCTCCGTGCCTTTCATCTACCTTCCCCGAGGAGGTGATGCCTTTGATGACGGCGAGGCAGACGATGACCCAGGCCACCAGCAGGGACAAGGTCATCTTTACGTTGAGGCCGCCGCTCTCTGCGATGGTGCTGGTGGTGTTCAGGGTCTGACGGTACCAGAAATAGGTGGTGGCCGAGCTTTTGTCGCACTCTGGCTCCACGACTAAGGACAGGAGCAGAAGGGGGGTGATTTGATTGATGAGAATAAAAAAAAGGTTTAAAAATAATACACATTTCCTGGAAGGGCATCCCTTAACTGACAGCTCCTGAGGAGAGTCACTGCTTGGATTATATTGCATCTACAAAGATCCTCCCCTGCACATGGCCACTACGAAATCCGCTGTCTTATTCAAACTGCCTGTTTCTGGGTGGATGTCGCTGCTTCAAACGTTTCCTCTCCTTCAGCACCTGAACTGCACGCGTGCTGACGTTTCTCGGACGTTCTTGGGCTGCGTTGTTAGCACGCGCTGCCAAAACTAAGAGGGGTTTCAAATGAAGGCGTAGTCCTCAGGAGTAACACCCTTCCTTGTCTATTGTTACGTCACTCACTGGCAAAGCTCCCGTTCTTCCTGATTGGACAGTCGCTCCATGGAAGAGGAAACTGGAAGGACTGGAAGAAATAGAAGATGCTCCATCCAATGATCACGTTGTAGTAGAGGCCAACAAACCCACACACCTAAATGGATAATGGATGGATGGATGGATGGATGGATGGATGGATGGATGGATGGAAGGATGGATGGATGGATGGATGGATGGATGGATGGATGGATGGATGGATGGAAAGAGAGAGAGAGATGCTGTCAGTCTCCTGCAGTCGTGCCAGCGAGGACATTCACAAGCTAAATAAGGGTGTAGAAAGCATGAATATTTAAAGTGTTCTCTTTTCATCCCTGATCTCCGGTGGATATTTATAGCCTCTTCAGCGGCAGCCGTGCAAATATGAAAGAAAAAGACCACTCGTTCGCAAACACGTCAGCAAACGCCCGAGAGACCGATGGCAAAGGGCCGCTGTAACATGATGAGATGGAGGGATGGACAGAGAGACGTGTGTGGTTCCACTCCTACCATCAGACTGGACATTCCTATCCCACCCAGACTGGGACAGACGTAGTTCCAGACTCCGATGCTCCCGCGTCGGATCTTCTGACCCACAGCCAGCTCCAGGAAGAAGAGGGGGATGCCGATGATGAAGAGGAGGATGGAGTAGGGGACCAAATAGGCGCCTGAAACACGAGGAAGCTTGTATTGTTTTCAGTATAAAGCATCTGAATGCAGACGAGTCAGGTTTCTACTTCAATAACAGAGACGCTACCTGACACTGAGACGCCAGAATTTAATCTAAGTAAATTCGTTTACAGATTGTGCCCAGTTTATTGAAAATTCTCAAGCTCTCATTAATGCCGTCTAATTGTGACTTATGCTGCTTTGTTGCGATTATATTTTTATGTAGACTGTGATTTTTTTTTTTACATATAGTTTTCAAAACATATTTATTCCCTCATTCAAAGTCATTTAGTCACATTCCCAATAAATGGCAACTGATTTTGTCTGCAAAAATATATTTACTGTCCCTCCTCCACTGTCACTCCTCCAAAAATGAACTCTCCTCCTTTGAATTTCATTTTAGTTTGATGTAAATCTATTTTTGCAGTGTAATCCAGAGCCATAATCTGGATTCAAGTGTGTTTGACATACAAGGCTGAGTCATCATCCGCCGAGCATGTTAATACCTCAAATAGTAGTTTCATAGAGTGACACGCATCAGAGGGTTAATGAGACCGAGATAAGAGAGGAGGACATAAATAAAGGTGAAATGGGCTGTGGGTCTCATGCGGAGGCTAATAGGTTTGTTGTTCTCCACAGTTTGGTGCCCAATGATGGAGGGAGAGATGATGAGCAATAAAGCCCTCCCCCCAGGCAGTAAAGACACAGGGATCAATAACGTCACGTGTGTGGCCAACATGTCTATACTCAGATTACATAGGCAGCAGCATGGTGGCCAGGATAAATCCTCATCACTATTCAGTTACATTGCGCTTTTTTTTTTAAATCAAGCGCTTGTTTACAGAGTATCAGCTGACCTGGACCTGCTCTGCTGGCAGTAGTAATCGATAACGCGGCTAAATTTAGACCAGCATTTTAGCCGCACGGCGCATCTGTCCTCTACAGACCGGACGGGATCTGGTGGGTTTTGGAAGGTTGGCAAACAGTTTTAATAGTAATGCTGTATAAATTTAACTGGGGTGAAAATGTGCACCGTTTTAATGTGCTAGTATTCAGTGACTAACACTCAGCATTTGGACCGATGGGATCATTACAGGATTTAACAGGCTTGATCTGCTGATGGCGGGAAGCCCACAGGGATCACAGTTCTTACAAATCTCTTTAGCTCTCATTTGTGCCAATATCTGTGGTCAATTGGTGAAAAAAAGTTGCAGCCTTTTGCCAAAGTAGACTTAAAAACAATAAAATGTTGAGAATAACAACAGGACAATCCAATGATTGTTGTTAAAGAAAGAAGATTCCCACTGTTGTGGAACTTTATCGGATCCATTGTGGAAAAATGTCCCTGGCAACTGCTTAAGTTCATGTATTTCTATTTTTACTGTGATATAGCCCAGTTAGCCTTGTGCTAATGTGACATCACTGATGACGAAAGGATCAGATAGGAAATGTACTGGTTTGGCTAGGTGTGACTCACCTCCTCCGTTCTTCTGACACAGATAAGGGAATCGCCAGACGTTCCCCAGGCCCACAGAGAAGCCCACCTGGGCCAGGATGTACTCCAGCTTGTTGTTCCACGCGGGGCGTCCATCATTTTCCGGCACCTCTATCTGTGGTGTTTTCTTCCCAGCCGCCCCACCGACATTCACGGAGCTGCTCTTGAAGTCCAGAGGCTCCTCGTGTGCGAGCAGGTCAGCCACTGACTCTGTGACGTGTTCATGGCTCTGCTCGCGCTGTGTCACCTTGCTGTTCTTAGGCATTGGGGTCAGGAAAAGGGGTGGGGGTGAAAAGAGCGAGCTGGACACAGTCTGGCTGTACCTGGACCCACCGATCCAAGGGTTGAATCGAAAGGTGCTGAAGAGTGATGCGAATGTGGTTCTCAGTCCTGCAAACACACAACAATCAAACTCTTTACACTGTATCCAGATACTCCCCTTTTTATCCCAACAAATGAATCATAGGAAACCGGCAAATCTCAACTACCGAGTCAAGAGCAAAAACAAGAAAAAACAGAGTTCCAAGCATTGAACCCTGTGGGACTCCCTGTATAATTGTTTTAGTGTATGTGGATTTGTTGCGATCTGACAAGAAAACATCTATTCCATCATTGCTAGTGAGTGATACAGTGTGTTATAGTTTTACCTACAATGATTACACACTCATCCATTCCTTTTGATACTTTGACCACAGATTATTGTTGTAGAGGTTCGTTACTCCTTGACTTTTCATCGTTTTTTTTTTGGACATTTTAGTGGCTTAATGAGACAAGTCAGTAAAACACTGAATCACACACATGTCTCTCCCGAGAGTTGACAAATGTCAACATGAAGACAGGAAATCATTTATCCCTCCTGTTGTTCAACTCCACACACAAAGATGTGCCTCTCATGCAGTCGTCAGGCTCTTAAAAATATCCAATCCTGCAAATTGTTCTATTTAATTTCTCTGTTCTGCAAAGCTTAACTTTAGCGAAGCTCCCCCCCCCCCGCCCTGCTAAATCCTCATAATCCTCAGAAGCCTCGCCGCAGCATCCATCCTCACCCCTCTTTTGGGAAGCGGTTGGTTCAACCCCAACGGAACAGAAGAAGTGACCCGGATGCTGGATGCAGTGTCGACACGTGGTTTCCTGATCCACATCACGAGCCCCAGCGCGAGTTCATTACTTATTAAGTGAGCTGCTTCTTTATTAGAGAAACTAACGCTGACCTCTGCAGACGCAGCAGGGCGTGTGGCGGAAGGTAAACGCCATCTGAGGACGCTGGAGGAAAACAGGCGTGAAGTCAACAAGAGACAGAAAAGATGCTGCAGCGGTAGTGACGCACATCATCCTGACTCTAACTGCTCGCCTCAGTTGAAAGTCCAGAGTGAGCGAAAACTTCCTACAATCCCCAAGAGCTCACCTGCCCCCACAGGGGGGAAGGGAGAGGGGGGGGGGGGGGGGGGGTGTCATTCTCAGAATCTGGTTATGTTTTTTTCCACAACAGATTTCCTCCCCTCTGCATGTCAAGATGAGCCCGTGATGTAATAATCCACAGCCATTCACAAGTCTCTATAATCCAGTGTGCATTAACTGTTAAGCCCCCAGCGGTGCTTTTTTCCTGTCTTGTCATCTGATTCTGGGCGTCATATCGATCAAAGGAAAATGGCGCAGAAATCTAAGGCATCATTTTAAAAAGAGAGGTTTTTTGGCCCCACCACAGCTTCAATACGTCTATTTCACAACGGATGTGAGGACACAGTCTGCCAGTAGCTGCTCAGGCTTTGGGTTCTCTCCATCCAGACGTTCTAGCTGCATCATCTCAGCAGAACACATGCTTAACTCTTTCTCTAGCGTGACAAACACTAATTTGACAAAGAAGAGCTTTAAATCACACACAAGCAGGGCGGTTTCATCCACAGTTAAACTGGTTCTCATGTTTATGAAAAGCACATCTTCAGCTCCGAGTCCGCGCAGTGGCCAACTTTATTCACATCAGAGACCATCCAGAGACTCCTGTCCTCAGACAACGTGCACCAGCAACGTACCAGTGACGTTTTCGGCCACTTCCAGCAGCCTCAGCAGCGGAGGCTGCAGGCATCAAAGAGTTTGCTGCCGCACTAGTTTATTAATTTAACAGCCGTCATGAGATTAGCGTCTATTTTTAAAGTGCCAACGCAGTTTGTTAATCGCACTGAATGAAGTTCAGATCTCCCGGTGTCAAAAATGCAAAGCATTTGGCGTCGCCCCGAACATCTGTCAGAGATGAAGTGACACCGGTGCTGATGCTGGTGGGCTCGCGCCTGATACGACGACTTTTAAACACAGCCAAGGTCAAGTGGTTCTATATTGTAACCCGGCAGTCAAATGCGTATTTTACGCCATCGTGGGCAACTTCAAACATTTAAACCATCGGGGAGGGCGGAAATACAGCGCAACTCTTCTCGAACTGTTTCTGAACTTCCTGACGCTTTTAAGTCAAAATCCAGGTGGTGCCGCCTAACGCGCAGATGACACAAGAGGTGACAGAATAAAGCAAAAATGGTCCTTACTGTGAGTGTCAGGCAGACGCCGGCGCTGAGGGGGCGGACAGAGGTGTGCAGAGAGGCGCAGCTGACGCCGTGGTGCAGACTGAGCGCTCACAGGACGCTGCAGGACGGACGATCACATGCTGCTCTGCCTCCATTTGAGAGTCCTGGGCGCGCCGTGACGCACGCATCGCTGCCCCATTCGCCGACGGGGATAAATTAGTACCCGAGGCTGACCGGATGTTTGGAAAGTTCTAAATGCGTTCGCTCGTGGAGAGGTGAGAGGATGAGGAGGGGAGGAATTTGTCAAGGTTATCCGCTCCTACCTGATGAAGAGGGCGTGTGACTCAGCCTCCGCCATCCCTGTTTCCATTGATAAAAAATTAAAGCCGCTCAGGCTGCAGGCTGGATGTGCAGAGGTCATCTTTTTAATGATTACGGCCGGTTTAATGTGCGCACTATGCAAACGTTTACAATTGTTAAACCACCAAAATGTGTGAATACATGAAATACACCCAAAAGGACATAAAAAGAAGTCCGTGTTATCGACGCAATCACGCTAACGCGTGGTCACCTAAATCAAAACTCATAGTTACTAAAACTGGATCCTTCCTGAACAAAGTCTCTGTATTTGCACTTGGCAGGTCTTTCCTGTATAATCAGACATGCTTACAGCAGATATAGGCCTCCAGGGCGCCATAAATCTTGCAGGTTATCTTTAAAACCGCCACGATGTGGAGTAAGACCTCACAAAAAGGCTGTTTTTCACTTTGACCTTGGGTTTTTGATTCATTTCAGACCCTCCAGCATGTCTGTTACCCCCTGCGTCATTAATCACCTTCATGTCACCCTTCTTGCCCCTCCCATTACAACAATTAGTATTGACAACAGTGTTTAAATACCTCATGTTATTAACAAATCATTTTAATTGGAGTGAGATGCATCAACACATGCTTGTGGTCCCATTTACCCCCACCCCCCTTTATCCCAGCTGATTGTTACTCACGGAGGCTTTGATGCACCTTACTGATCCTCAGTACAGGGAATGGTTGCTGTGGCAACATTTGGATCATGTGACAGCCTCTGTCCGTCTGCACTCTCCTTTTCTGCATTCCTGCCATGAAAGAACAGTTTTTGTACAGTTGAAGGGCACAAAACAGATTCCATAAAAGCTCTCATGAGGTTCTTTCAGTCCAGCTTAAGTGTGATTTATCATTAAATTCATGTGATACAATATAATTGTGTTGTTTACTGAAAGTTTTAAAATCATGTGAGGGTTTTTTCTTTCAAGCTAGTTCTGAAAACAATAATAAAACAGAGGAAACTTTAAAGTGTGCATGAATAAACAGTGGAGTTAGTCTGTAAGGAGAAGAAACTAGAATACCGTCAGGGCTTTGGGGCTGTTGGCGTCAGCATTGCTACACATCCATCCCACCTATTCTGGATGGAAGCTGAGCCAATGGCGCCATATGAGCTGTGAAGCTGACATTTGTCTCTTTTTTCACTTCTAAATTTTGTCCATGACTCACTCTAGCAGCACTCCGCACATTAACACATTAAGCTAAAAAGCTGAAACTGTGAGTGTTCCCTGGATGAATACCTGACATTTGGTGGACGTATGCAACATAATTTGCAGGTGTGGTCAAGTAACTGTATGAGCTGCAACATCATTGTGGGTTTTTGGTCGAATTCTGCTGATTTTGAATATCAGAGTAACCTGATTTTGGTACCACGCTAACATCCTGAACAAGCACACATCTGCACATGTATATTTAGTTTCTTGTATTTTGAGATTAGCTTTGAAATAATAGCGCTGATTGTCTTTTTCTCTCTGCACTGTCCTTCCTTCCTTCAGAATCTCTCTCTCTCTCTCTCTCTCTCTCCCTCTCTCGATCAATTTCACATGGCCTCTGTGCTTTGGGTTGCATCTGGTGCTTCTTGTGCTTCTGACGTCAGTCTCCTCTCAGCATATCTCCACTCCTCTCGTTCACCTTCAGCCGCCCTGAGTTCCACCGCCGCTCCTACGTACACTCACTTCCACTCACGTGCACTTCTGCATTCAGCATCTGCATCACATCCGCCCAGTACTTTTCCTTCTCTCCAGTCTCATTTATATTCCTCCTGCCCACCCCTCCACAACTCCCCTACCAACACTCTCCCCTCCCTCCTTCTCCCCCTGTGTTTTGCTGTGTCTGGGTCACTCTCTGCTCCTAAAATAAGCTTCAGGCAGGAAGTGGACTCAGTGGTACCTCTTATCATTCGTTATCTTGTGTGCAGGCAGTTGAACAAGCATGGTTACATCTACCAGCACTTTTAATAGATGTGGAGGAGATGACGCGTCTGCATTTGTCAGGTCACTTGAATGAAATTGCTATCGGTGTAATTTAGTCAGTCTTGAGAGGCTTAATTGGATCAGTGGAGGTTTTTCCCCATCAGAAGCTATCACACTGTTTCAGCCTTGTCATCAGGACACAATGATCCATCCTTGTCCTGGTGTAGCTCCTCCTACATTCCCACAGTGCATCGGCGTGCAGAGAGGCGCTGCTGTTCTGCAGGTGTTCCAATGGCTGAGAAAGTGGGTCATGTCTTCCTGGAACAGGACCAAGATGGTAGGTGGTGACAGTCTAAGGTGAGTTTATTCCTGCTGATAATCTGTAACAATTGGGGGGTATAGAAATGAGCAGTAAAGAAACAACGAGGCTGGTGACTTCATGGTTTATTTTTAAACTGCAAATATACAGTAAATAACCATTAATTTATAATTATTGATCTAATCATTTGCATCCCAACATCATCATCCTATTTGGCACATGTTGGTGCACATTGCTTGAAATTGTGTGTTTATGTGTGTGTGTGTGTGTGTGTGTGTCAGGGTCATGTGACCATCTATAGAACTTCACCAGATGGTCTCTCAAAGAGGGGCCAGTCCAGCTCACAGGGCGGAGAGCAAAGCTCCTGTCCCCGTTTATTGAGATAACATAATCCTTTTAAAACACCGCTGCAGCTCAGCACGTTGCATGTTGTTACTGAGCATTTTTCATGACAAAAAATTGAACCGGTGACACGAAGTGCTTACAAAGTTGAGATTATGGAGAGAAAAGTAATAAAAAGATGACAGTTTATTACTTGCTCTGGACTTTTATAAATATGTGACATGTGATGACTAGTTATCCATTTCACTAAATAATACACAGAAACACTTGTGTTGCATAACATTTTTATCAGTTGTTTTAATAATGTGGTGTCATGCTTTAGCTCGTTTTTTTGTTGACGTTAAATAATATCCAATCACCAAATTCGTAATAAAATATTTTCACAAGCGACACACTCACATCATAATTTCTTGTTGTCACAGGTTCTCATGTATCAACACATCTCATGCTGGTATTCTGGTCAAAGACAATATCATTTTAATCAAAGTGGGCAAAGAAAAGAGATTAGAATGTCTAATATTTTTATTCTAACTTTTCCTTCGTTCGGGAAGAGCATGTATGCCCCCTTCTGGTACAACCTGGATACAACATATATGAGGGAATTTAGCTGCGGTATAGCTTTGATTAAAGCTTTAGAAATTGCTTAGATTAAAATATGTGTCGACTAGACGAATCCAGGCACAGCACTGCATTGTTTAAACATTCCTAGTTAAAATTGTGTGACTTTTGTACTATTACACACGAATTTTGTGTATAGTCCTGCGTGGACTTCAAGCTGTCTTCCTGCAAGGTACCGCTTCAAAACACCCGTGTCCTTATAGACAGCTACATTTTGTAGGTATTTTGTAAAAGAACTGTGAAACTTATTTGGTTTTGTTAAATCTTTTTTTTTTTAAAGTGAAACCTAACTAAAGCCCCAGACTTTGACCCCACCACGTCAGAACTGAGCCGCACCCTTACTTGCAATCGGCGAGTGAACTTCCTCCCCACGCAAGCGACAACCTCTCCAGCCAATCACATTCTCCGACGGTCGGGAGGTGGGACATCCGGTGTTGTAGTGCAAGTATTTTCCAAAATGGCGGCCATGTCACTCGCTTGAATTTAGCAAAGTCCGCCCTTGATATTGGGATATTCTGTGTTTACATCGGTGAACGATAGAATATTGCCGTGCATTAACGTCTCAGATTGTGCGCGTCGACGACGATGAAGGGAAAAGAGCGTTCGCCGATAAAGAAACGCTCCCGGGCGCCAGACGAGAGCAGGGATCGAGGAGGAAACCACACGGGTGGTAAGAAGACCGGCTCCCTGTCATCGGCTGGAAGTAACGGGACCATTTCTACACTACGGAGAGGTTCACACACCGAGAAAAGAGACGCGAGGGACTCAGAGGGATATACTTCTTCTAACCGCATTAGCGGCTACGACTACGAAGCTAATTCGGGGAGCAAATCTTACAGCAGCGCTGGCGGTGCCGCGGAAGCGTCCAGGTCTGGTTCACGCAGCGACGCTCGACCGGCGTCAACCCCCGACAGCGAGTACAAGACTCTGAAAATAAGCCAACTGGGCTCGCAGCTGAACGACGAGGACGTTGAAGACGGTTTGTTCCACGAGTTTAAACGGTTCGGGGACGTTAGCATAAAAATCGGCCGAGAAAACGACGAAAGGGTCGCGTTTGTGAACTTCAGGCGTCCGGATGACGCGCGGGCCGCCAAGCACGCCCGGGGGAAGCTGGTACTGTACGACAGACCTCTGAAAATCGAGGCGGTTTACATGAACAGACGCAGAAGCCGATCGCCCGTCTTAAAAGACACCTTCCCAGCGGGCCAAAGACACTTCCACTCCCAGAGACCACTGTCCCCCACCGGTGTGGCGCACAGAGACTTCCGGTTACAGCAGCTGGCTCTGGGCCGGCTCCCTCCTCCTCCACCTCTCCACATAAGAGATTTGGAAAGAGACCGAGAGTTTTCTACGTATGATGCTAGAAACAGGCCCCCTTACATTCCCGAATGTGCTGTTTACCACGACGAGGACCTGATCATGAGTCCAGAAGATGACCAGAGGGCAAACAGGACTTTGTTTCTGGGTAATCTGGACGTCACCGTAACTGAAAATGACCTGAGGAGGGCGTTTGCCAGGTTTGGCATGATAACGGAGGTGGACATTAAGCGTCCAGTGCGAGGACAGAGCAACACCTACGGATTTATGAAGTTTGAGAATCTGGACGTGGCTCATCGGGCCAAAATGGCGATGTCTGGGAAAATGCTGGGTCACAGTCCCATCAAGATTGGCTATGGGAAACCCACGCCATCTACCCGACTATGGGTTGGGGGCCTTGGACCTTGGGTGTCACTCGCCGCACTGGCCAAGGAGTTTGATCGCTTTGGTACCATTAGGACTATAGATTACACAAAAGATGACGTGTGGGCCTACATCCAGTATGAAAGTTTAGATGCTGCTCAGGCTGCTTGTAGTCATATGAGAGGCTTCCCGCTTGGCGGTCCTGACAGGAGACTCAGAGTGGACTTTGCGGACGCAGAGCATTGTTACCAGCAACAGCAGTACATGCAGCTCCCGCTCCCTCTACCACACTATGATGTAGTCCCAAACCCCTTTGCTCATCGCCTTACCGACTCGTTGAGGATGAGGGACAGGTCGCCCACCTTCCCCGCCCGCTTCAGGGACAGGGACTTGTATCCCGCTGCTGCGTGGTCCGGCTTGGGCGTCCACGACAGGATGCGGGGGGCAGGCTTCGATCCGATCGACCACCTGGAGGGCCGTTCCAGAGAGGCCTGGTCCGCGGAGCGCGAGTTCCAGAGTCGAGATCTAGGCCGCAGAAGGAGACACGCGGACGACGCGTCCCGCTTGGATCACTCGCCTACCGTTAGCGACTATGCGCTGCGCCGCCGTGGAAGCTCATTGGAGCGCAGCCCCGGAGGAAGCAGCTGGGACGGCGGACGCTGCAGCGACTCCGATCGTCCGGCGCGCTCTGGTAGAAACTCTCCCGTCAGAGACGCCGGAGACAAAAGGCGGCGAGCACTCAGCCCCTCCAACCCAGGCGCCTGCTCGGATAAAGACCGCAAACACAAAGCCAGAGCGTCGTCCAAGAGTCCCCTAAAAAAAGACAATCACTCCTCGGCGTCCTCTACCTCAAAGCCCGGGCAGCCGTCTAAAGTGGGAGCGTGTGGCCAGAAGCTGAGCCAGGTGTGGCTGGGAGACCTCCTGCTGAAAAACAGCAGCTTTTCAACCTCTCTGCATCTCCTGGACGGGGACGTCGCCGTGGCGACCGCCCTACTGCTGAAGGGGTCTACGGGGCAACAAGTGTCCCAGCTGAAGATCAGTCAGCGCCTGCGTTTGGATCAGCCGAAACTGGAGGAGGTTTCCCGTCGCATGACGGCGGCCGGTCCCGGCGGGTCCTCCATCCTGCTGGCGGTGCCCGGGAGACCCGACGACGGAGACGCCCAGGACGCCAACAACTCGGAGAGGCCGCTGAAGAACCTCGTGTCCTACCTGAAGCAGAAGGAGGCCGCTGGCATCATCAGCCTGCCCGTGGGGGGCGCACGTGATAAGGAGCAAGGAGGAGTGCTTCACGTTTTCCCCCCGTGCGAGTTCTCACGAGAGTTCCTGGATGCCTCTGCCAAAGCTTTTGCCAAATCCGAGGATGAGTATTTGGTGATGGTCATTATCAAGGGAGCGTCATAAAGAGTTTTTTTTTTTTTTTTTTTTTTTACATTCATGGGTTGTAAAAAAGAAATATTTGTGATAAACCAGAGCAACAGTTCAAGTTTATCTCATCCTGTTGAAGGTTTATAGAGATTAGAGTCCTGTTGAATAGAGTACTTTTGATAAAATGGTTATTCATTAGGAAAGCAGGTGACTTCTTGGGCTGACAAGTAAAATACTTCAAGTGATCCAGAGCACACTTCTGTATTTTGCCTTATCTCATAAACAGTTTAGTTGTTCTTAAAGTACCTGCCAATCACAGAAACGTCAATCCAAAACATAGCAGTTAGCTTCATTTTGTCTCTGTTCAACGACATAAACAGCCACCACTGATCCTTTTTGAAGTCTATGATTGATGATGATTTTTTGAGTCCCATGATTTCTAATCAGCTCCACTTAAATGTCCAGCTATAAAAGAAGCGACCTGCTCTTTAGTTCTGCCCATTGCTTATAATTCTGTATTAGCGCTTGCTGGCCAGTCAATCATTTGGAGTGTTTCCTGATCCAAAGTTTTAGCCTGACTCATTTGGATAGATGAGTTGTTCAACAAGCTAATGGTAAAAAGTCATCTTTCTAGCAACATTGAAGCCATAAGTCAGCTTCTCAAATCTTTTCTGAATGCACATGGAAATGCGCCCAGGTTCACCTATGTGTCCCTCTTCATCCCTCGTGTGTGTGTGTGCAGGGGAAGACACAAGCAGCAATCACCTGTATATTACGACGGTGGCCGTTCTAATAACCAAATTAACGCCACAGCTTTTATTGTTAGTTTCGGGTAGTTCTCCCTCCCCCATCTCAAGCTGCACTGTCCAAGGTGTCGATAGCTAATCAGTTCTCAATGGTTCCAAGTAAACATGTGCAACACCTGCTTTGAAGCTGCTGGTGTCATTACCCCCCCTTAACTCCAAGCTAATGAGCTGAAAATAATCAGACATTTCCATTAAACTGCATCATATAATACAGGCTGGCTTTGTGTTCCTCTCATTTATATTGTACTTTTGTCGGATTTCAGTCGTATCGGTCAGTTTTTGTAAAGCACAGCAGCTGCTCCAAACTGTGTACGCTTGCAATAATGTGAAATACCCGTAAGATGCAGATGTGTGTGAACTGTAAATCTGCCACTGTCGGATCACTGTGCAGAAGTTAGAGCTGCACATCTGCGGACTGAGCGAAACCTCTGGATGTGGCGCCCCCTGGCGGCCACGCGCATCCTACGGGACTCCTGCGTTTCTTTCATACTTTGATTTTGAGTGTTTCAAATGGATGAGAAAAAAAAAAAAGTCTTTGTGTGCTCAGGATATCTGGAGAGATGGGAAACATCAGTGCTCTCGGGCCTCAGAAGTATGCCTGTCTGAAAAAACAAGGTGCTGCGCGCACTTGATTTTGTTTCAATAAATTTACTCTTTCGTGGGAAAACACAGGTGCTTCGGAAGACAACTTTTGTGACCGTTTGTTCTTGGAATTGTTTATCAAACTCTAAAAGGCTTTATCACACAGCAGGAGCCCCCTTTTTCCCCAGCAGGAGGGAGGAAAAAGAAGAGAGGCCAAAACTCTCTCTTCTGGGGTTTCTTGATTGTTTTTGTCGCGTGACGTCCAGGACGCCGGTCAGATGCTGAGATTCTCCCGCGTGGCTGAGAACCTCGCCCGTCTCTCTTCACGTCTCGCCGGCCAACGCTTCTCTGCCTCTCATCTGGCTCCTGCAGCTGCAGGAGAGGAGCAACCAGACGGGCTTTTAGTCCCGTTTTGTTCTCGCATCGGAGTTTCTGAAGGAAGATCTCTGCTAGTGTCAGACTTCTTCAGATGCACCTGCATCCGCTTTGGAGAGGAGACAGTGACAACCACCAGCAGGAGCGAACTGCTTTCCTTTCGCAGAGAAACCTAACTTTTAGTTAAGTCCCACTTAAAATGTGCCAACCTGCATCTGACAGCAGAGCAGAGTGGTTTCTGAGGCCACATCTGCCCCCGGATATTGAGGCCACGCTCGCTGACGCCCAGCAGCTCTCCTGGGTGTTGACCAGTGGCACCACAGCTCCAGGCCAGAGGGAGTCCCACCAGGGCGCCACCTGCTGATCGTCTCAGGTAAAGTATTAATGTGAGCTTAACTGCGAGAAATACCAAACACACTGATATATATACACACACACACACCGGCCACTTTATTAGGTACAGTGTGCTAGTGAAGGTTTGGATGCCACTTCTCCTTTCTTCGTGGAACCTCTGAGGAATACCTCCAAACTCTTGCTGCAAGTATTCCTCAGAGATTTTAGCATCTCCTGGTCCAGCACGTCTCAAAGGTGCTCTGGAGATCTGGAGAGCAGGGAGCTCATGCTCATGTCACATAAGCCGGTTGGAGATGATATGAGCTTTGTGGTACGTTGTTGTAGTAAAGGATAGACGGGGTCAGCAACGGTACTCAGGTAGGCTGCCATTTAAATGATGTTTAATTGATACTAAGGGGCCAAAAGAGTGCCAAGGAAATGTCCCCCACACCGTTACACCAGCAGCCTGAACTGTTGGTAGGAGACCATGCAAATGTTGCAGCTGAAATGGAGCCTCGTCAGCCCCGACAACGTCTATCTAGTCCTTGATTGTCCAGTTTTGGTGATCCTGTGTGAATTGTGGCCTGACTTTCCTGTTCTGAGCTGACAGGAGGGGCCCCTGGGGTGGTGGCCTGCTGCTGGAGCCCATCATTCCTTGGCTGTAACCAGTGGTGGTTTGTGTCACTGCTGCCTTTCTATCATCTGGATCCAGTCTGCTCAGTTTGCCCTGAGCTCTCACATCGAAACAACAATTCAGAACTGAAACTGAATGTTTCCTCTTTTTTGGACCTTTCGCTGTAAACTTTAGAGATGGTGAAAGTCCCAGTAGATCAGGAGTTTCTAAAAAAAAGTCCCCCATGTTCAAAGTCGCTTAGATGCCCTCTCTTCCCTTCCAGGTGCTCGCTTTGAACTTCCACGTGCCTCAATGCTTTGAGCTGTCACCATGTGATCGGCTGATTGTGTGAACAATTGAACAAGCAGATCTAATAATATGACCTGTGAGTCTATTACAGGGGGTCAGCAACCCAAAATGTTGAAACCAAATATTGGACCAAAAAAACAAAAAATCTGTCTGGAGGCACAAAAAATTAAAAGCCTTATATAAACCTTAGGCAGCGCATGCTGTGAGTGTCTACATTAGCTATGTACATTAGCTATGTTAGCTCTGTTAGCCTACTATCATAATGATAAGTAGGCTACAAATACATAATGAGCATTCATGATGAAATGTTTATCTCCCTGCAGCATCCTGGAGAGAATGAGGCACCACGTGACCACTCTGCTGGACGATGCTGCTTTAAGTTTAACTTCCATTGTAATGAGATGTTGGAATTAAATATTTATTATACACATTTTTACAGCGTTGGAAAACTTGAAGAATGTTTGTCATGTTTTTCCTCCTACAGAAATTATATTCAAACAAAAAATATATTCACACCAACTTTTGCCATTTTCATATTTTTGAACAAGCTCCAGGGAGCCACTAGGGCGGCGCTCAAGAGCCGCAGGTTGCCGACCCCTGGTCTATTATATACTCATATACAGATATACAAGCATATATAATTAATCAATATGTTCTCTTGCCCACATCTAGTGACTAATGTTCCTGTGTTTGTGAGATGGTGTCACATCTAAAACGGTTTCCCTGGTTTCTCCTGCACGGAGGGTTTTTGTTAGAACGTGAGCTAACTCTAGTGTGGAGTGTTGCAGGTTTCAGTGAGGACGCAGAAGGAGGAGCAGCTCTGCTCTGGTGAGTACCAGCCTTTCATATTTATACCTGAAATAGTTGGTGTGAACCCATTTTGTCTGCTCTTAAATAAAGATGGATTGATGCAACCGTTTGATTTCCTGTCATTATTTTCCACCACATCTGTCCAGGTTAAGGGGGAATTATTCCCAACTCTCTGTTTCAGGCATCCAGATTAAACTAAATGAACCCCAGTCCCCTCAACGACACCAGTGAAACCTTTAAGTGACTTAACGGTACCCTGAAAGGAACCCCCTGAAAGGTTGGGTTTGATTGATTCTGGTCCCTGGTCTGCAGCTGCTCCTGGATCAGGGACGGGAGCTGAGCTCACGCCATGTGAATACACACAAGAACTGGATTAGGCAGCATGAGAGCACCAGATATTTATAATATTGTGCACGCTCCCCCCCAGGCTGGAAGTCTGGAAGCATGTGGTGACTGTCAGTCTCCCTCTCATAGAAGGTTTCTGCGGCCACTAGATGGCAGAACACCGCAGGCAGGAGGGGTGTGTGTGTGTGTGTGTGTGCGTGTGTGTGTGTGTGTGATGGATGGGGGGGGTCGTCTCACTCAGAATTCAGTCTCCTCACACAGAAGCAGCTGTCAGTCAGTCATTGTAGGCAGGATTATAATCATGTCCGTGGGTTTAAGTAATCTGAGATTTCCGCTGCTCTTCTAATAATAATCTGGTTTAATAACCAGCGGCGCCTTATTACAACCCTGTTGACCCTAAAATTAGAACCTTTCGGACCGCTGTGCTGGGTGGCTGCTGATGAGTTTGGTCGAGTTAAGCCTGTCTTTGCATGGTAAAGTGAGACAAAAGGTAATGAAACCTATCTGGTCTTCAATCATTCATCCCACAGAGGAAGAGTTCAGTCTCAGGTTTCACTATCCAAAAGATGAGCGGGCTCCACCGGTGCCACTGGTGCTCTGGCGCACGTGCCCTGGCCTCCTCCGAGGTCCTGCAGTCAGCCACCCAAATAAGGCTAAAACGTCTGCAGCATCTAAGGTTGGCTGAAGACAGTCTGCAGGAGGGTCCGATGCAGTGAGGACGTGTCCTGCGTGTCCTCAGGATGTGTCATTACTGTAAGAATGAGACGCCACGCCAGGACAGCTGGACTGAGTTCATCACCGCCTGAGCGTTAAAAGAGTTGAAGACGTTATGATACAGACAGCAGAAACACTCTAGTCAAGGGTTGGATGCCAGGTTTGACAACCCTCTCATGACTATGGTGAACATCACACCGGTGCCATCTGTTAGCTCAGTGTAGCTCAGTGTAGCTCAGTGTAGCTCAGTGTAGCTCAGTGTAGCTCAGTGTAGCTCAGTGTAGCTCAGTGTAGCTCAGTGTAGCTCAGTGTCAAACGCTGCCTGCACAAACCCAAAAAAACCCTTTAACACAAGGAAACAAGTTGCACACGCTGAGGTAAAGTTGTTTATATATTCCATTAATAAGTACAGAGACGTGTCTTCACAGTCGTCATTTTAGGGCAATAACTATACGGCTATATTAATAATCCTGTTTTTATTTTGCTTTGGCATTTCTAAGCCTCCTATTTGACATAAATCATGTTTCTTTTCACATCGTTGCATCATGGTATTGCTTCTTTTTACAGTCTTTATTGCTAAGCTAACGTGCACAGTACACTTTAATACAAATTATATCGATTAAACGTGTGTTTGTATCTTAAAGCCAAACATGATGAAGGAACACCAGACCGATGCAGTGGCTGACTGTAAAAGATGTAAAGAAGAAAAAAAAAGACAAATGCGGCAGAGAGGTGTTTTTAAACGCATTTGATTAAATCCCTGACTACATTATAACACACGGTGACAAATGTCTGCTCCTGTATTTACAGTCAGGCTCTACGGGCTGCTATTCCTGACTCTTTACGTGCTGTTGCCCCATGTGGTCAGAACTCTTAACGCACAGAAGCATCTTGGTTGTTGCGTCTGTGGCTCGTTTCTCTGGGGGAAACACTTCCTGGGGGCTATTCACTGTCCCATATAGCATTGTGAGTGGAGTGTTTTCAGTCTCACATTCAGCCATGTTGTTGTGAGTCTGGAAATCTGTCCTTCCTGTTTCATGGAATTCTTCCTGACAAGCTACCAAAACACCGTATATTGCTAAGTTACTGCATCTGCGCTATATTTACACACACACACACACACATATATATATATAACTGCTCTACAACTAAGGGCAGTCAGGGTTAGTCAGCTGAATCTGAAAAGAACTCAAAACTAACATAATATAACGTGTTTATGATTTAGTAACCATATTTTTTACAGTACAGGAATGTAAAACATAAAAAAAAAGTTCTTCCTCTTTGTTAATGTTCCTACGCCATCGTTCCCGCAGCAATCTGCATTTAAAGTGACGTTTCTACACGTAATTGGGGACCCGGATGATTTACGAGCCCAAGACGCAACAACAGAGTGTGAAATGACTGAACACAAAAGCAGATGTGCAACGACCGTCCCAGCAGCTGCCACAGCCAGCGGACGCTTCACGTTCCCTTGGAAGACCCGAACCAAATCCTGCCAGGCTCCACGTCCGCTCACACCATCATGGGGGTGTCGGAGCACACAGAGCTGACAGATCCTGTCTCGGAGTCCTTCCTCCCTCTGTTGTCCCCCCGCCACTCTTCCTCTTTCTCGATGATGGGATTCAAGCGGCCGTTCTGCTCCAGCTGGTCCCTGGTCTCCAGTTTGTAGGGAAAGGCTCCGCCTTCCGTTTGCTGTTGCCCCCCATCCTCGTGCGTGATGCTGACGGTGGAAGAGTGGAGGCTGTCCCCGGCGTCGCTCTTGTCCGGACCTTCCCCCGGACAGCAGGCGCACTGGCACGGCGTGAGGTAGAGGTAGATCAGGACCATCACGATGCTGATCACACACCCCGCCAGGGTGGTGTAGGCCGTCTTCAGGTTCTCCAGCCCGCCGCTCATGGTGAAGTTAAAGACGGCCACGGTGGTGTACAGCGTCTCGTTAAAGGAGTCGCTGGTGGCGTAGCAGGTGTAGACGCCCGAGTCCTCTGCTTTCATGGGCCCGATCTGCAGGCCCCCGTCGCGGCGCATCAGCGCGTGCTTGTGTTCTGGGGACAGGGGGACGTCACCAGGCAGCGTCCAGCTCTTCACCATGTCCTTCTGTCTGGTGTCACAGTCCAGGACCAGGAACTGCTCCAGATAAGCCACTTCATCCATGCTTCGGACCTCACTGCAGTTCAGATGGGCCCTGCTCAGATCCAGAATGGCCGTTTTGCGCTTCTGCGGGCCTGGGAGCACGCACGTGTGGCTGAGTGTGAAGTCGGTAACGGAACTGAGGTCTTTGAGCTGCCAGCGGGCCACCATGTCGTAGAGATCGCAGCTGCAGGGCAGAGGGTTGTTGTGGAAGTAGAGGCCATTCTTGATCCAGGCAGGAAGAGCCTGGAGCTCCTGGAGGAGCAGGTTTTTGATCCTGTTCCCGGACACATCCAGGAGTCTGAGGGTTTCCAGCCGACTCCGCTCCTTCACCAGCTCAACGGGGAAGCGCGAGATCTGGTTCTGGCTCAGGTAGAGCTTCTGCAGGCTGAAGAGGCCCGAAAAAGCGGAGCGGTCAATCTGAGAGATGTTGTTCTTGTATAGCAGCAGCACCTCCAGGTGCTCCAGCGGCTCAAAGATGTACTCGTCCAGCTGGCGGAGGCCGTTGGAGGAGAGGTCCAGGTGCCGGAGACCCGTCACGTGCACGAATGCTTCGGAGGAGAGGAAGGTGAGGCCGTTGTTGCTGAGCACCAGTCTGTGCAGCCTGCCGAGCCGGACGGGCGTCCACTCAGCACGGAGCCTGGTGATGCTGTTGAAGCTGAGATCCAGGACGGCCGTGTGCTGCGGAAGAGCCGTCGGAACGTTGGTGAGATTCCCCTTGGAGCAGCTGATGATGTTGCTGGCGCAGACACAGGTCTTGCGGCAGTCCAGGGGGCCGCCCATGAACTGGGTCCTCGCACCCGAGAGTAATAGAGGCAAGAGGAGCCAAACGGCGGAGCTCCTTCTCCCAAATGCTGCCTGGATGGCGCGGCGGGAAAACCAGAGGGAATCCTCCATCATAGCCAAGGCCGAAAGGACAAAGAGATCAGGACATCAGTTCTCCGAGGACCTGCGCCTGAAGAGACGGTGGAGGCAAAGTTCCGGAGAATCACACCAGACCCAAAACCAAAAATGCTTACCCGGTGGAAACCAGGCACAGAAACACGTGCATCTTGCTCTGAGTCAGCAACATTAGTCCCGCCCGCGGTTCCCTTTGGCTAACTTACCTCGTCAGGCATCCAAAGACCAGCAGAGGAAGAGAGAGGAGGTCTTCAGCAGCCCGGCGTCGGAGTGGAGCCGATTCCGGACGGCGGTGTCATCGTCTGACATCACAGAGTGACCAGAACAGCTGGAACTGCGCTCCTCACTGCCGAGCAAATACGTCCACCTGACAACTGATCCAAACTGGGGGGGCAGCAGCAGTACAGGGGCTGTGTCACATGCTCTCTCTCTCTCTCTCTCTCTCTCTCTCTCTCTCTCTCTCTCTCTCTCTCTCTCTCTCTCTCTCCTCCCCTCTCTCCTGATCATATAAATGTTATGGTTGTCTTCAGAGACGCTGCGTTTGTTCTCCCTCCTTCCCTGCAGGAATCCATTAATTGGCCCAGCCAGCAGCAGGATGACGTCTGATACGTCGGGGCCCTTCCTCCCCAGATCCTCCTCATCCTCCGGTGAAGGACAGGGCAAGCGGCTTGGCTGCAGCAGTCCGCAGCGGAGGGTGTGAGCAGCATGCAGCTGTGTGTGGGATCGATGAAGACCGGAGCGGCGCACACGGTCATCTACAGACGAGGAGTTGGAGCCCTGTTCCGCCCACATCCAGCACACTCCTCAGACTGTCTGTGATATCAAAATAAGATCGAATCCATCCAGACTGCGGTCGGGCAGCGACCCAGACCGCTCCGATCGCATCGCCTGCATTTGCTGCAGCCCGCAACAAGAGTCAGCCAGGCATGACGTACAAACACAGCTCCTTCGGTTTATATTGAGCCTTCCATTTGGCAGCAGGCACACGGTCACGCCAGAGCTCAGACACTCAGAAAAGTCATGTTTGAGCCTTTAATCTGCATGTGTGTAACACGAAACTGTCAATATGGCTCCGGTCTGTGCAGTGTGCAACTCATTTTAATGAGGGAACGAAGGACAACAGAGGGCAACTTTAGAGCTTGGAGTCTGCACCTGGGGACTGGATAGTGGAAAAACACACACACACACACACACACACACACACACACACACACACACACACACACACACACAAAATAAATGACCTTGCAGCTAACATACTGTAGCTGTGGGGTCAATCTTGTTATCAATCTCAGGGTCTTCAGTTTATGGTGAAACATAAAATGTGACAGCACTGATTTCTGTTCCAAGGACGCAGAGAGCTGCATTACAAGTTAGGGTGTGTGTGTGTGTGTGTGTGTGTGTGTGTTACCGAACAGTCCCATGAGTATATGAGTGTGTATGAGAAGCCATTTGACATCGTTCAGCATTGATGCAGCCGTGTTGCAGGTGTCAGAGACGTTCCAAATGTGGCCGTTAAGGGGGAAAAAAAATGCTCCTGTTGATTAATGAAACGCGGGAAGATATAATTCTATGTTTATGTCAGCTTGCAGCAGGTGGTGAGTGGAAACCTTCAGCCTCCAGTGTTGGATGATTTACAGTCATGCTGTAAATGATAAATGAGGAACAGATCTGAGGAAGCAGCACCAGGTGAGCATCACTTTCAGCTCAGCTCTCCATCAGCTTAAAGAGAGAGAAAATAACACAAATATTTGTACAGTTAACTGTTTAATTCCATCACATTGTATTTCATTATGTTTATCCATGTCGACCTGGCAGCCAACCCCCCATAAAACATAACACAAATGTTTTCTTCATGATACCGTTAAAACGGTGTGTCCTGTAAAGCTACACGCAACCTGGTTCAGTTGACTGGATGTCCAGTCAGTGGGGGACACGACGTGGACGCGCTGGTTCCCAGTGTGCACCAACGACACACTGCTGCCCCCGTCTGGTCGACTGCCTCGGTCCGTTCCGGGACTTTGCTGAGTCAAACCCAGAGCCCACTTACTCTAACTGAAATGAGTTTTCAGCAGAATGAAGCGGTCCCACTGTGTTTCCCCACCTGATGTGTGATAAGATCTGTGTATACATCTGTCCAGCATGCCTGGGCTTATTAGACATAGAAACATTAAAAAGATTTAAGATAGTTCAGAGTGATGCTTCTCGTCAGAGGTTGGATCGTGACACGCTGCGGGGGGGTTTGATAAGCTGGTTAATGTTCCGTCGTTAGCCTTGTAAATCCAGCGTCTGGTGTTGTTTGTGCTGACATTTCTGTAGATCCCCCCCCTCCCCTGTTATTGCTACCCCAGCATTCCTGGGATGAGTGCTCTTTCTGAGTGGAAATGCGTAGTCTATTCTCCGGGTTGCCATAGAAACCATGATATTTGTAATAGCTGTGATGGTGGCATGAGTGCTATTTTTGTCACGAGTCCACACCTCACACACACACACACACACACACGCACACACACACACACACACACACACACACACACACACACACAAACACAAACACACAAGCAAATAACTATGAAGCCCATGAATTCAGTGTTTATCCTCTTAATGTTAAATGTCAAGAGGTCACAGAGGTACAGTAGGAGTGTGGCGTTTAATGTGTTTGCCTGTCGGAATCCTGTAATATTTCTATTAGATCATCGCTCATCAGCTGTGCCGCCAGGTCGGCAGGAAGCTTAGAACAAGGTCATATAACCATCTGATTAATTAATGACCACATCAGCATTTAATCATGAGAGATTCCTGCGCAGGCCTGGAAGTGACGGATCCGTTCTGGGAAAGAAGAAGGTTCAAGCTGCCGGCCGTGGATTAGCTCAATTTGCTGCTCACTGAAGTGCAGATGTTTCCCAGGTTGTCAGGGAGACGGAGTTAGAAGCTTTTAGTTGTCTTTCTCCACAGCCTCAGTGCTGTAGCTATAAATAGGAGCCTCTCTGGCTGTTTTCAGATAAACTTGGTAATTTTCTCTCCGAGGGTGAGAGTGAGCGGTTAAAAAAAGGGTGTCGGGCGAGTAATGAGCCACTACAGGGACGTTTCTACACTTTAGTGTGAGCCAGCAATGCGGCGTGCACTGTGAGAAGACCTCCTCTTAGGCTTAAGGCTCACATTGAGTCCACCAGCTGTCCATAAGTCCGGTGGTCTGGGATGAGCCTGCAGATTATACCGAGATGAATTCACATTCCAGAATGGCAGCATTCAATTTGTCTGCGAGCTGGAACGTTCATCCTCCCAGCATGTCTCAAGATTTCCAGCCACCTTTAAATGCAAATGTTTGTTCAATTATGACCGAGAACATTACAGATGCAAACGAGGACCACCTCGGACCACCTCGGACCACCTCGGACCACCTCGGACCGGACCGCGCCATGATTGCTCCTCCAAAAGAGCCGTCTCAGCCATAATGGGCCCATACATCATTGTCCTCTGCGAGGTGGACGGTATGCAGAGAAGATCCCCGTAGCAACGGGATAATCGGTAACGAGGCTGGGATGGAGGGCCGTGAGGCCTCGCCGTCTCAGTGAATCGCACACCGGCGCCGGTTTTGATGGGTGGGATCACACACGGAGTCGCTGCTGAGGGAAACAGAAGAGACGCAGAGGGGAAGGAAATGTTTGGGTTCATACTGAAACCCAGCAAGTTACTGAAACAGTTGCCTGAAGAAGAACGTCGAGAGAAAACCAAACTTCTCTGTGCTTTTGTTTTGAAATGATCGCACACGTCAAAGGACTGAATTCAGGCTGCACTAATTATATTTGAAAATGTGATATATGAAGGCCTATCCAAGCCTATTATTATCTTTATTGTTTTTCTTTAGCAGTTCGAGGCCCTTTGAGGTGAGTTCGGTGTCCTTTGCTATTTCTGAGTAGACTCTATGTTCAAAGTTTCCATAGAAACCATCGTATTTGTGATTGCAGTGATTGGTGCTGCTGCCCATGCAAGACTCTTCTATTTTTGGCATGAGTCAACACTACACACACACACACACACACACACACACACACACACACACACCATGCATTCTCAAGAGCCTTTATTCCATATATTAAGCATTCCAGCTAAATGCATTCTGCCGACCTCTGAGAGGAATTTGTGCCTAAAACAAAATTCTGTGTGCATCCTGTCACGGAGCTACTGTATATCCTCACCATGGCAACAGCAGTATTCTATGTCCATTATACCTCTCAGCTCACCCTCAATCAGTTGTTTTGTTATATATAAAAATTATATATATATAATTTATATATATATATTTTTATATATATATATTCACAGTGTTGATTTATTGCAGCCAGTAGGTTTGTACAAAAAACTTTTTTCCAAGAAACATCCTTAAGGATCAAATTTGAGTTACACTGTCTCATAAACAAAGGTATTTGTGACGGAATGAAAGAAGTCCTAGATCCCAATAATGCAGAGCCAAGGTTTAAAGTCCATCCAGCTTTTATTAAACCCAAGAAAACAGAACACAAATTCAGATTACTGGAAATCACAACCATAAAATGCTGGGAATGGAGCTTCAGTTCGGAGGTTAACAGCCAGGGCTGTTGACGCGACCATCTGGCAAGCGGGTAAAGTCCCAGATTGGTTTGGGAATGAGCTGTAGGTGTGTCTCCCTGCTGTCCCCGCAGTCCTCCATGCTCTCCTGAACGCAGCACTGGAACAAAAAGGAAGATGGAGATGGAGACACCAGCCAAACAGAACACCAACCTCAACAATATTAACGCAATTCTCACCACATGACAAAATTGAGACACTCAATCCTTTTTGTTATATATTTATGTATATTTGTGGACAGACTTGCAGCTCTATGCAACAGCATATGAGCTGTGAATTAGTGTAATGATGACTAAATGTGCATGACCGTGAATGTAATATTTCAACCAGAGGATTTAATTTGTCACTGGGATTTTACCAGCTCCGTTGTGATGAAGCAAACTCCCGTGTGGTGCTGCCAATTCAAACGTTGGTTTTAATCATGAAGATGCTGCCCCGCCTGCTTTAAAATGCAAATCTTATGTATATTGCGGCCGCAAACCTTAGAAATGCAAACACCTTAAACCTGGCAGCTACGTGATTGCTCCTTCAATAGAGTAGCCTTCCCCCTAATGGCCCACATTTCATTGTCCTCTGCAGACAGAGCAATGAGACGGACCGTGGAAGGATCACCGTGGCAACAACAGCATCAGCTGAAGATGGGATGGTGGGGTCTGAAGCCTGTCCTAATTACCGCCTCGCTGTCTTAGGTCATATTAATCAATTAAATCACTCTGTGAGTCACTGTTAGCCGGAGCAACAGAAACATGTGGAGCCATTATCCTTACATCAGAGCAGTTCATGAATGGTTTGAACAAACACCCAAAATACAAGAAAATAAATTGTAAAGCCACAACTATCTCACTCTGTCTCACGCTGGCTAACATCAGTACGTGACGTTTGCAGCGTGTGTGGGGAGGAGGTGCTTTACTGGAGCATCCCTACAGGGGGCGATCAAGAGCTTCGTAGCTTCTGTGGTTGCGCTGTGAGCCTTATATCAATGTTTGCAGGTCTTGCTAGCACTTCACAATGCTTTAATTTTGCGGTTTTGTACAGAGGGACATACGCTGGTGTAGACTTGGGGGGAAATCTCTGATTTCCTGTGCACAGTATATGAAGCCTGAGCCAGCTGGTAGCTCAAATATGATGTTGAACATCTGGAGTGCATTCCAGATTTTAATGAACATCCCTTGTGTCAACACTAGCAACAACTGACTAAATGTACCATCCTCCACTGTGGTCTGCTAAGCAATTCAAACATTTAAAGGTTTAAGCTGACAGGAGTCATGGACACTAGGACCCCGCAGAGGTGGCAGCGCTGGTCCTTTCCCTCACTGCCTGATGCTCCATCTCTGCAGTCAGTGTGTGTTTGTGAGGCTCTGAGCTGGTGCCTCTGCAAGCCATCCCACCCCCCCCCACCTCCCAGGAAAAAAAATAATTATTCGCTTCCACAGCTTAACACATTCAGGGAGGAGGCAAGAGGAGGCAGAGGATGGGCTGAGAAGAAAAAACGCCTGGACACGACCCACCGGTGACCGAGGCTGGCGGTGTGCCTTGGCGGCAGGCGCCGCGCCGGGCTTTTATCTTCAAAGACTAAAGCAACAGAAAGCTGCATCAGGAAACCCTCTGGCTCAGGTATGTGACATTCCCTGCCACGTTCCATCTTTCAACCCTCGGTTCATTAGATCTCCGATGTCGTCAATAATCTCACCCTATTCTGATGGTTCCCAACCGGTGCCAAACCCTGTGAGGCAGCACTGCTGTGTGCAGGGGCTAGAACGCCTCGGTGATTAATATATAAACAAGTAGGCGTGAAGTCATGACTAAACCAGGCAGAAATGGGAGTACCCCTCTGGACACATGTTGTCCACACAAGTCACTCATTCATGAGGTGAGGAGGGAGTTCAGCGCTCAGGTTTGAACCTGATTACATCTTGTTCTCACTGCATCAGCCGGTTGAATTTGCTGGTTTCAAGCGGGCAGCAGAGGATCACCTGTAGAAATAGATGGTATTTCGACCCCCAACTGCATCGCGTTATTGTGCAGACGGGATCTGCAGCCTGCGGGTGCATTTTACGTTGAAGACCCGGGGTCAACGCTTTCCAGGCAGCCACATTAGCTACACTCCTCGTGTTAGCATGAAGGCACGGAGATGGAATGAGTAGATGTTGGACCGGAGCTCACGCCGCAGGTAGCACAATGGAAAGGATGACCCGTGCGTGCAGAGGTAGTGTCGAAACTGCCAGGCGTTCATACATTGACAGGATGTGTGCTTGAAATGTGTTTGTCACCCCAGAATGGGAAGAGCTGGGATCCCTCCTTGGCCTGTTTTACTTTGATGGCAATTTGAGTGTTAAAGGGTGGACCAGGACTTCACTGCATAGTTATTAAGTACGATCCGTCGCAGCAGCTGGTCTCTTTGGCGTTAAGATTCGCGATGGTTCAGTCAACCTTCAGTTATTCTCCTTTATAAACTGCAGATGCAGCTGGAGCGCTTGAATGATTTTTGTCACTTTCTCTCTTCCGTCAAGGCCGAGCGGCGACTGACAGCAGACATGAAGACGTGCTAGCTGGACGGAAATCAAGCTCACATCCTTGTGGCAGCTGCAGCGTCCCCCTCCTTCACAAGCCGGTCCTCATTTTCAGACAACAGTTTTTTGGCTGCACTTCCTGGCCGTGAAGGATGGGTGATGGGCCGGTGACCTGTCGTACCTGCCTGCCTGATTCCACCCTTCGATGGAACCGATGTGGAACTCCTCCCACCCACCCCCTGAGCTCAGTTCCAATACATCGGCCTCCCCTCTGTCTGAGGGTTGGGCCCTGTCCCAGGTGCTAGCCCTGGTGGCTATGCTACTCATGGATCTGCTGGCCGTGGTTGGTAACGTGGCCGTCATGGCGGTCATCGCCAAGGCCCCACAGCTCCACAAGTTTGCCTTTGTCTTCCACCTGTGTGTGGTGGACCTGCTGGCAGCCCTGGTGCTGATGCCCCTCGGCATGCTCTCGGGGCGAGCCTTCTTCGGGGAAGCCCTCTGCCGGAGCTACCTCTTTCTCAGCGTGTGCCTGGTTAGCGCGGCCATCCTCTCTATCTCCGTCATCAATGTGGAGCGTTACTACTACATCATTCACCCGATGCGCTACGAAGTAAAGATGACTGTGGGCCTGGTGGCATCGGTGTTGGTGGGGGTGTGGGTCAAAGCTCTGGCCATGTCTGCTCTGCCGCTGCTGGCTTGGTTCCTGCAAAGTGGGAGAAGTTCTCTTCCCGGGAGCGGTGGCATCGGGGGAGACGGGGCGGCGGTCCTGTATCCCCCTCCTCAGGGTAACAGGCGCTGCTCGCTGCACTGGACAGGGGGAGGGTTGAACCGTTTGGCCTTCATTGTTCTGTTTACTCTGGTTTATTTCCTGTGTCCTCTCCTGGTGATTCTTGTTGTGTATTGCAATATGTTCAAAGTGGCTCGTGTGGCCGCCATGCACCACGGGCCTCTGCCCACCTGGATGGACACGCCCCGTCGACAAAGGTCAGAGTCGCTCAGCAGTCGCTCCACGATGGTCACCAGCTCTGGGACAGGGACAGGGACCGGGACAGGCAGGGTTACTCCACAGCGCCCTTTCGGGGGAGGAAAAGCTGCCGCGGTGTTGGTGGCGGTAGGTGGGCAGTTTCTTTGCTGCTGGCTACCTTACTTTACATTCCACCTGTATTCTGCACTGGCCGCCGCTCCACCCGCCACGTTCGCATCTACGGAGGAAGTGGTCACCTGGATCGGCTACTTCTGCTTCACTTCCAATCCCTTCTTCTATGGCTGCCTCAACAGACAGATCCGGGAGGAGCTGGGGAAGCATCTGCCTTGTCTGTTTCGGAGAGCAGGGCTTGAGCTGGAGGACCGACTGCCCAGTCGCGAAGGATCCATCGAGGAGAACTTCCTTCAGTTTCTTCAGGGCACTGGCTGTAATCTGGACCCGCAGAACTCTCACAGCACCTCCAGTCCTAAAATGGGGGCCTGCTGTCCTGTGGCTCAGTCCCAACTCTCCGAATCTGCACAACCCATTCCCACCGATTTCCGTATTCCCGGACAAATCGGAGAGGAGACCTCAGAGTTTACCGAGAACGAGCAGGTGAAAAATAACCATATATACACAGACAATTGAGCTTTGACTGAGATTAAGTGTCATTATTCAGGTAAAAGGTGTTTCATTCCCGATCACGAACTGAACGCTACTAAAGAATTCATTCGAGTAATTTATACATTTAAATCAATGCAGTTTTATGGTTGTATGTTTTCAGATTGTCCATTTCATTTCAGGTTAGGGAGCGGTCCTTTAGTTTGACAGATCACCTCTGGTCTAATGACAAACCGCAAGACAATCACTCCTCTGCGGTGTTTACACAAGAGTAAAGGGTTGACAAACTAAAGAGCATTAAAGAAGACACAGGCAGCGTCTGGGATGACGATGACGATGCCACTGCTCACGTCAGCCGTCTGAGGTTTGATTACATGCTGTGGCCTCATGGTGGTCTTTCTGAATTAGGAAGAACAAGCCGGATCTGTTCCGGATCCACGCTCTTTAGTGGATGGACATCTAAAAAAATGACTATGTAGAAATTGCATCGTTTTATTAATAACATTTGATGCAATCGCCAAATTATCTGTCAGATTATTTTAACTGTACTTTTTATGGGTTGGGTGTTTTCATGTATGTGTTTTTTCCTGATGCTTCTCTCCATGATATTTTTATATTACCCCACCATGGAAACAAAAGTTTACAGTGATGCATACAAACAACAAAATACAATATAAGGCAAGAGGACAAAAACAGGTATTCACTCACTTTACAGCTTGAGGATGAGAGAATTTAACATTTTATAATAGTTCAACCAACTGTCGGGGTCAAATATGGTAAATGTGTCACACTAGCAGGGTATTTCTCAATGTGCAAACAGGGTTAAGAGGTTTTTCTTTCAAGTTTTTCGTGTGGTGATGCCAAGTCCAAAATGAATCGTCAAAAGAAGAATTTAAAAAAAAAAAAAATCATCGAGTTGAAATTTAATTTTCATCTGCCGTCTACGTATAATTAAGTGTTCAATGTTTGCATCAGATTTCCGCGTGTTCAGAGATTGTTTTCATTGTGTTGCATTGATATGAGCGTGTTTAGACAAATTAAAAGTGGTGTTTTGGTGAAAGTTCGGCGTGAGATGCTGTTCAAATAAAGACTTTCTATGTTTGTAAATCATCTTGTATACTTGCTCATAATTTCCACGCTTTTGTCAGTCGTTTAAGACAACGAATTACTTCTTTTGATAAGTAACTTCGCCATTATTATTTTTACATTTTACAACAAATATCGCCAGTGCAAGTTTCCATTCGGTGCGTGTGATATATTTTACAGCAGGAATGTGACAGGATGAAAGTTTTCCACAAAGTTAGACTCTGTCCTTTCTTTTGAGGAAGCGGCGTGACGTCACATGTTTTGACTCTCCAGGAAGACAAGAGACGGTCTGATTAAACCCTCTCGGTAGATAAAATCAAGTTAGTTTACTATTTTACGTCGCCGGACTAACTTCTGCTTATTAGGAACAAACATAAAACGCGTAAACGTAAACCTTAGGATGAAGTTATTGTCATGTTCCGCTTGCCGAGGCTAAAAACGTCACAGTCGCTGTTACATTCCTACTGTCTGACACATTTACCCTAAAGATCGTCAAGTATAATCCGATTCATAATCCGAGTATGTGGAAGCCTTCTGAAACCGATTTGTGTGTTCGTGTTTGTAGACAACCTTTCCTGTTGTGACGTCAACGTCTGCTGCTCTTCAAACATGTCGACCGGTGAGTTTATAAAAGAAATCAAACACAACCATCACCCATGTGACACGTTTCTAATGTCAAAATAGACGTTTTTCATGTCAAAAGAGCAGTTTAAAAGTGTGTTAGGGGATTTGGCGAGAAGTTTGTGAAGAAATTTGGAGTCAAGGGCGAAATCAGAGCCGATAGCTATCAAATACAATTATTTAACATAGTAGAACCAGATACAAACACATCGTTCAAAGGACTAGTTTACGTTTTTAAAAGGACTAGTTTACAAAGTTATCAACTTTGTAGGTTCTCAAGTGCAGGGCTACTGTTTTTTCCCTTCTACATTAAATGCAAATATGTATCAAAACTATCAGGCCTTCAAAAACAAAACACAGGTTAAGAACGCTACTCAGAATCGAGGTACTTTACCGATAGGTGGCGCAATATGTCGGTTAATTCAAATGATTAGTATAATACACTACAGTACCTTCAAACCCCGCTTTAGCAAAATTACTTTGTATTCTGTGTTCTCAGTTTTCTTCCCTGTTTCTAGATTTATATCATATCTAAATTAGGAATCATTCTCCAATTTAGTGTTTGGAATCTAATTCTCCAAAGTGGCCGTCCCGATTAACTCAAGATCCAGTTTAAGATCTCATAAGCATCCATTTCAGGAGCAGCTGCAGTCAGAGATCTGTCTAAAGTGCTGCTGCGCTCATCTTTGCCATTATTAAATCAGGCTTTAATGCCCATCCCTCATCCAGATTTACAAATGCAGCTGAGCATCTGATCTCTGTAAACACACATGCACACGGAAACCAAAGAAGGATTTACAGGAGAAAGTCCGCGTAAGCGTTTGAGAATGTGAGTAATTTGGCTGTTACCTGTTTATTGATGAATTTATGTTCTTGTGCTACTACGGATGGTGGTGTGTTTGGAAACAGGACGTAAATCGGTTAATGGTGCATGTGTAAATAAACCAAGCTGTAGATAGTGAGACAAGATACGTCTGTGATAACACTATAAAATCACTACACTTTATAAGCAGCACATGGATTCTAAGCTAATTGTGAGTGGTAAACAGTCATACAGGACGAATGAACGCTTTATACGTTCTCGCCACTAGGTGGAGCCCTTTGCCTTTGAATCAGGTGAGGCGCTTTTATTGCGAAAGGTATATTTTTACACTGTTTTTAGTCACGTTACTAGACCATGCAACACTTTTCACACGTTTTAAGCATGATTGCAAGTGTTTTGTGTGACATCTACAGAGCTGTATTTTAAAAATTGGTGGGGTTTTGTTTAGGTTTATTTCTTAGCTTGACATGTTCATGCTGTTGCTGTAGAAGACATGTTGATAAACTACAGGCAATAAAGTCCATGCAGGAAGCTCTGCTCTTCACCCTTCCAATGATGCTCTGCGTTTAGGATATTTCTCTGCAGCTGGACCTGTGCTGTGTGTGATTAGGCTTGAATCTTTTAGAAAATAAGATTGAGAAACTAATAGTAGATTATCACTAGTGTCATGTTGCTGACTTCCTTAGACTTTTTTCACCTTCTGTTCTGTTTTCTTTCCTGAGCCCACTTCTCCTTGATCCAGCGTGTTCTGTTTGCTATTTTTAGATGAGTGGAAAAAAAAACTTTTGTCCTTCACTCACCTTAGCACTCAGCTATCAGGCTGTCGTTGGTCGGCTCACCAGTGTTGTTGGCTGCTGTTACACACTCTAATGCCCTCATCAGTTGCGGTTTTGCACCGCATTGGATACCTGAGGCTCCTTCCTAGGTTGCTAGGGCAACTAAGGAGCATGGCCCCCAGTAGGAATGGAGATCGGGGAAGCCATGGGCTGCCTTATAGCTCATGGGGGTGCAGCGTGACTGTCGACTCGCTGTCGGCAGGGAGGAGGAGCCTCCTCTGCAGAGGAGCTCCTCCCGGCCCAGTGAGGGTCCTGCTGCCCCGCTGTCCTGCCACGAGCTCCAGCTCTGACTCATTCTGCTTCAGCAGCCACAAGAGCACAGCTGGGAAGATGTCATCCTCCACCTCCTCTTCCTCTGCTAACAATGAAGAAGGGAAGCCTAAACCCAAATCCCCGTTTCGGAAGAGGGGAAGCCTGCAGAGCACCACCAGCCCTGGTGAGTGAGGGTCTCACCAAGACGATGATGGAACTCTCAAATGTGGGGGGATGAACAGCACTCGGCTACTTTGACTGTGGGATGTTTGGGTCCTTGCTGCATATGGGAGCTGTGAGGTGCTGTGGCTGTTTGTTGCTGCTCCGTTTTGCATGTTATTGAGATGCTGCGTTCGTGTGATGCCTCAACATCGGATATATAAAACACATTTGCCATTTCAATCTAAAGTGTAGATACCTTAATGTAGTTTGTGGGGTTCTTTAATAGAATTTTAAAGAGACACAGCGGCATAAATCAAACCTTTAATATTTTAGTTAATTACTTGTTATAGACAAATAATTATCCCTATAAGTCATCTGAGCCCATCTCAGGTTTGATTATGAAATTTGCCTTTTACATTGCAAATGAAACTGAATTAAATCTATTTTCATACTGTACATTTACTTCTATGCATGCACACAGTACAAGTGCAAGCGTCTGTGTATAGTTCATGTGGGAGCGTTGCCTTCTATTGTGACGTTTTATAGGCCAAGTAAGCGCAGCTTCATACTCTGCTTTGAACCAACTGCTGGCCAAGAAGAAGTAGAGGGAGAAAATGTCCGTGAGGCAGTTTGATTTTGACAAGGTGCTTCCTCAGTCCGCAGGCGCAGCGGCAGCAGCAGTTACTCATCTTAATGCAAACAGGAAAGACAGTCTTCCTCAGCACATACAGTCCATATTTGCTGAGGAAGACCGCCATTGCTGCAGTAATAAATAACTTAGTGCTCTCTGCAGCTCTGCCTTCATTTCAGGCCTCTCAATTAGCTGCTTGGCTGAGCCCTCCTCTCTCCCCATCTATCGAAAGAGCCAGATGGAGACCCGTCGCTCTCCTTCCGTCTGACCACGCTTCTCTGTCGGGATATTTACTGCCTGCAGAAAACCCACTGTAGCCTGAGCAGCTGCAGTCTTCAGCTCAGCTCCTGACATTATTCCTTTAGTTCCCAGCTAATAAGTTCTTATTCCCAGTTAATTTTGGAAAATGGGGGTATTGATTAACTGGGGAAGACATTACTGGAGATAATTTAATCACTTTGCCCTGGCCTGCAAGAAAATTGATTGCATCACATGTTAGAAAGTCGAGCAATGGCAGAGGACTGCAGCCAGAGCTTATATAAGTAGACTGGAGTGTCTAACAGGGGGGAGGCAATTTAGATTCTGCTATGATCTGATCTGATTTTTTAATCTTTTTTTGGTTAAAATATACACTGTATCAATACTAAATCAGATAGCTACAATTATTTCATGCGAAGAGGTGAAAAACATTTGATTCCAACTTAACAGGCAACAGTGCATTTTTAGTACTATAAATTCTTTTAAACTCTAAGTGGCTGCTGCATTTGCTTCCTTCTCCTTCCTTCTTTATTATTAATCACTTACACAGTTCCTGTCTGTCTTGATTTCAAGTGTTATTTTCGTACGCCATTTCCACTTTTGTCCTTATCACCAAGGGGCTAATTTGTTTTACATTATTTATAATATTCTACAGTGATGCTTCAAGCAGTGGGGGCAGATCTATATGGGATGAAGAGCAGATGGCAGAACACTTGTAACAAAGCTTGTTTTCCTTGTTTATCTGGATATGTAAAATAATTTTATTGTTGGTTTTTCATCCTTCACAGCAGTAGTTTGTAAAGTGTTGTTCTTCGTCTCGCCTCTAGGGGAGGCTCTCACTTTTAGATAGAGTCAAACCAGACCTGTCCGAGGCCGGTTGAGTCTGTACTCAGATATGACATAGGACCTGTAAAATTCCACGGCTTTCTTAAGCTATAAATAACACAGTTGCTTCCCATGTATCAAAGAAAATGTGTCAGCCTTGGAAAAGGGATTTTGGAGATCCTGTTTCCAAGGCCCCTGAAGCTGTAACAGGTGGGCCTTTTGTTTTTGTGGTTAAGCAGATGTAGCACAACTCATTTTAATCCCCACCACAATATAAACACACGAAGCACAACATGGCACATCACCATGGCTATTAGATGCAGCATGTCACCAATGTAACCTGGAAATGCAGTCTCTTGCATCTGACCAGGTTTTTATTGTCCTTTCGTATCTTTACACAATGATTAAACCCATGAGACACATTAAACAAAATAAACACTTGGATTTGTAGATGCAAGAGAGTAATAACCTCTGCAATGGCTATTGTCTGGAACCAGTAATCAATTGTGAAGCATTTGGCACCACAATATATTACTGGTGCATTATTGTAGCTTCTTTTTCATATAGGTTCAACTTTTGAGTTGCTTCCTGTCTGTGGATCCTCCCCATTTTCTAACTTTTTTATCTTAGCATGATCAAATCCTTGAAAAGCAAAATCCCTATATTTGACATACACGTTCCATTGAACTAAAAAAAGGCTTTTAATGTCGGTTTCCACTTTGAAATGAGTGTATTTACTTATACAACTAAGCAACAAATGACAACAACAATTGTGGCCTTTATGACATTCTTTTTATCTCCCAAAGTAAAGATTGTAATAAATTCTCAGAAAGAGGATGTGTTTCATCAGAGCGCCCCGACTTCACATCAGTGAAGCAACTCTGTCTTATCGACTCAGACTTTGATCCCAAATACACCTTGAACAGTCAGGAATACTGTCAAGCTTCCAGTGTCCATGGAGTGATAGGTACAATATGTTACGTGTTGTTAGTGTCAAGTGGCGCGCTAGCCCTCTTTGCTATTTTCAGATATGATGAGAGCCGCAATCACAGGTGGTAAGAGGTTCTGGTACTGGGCAGAGCTCTGGCTGATCTGGTCCAGGGTATCTGTTGTGTTTCCCTCTGTAATCATGTGGGAATATTGTGCTACACACTGAAGGACTGCTTGACAACAGGCTGAACTTGTGCGGTCCTCTGAGGGTTACAGGGCTTAGTTGTTGCTTAGCAGCACACCTAATTTCTCCCTTCATCATCTGGGAGAAGCTTGTCCAATGTTAAGTTGGTTTTCTTTATAATGCAACCATTAAGAGCGTTGTCTCTTTTGTTTTCAGTCATTTAAAATAAGTTAGTCTGGTTCCTTTGACTCTAGCTCCTATTGAGGCTTAAGGTCATGGTTATTAGACTTGTAGAACATTCTTTCTTCGCTCCTCATCTTTTTCACCTCCTTGTATGGAGTTGGTTCAGTTTTTGCCAGCTCACATTGTTTTTCTTGCCACATTCCAGCTTTGTCGTGTATCGGTCCCAGTGTTTCTTGAATAAATTGTTTTTGCCCCTGCTGATTAAGCTCTATTTGCCCGAGTTTGGATTTCCCTAATGTCTTATTACTAATAAAGAATTTATCTTTGCGTCAATACAATGTCCAACAATACATCTAGTTCAGTTTGAGTCATTAAGTGACAAAAATAAACATCACACTATCTGCTCATTTCCTGGAGACCGACGTATGCAGCTAGATCTACAGTTGTCACAGTTGCAATATGAATGCTGCACCAACACACACACACGCGCACACACACACACACCTCAATTTTGTAGGTTATACATCATACACGGTGGGTGTCTCGGAGCTGAGCGTTGCCCTGGCAGATGTTGTCTCCCTTGATTACAGTTTGCTGATGAGTGTGTTTTATTGACGGCAGCACCACTCAGAGAACAGGCAGGAGGTGGAGCTGAGAAAACCAACCAGGCAGGGATTATTTTTTTTACGGACAAAGGTTATTTTCACAGAGACCAGGGAGCAGCTACGACCAGGCACAAACAGTGCAGCCATGGTTCTGCTGCCCAAAGAATCAAACATTTAGAAAAATCTAAACAAATAAATTTGGTGATGTTATAGGAAATTATATTGTATAGTCTTTGTGTTACCGTACTTCAAATGGAACGATCTGGTTTTATCGTGATGTTTCCATGTTTTGTGAGGTGGAGGTACAGCTGTGGTACAACAAGTGTGAGTGGTTATTGGTAGTTTATTGATTTTTAAATTCAGTCAAAAGGAAGTATGGTTACCCCAGTTGGCCCGTAGACAGTGTCCTGTAGTAGGTCACCTGACACTGAAACACAGCACAGCTTTTTAAAAATTAATTCTATCTACCTTTAATGTAGAACAACTCAAAAATCTTATTCATTTGATGTTTTCATCAGTGTTTATACAATTCTAAGAAGTGCTTTTACATTTCCCCTATTAAGCTCCTGCTGTATTAATTTAAATGACTATTTACATGTGTAAGTGCTCCTTGATTAGAACAAGTTTCTCACCCTGTTATTCTTCAGGCGATGTTTGAGGTGTATGTGGTAGAACTAAACTGAAAAATAAACACATCTGTGCCAGACAAGTGGAGCAGCTTCGTCTTCATGGTTTACTCAGGATATTTAGTGTTCATTCATCTGTGCCTGAGCCCAGCTGTGTACGTGTGTGTGTGTCTGCACACTTGCATGTTTGTTTTAGCCTTATACATTTTCCAAGTGTCACTTGTGAAGTTGTACTGAGTGAAATACAGCCTGCGTTGTTTATTCGTGTCATGAGAAGTCATGGGTGCAAGAGCACAGATACATCCTTGTCATGAGACGGGCAGAGAAAGGAAGATAGCAACTAGGGCAATATGAACGTTTGTTTATTTCAGCTCATGATGAATACTGGACTCCAACGTGAGGCCCCAGAATTTGCTATTTTCTTCTATACACGAAACAGTGTCAAAGTTAAGACGGGTTAAAGGGAAAAGACGACACACTCAAACGTATTAAAAGATGTGGTGAAGACTTTTAAATTGCGGTGGGCGTGGCTTAGCGTGCCGGCCTCCTCCATTTTACAGCGCGAGGAAACTGCAAGAGGTCTCTCTCTGGCCCCGCCCCTGTTTTGCAACGTGGTACGGTCCAGCCCTATATTTAATCCGGGGTTGGGGGGGGGGGGGGACTCGCGCCCCGCACCGTTCATGGGCCGTCACAGCTGAGGGACTCAGCAGCAGCAGCAGCCGCCGCGGAGGGAAGGGACACAACCGCTGGATGAAGCGGCTCACGCACTCGCCGCGCACGCCGCTGTCACTTGCTGAGAAAGACGCAAACAAGCCGGGACTGTGCGGCTCCTCTAGCAGCGGAGCCGTGTGTCTTTAGGGAGAAGCGCCTCTCTTTTTACCCGCTGTCATTCTCTCTCTCCTCCGCCGGGCCAGAGGGGGAGGGTGCGCCGGTCGTCCCAGGCCTAGTTACACGTCCCAGGCAGCATCAGGAGCTCCAGCCCCGCTGCGACCCGGGCGGAGACAGCGGTAAAGGGAGCAGGCGGGCGGGCACGTAGAGGTACTGTAACCTGCACAGCACGTTAGTGGGGATCCTGAGCTGCTGTCAGTTTATGGAGTCCTTCAGATTATGAGTGATTAAAAATACCGCACAATTAGGCTCGGAGATGAGCACCACTGTCTTTAGGTAGCCATATACTGTAAAGACAATGAAATAACTTAAGACGTGTGCTGGAAGAGGCCCGGTGTTAAAGCACCTTGACCTTAATAACATGTTTGCCTTTTGTTTATTTATTCTGTTTGAGAATATTTTGTGGTGTTTTGTGGCGACTTATGCATCCTTTCATTGGTGTTTCTGACGCAGACACATCTGAATTAGTAGCAAAAGCAAACACCTTTGACCACAGGAGCTGACAGAAATAGCTGTTATTCATCTTCTGTTTTCTTCTCTCCAAAAAGCGACAAGTTAGGTATTTTTAGCCAGAATTTTGGCCTTTTTTGGATTTTCTGACAGTAGTTTTGCATGCTTAGTGTTTGTGTCTGCATAGAACAGTTCAAATATTTTTAAGCCAAAGACTTTAAGTGAATGTTTTTTTTTTTTTTTAAATGTCGTTGCTAAGAAACACCTCAAGTGTGTGCCACCTCATTAAGGGAATAAAAAGACAAAGATATTTTAACACCCGAGATGCCGACAGATTACAGTGTTCCATTATTCATTCACTAAAATTCTGATCTGCTTTGATTGTTTATTATTTTGATGACTTAGATTGTTGTGTGTCTCAGTTTGGTTAAGCTTTCCGTTCCACTCCAACGAGCAGTGTAGAACTTTTTTTCCTTCCATATTTATTTCTTCTAGTAATATACAGCATATAATCAACTGAGACGCGGAGGGTTCTCGGTTCAAATCCCAGTGCGCACAAATCAGAAGGCGTCCTTGTAGTAGGGGAAGGTGACAGAGCACCCCTGAGGTACCCTTGAGCAAGGGTATACAGCTGGGTTAGGCTTTCTACAGTATGGTACAATTGTTTTTTTTTTTCTAAAGTTTATTGTTTCATGAAAGTAAAATGACCTGAAGGAGTTAGATGCCGGATGTATGTCTCTTCTGCTTCTGGTATTGCTGGTTTGCAATTTTTAGTTTGAAGACTTAAGAGAGAGAGCTGGCACGAAGCACCGGTGGTGCGGGTTTGTCATTCCTGTTTTTGTCACTTCCTGTTGCTGTTTTTAGGTGAAAACATCTGAGGAGTAGTGAGAAATCTCTTAACAGTTAACGTGAAATGGCCCAGTTCTTCACAGTCTTGATGCACAGTTATTTATGGGGTTCATGAACATGGTTGTTATTGTCATTTTGGTGTCGCAGTAATATAAAACCGTCTCTCTGACTGATATTTGACTACACATAAAGGTGATACGTTAGATATCTATCAGTATTAATGGATCCTATTAAAATATTTTTAGCAGACGAACTGTGAGCTTAGTGCTTTGAACATATGAGACTGCTGATCTTTACACTCCTTCATAAGTTCACCCATTAATTACCACAATCTTGATGTTTGTTATTACTCAAACTGACTTGGCCAGGGTTCAATATCTGAATTATGATGACGTTGCAAAAACTAGCATAGCTGAGCGTCACCTCTTCAGTACAAAGACCAGTGTTTGTGCTCACACTGGGACCGAAGATGGAATAAAACTTGGAAATGACCTGTGTGTGCAGGAGGTCACTGTGCGCCTTTGTGGAATGTCTGCAGTTCACTGTGTCTGCTTTCTGAGTTGTTCTAAACTGACAAAGCATATCAAATAAATGAGTCAGGCTGGTTCATTAAAGAGGTATTGTGCTGCACTGATTGATGCTGCCGTTCATTGTCTTTGCTTTACAGGAAGTGGCCGTAGAATTTACAAAACCTTTCCAGTCTCCCCAGTTTCGTGTTTCTCTTTTCTCTGTTCCATTGTATGACTGCGTTCAGAAGAATTGTGTGGTGATGACACTGGGATGGATGGAGTTGCTGGTGCAGGATTAAGGTTCATCTGTGGTGGAAAGGTCAGGGATTACACGGTTACTATCCTGGGGACGACTATGTTGGCCCAGCGTGTGTGTGAGTGTGTGAATATCTAAACTCATTTATCAACTGAAAAGCTTGTTCTAGGTACCTTTACGTGATGATTGGTATCATGAGGCACATGTGCAGCATGTCCACGCGTTCCTTTTACGTCATGTCATTTAACTCTTGAGTGTTCAGTAAAGTAAGGCCTCATGGCGTCACCAGGTTGGTTCACTCCCGTCTCCCATCTTGGAAACAGACACATAGCAGAAAATAATGGCAGCAGAGCCGACACAGAAACAGCAAAGAGACAATTATAGAGGAGGAGGAACACGCCACTCCCAAAGCTATAGAGTTATTATGAGGGATGAATTCCTGTGGGAACAGCGTGGTTCTTGTTGCCTTCTGCCAGTTCGGGCCTTTTATTGGGGAGAACCATCCAAGTGAGGCTGACTTTCTCAGAGCGCTTGGTTGAGGCTGAAACCGGAACGGCGTCATCTGTTTTAAGCAGGTGGGAGTGAGGAAGGCCCCTCTCTGTCACCTCCAGGTGGCTCCCGTTTATACTGGAGCCACAACAGTTCACTTCTTTCTCCAAGTAGGTCTGAGCAAAGTGGCACGGTATCTTTCAGGACAGCTGAAAGATAATTTATTTGTAATTCCAATTATTCAGCAGTGGCTCGTTCCAAGGTGGAAAAACATCTGTCTATAAATGAATATTCTCTACCCAAAGCAACAACCCCTGCAATTCATCTTAAACTACAAGTAAAGGTTTTTATTGTTTTTGTTAATGCCACATTCTCCAGCAATGGGATTTTGCTGCATTATCTTACTGACAGCTTATCTTTACAGGGCTTTTCGAGTTGTTACAGTACTCAGAGGGCACTTTAGACCTGCCTTGATTCCAGTTTTGACCAGTCTTTGCTATTTGCGCTATTATTCAATCCATTCAAATGATATTTTTCCATTTTCTTTCACATCTTTCTGGGTTTGGATGCCATTTTGAAATATTTCAGATCAGTTAAACCTGCAATGTGGCCCACCTGCCTCACTCATTGAACCACTTGCTGCTGTTATTTTAAACAAATAAATAATTTATTCGTTTTAATTAAAATAAAATATTAATAATAATATTAATAATTAATAATAATAATAAAATCTGATGTTTTTTTCTTAATTTCTTGACATGGGTAATAATATACAGTGTCCCTAATTCATGTCCATGTCGAAGCTTTATTCACTTTTATAAACACTGATATTACTTAGAACTGTATATTAACTTGTTTTTACAGGCATGTTTGTGAAACCATGCAGGAAAACCTGTGGCACAACACTCGCGCTCACCTTCCATTCTAAGCTTGTGTTTATTTTTCATGCGTCATCAGATCGTTTTTAGTTTTTGTCATGATTGCAGTGACTGGTGGCGTTCTCTCACGGACTGTTAATGTCTCTGCCTGCAGACCTCACTGGTGTATCTGGGTCACATCCTCTCAAGCCGCAGAGGTCGCTTCCAGGGACTCCCGTTTCTGTCACACACTGCCCGATCGACCTGCGCACATCCATGGAGGAAAAGTACAAAGAGATTGCTGAGGTAAAAGTTCAGAGCAGATCACTGATTACATCAGGTCCCTGTGGTACCGGTCCTGCAAATAATCTCCAACCAAGAGTGTGGTTGTTTAGGATGTGCTACATGTATAGAAAGAGTTTAATCCTTCAATCATTTGCAAAGAACCTGATTGAGTGTCAGCACAGTTTGTTTTTCCATTTGACATGATGTCACAAATGTATAAATTCTTAAAATATAATATATTTTTCTATAAAATGGCAGCTCTTTCGTCACCCTTATTGAGAAGAGTGTGTTTTGTGAGCCTTAGTGCTTATTGTTGGTTCCCTTGGTGACCCGTCATTTTTACGAGGTGATGATGTATGATGCGATGTTTCAGGAGCTGTTCACACGCAGCATGGCTGAGACGGAGATGCGGAGCGCTCCCTACGAGTTCCCCGAGGAAAGCCCCATCGAACAGCTGGAGGAACGCCGGCATCGCCTCGAGAGGCAAATCAGCCAGGACATCAAGTAAGGAAACACAAACGCAGTACCTACACACGCACACACACACGCGCACACAAGCATATCAGGCCATACAGATAGCTCTCCCCCACCCTTTTTTTCCCCATGCACGCCTGCTTATCAGCTTCTGATACGCCAGTATGTGGGCTAACTAACGTCATCAATCGGCTAACAGGGCTCCACAGCAGTCGCCAGCTGATCCAGTGTTCAGTGTTTTTCTGTCACTGTGGGGTGGGGCACGGGGGGCCGGGGGCCGGGGGATGGAGGGGGGTCGATGCACCCTGCACCTCTAAGACAGTTGTGGGGTGTTTTGCAGGCGGGATGTGGCTCCTCTAACAGAATAAAGGTTTTTCACTAAAAGTTTTTCCATTTTTTTGATCACTTGCTTAATATGTAAGTATTTCTGTTTGTGTGTGTGCTAGTGCCTATATTTGTTCTCTCTCACTGGGTGTGCTTAAAGTCTTCTAACTTCTTCTGATTCCCATCTGCCCCCCCTCCCCACTATCCCTGCCTTGCCACTTATGCTGCGCCGCTCTCTATCAAGGCTTGAGCCAGAGATCTTGCTCCGTGCCAAACAGGACTTCATGAAAATCGACAGTGCTGCAGATCTAGAGTGAGTGAGCTTTACTGCAGTACCATGTGCACAAGGTGATCGGTTTCAGCTGTTTTGCTTATTTGCGGCCTTCTACTAACCTGCTTGCTGGGTCGTGTTTGATTATTCTGCATACTTTTAGGATAATCTGTATTATTCAGGAAGTCTTCACTCAAATTTGACAACTTTGCTCCTGAAGGCCTGACAGAAATGATCACAACGCCCTCTGCTGGTGACCTGGTGTATCTACAGTTGTCTTTTTCTTTAAGGATCTCTGACATTTACCTGGAAATGCAGTCAAAGGGTTTTTCATTAAAATTTGTTGGAATTATTAGTAGCTCTATTTAATTGCCCAATTATTTTTTTCATTGTAATCATAATTTCACAGTTCTCAAACAAATGTTGCTAATAAATAGTTAAAATTCATAAAATAATAAAAATAATCTGATTCTAATTTGAGCATGTGGTTTAGTTACATTAATAACATTATAATGGTTATAATTGGTTAGGCTCCTTGTTAGGCACATCTGATGTCCTGTGGAGAAATTAAAAAAACTGTACCGATACAATAGCAACTCTTCCATTTAAGCTGTTTTTACTTTTATATTCTTTCTTTTCTCCATTTATTTTCTCTCTAACAATTCCAACCTTGCACGTGTCACTAAAGATTAGTCAAGGAGAAGAGTGTAGAAAATGACAACGTTGTGATTAAGGAGAAGGAGGTGCACATAGAGGAGTTCCAGCGCGTTTCAATATCTGGAGAGGAAAAATGTGGGGTGAGGAGACTTTCCCTGAGACACTTTTTACCTTCCAACAGTGGAAATGAATCTTTTCACAGCGGTTTTTATTCATTCTGCCCTTTGACACATTCACAGGTGCCTTTCACAGACTTGGTGGACGCTGCCAAGTGTGTGGTGAAAGCATTATTCATCCGAGAGAAGTACATCAATTATTCCCTGCAGAATTTTTGTAAGACCACGGCTCACGCCCTGCAGGACCTCGGCCTGAAGATTCTGGATATGAGAATGTACGATGTAGCGGAGACCCCCGTTGATGCTGGTATGGCACATTCAGGATGATGCTCACTTTTGAGTGAATGCCGGCAGCAGATATCCGTTTGATCTCTCCCCAGATGCCCGTGTCCATCCACCTGTTTCTGAGACGCACCCATATGACAATCAGGACCCTAAAAGCATGCCAGGAGACACAGGGTATGGGTGTAAGATGGAGGGTGGCGTGGTCCACGTCTACACCAAGAAAACCAATATGGACAAGTACGTCCGATATAGAGCGTTTAAATGAATGTAAAGCTGCCCGACTCCAAAGGGTTGACCTTTTATGTTCTCCATTTTAGGAGTACAGAGCTGGACCTGCCTTATCCTGACCTGAAGGAGTATATAGCAGACTTGAATGTGATGATGGCTCTGGTTATCAATGGTCCAGTGTGAGTGTTTCGCCGACCTCCGGGCCGTTTCTGACCTCCTGTCCTCGTTTGGTTTTTAAATATGGTTGTTTCCTGTGGTTGACCCTGCCAGGAAGTCTTTCTGCTATCGCCGCCTGCAGTACCTAAGCTCTAAATTCCAGATGCACATCCTGTTGAATGAGATGAAGGAGTTGGCGGCCCAGAAGAAAGTTCCACACAGAGACTTCTACAACATACGCAAGGCACGTACCACGTGCATACGCACTGTATGTTAAATACCAGCGTGCTGAAACGATCGGAGCCGTCCAATCTAATGGGATAATCATTCTTCCTCCAGGTGGACACACACATCCACGCGTCTTCCTGCATGAATCAGAAGCACCTGCTGCGATTCATCAAGAGAGCCATGAAGAAATACCCCGGGGAGATCGTCCACATCGAGAACGGCCGAGGTCAAACCCTCAAAGAGGTGTTCGAGACCATGAACCTGACGGCCTTCGATCTCAGCGTCGACACTCTGGACATGCACGCGGTAAGAAAGGCGCCAGCGGCTCGCGGTGCCGAGGAATAAACAAGGTTTGATGGCGTTCGTCCCTTTCAGGACCGCAACACGTTCCACCGCTTTGATAAGTTCAACTCAAAGTACAACCCAATCGGCGAGTCGATTCTGAGGGAGATCTTCATCAAGACCGACAACCATGTGGAAGGGAAATACTTTGCGCACATAATCAAGGTGCGAACCCACTCACGCGCACGCATCCGCAGCTTGCTGACGCTTCGACTGATTCTTGGATGTCTCCCGGTGTGTGTTCAGGAGGTGATGTTTGACTTGGAGGAGAGTAAGTACCAGAACTCCGAGCTCCGTCTGTCCATCTACGGCCGCTCCAGGGACGAATGGGACAAGCTGGCTCAGTGGGCCGTTAAACACAGCGTGTACTCCGATAATGTCCGCTGGCTCGTTCAAGTGCCCCGGCTGTTGTGAGTACATTTGAGCTTTTGTAAAAAGGTCAGACATTGTCTGGATCTGTTCTTAGGGAAGTTTCTGTTCTGTCGCCTCCCAGTGACGTTTACCGCACAAAGAAGCAGCTGGCCAACTTCCAGGAGATGCTGGAGAACATCTTCATGCCTCTGTTCGAAGCCACCGTCAACCCGCGCAGTCACCCAGAGCTCCACCTCTTCCTGGAACACGTCAGTGTCACATGACAAGACCTCCCAGGATGGCTCATTCAAATACACTGATTGTTGCGTCTTCTTGAATTCCTCCCAGCTGGTGGGTTTCGACAGTGTGGACGACGAGTCCAAACCTGAGCACCACATTTTCAACCTCGACAGTCCGCTGCCAGGTGACTGGACCGAGGAAGACAATCCGCCATACTCCTATTACCTCTACTACACCTACGCCAACATGACCGTGCTCAACCACCTCCGAAGGTCGGAATCTGCTCTTCCTCCTTCACCTCATCTTCCGACACATTCGCCAACATTCTCAGAGGACACATGAAGTAACGCTGTGGTTTTGGTAAACAGGCGACGGGGCTTCAACACATTTGTGCTGCGACCTCACTGCGGGGAGGCGGGGCCGATTCATCACCTGGTGTCGGGCTTTATGTTATCAGAGAACATCTCCCACGGCCTGCTCCTCAGGAAGGTAAAGGCACAACTGACTCCCGTTGAGACGTGATACAACGCTGAGATACATTAGACCTGAGGTTCTATCTCTCATCTGTCAGGCCCCGGTCCTGCAGTACCTTTATTACCTGGCTCAAATTGGCATCGCCATGTCGCCGCTGAGCAACAACAGCCTGTTCCTGAGCTACCATCGCAACCCTCTGCCAGAGTATCTGTCCAGAGGACTCATGGTCTCTCTGTCCACTGATGATCCTCTCCAGTTCCACTTCACCAAGGTCAGAATGTGCACATCCTGTATCACAGCTATAAGCTATAAATGAACCATGAGATGTGATCTGGATCTCTGTGTGTGTGTGTGTGTGTGTGTGTGTGTGCAGGAGCCTCTGATGGAGGAGTACAGCATTGCTGCTCAGGTGTGGAAACTGAGTTCCTGTGATATGTGTGAGCTGGCAAGAAACAGCGTCCTCATGAGCGGCTTCTCACAGCAGGTAAACCCGTGCACTACTTTAGTAAACGTGCATACATGCACAGCTTCCGCGTGCAATATGCTGCACGTAATGACAACAGCGGGTCGGAGCTTTCCAGTCATGCCAGCGTTTCCACTTCCAGGTTAAAAGTTACTGGTTAGGTCCTTCTTACTACAAGGAAGGTCCCAAGTGCAACGACATTCGCCGCACCAACGTCCCGGACATCCGCGTGGCCTACCGCTGTGAGACGCTGTTAGAGGAGCTCCAGCTCATCACTCACGCCGTGCGCACTGACGGCCTGGACCCTATCGACGAGGAGGACTCCCTGACGATGGGCCCTCTGCCAGGTCAACGCTGAGGTCCCAGCCTGTAGTCCACTCACAATAAACTAGCATGTCCAGTTCTATTTCAACACGATTTAACGTCCCACGACCATCCTGTAGACCCCTTCCCCCCCCACCATATGGTCCACTTAGAAAGTTTTTAATGACACTTTGCAAATGATTGTTTTGATTGACTTTTAAAAAAATATATGAAACATAGAACGTCAACCTCCCTGGTTATATGAAAATGATCCCAAAAAGCCAAGGATTGTGGTGTGGCCACCTTTCTGAGATCTCTGCAATCATCACTAAATTGTTAAATTTCCGTTAAGATTTAGGCTTCCGTTCACTTTCTAACGTACAATTCAGGTGTTTGTTGTGAATGTTAGCAGAGATGGAGCAGGGATTTCTCTTTCTTTACACTGAAATCAGTGTTTACTTTAATTCTCTGCCCATCGTGAATCATGGGATTGAGCCTGCGAGTAATTCTGTTATTTGGTGACAACAGTCAGCATTACCTAATATCTCCGTAGTATCTACAGCAACAACCAGCACCCTGAAGTTTTCTGCACAACTCTTGAATGTTCTTCCAATCTTTGGCTGTACAGCACGTGCGTGTGTTCCTCATTTTCATGTCACACCTGCAGTTTTCTCCGGCGTTTAAATGAACACCTGAAGAACTCAAAGCTTGTGACATTGCCAGTGATTTATTTTCATAAACATTCCATCAAACAAACCGCAAATGAGTCACGCTACAGTGAGAAGGACACGTCCTCTCCACAGATAAATGTGTAAATTCTGCTCCCTTTGAGAGGAAGGGAGCGCACAACTGCAACGTCATGAGAGCCTCTGGCGCTTTTGCATGCTCAGCATCGTACAGCAGCACCTTCACAGTGCCTTTTCATTTCCACCTTTGGCTGCTATGAGCCCGGATCTTTTGTCCTTCCTGCCCGCATCACATTGCATCTGATATCCTGTCGGGCAGAGTCGGCCTCTGCTGCCGCTGCCGCTGCCGCGGTGGGCCTGGGCCACTCTGCTGCATGCCCAGTGTAAAACAGCCTTGACCTGCTTCTGGTTCTAAGTGCTTTTTTCTTGCATGCCTGCATGAATCTCTTGAAAACATCTCAGTTGGAAGCTGCTGACCAGCTTTTCAGTCAGACTTGAACTCATCGTTTACTTTGTCTTTGAGGATCTAAACCGTGCTGGGACACGACAGTTGCGTGGTACTGTAGCAGTTCAGTACGCCCGGAGGCTCGGAGCACGTCCCCACAATAAACGTCCGCTTTTATTCATGAACACCCTCACATCTGACAACATTTATGGTATGTTTCTGTACTCTAGTTGTTTTCTTTGTTGGTAACAATACAGTAGCTTTTTTTTTTGAGTGTGGCAAGGGTTGCACTGCAGTTGTACGCTGAATATTTTAAGTATAAAGTGTATTTTTGTAAAGGTGATATAGAGATGAGAGATTTTATATTCACATGCTGATGTTGCTCTGCGTGTTTTGTTGCCGTTGATCATCGAGTCCCCGTCATTCCATCAATTATGCTTTTTTGATTCACTTGAACATTTTTGGCCATTTCTTTTTAAAACTTCTATCACTGTGGCTTCATTAATCACACGGATGGATTTTAATTTAGCTTCCCTACAGCCACCATCTAGCCACACATTAGCTATTATTTTGATGAAAAAAACACAAGTGTTCAGCAACGAAGCACAAAAGCATCTGTCTAAATTGCAGCTTTGTTTTTGTCTCGCTTGTTTTTTTTATTTCCGCGTTTGTCCATAAGAAAACAAATTTCCTGCTGTCTGAAACTCATCGACTGTCCCCCTATGGTTCAAAATAATGCACCCTACCTCACAAGTGACTTTTACCTGCCATGTTGCTGCCCTGTTTCAGCCACAGTAACAGCAGCACCACCCCGAAAAATGATATCCGTTGTTAGAATGGCTGTTTGACCAACAGTTACAAATATGGCTTCAGCATCATGTTTATACTGCAGCCACTCAGTCATCGCATGGTTCTGTTGGCGGTAGATTTCTGTTACTCAAACTCCGTCCTGTTTTTTCCCCCTTTGTCTCATCATTTTGTTGCAAAATTCCCATTTTTTTCCCCCCGTAAACTGATCTGTCGGCACGCTGTTGCCTGAGGATAATTGCCAGTGTTAGAGAGGTGCTCCTGATAATGTTCATGGGAAATGGTTTAATCAAAATAAAGCATGTTTATTCACTTCAGCTTTGTCAGATTGACTTTTATTGACACGTGACAACATGGATGCATTGATTCGGCTGTTGTACTTTACAAGAGAGATAGTTTCCTACCTAATTCAGAACAAAACGCCTTTTTACGAACTTTAAATAATGTATAATTTGATCATATAACATTTTAAACGAGTGAATATATATATTATATCTGGATTTCAGAGAGAAAAGCATTTCAGAATAATTCATTATTGCTCAAAATCTTCTGAAATGAGCATTATATAGTTGTCGAGTCCATTCGGTGCACAATGGTTTTGTCGCTGATGGTCTTTTAACTGGCAGCCTGCACAGTAAAAACCAGTTAAACAAGCAAGACATTGAAGAATGGACACATCGGAGCCAGTGGAGGGTTCAAACTTACAGCAATTGTGGACCGGACTATCTGTAACTGGAAGAAGACGCGGCCCCCCTCCTCTGGACACAGCGTCTTCAGCTCCTCTTTGGTCATCCCCAGTAGGGTGGCACCACTCAGGCCGCCCAGACAGCGGATAGTTCTGCCGGAACACACCAGAAACTGAGAAATCCACTCTGAAATTCCTCATTTGACATTACATAAACTGCACCGACTTGATGCCGAGCTGTCAAAATGAAAGGGAGGCTCATTTTTAAATCTAGTAATGCTTTCAGTCATTTGCAACAATTGTTAACTATTTTAACTCATTAAAATCCTACTCACATTTTACTGAAGGCCTTGTTCTCCAGCCACATCTTCACCTCTGTGGGCCTGGACGTCTTTGTCAACACAACAGGACGTCCAATTTCCTCATACTGAGCAAAAACGAAGCATTTAAAAAACAAAACCCTTCACATTAAAAGACTCAAACGTAGACCAAAGTGTTAATATGTAAAGCTCAGGCATTAATATGATGGGGTTAGAGTTAGACATTGGTGCTCGACCAACATCTGTCCATAAACATTTTAATTCAGAATATCCGAAAACACATTATTGTGCTTTATTTATGCTAAGCTTTCAATTTTCTTGAATTTTAGGTCTGTGTATACTCTGTGTTCTGAGGATGGATGGTTAAAATTCTGATTGTTGTATGTTATTATTTACGTGTGATGTAGTTTGTGCTGTTCATATTTGTGTGTTTAAATGAAGCCTCCACCTGTCCCACTTGCTCGAGCTGCTCCTCACAAGGCTCCAGGACGTTGTTGGGCACGTAGCCCACGTCCCCCCGAGTGTCTCGTACCTTCCACCATTGCCTTGACATGTCCAGCAGCTGTAGGATGAGATGGTTCAGTTGTCTGTTGCAGAGTGGACGCAGAGAGGGACAGATTGATTTGTCTCATGCACACTCGCCTCAAGGGTCTCCCCTTTTCTGATGGTGAGTTCTTTGCTGTTTCTGGAGGTGAAGTCGTGGACAACGCGCAGGTACTGAGGTTCCTCTGGGCTGGAGGAGCATTACAGGGCATCAGATGCGTCCGTGATTAAATATCTACTTTGGACTTTGTGTTTATATTCATACCTTGCTTCTTGTGGGGGCGGTGGTGTTCTCCAATTAGCTGATTTCTGCATCAAAAAACAAGGATAAATTTAGCTGCTTTTCTTCTTTGTGTCCATATCAGATTATCAGAGTTCTCGACTCACCATGCTGGGAGCAGGCTGGACAGTCTCCACCCTGCTCAGAGGTGCTTTGGGTTGAGGTGCTGGAGACGAGTCAGGGGGCCGCCAGCCATCAGTAAACTCCGGCATGTATGGCTGGATGTCCGCATTAGGCCACTGATTACTGGAAGTGTTAATCAAAACCATAATTAGTTCAGATGAATGTCAGAAAATCCAGAGGATCAGAGGTGCTTTCCCACCTTGGGACGTTCCAGGAGTCTCCCAGGGACTGCCACAGCTGGTCCTCCTCTGGGGTGACCTCTTCACTCAGCAGTTGGACACATTCTGGAGTCAGCAGAGGTATCACAATGGTCATTGGCAGACCCACAGGAGAGTGAGGGGCCACCTGGGACAGAGAAAGACAACCCACCTGAAACGCTGACGTCATAGGAGATGGGTTCTTTTATTAAAATGCGATCACTTACGAATGCTAACATGGAAAAGAAAAAGTGAATGTATTCGGGAGCGGTGGGGTTATTAATCTTTCCATTCAGCTCCACCTGAATGGGGACAGAACCATACGAAACATCAGATAAAAACACCCCGCAATGCTGTGAAAATGTGAAAATATCTCAGACACAAACCAGGAGGTTGAAGCCATATTTGATTTTTTGGAGACATGATGCAAATTCAGCCGCGGTTGGCATGCTGTAATTAGCTAGAGGTAAATAAGATCAATCTAATTAGTCGTGTTAAAAAAAGAAGCTCCAGGCTTTGATTTCTTTGAAGTTTCCACCTTTCTTCTTCTTCTTTTTGGATGCCTTCTTGGCCAGGGCCGCGCCTATTTGTCCCATGACGATTTCTATGTCATTCAAAATATGATTCAGGATATCCTGCAAACACCGGGACGGGGAGGGAGGGGGGATAACTACGGATGATCCAGGAACAAAAAAAAATGCTTTCATGCTTGTGGGGGGCGAGCACGCTCACCACGTTCCTGTCCAGCTGGGTGTAAGGCTTGGAGCTGAGCTGCCCAAAAGGCTCCTCTTCCTTGGGGGCAATCAGCTCTGGTTCAGAGACATTGTTGTCCTCTGTATACACAAATCAGACATGAATCCTTTACCAATTTTATTTATTTTTTAGAATATTCAGCACTTCATTTGGTACCCAAAACCAAATTAGATACTTCAATAGTAAACCACCCTCGTGGAGGGTGAGGTTTACATAAACAAATGGAGGGTTTACATAGCAACAGTATCCAAATTATTCACTTAGTAAACACAGACAGACTCACCCCAGTAAGGAGCCATCCACTGAGGCGGCGGCGCAACAGGACCGCTGCTTCAGGAGGCATGGAAGGTGTTTTAATCACATTAAATAAACATATATTCAGTTCTCGCTGGCTGTTTGTTGTTGTTACCTGCTCCTCGATTTGTTGGAAAGTACCCCTGATAGATCTCTTTGAATAAAGTCAGCCTGAAAATAACAGTGGAAAAAAGAAATGACCCTAAAATGGATGTTTGTGCCCTATAGTGCTGATAGTAGCTGTGTGTTCTCACCCTGACGTCGTGGCACTGAAACACAAAGACGGACCTGTTGTTTTTCCTCCTGGTCTGGACTGACACTGTGAGCAGAGAGTTAAAGGTGCCGGAGTCCAACACGGCCTTCAGCTCCAGGATGTCACTGGCGGCGATGGACTCCAGCTCCATCTGGGAACACACGCAGCCAGAGATCAATACATCAAAAACTAGATCTGCCCCTACATCGAGCGACTAGGGAACAATTCCGAACTGATCGATGGGAAGGTCAGGGATGCTCACACAGGTCTGCTGTGTCAAATATCTCCACGGCAACGTTACTTGAATTTGTTTCAATAGACGAGTTGAGTCAACTTTTTTGTAGGGACTGAATAAAGTGCTTTTGAAAATTGTCTTGTTTTTGTCAACATAAGCAAACAACTAAACCAACACAAAACGGTCCCAACACTGAACCTTGGGGAACACCATAACCGAGGAACAGACTCTTAAGACTCTTGCACTGTGGTTTTCTAAGCCATGATCTCGTTTATCTGTGGATCCTCTGTGGCGATCACCTTGGTTTCGATGTCCATGAGCATGAGTTTGGAAGCCTGCACCCCCAGCAGCATGGTCTGGCCCCACACCCGGCCCATCTCCTCCAGCAGCTGCAGCTGCTCCACACAGTCCAACACGCTCCTCAGCTCCCTCCCGTCCAGCTCAAAAGTGAAGAGGTGCTGCACAGCAACAAACGTGAAATAATCGCCACCGAACTAAAAAGGCCAGGTTAGTTGGCGAGGTCGCAGACGATACCTCCACTCTGTACTGGTTTCTGTCCATGACTTGGCGGACCGAGGCTGCGTACTGCTTCCTTTGCACTGTTAGGACAAAGCAAAACTCAGAGAAGAGCACAGTGGGTCAGATCAAAGTCAGCTAATATTGACTTACAGTAGATCGACTTGGCGCTGGGTCTGGACAGGTTTGATGACTGGGACGCTGTCTCGTCCATCAAGGGGTACCCACTGTCAAAATAAGTGTCACAATAAAGCCCCTTTGGCAATCGAGCCATTAATGGGTGATATACTGGGGAAAAGCATACTTGGATCTGATGGACTCCGTATAGCTGCTGGCATCGGTTGTAAAGGGACTGCTGTTCCTGAACATTGTGGCTGTTCTCTGACCACACCTGCAGTATATCACACACACACACACACACACACACACGGATACACACACACGGACACACAAACACAGACACCAGGTGGATCTAAAAAGATCTGTTTTTAAACACAGACCACCGAGACTTTGATCACCATCTTCAGAAACACACAGGAGCCAAACTGACCTATGCTGACACTACTGTCACCCGATAAACAGAAGTCAGCTGTATATTATTTACATCCAGATTATTTACGCGAACAACCGTCCATATTGCCTGGTATCAAAAACATTCTTACCTGTGATGTTTTAATGCCTTTCTTCTTATTAGATCTTGTTCGATTCAAACACAGCGGACATTTTAAGCGTCTGTATCAGTTATCGACTGAGACTTCCTTGTTGAAGGAGAGGGCAAGGTCCAGTATCGTTGGCCATCAAGTCGACTCCTCTGTGGGTGTGACATCTTTGGTGAGGGTTTCCCCTGGGAAAAAGGTCACCCAGGGATGAAGAAATCCACTAAGATTGGGTCAACGTCACTCCCTTTTTAAAATCATTTTTTAATATAAAGCATCCCAGTAATCGTACATTTTATTCAACATATCGGAGGAACTGGCACATCGGGGCAGCACACAGATGGAGGCATTCAGGAGCCACAGAAGCCAAAAACGGACCTTTAGGACAAAATCTATAAATTGTATAGGCCTAAATAAAACTCAGCTTTGTCAACTTGTGCCATTTTTTATTGCTAAAATAATCATCAAGTGATACATGAAGGTATATTCTGGTTGGTAAAAACAGAATCCAGCAGCCTCAAAGTGCGGTGGCAACCATTAAAAAAGGTGGGAATAAAGTTCCTATAACGTTGTATACTTTAAGGCCTGCCTAAATATAACAAACGACTTAAACACACAGTACAAAACATGCTAGACGAAGTAGAAAAGAAAACTGTCAAATAGGACCATTGATAACTTTTGCAAAAAAAAAAAATAAGCAAAAAAAATACATGGAAACTGGATCCTAAAATGCAAATTCGCATATACGTTACAAAAATACCTCATTTAGTGAACACCTTCAAAAATATTTCACGACATTATTTTTTATTAAAAGAGTTGGGTAATCACCTGTCAACTCTAAATACGACGCAGGACTCCCTGTTACTTTTTAACTTTGCTAATGTTCATTTGCAGCAGGACTTTGACCCATGTTGTCCCCACAGCATGAGGCAGACCTGAGGCTGATTAAAGCAGCTTTAAAGCACTTTTATAGAGGGGGGAAAAAAAACATCTCATCTCAGATTTATACAAAAGAAAAGCATGTAAATCAGATTGCATAGCGTGCACACTTCTAGGTGGGATTACACATAAGTACTTCTTTACAATATTGGTAAAAATACAGTTCAGTGTTGGGCCTGCAAGGCCTGGTCAATATTCAAGCCCGCACCAGGGGGCAATGCCCAGCCCTCCTGGCCCTGGTGGGTCTGCAGCAGGCAGTACAGATGCTTTAGGTGGGAAACTATGTTGTCTTTTATATCTGGAACTGAAATCTGCAGTCGAACACTGCCGCTGTCGAAGGATCGCGTGTTGTCTCCGGAAAACATCTCAGTTATCATACGGGCCACCACTGGAATCACCTGGAGCACAGAAGGAGGACACTTCAATCGGAGGTTCCAAAACTGGAGGGACGAGGGTCTAAGCGGGCTTGATGTGGGTCTCTCACCTGGACCATGATGAGTTTCCTCTCCCTGGGCCTCCCGTCAGGCCACTCCTCCCCGAAGCACAGGCTAATATCGAACGCAGGGAGGGTTGGAGTCTGGCCACGCTGGTGGGCTATCACCCCTGGACAACACACACACACTTTCAATCTTAAAAAACAGATCTTAAACAGCACATATTAAGAAACATGATAAAAACAGAGATAATGCTACTTACCGCTGAGGAAAGACTCCAGGCAAAACAGCTTGACCTTCTTCTGGCGCTCGATAAGATTGGGGGCCGCCTGGTTTGGAGCGCAGGGGCCAGACCAGTACACCTTACACTGGCAGAGGCGCACTGCATAGATGTCGTGGCCACTGACCTCCAGGATCAAACCTCTGTCCATCACGTCCAGCAGGCGGCTGGTGAAAACCCTCTGCTTGTCGTTGGTAATGTGTTCTGCAGTTGGAAAGCGCAGCTGCTCCAGGCTGACCGGCCCGAACAGCTCCTCCTGGTTGACCATGGGGCCCAGGTCTCCGTAGAACAGCCTGCAGCCCTGCGGGTTACTGACGGTGACTGTGGGACACATCTCCTTCCCCCGGTACAGGAACTGCACCTCCAGATCTGTCACTAGAGCAGGCACAAATTAGCTTTTTGAACAAGGTGGGCTTCCTTTCTTTTTTTCAATTTGAGGATATTGACAAAGGTGGGGGGGGGGGGGGGGGTGCTTACTTGGGAGGGAGCTGATCCATGTTTCTGGAGTGGCAAACAGAGTGTCAGGCAGAGGAGGAGGCTGCATCGGGTGATCAGGCAGATTTGCAGGGGGCATGTCAGCCATAAGGGTGGGGTGCATCTCCACATCCACAGGCTCCTCTTTGGGCCAGATTTTAACAGATTCCTCTTTGGGCCAGCCCTCGTTTGAAGGTGGACAGCTGGAGGGCTGCATGGAGGACTCTGAGCCCGTAGGAGACCACAGGATGAGAGGAGAGGGGCTGGTGCCTACATGATGGAGGGGAGAAGAATGAGCTTTAAATGTCACATTAAATTGAGTTGCTGGTGTTCGGTTCATTACAGCGGCCTGAAATATTGTCGATCCTACGAGGTTTTAATTTCTCAGCGATGAGATCCTGTCGGATTTAAAATGCAAAAGTCCAGATTGGTTCAACTGGTCCCAGCATAGTCGGCAGCTGGTATCAGTCAGAATCACTCAGGGGAAGTTTAAGAGGCTGCAAACACAATCTGGCAACTTCTAAAATACCAACACCCCCCCGAATATATATGTGAACCTAAATATTTTGTCATATTTTTTAAAAACATGGCTTATTGGATCGATCTATATAAAAATGGAGTAACAGCTGTTCACCATTGGATGGGTAAGGAGGAAGAGACTCTGGTGTATCTGGAATGTCTTCCTCACCACCATCGTCATCATGGGGTGTCCAAGAACCCGCGTCTGAAGACCCTTTGGGGTGGGGGAAAAAGTAGGCTAAATAAAATAGAAAATGTGGGACAAAATTCACTCTTGCAAGCCTTTCTGATTTACCCTGGTTGCTGGACGGCTGCGGGATTTCGCAGACGTCGTATATTTTCAGAGGATTCATCGGGACCTCTTTGGTGCCATCGTAGACCAGGTTAAATTCTCGGCTTTTGTTGAGGGCACATCGAAGCTGAGCTTTCCACTTTGCAGGATCAGGTTCGTCCATTCCTTCTTGGAACTTCCCAGTCTCCACAGCCCAGGCCTGGGGGTGGATTTAAACAGAACATGTGTAGCTTATGTCTGGGGATGAGGAGGACCCCGCGGTCCAACCTCACGTGCTAAAAAATTAGCAACTGAAGATAAATAAATGTATGCGGCATTATTTAACGCCTAAAAACCGGAGGGTCTGTCCAAACATCACCTTCATGGATCTAAAATAAAACCCTGTAGCTACTCTCATCTCTGGTTCATCTGCCAGTGCTGCAGGGAGAACCATAATCATGTTACAAGATCTTAAATGATGCTGCAAACAAAACTGGATGAAAAAGAACTAGGAACATCTCCATGACGACCCTGGGCTTGTGTGAAATTAAGAGTTTATTTTGACCCGACACAACTGGTGTTTGATAAACTGTTACGGAGTAGGAAAACTTAAGTAGAATATTTTTAATCGGGCATTATAAACTTGAATACACAAGCCCACAAATAAGCAGTAACAGAATAACAGGGATAGACAAATTCTGGAACACCCGTTTTTTTAAGTCACTATGTGTAATGAATTGTTCATTTTTGCACTCCTGAATGTTTCATGTTAAAGGCTGGGCCACTTGTTGCGCATCAACTACTTTTGGTCCCAATCTACTAAATCTAAGAGAAACGAACCTCATTAGAACCGACGAACCTGTCTCCACTTAAATGACTGGAGGGTGAGAGTGAGCAGAGCAGAGGAGTGTTTGGTTTAAAGATGACGGAACTCTTTTCACCTTAAATATGGTGTCCTCGTCCTCGTGCTGCGGCGTATGTCTCGTGGCGTGTTTCCATGGGATCCTGAAGCGCATGGCCTCGCGGTCGATCCACACCAGCCCGGGGTATCGGCCGCTGTCCACCTGAGCCACGAGCCAGGGCTTCAGCCGGACGCGTCGCGGGGTGACCGACATTCTGCGCGAGCACCGACACAGTCAGTCCGGACAGGTGAGAGCACGCAAACGTACAGCCACAGTCCGCTAAATATGCGGAGGTTTGCTCTAACGTGACACTTAAACGCTCAAAGTCAAGTGACGGAGCGCGATACCGACGGACATACCTGCGGAGAACCAGGAAGTCGAGTCGCTCCTCGGCGCTCTTCTGACCAGCAGCTGCGGGGTAAAAAGCGTCGGTTTCCCTCCCGCAGGAAAAACTCCCGCAGGTCCGCGCGTAAACAAAGTTCACGGGCGTTCACCGTTCTTCCTCTGGGAATAACAACACAGAGACACAGACGCCTCCAAAGGACGGCCCGTCGTTCGTCGCTCCGTTTGGCTTCTTCCCCCTCACCGAAACTCAGGTAGGGAGTGACGTCACGGCGCGGGACACACCTTTGCTGATCAGCTGGAGGCGTCACGTCACGTCACCTCTCTCTCTCTCTCTCTCTCTCTCTCTCTCTCACACACACGCATTTATAGTAAGAGCAAATGATCACAGTAATCTATATATGATATATCTTATTTTTGGGAGTCTTTACTTGATATGAAATAAATATTTTCTTACAGAATCGAACAACAATCTGCACTAATCTGTAGGAAACATGTTTTCTCAACCATCCTAATCAGTTCAATCAATTTATTCATGGGAGATGCAGCACTGATGTGTAATTTACACATCACAGGGACTGATGACCCTGACTGACAGCAGCAGGACCGTTGTTGTGGTTGATGGTGGTGATGGTGATGGTAATGATGCTGGTCCAGGGGTCAGACCACTCCCTGAAACCGCACGGCCTTTTCTGACTGTTGCCGCCACCACTTGCTCGTCTTTGCTTTAATTTCCCTGGTTTCACTGCAATTAAATGTGCAATTAGGCCGCTGCTGTGTGATGCTAATTCTGCATTGCGCATGTTGGAGTCGAGGCGGCTGCATTCCGCATCACAAAGGATGGGTGACGTTTCCACAACTGAATGACAGAGTCCTTTGCGGTCATCATAAAGCATCGTAAAACTGATCGCTATCAATTTCCCTGAATATCATCATCTATAATTCACCTGTTTTTACTGTAGGCAATAAAACTGCGCATCCGTTTATGGTATTATGATTTTCAGTGTCAGCTGTTGGTCCAGCAGAAAAACCCTGCGCTCTGTGGCTAACTTTAACACCAGTGCTAACAACAAGAAGAAGAAAAATTATGTTTGAGCTGTGCCTTTCTGTGAACATATGCTAAACCCAAAACAATCAACGAAGCACTCAAATTAGTTTTGAGCAGTTTATTACACTTTACGTAGCCGACTCTATTTATAGAAGCTAAGCCAGCGCTTTAAGCCACTGAGAACCCCTTGACGGCTGAACCGACCTGCTGATTACAGGACAGAAAAAGCGCGGTCCGAAAAAAACCTTTAACACAAATCCCCATAAAAATATGACCGACTTGCTGACCCGGAAAAGATTTGTTTCTATTTATGGCTGAGTTGGCCCTGATTCAAATACATTCAGATCCTCTGATTTATGGCTGAGAAGCTGTTAAATCGAATAAAGAAACAACAGGAAGCACACAAACTCCCACAGATTATAATGGCACTTAAATGAGTAGAAATCAAGCAATCTTGTGATCAGTCCAGCAGCAACGCAAACTGATTTTCAAGCTTTGAGTTTGTCGGCAGAGTGAAACGGCATCGCGGCCTGAGACGGAGGAAGAACATCTCGACGTATCGATCCAGATCCAGATCCAGATCCTGATCCCGATCCTGATCCGCAGCTGTACCGTCAGTCCGAGCTGCTGGCATTCATCTGTCCTTCGATTTTCTGCATAATGTGCGTCAGGTCCAAACTCTCTGTTAGCATCTTCAGCAGAGTTTCGTCATTCTGGATCCCCTCTATGAATTCCTCGTAGCTGAGTTCACCTAAAACAGAAAAAATAAATAAATCAACGATCGGTCGACGATTCTGCTGTGGTTGGAATATTCGGAGCTCACCGTCTCCGTTGATGTCAATCTTATCAAACACCATGTTGGTAAACTCCTCAGCCGACATCTCGGAGGGAATTCCATTGATTGCACGGATGGACTGGAACACCACAGAGAGGAGATCATTCTACATCAGCGCCACATTGGAGCATCATTCCTCACAACCTAAAACTCTTCAAATGTTAGAATTGGGAAATATGGCACTGAAAAAAACTCACTCTTTCTATGAGAAAAGATCCAGTCTGAAAAAATAAAAGCCTGGCATCTGCATGGGGCATAGAATCTAAACCCAGCCCCCAGTTTCCTTGTGGCAAGGAGGTTGTGGGTTTGAGTCTAATAAGAGAGGGGAGTTTAGCTAGTTCCTGGTTGTATTACTCCCTTGTTGACTCTTCAGCCAGCAGAGGTCAGTAAACATCATCTGCCCCTCTGGTATACAGCTGTGGCTCAGGTCTTGCCCTCCTCTGGACCTCCTCACTCTCACTAAAGCTCTGATGGTCCTCTGGGGTGGTTCGAGGACACTACTTTGGTTTTATTTTGAGGTGGGGGGATGTCTCCCTAAGCCCTTAAGTCTAATGCTCACCTTGATTATGAGCAGCAGCTCGTCACGGTCGATGCAGCCACTCCCGTCTATGTCGTAGAGTTTAAAATACCAGCGCAGCTTCTGCTGCACTCCTGCCTTCAGCACCAGACTCAGAGCAGCCACGTACTCCATGAAATCAATGAAGCCGTCCTGCAGGAGAAGAGACCCAGAGAGCTGCATGTCAGGAGGGATAATGAACGCTGACCTTTAGAGATCATTAAGGCAGGTGCGCCTGCTGTATGGGGGGTGGGGGTGGGTCACGCGTGTCATGTTTAGGTTGTAGGTCAGTCTACTTAGCCATGCCGAAGGGATAAACCTTCCTCTGATGAGCTAAAATCCTCTCAAACTGTTTGCTCCCCAGCAGAAATACCACGCGTGACAACACTTTGTGTAATGAAACCTCGACACATCATGGAAATTTTCACTTTTTTCCTAAATATGTATTAATATTTTAGTTGTAATTGTGGTTGAATATTAACATCCGTACATAAATGATGAGATATTCAGTTCTCCTCTATATAAAACAAACTAGAATACACACAACGATCATAATGGATGATAATATAAACACATTTCACGCGAAGTTTCATCTGGACTAAAAGTTTAACCACACAGCTCTAATCTCTAATTATCCCTTTAAATTAAACTCTGTTATTTAATTGAGAGGAGGGCGCAAAGGGTCTTACGTCGTTCATGTCAAAGGTCCTAAACAAGGTCTGGATGTAGGCGTTTGACGACGGTGACAGGTTCTTCAGGCCGAAGAACTGTTTGAATTCGTAAAAAGTGAGAAGTCCAGATGGGCACTCGGTCATAAATTTCCTGTACCACTGGTGGCTCTCGCGCGCCTGGAGCTCCTCCAGCGATCCGAAGACGTTCCCCATGGCTTATTTTGCTTTCAAAACCGGAGAGTGAAAAGTCCAGCGAGAACCATACCCCTAACGTGGTGCATCCGCCGGGCAGCTGTCACAGTCGGTGCCTCCCCAGGAAGAAAATAGTGAGCGGACTCAGCGCATGCGAGCCGCTCACGTCCCCGCTTGACTGAGCGAAAGGCTCAGAAAATCCGATCCAATTTGCTTGTCAAAGTCTGATTAAAGAGACCTCGTTGGGGCACCACCTGATGCTGGGATCAGCAGGCCAGTTTGTTTACGGTGTTTGCAATGGTTCCCATCATGTGCAAATGGCTGTGTGTGCAACATTTAAAGTAAAAATCAAATCAAAATCAAAACAAAATCCATCCATCTGGAGTAAAAACCGGGAAAATAAGATTAATATGGATGAATAAATCCTGAAGATTCCTCCCCTGTGCTGAGAGCTGTGGTGAGAGGGTGGTTTAACTGTCCCACAGTTGAAGGGACACCTCTGGGGACAGTCAGCGGTGACCCCAAGTTTCCCCGCAAAGTCAGTGAAGAGGCTACTTCTAATTATACGATCGTAAAGCTAAACATACTTTACCATGTTACAAAATCAGCTCACTGTCTGAACATGCTGCTTTACTTAAGTCTTCTTGCTGTAGCCCAGTGATCTCCCAGCTTACCCTACTTTCACAAGCAGGGAGCATCACTGGGCTCCTTCAGACCCTCTTAACGCTCATCCATCTGCCATCAGGCCCCCAGCAGCAACACTGGGAAAACTGTTGAATACGGAAAGTAAACAGTCATGATACTGACTTTACTTTCATTTTCATTCACAAGCAGTTTATCAGGTCTCATCTGGTGCCAAATATCAACCTGTCCTATGATGGATTTGTAAAATGCTGTGCATGATAATTATATTATCATGACAGAAAGCAGGAGTATATGAAACTGTGACAAAAGTGTGTTATGTATTGAGTTATGTGCCACTTCAAATGGACCACAAACACGTCCGTCCTCTTCTGGCGGCATGAGCGTTAAGAGACAGCGAAAGGGACAAAGTTGCCGCGGAGGTTCCTGGATGTCCAGGTTCCTTGGACGGGGCGCAGCAACATGTCGAAGGGTCCTGTCAGCGCCTTCATCATGTTACATCAGCGGAGTCAGGAGAACTGGCTGGACCAGTCTGCTTTGTCTTCCACTGAGGCTCGGGTACAACAGTCTGACGTGACTGGGAAAAAAACCTGTGAGGAAAGGTTTTAATCACTGTTGTGTAATTTAAAGCACGAGGGCAAACATGTTTTATGATCTGCCCGATCCCCCAAATCCATCAGACTCTTTCAATCTCAGCAGAAACAAAGGCGGCGGTTGCTCTGAAACATGAGCCCTCGCTGTCAGAGGTCACTGTGAGGTAGAGTGGATAATTAATCCTCTTTACATTATGGCACAATCACCTGGGTCACGTGATCTCCATGACAGGTGAAGGATATGACATGTACAATAACACCCGGGCGGTCACATATTTCCACTGACAGACACAATGTAGATTTTTGTATTTGGGTTTATTTTTTTGATCATTTTCATGTTACATTTGAAAGTTGAAGTTTAACTGCTTGGTCAATCTCTGTTTATAATCTGTTGGACCTGTAATCTGCGTTAACATCATGTAATCACTGTACATTTGTTGTAGTTGTTTCAAAGTAGGCATACTGCAGTAGAACTCCTATTACATTACAGTTATACATATTTAAGTAACTATACCAAGAAAATGTAAAGGAAATCTATAAATTCTGCATCTGATTTGCCACTCATTTGCCATCTGATTTCCCATCATAATATTCTAATCATTCACGGCGCCATACAGAAGCATTTGAGGGCCAACTTCACATTCATTTTTAAAATAATTATCTATATCTCACTTATTTATCAGTCACAACTTCTTTCTGGGATATTACAGTGTGATTTAAATCCGATTTTAATAACTCAATATAAACATGCACTACAATTAGCTTGCAAATTGTTTTTAGCTGTGCAAAATGATAGTGTGCATTTAATTGTTATATTTGCTTTTGATTTGTCACCGAAAATACATCAAAATATGTACCTAAAAAGCAAAAATAAATAAATAAAACTAAGTAACTAACGAGCTGACAACCTAACTAACTAATGGAAACGATCCCGTTATGGGACAATTGGTAGAAAACAAACAAAAAACAACGTTCGAACATATAAAGACTCCTCTGCACACGCACGCACGCACGCACGCACGCGGCTTCTTCGCTTCTCCCTGATGTTTGCGTCTCCTGCTGTAGATCCAGATGTTACCGGAGGAGAATGTGGGAGGTCGCTCCTTCGCGCGCCCTCACGTGCGTTGCGCGCAGGTATGTGGTGAAAGCGCGTGCTGCTGTGACGCCTCACCTGTCGGGGAGTGTGTGAGCAGAAGAGGGAGGCCCGGGGACAGCAGGGGAGGCGGGCTCTGCTCCATTTTCTCCGCCTGTCCTGAAAAGTGGAACCAAACAGCAGGAATCGGGTTTGCGTGCAGAGCGTCGGCGCACCTGCCTCAGAGAGGAAAACACGCACGGATTTACCTGCGCATCATAATGCGCCCATAGGCCTGTTTCCCTGTCACCTGCCACCATGAAGAAGGGCCCGCTGCACTTCCTGGGTCGGAAGAATCAATCTCTCTTCGACACCAACGTGAAAATGAAGGAGATGGGTGAGTGACGGGCCTACGCGCGACCTTTGGACCGGGGCCCACATGGAGGTTTTTAACGCTTTAATGGTGTCGGGGCGTCCTGTCAGTGAACGCAGACCTGCGTTTTGTGTTTCAGGACAGGCAAAATAACGTGACGTGTTTTCTGTGTATGATTAAGAAGGAAACAGGTTGATATCAGTTTACAGGAAGGCATCCAGTTATATGACAGCAATTTACAGCTGATCCGTGTGGCAGAGGTGGGCGTTCTGGTCATCAGACTAGCTCTAACAACGCAGATGATTTTTCTCTTCTCACCTGCAGCCCTTGTAGGTGTAGCGGGGCCCTTTGTTCACTCCACACTTCTCCCGGGAGCCTTAATGATGATTAGTGAGGGCAGACAGCCTAAATAGTTCTCAGTGACATGTTCCTGTCACCAGTCACTTATTAGTCAAACACATGGCGAGACAGAGGGGTGAGAAGCAGAGGAATGCATCAAAGCTGCCTTTCATCCTCCAGCCCTGCTCAGCTACCTCTGCTGTCTCTCTGGCATCTTGATCTTGATCTTAAGAATCTCCTCGTTGACCTGTTCAAGACTATGTTATCACAGTGGGTCGGGCCATTACAATGACAGGAATCCACTAATCCCATCTGCGGAGATCAATGCGGGGCCGCTGGACACCAGTGGCAGCTGAGATGGCGGGCGTCCTCTCTGAAATCCCGTCTTTTCTTGTGAGAGCCCGTGAGGAGAGACGTGATCTTTTCCCATTTGTTTGCAGACAACGTGGACCTGGTGCTGCAGCCTTCAGCCATCCCAGAGTCCGGAACTGCCAGCGTCAGGGCCAGACCCACAGTCAAGCATCTCACTGTGAGTCTACCATGCTCCACTTCCCCCGAGTCATTTACATTTTATCGCTGATTTTCGCACATTTGAATAACACCGTGTTTGCATGGGATCAGATCCCGCCTTTCCGTCTCGCTGCCGTTAAAGTTTTTTTATTATTATTATTGTTTTCGTCCTGAGCTCTGTCTGGCCGAGTGCACGCACGCAAGAGAGCTGATAAAGGACACTTTATTATGCTGGAATTGAGGTCTTTTTTTTAAAAAACAGCCCAGAACCAGGAAGGAAAAAAGATAAAGACCTGTTAAATTAATGTGCCGACCAACCACTTCACATAGATCAGAGCTTCATGTGTTCTACACACGACACAAGGACTACAAGAACCATGATATGGGGAAATTTCTTATAGTTTTGACTTTAAAAAAAATCTGGCTACCAAAATGTCATCAATTTTTAATACTTGAGATCTTTTGGCTTGTTTGACAGATTATTTGTGGTTCACAACAACTTTGATTCAATCGTAGCTCAAAGTCTAATCAGTGCAATTTTAATTGCTTCAAAATGAAGGACGTGTTCCTCCTTAACTCTGGCGCACGCCCTTTCATTCTAAATCGGTTTAGGATGACAATAGCGCCTCCCATCATGTCGTCATGGCGCAGGGCTGCGGCGAACCAGGGCTGGTTGTTCTCACACTCGGGTGTCAGGGAGTGTTCTGTGAATCTGTGGCATGCGTCTGGTCCGACACACCCAGCAGCACATCTTCTCTTGCTTTTGGTGAAACGTGAGTCACAGTTCTGGGAGCAGCCAGCTGAAGTCAGACTGGATCGTGGAACCGACACACCTTCTGTGTTTGTGGCGAGGGAACGCTGACGCTGGGAGGGAAGGATGAGTAATTTCTCTGACGCGGGGCCTGGATTCTGTGTTCAACGGTTCTGTTTGAGATCACCTCCACTTGTTCTTTGTTGTGTCAACACGGCCTGTGGTTATTTTTGGTGCAGTTGGCAAGTAGGCCCCGCCCCCTCGCGTCTCACTGTCGCTCACAATAAAACACGGGGGTATCTAAGCAACAGGGTTGATTCTTCTTCTGGACAATGAGAGAGTGATAGGTGTATCCTCTGATTCACGAAAAAACGGGTCTTAGTATTGACTATTATTGATTAATCATCTTTATAGATGATTCATCTTTTTTTAGTGATAAAAAAGCCAGAAATACCTGAAACCAGCCACTCCCAGATTGATGCATTAATGTGTTTTTAGGGTCTCTAGAGGAAGCATTTGTTCAAATGTTGCTGGGCCACTTTAAAATGGTAAATAAATGCCTTTAAACCAGGATTTATTGTTAATCCTGTGTTTACTAAAGTTCTCCACACACATATTCTTCTGAGCATCTCAAATATTGAAGTATCAGCCCTCTCACGGTGTTTTTCCTCCTTCACAGTCCTCAAGCCTAGACAGCTTTCAAGGGTTTGCTGTCCCAACACCCAAAGTTCCCCTCCTTCCCCCCGTCAACGGCGCCAAGATCAACGGCTCAGGTGGGTCTGGATCTGGGATCTAACGAATAGAGTTCATTGAAACTCCATTATTTGTGGCGTGAAGTGCCCTCCGTCCAAGGCAGCTGATGGATCGGGCAAATGCGATAAGATTTGAAAATGTGGGGCAGGTAAATGTTTGCCCAGGTCATGGCTCAGTTACCCTCCTGAATGCACCCAAACAGCCAGACCAGGTTGCTAAGGTGTTTACAGAATGGGAGTGGTTGCATTTATTAGAACAAAGCTGAATTCCTCAAGCTCTGAGCCATTAGTTTTTAATGCCTGTGTGTCATGAATGATTTAAATAGCTTTGAAACACCAGGGCACCTATTCAAAAAGATTCTCAGAGTCCTCGTGGAGAGCTCCTAGCTTAGCCTAAAAAATCCTGGCAAGGCGTCTTAGCTTAAGAGTGATTGAGGAAGTTTCTGAGAGCAACTCTGGGCGAGGAGGGAGCAGAAACTTTTATCTTAATGAGGAGGTGTGGTTGACCCCGTTGTAGGGAGGACACAGTGTTCTAAAGGTGTGATTGGTTGTTAGGCTCCTAGCAATGAATGGACAGTGAAATCTAATGATTGAAGGTGGATGCAGCCATTACCGTGACTACTGGCCTCCTTGTAAAAAGCAGTTTGATTTGGCAGAATGACCAAAAAACCCAAAGAAATAGAGAAAAAAGAACTCGAATGCTGAATTGGACAGAAGAGCAGCTGGTGCAGGAGAATGAGGGGGTTTCAAAAGGGAAAATCAATTTCGAGATGACGGCACAATTTACAAGCAAGCGAAGAGTGTGAGACATTGTTTATTTCATTAGCATGTCGCCCCCTTCTCAACTGACGAGATTTTCTTTAAATATGAACAGAATACAGCGAGGAATGGAGCTTATCGAAAAAGTGTAGGCTTTTTTCACAAAAAAGAGGCGTAAATAATAAAGAAAACAATCCCCCCTCAAAAAGACCCACAAGCATCATCCCTGCTTGATCAAGCCTGCGTCTCATTAAAACTCATTTGATCCTAAAGCCTTAGGAGCTCTCTGAGGGCCAAAGGCGCTTTGTGAATCGCTGTTCTTACCTGCCGGAAATACTTTTATACTTCTGCAGTTTCTGAATCACATGCAGACAAACCTGCATCAGATCAATCTCTTCTTTGTTTTCCACAGTGGGTGGAGACAATCTGTTGAATGGATCTGTTATATCCACGCCTGATCATGAGGAGGAACTATTTGTTCCTCCTCCTCCCACTATGGCACCTCCGCCCCCTCCAGGAACTTTTATCCCACCTCCACCAGAATTCATGTGCGGCGTGGACGATCCAGACTTGCAACACCTCCGGCCTCCGCCCATGCCCGCTCCAAAACCTCCTTCAGCATTACCCTCTATGGAAGAGGACTTCTCCTACTTAAAACCGCCACAGATGGCACCGCCAAGGCCTCCCTCTATCTGCTCCAGCGGTTCCTCAACTTTGTCCGCGTCCAGCCTACCCCCCGAACTAGTCCCCGAGCATCCCAAATTCGCAGCACCACAGCCACCTTCTGAAAGGCAGGCCAAGATGAAGATGCCTCCTCCAAAACCAACCAGAATGTCCTCCATCCCCACCTATGATTCCCCGCCACAGACCCCTGCCCCACCTCCCCCTGTGCAGAAACCCACACCGTCCACCTTCAATCCCCAAAACACGGCGAAGCTTTATGACATTCCCAAAGCCTCGATCCTCAGCAGGTGCGAAGATCGCAACCCAAAACCCAAGCAGCTTGTATTTCTGGAAGATTCTAGGTCCGTTAAATCGAATCCAGTGCCTGCTCAGTTTGATGGGAAAACCCCAAAATTAGCTCCACCGCCTAAACCAGTTTCTGAAGAGAGAAAGGAGCGTGACTTAAATATTAGTCCAGGCTCTCCATCACCCGAGCCTGACTTGAAGAAGGAAATCAAATCAGAGTCAGTGGGACCTGACAGACCTCTCCAGACCCAACAGACGTCTCCTCAGCCTCCGAAAGTGACAAATACTTTGGCCATTTCAAGCAAGGATCAACCCAAAGGACCTCTGAGTCGAACGGGTAAATTCAGCCCGTTGCTGGATCGTAAATTGCGCAACCTGAAAGGCAGCGAGAGCGGCGCATCGCGTGAGGCATCTGTAGCTTCCCCCCTCAGTCTTTTAATGGCGGCTAAAGAGAGAGACAAGCACAGATCGAATCAGGATTCAAACGACCCCCCAAAGAACAGTCACCTCGCAGCCAACGTCCACCCCAGTGACCTGCTGTCGAACAGCTCCGCTGCCAAACCCAGGTCCGGTTTGTCCTTCCCGACATCACAAAGCGTAACAGAAGAGAGGTCAAAGTCTGCCGCTGCCCTGGAAAACGTACAAACACCCACGACCTCACAAAAACCCAGGCCCGCTCTGGTCAAGGACCACACGCAGTCCTCCAGCATCAACGGGACGGCTGGGCTGGTGAGCGCAACCAACCTGGCTACGCAGCAACGCATCCCAGAGGACGACCACAAGGACGATAAAGAGGAGCTAAGCGTGCTGTTGCTTCCTCCCCCGCCAGAGTTTGGCGACACAGACGACATGGTGGAGCCTCCCCCCGACCTCGCTCCACCAGACCCTCCCAGACAAATGCCCCAAATTACACCTCCATCCCTCAAACCCAAACCCCCACAAGCTCCAGTACTCCCACCTCTACAAACCAAGGTCAAACCCAAACCGCTAGTCCAGACAAACCTTACCAAGTCTCCGCCGCCGCCACCGCCGCCGCTGTCCCCCAGCCAGACCACACTCCTCAGCATCTTACAGAAGAAAATGCTGGAAATGGACCACAAAATTACCCCAGTGAGGGACGGGGAGACCAGCCCCGATGACTGGAACACCCCTTTGTCTGATGAGGACAACAACGTACCCGTCATCCCCAAGTTTACCCCGCAGAGCAAGAAGAACCCTGGGGTCGATAAGGCAGGGCTGGACCTGCGGGAGCTGGAGGGAAAGGTGTCCTCGTCCGCTGTCCGGTGAGCCCAGGGACAACAGCAGCACTTCTGGTGCTTTTAAGCACAGTTTCACTCAAACTTGTCAATGTTCTCTTTTCCAGTAATGGATCGTCTTCCAAACACCAGTACGGTTGCACCTTCACCGTCCGGCCCGGATCAAAACAGCCCATCACCGTTGCCAATAAAGAGAACTCGTAGCACGAGCGCGGCTAAACACAGAAGGAATTAGTACAGAAGGAAGACTAAAATAATGTTTAGCATGTGGAGGACGCAACTAACTCTTCAAAGTTTTATGTTTTTACTCTTTAAGATTTCTAACGGCATCGTGTGGGTAATCAAGACAATTTTAACCAAGGAAATTTTACACCTATTTATGAAGTATATAGAGTTACAATTGAACATTACATATTAATGTATGTAATAATGTACGGCATAACGTCAAATTTGACTTTTTGTGTTTAAAATGACGTTGCCTCTTATACCGTAAATGTTGTTTCTGTTACATTTATACTTTCCTCATGTCTGGGTGTTGTTATCTCCTGGAAGGAGTCCCATCTCTAACAATCAGGAAATGTTTGGATGTTTGATTTTAGCACAGAACCTTTTTTTTTCCCCTTCTGATTGCGCAACACCCGAATGAAAACATACCCAACAGGCTGCACAGTGTGACAGCACATAACACAGAAGCACATTTTCCACCACGTCAATCGAAAGCTGGATTTACTGTCAACACGAAGGTTCATTAATGTAAAAAGATTCATGAAGTCAAAGCTGCTTTCAGAGGTGTAAAATACTATTTGTTTGTGGACTAAAGTTGCCCAAAATCTGTTTGCATGAAGTGTGAAGACGTGGATGTGTTTCTAAATGCTTATTGACATTTGTTACATGTCAGATTATACCCCTAATATAATGAGTCATCAACTGATGTTGGTGAGTAAGTCAATTCAGCAGCCATATTATTGTATAAACACTCATTTAAACCTGTGTACAGTGTAAACTTTAACAAGAGAAGAATTGTGCTATAAAAGCTTTTTGAAAGTTCATGAAAAAGAATCATTTCCAAAGAACATATCTGCTATAACAAAGTGTTTATTGTTGACGTAAAACTGTGCCACATGAGAAGTTGCCTCCAGACCAGCCACACACAGAATGTAGGGACACAAAAAAAGAGCTTAAAAAGATTATTGCAGGTATTTGACAATACGAGAATTACATCTACCGAAATCCGATACCTTGTTCACTAGAACAGGCTGTGATGCAACAGATTGATACAGGTTTTACTTTGCATCTGAACATGTCCCAAACATAAAGTTAATGAAAGTGGAGCTGTGCCGAGGCCTGTGAGGAGCATCTCTGTCTACACGGAGGAGTGGGGCGCTCCGTTCGCCGTCCCCACCGTGTGGTGAAGCACGAGGTGATCCCAGCCGACGGTCGTGAGGGTGTCGGAGCCGCCTTGAAGCCAGCAGACGTCGTTCACGAAGTCCTGGTGTCGACGATCTCGGAGTCTGCGGACGATCGCGGGTTTAGTGTTTGTGGACGCAGGAGAGAAGACCGGAGAGTTTCCGTGTAGAGACTTACACTTGTTGTAGTTCAGAGTTCAGAACGACCAGGGAACAATCATCACTGACGGAGGCCAGCATGGGGGTACTGGAGTGGAGACGGATCCAGGTAAAACCTTCATGTAATGCCAGAGCAGATGAGAGGGCATCGCTTATTGTGCCTACCTGTGTGTAGAATAGGCCAGGCTGTTGACTCTGCGGCTGTGGACCTTCTCGGAGCGCACCAGGTCTGTTCCCACCAAGTCCTTCACAGTCACTCTGCCACTCTCATCACCTGCAGTCCAACAGACAGAAAAACCCGACCTAGTAGAGACAGACCGCTGGTAATCTGCTAACAGATGCTGCACACCTTACCTAAAGCTATGGTGCTTCTGTGGTGGGGGTGCCAGGCCACGGCGGTGGCGGGACATCTGGGAGACTCTACATCTGACACAAGATGAGATTCCTTTTAACAAACACTGACGATATGACATCAAATGGATCTCCCCCCAAAAATGTTGAGATGTGCATGCAGCAAGTGATACGACACTTGCTATATCCAACAGTCAGGATGCTAGGGGATGTTCCTTACCGAGGCATGTGGCTGGTTTATCTGGCTTCCTTCTGTCCCACATTAACACACGACCATCCTGGGAGGAAAAGCCCTTGATGTTATTTAGATCTCTTGTAGAACAGCGCAACAGAATCAATACTGTCTCATAAATATGCAGTTAGCTTGTGTTAAAGAGACTTCCTCCGTTTGTGTCGTTGTCATTTATCTTACTTGACCACAGGAGATGAAGAGAGACTCTTCTGCGGGGCTGCAGGCAACACAGAGGACAGGCTGTGTGTGTGCTGAAGGGAAACAAGAGTCTCAGTCAGAAGGCCGTATAACAACTCGTGGAGCACTTTTAAGACGTCACAGACGCCCTCTCACCATTGTATGTAGTAACAAGCGTCTGCTGACTGAGATCCCACACTTTAATTCTATGGGCAGGAAAATTTAAACAAGAGGAAGATGTAATTGTATTTCTACGAATGAAAACATGTCAAAATGTTTCTGCAGGCATAATAAAAGCGGTGGTTTCTAATGGACATCAGTACAACAAACGCTCACCGACAGTCCATGCTGCCGGTGACGGCACTGTTGGAGCCAGTGACGGGGCTGACCGTGGTCACGATGCCGTCATGGTCATGTTTAGTGAAGCGATTCACCAACAGATGCTCATTCTCTGCCAATTCCCACAGTTCCAAAGCACCTGCATGGCAACAGTCAAACAAAGTCCAGTTTAATGTTAAAATACCCGGCTTGTGTTGATCTTTGCTCTGAAATCTGCCGTTTACCCGAGTCTGATGCCACAACAACACTTTTGTCTGAAACCCATTTGGCATCTACAACTCCAGCCTCAGTCTGCACACCAGCCTTGCAGAGTTCCTCGTTGGGGGCTTTGGCAGGGTTGCTGTAGATCCAGAGAGATCCTTGCCAACACCTGCCACCGAGGCTAGAGGCACCGAGCAGCAGAGTTCCATCTGTGCACATAGACAAGAAAAACTATAACTATAACAAGAATGATGAATAGCCATTCTGTTGGATTCAAAATAAATTAAATAAATAAACATTGTGAATCCTCCAACAACTAAGCAACAGCACGAAGAACAAAAGAACTATGAACCAGGATTAACTGGTTTATCATTTATTCAACCTCCATTCTTGTTATAATGGCTAGATTTAGGCGGGGCTCTGACTCACCTCAAAGCAAGGTAAAAGTATTCTGTAGTTAAAGTTTAAATGTCATCAAGCTCTCCTAACGTTCAGCCAATCTCAATTCTTGCACGGTCAATGGTGAACACTGATTTCATTGACAACAAAATGCAGTCACGACGCACACTATACAAAAACAATAATATTTGACAATAAGCAGGTTATATATAAATCAAGGGGTCATTATTAAGCAGCAGCTTTGTTAAAATACTTGACCACGTGTGTGCATATGTAAACATCTCCTTTTGTCTACCTACCAGATCTGTATTGTGCAGAGCACAGATGCTTCTCCATGCATGCCGGTGCGTTGGCGGGGATGTTCCAGCAGTTTTCCTTGATCATGTTTGTATCGATCACAGCTGTCATTCGTGTAAAAACCTGGATGTTCTAGGTGTGATGATTTACAACAACTTTAGCTTTTTCCACGTTAGCTAACGGTCTATCGTTAACCAAACACTTTGCTTAGGATAACACACTATTTCGTTCTTATGATGTGTGTGATGCGTGAGCAAAATACAATCTAGGATAAGCTAAAGTTGAAGTAAATGATGAATTAACGACCGCCAACACATGGGATGCCGAAACGTCCACTTCCGTCTCCCTGTCTTCTTCTTTTCTTTTACGATTCTTCTTCTGTGGTTCTTGTTGGTTTATGAGGTACTTGGTTGTGTATTACTGCCATCTAGTGGAGCATAAGAATACTCGCAGACATATTTGTACCCTTGTGTAATTGTTCACTAATTACAGAAAAGGTTCACTGTAAAACTGTTTCGTGAATTGTGAATCCATCGGATTAGGCAAACTTCTACAACAAACCTCAAAATTTGTGTAAGATCAAATCTTGTTGATTTGAAAAATAAAATGAATTTAAAAAGTAAAATTTAAAACCAAAACTTGACTCAGCTATGAACTGCCTTCAAACAAAATACATTTCAATATATCTCGAGTTGTAAATATTGTATGCGACAAATTTTCAAGGAAAACAATAAAACAATGACAAAAATTAACACTCCTAAAATGAAGCAGGGAGACGACAGTGGTCAACATTACAAGAATATTTGATGAATACGGCCTAAAGTCTGATAGGTGTATATGAAAACAAAAATATGCTCTATATAGTCAGACCGTGGAGTATCGGCCTTCGGCTTGTTGCAGAGTTGGGTAAAAAATGATTTTAATGGCGATGTTTTGTGTTAATGTCGCTCAACAAGTAGGAAGTCGACTAACATCGTAAAATATTTTAATTTAACTTTCATTTAATTTGTCATCTAAACGATAAAAACGTCCCGTTTAAGTCACTAACCTACACCAATCCTATGTTATACCGTGAAAATTGGAAATTGAACCTTATAACAATATTTAGACGCACTTTTGACTAATTTCGCAACGTATATCTCTTATTCTGAAAGGACGCTAACGGAAGTTGCGGATGATTCTTTTGTTAACTTGACACTCGCGTCCCTCCGCCTAAAATCGATAAGTGATTGGTTTTCTTAATGGATTAGATTGCGTGGGTCCAGTGAGGTGCTCACAGAAGGTAAGAAAACAACCATGTCACGACGACCGACACAATAAAAATAAACATCCCCTTTGAAATACGGTCGCCGTGCTGCGCCGTAGCTTTGTGACATTAGACGTTGTTGCAGCGATGCCTTTGTGCGTATGGTGACGGCTAACGCTGGAGCTAGCGTTAGCCGCTGGTGTGTCTTCTGCACAGAAGTGACAGGTCTGTGTGCAGTCAGCTGCGGCTCTGCACGACCCCGCTCAGCCGATAAGAAGGCAGCAGCCCGCGGGCTGTGTGCGCAGCTGGAGGAGATTAGAGGAAGCGCTCGGCGCGATGTGGACAGCGGAGGCTCCAGACGTGTCAGCATCACCTCTGTCTGACCAAAAATATGCAGTGCAGCTAGAAAATCAGACGGACCTGATTCACAATCCGCAGAGGGGATTATCAAAGCAGTCAGGAGACCAGTGCGTTTGAGATTAAAAATCTCTGCTGCAATTTGAGGGAATTTGCTTGTTTTAACCCCCTAAAACACTATCAAACAAGGTCTGATGAAGAAGTTTGAGTACATTAATGATACAGTTCACATGCTTTTGCATATCTTTGTATTTTTGTGACCTACGATGAAATAAAGACATTAGAATCTTTTCTTTTTCTTTTTACCTGCCAGCCAGCGTTAAATCAGTAGAAATTTTTAATGAAATTTCCAGGGAATGTTGAATACGGGCCAAGGAAAAGGTCAATAAAAAATTTAGACCTCGTCATTTTCTGTCTCTGTTTTTCCACATTCGTCTGTCAACATTGTAATAACCACTGGATCTGCACGTAAGAGTTTCATCCTTGACTCCATTGTCATCAAGGATTAATAATCCGTAATCCACAGAACCAAAACCTTTTCGATGAGGGCTAAATTACTCTGGTCTCAATGCAACCCAACAAAAATCATTTCTTTGATATTTAATCCGCTACACAGCCAAATTATGAGCTAGTCTTCATCAGTGAAGACACTTCAAAAGGTGCAGAAATAGTCTACTAAATCTATCAGACGTAACATCCCCAAAGTTCCAGCTGTTTGTGCTGTTGACAAACACAATAATTCTCTACTTTGTCCCCATAACTCATTATTTTTGTGCCTCAGAGGTTGATGATGGCTTTGAAAAGGAGAAGAGCAACGTCTCCTTCCAGCAGCGTGAGCGGGGGAGATTTTGAGGACAGCCAGACATCATCGTTATCATCAACCGGGAGGAAGAGGAGGAGGATCTCGAACATTCCCACCGTGGATCCTGTAATGTTTTGTTTTCTGTGTGTGCGGCTAAGTGTGGCAGGTTGTTGGGGGGGGAGAGGCTGCTTTTCAGTGTTTAATCGCTGCCTTCCAGATCGCCGTGTGCCATGAGCTGTACAACACTATCAGGGATTACAAAGACGAGCAGGGCCGGATGCTGTGTGAGCTGTTCATCAGAGCGCCCAAGAGACGGTGAGGACAGAGAACAGAGGACAGAGGTGTGAGACCATGAGGCAGGAGAAGGTACAAGTCTCTGGCCTCTTGCAGGAACCAGCCGGATTATTACCACGTGGTGTCTCAGCCCATTGACATGATGAAGATCCAGCAGAAGCTGAAGATGGAGGAGTACGACGACGTGGAGCAGCTCACCGCCGACTTTCAGCTTCTGTTCAACAACGCAAAAAAATACTACAAGGTGAATCACTCGGCGCCGCCGGGCTCGAAGGCTTCCGTTCACCTGCGTGAACGTGCGTCTCCTGTCTTTGTCCAGCCGGACAGCCCCGAGTACAGGGCGGCCTGCAAACTCTGGGACCTTTACCTGCGCACCAAGAATGAATTTGTCCAGCGAGGAGACTTTGATGAGGATGACGAAGACGCGTACAATGCGCACGGCAACCCGGGAGGCTCCGCTGAGGACGAGGTGAAGCTTTCATGCGTGATGAAGAGTGTGGGAAGTCCACAGTCACGGCTAAATCTGAGACTTCCTCCCGTTGTGTTAGCTTTCATGTATTTTCATAATATGTTGCGTCTCCTTTTCAGAACGCTCCCGCCTCCCTGAAGGAGATCCTGGAGCAGCTCCTCGACGCCATGGTGTCGTACACCGAACCCACGGGCCGCCTGGTCAGCGAGCTGTTCCAGAAACTTCCGTCCAAGATGGTAGGCGTCTCTTCAGAGTGACACGATTCATCAACTTTTCCTTGACAGCTTTGTTTCTTTCCTTTTTTTTTTGTCTTTGCCTCCAGCAATACCCAGATTATTACGCCATCATTAAGGAACCGATAGATCTGAAAATCATCGCACAAAAGATTCAGGTTTGCCTCTTCTTTTTTTTTGAAAAGTGACATCACAAATGTGTTTGACCGTTTCACTCGTGGAACTCTGGTAAATGTTTTCCCTCCAGTTGGGCCACTACACCAGCGTTAGCGCCATGGCTAAAGACGTCGACTTGCTGGTTAAAAACGCCAAGACTTACAACGAGCCCGGCTCGCAAGTGTTCAAGGTGAGAGCGGCTCTGAGGACCTCGTGTGTGCCGCGGGCTGAGAGTTGACCCGTTTGTCTGTGACGTGTCCCCCCGATCCAGGACGCCAACACCATCAAAAAGATCTTTGCGCTGAAAAAGTCTGAGATGGAACACGGAGAACCGACCAAGTCCAGCATTCGCATCAGGTAGCGACGACAAGGATGCGCGGAGGAAAACGTTTCCGTCTGATTTGAACTTTTCTTCTGCTCCTCCTCCCCCCAGGAACAAAAGGTCGGCCCAAGCCGACCGGCTCTCAGCTATCACCATGGCTCTACAGTATGAAAGTGACGAAGAGGGCATCTTGTCTGGTGCGGCTCCCCTTCATCATCCTCGCTAACATCGGTGTCTCTGCTACCTGGGCTCTCGCCAGACTGACCCTGACCCCCTTCTGTGTCAGGTTCTATCCACTACGATGAGGGGGAGTCTGAGGCGGAGAGTCTGACCTCCAACATGGACATGACCAACCCCATCTTCCAGCTGTACGAGGCCGTGCGTGGCGCCCGGAACAGCCAGGGCCAGCTGATCGCCGAGCCCTTCCTGCAGCTGCCCTCCAAGAAGGACTATCCAGACTACTACCAGCAGATCACCCAGCCCATCTGCCTCCATCAGATCAAGTACGGTTTAACTCTACTCACCTCCGTTCCTCTCCCTTTAGAGCAGGAACCTAGGAAACACACAAAGAGCCACTAAATACAGAGGACAGGACAGGGGTCGGAGGTCAAGGCTGCGTTCACAGATCCCACATTATCTTCCCGATGATCAGATCCTGGGATTTAACTGGTCAGCAGGGGCCTCATTAGTGCATATTTTACCATGGCAACGGATCCCGACAGTGACAAAGGTCTGCATGCTCGTCCACCCTTGTTGACCCCAGACTGCTGCGTCGTTTCTTCTCATTAATCAACGCTTCCACGCCGTGTTTGCTTTATCTCGCCGTCTATTTTATACCTCTGCGGCATCACACACACTCGCTGTGCAGTACAGTATTTCTCTCCCCTCCTTCCCAAATGTGAGAGCCCATAATTCCCCGCAGGAGCAAGATGAAGAGCAACGAGTACGAGACGGTCGAGCACGTGGACTCGGATCTCACGCGGATGTTCGAGAACGCCAAGCGCTACAACGTCCCCCACTCGTCCATCTACAAGCGCGCGCTCAAACTTCAGCACGTTCAGCAGGTGAGTCCCAGCCTCTGTTCACCACGGGGGGGGGGGGGGGGGGGGGGGGCACCCAGACGCGTGTTTACGCCGCCGCTCTGTTTAGATGAAGAGGAAGGAGCTTTTGCAGAAAGACGACGACGACGGAGACAGCATGCTCTCTTCGGCCACGTCTGACTCCAGCAGCACAAAGAGGAAAAGGTCTGTTGCCTCTCGCCGCCTCAGACCGCCCGCCTCCTGGCGCCGCTGTCTTTGATTTGCCCTTTGCTTCCAGCCACAAGAAGAACACGAAGAAGAACAGAATGAAGATCCTGTTCGCCGCCGTGACCGAAGCCCGAGAAGCCGGCACGGGCCGGAGGCTGTGCGACCTCTTCATGTTCAAGCCCTCCAAGAAGGACTACCCCGACTACTACAAGGTCATTCTGGAGCCCATGGACCTCAGGACCATCGAGCACAACATCCGGTCCGACAGGTACATGACCGAGGATGAAATGGTGGACGACATGAAGCTGATGTTCCGCAACGCTCGCCACTACAACGAGGAAGGCTCCCAGGTGAGATCGGATTTGTTAAAGTTTCCAGTCCGACCTCCAGGCGAGCACCAAATGAACCCGGTGCTCCGAATCCTTGTTTTTGTCGAAGGTCTACAACGACGCCGACATCCTGGAGAAGATTCTGACGGACAGGCGCAGAGATCTGGGCCCGGCGAGGGACGACGACGACACCACGTCGCCGAAGTTGAAAATAAGTACGTCCCTTCATCAGACACGTTGACTCCAGAAGAGTGCCGATGGTAACGCGCCTGAACTGTGTTTGGCTGCAGGAAAGAGCAGCATCACTCTGAAAAAGTCAAAGTACCTGACGCCGTTGCAGCAGAAGCTGAACGAACTGTACGAGGCGGTGAAGAACTTCACCGACAAGCGGGGCCGTCGCCTCTGCACGGTCTTCCTGCGCCTGCCGTCGCGCGCCGAGCTGCCCGATTATTACATAGCCATCAAGAAACCCGTGGACATGGAGAAGATCAAGAGCCACATGCTGGCTAATAAGTACCAGGACGTGGACGCGCTGGTGGAAGACCTGGTGCTGATGTTCAACAACGCCTGCACGTACAACGAACCCGAGTCGCTGATCTACCACGACGCCCTGGTGCTGCACCGGGTGCTGCTGGAGACCAGGCGCGACCTGGAGGGTGGGGATGACGCACACTTGCCCGACGTGCCCCGTTTGATCCAGGAACTCATCCGGAGCCTCTTTGTGTCCGTGCTCGGTCACCAGGACGACGAGGGCCGCTGCTACAGCGATTCGCTGGCTGAGATTCCTGCCGACGATCCCGCCAATCCTGACAGGCCCAGACTGAACTTCGAGATAATCCGATCTAACGTGGATCGAGGGCAGTACAAGAGGCTGGACCTGTTCCAGGACCACATGTTTGAAGTGCTGGAAAAGGCCAGACACCTGAACAGGTCACACGCTCTCCGTTGCTGTGTGAACCTGCAGCATGTCTTTTTTTTTTTTAGGAAATGCTCACGTTTTATTGCCATTTGCAGGACAGATTCTGAGATCTTTGAAGACGCCGTGGAGCTGCAGCACTTCTTGATCCGCATCAGGGACGAGCTGTGCAAGAATGGAGAGATCCTGATGTCTCCTGCCCTCAGCTACTCCTCCAAACATCTGCACAGCGACGTGGACAAGGAGAAGAAGGAGAAGCTTCCCAAGGAGCTGGAGGAGGACAAGATCAAACGGGAAGAAGAAAAACAGGGTAATTATGCAGATGTGCCCTCTTGTTTTCCCTCCTGCACATCCTTTGGCGTAGAGTCCCTGAGTCTGCTGTTGATATCCAGAAGCTGAGAAGAGAGAGGACTCAGCCGGGGGGCCGTGGCAGTCAAACCCTCAGCGCACCTACAGCCAGGACTGCAGCTTTAAAGACAGCATGTACCACGTGGGAGACTACGTGTACGTGGAGCCCGCAGAGCCGAACCTCCAGCCTCACATCATCTATATTGAACGTTTGTGGCAGGACGACACCGGTCAGCCTCCTTTCTGATGCAGTCGGACTGGAACCAGTGTTTCAGGAGGAACACAGTTGCTTTAACCCCCAAACATCCCTCCTTTCGGTGTGTTCGCAGGTGAGAAGTGGCTGTATGGCTGCTGGTTCTACAGGCCCAATGAAACCTTTCATCTTGCCACGCGCAAATTCCTGGAGAAAGAAGTCTTCAAGAGCGACTATTACAACAAAGCCCCCGTCAGTAAGATTCTGGGCAAGTGCGTCGTCATGTTCGTGAAGGTAAAAGCGGGTTTACGTCCGCTGCGATCCACTTGGAGAAGGATCGCTTTGATTGTTCTGACCAAATATTTCACAGGAGTACTTCAAACTTCAGCCGGAAGGCTTCAAAGCCGAGGACGTCTACGTGTGCGAGTCCAGATATTCGGCCAAGTCCAAATCCTTTAAGAAGATCAAGATGTGGGCCATGCCCTTGAGCTCGGTTCGGTTTCTGCCCAGAGAGGCCCCCTTGCCGGTCGTCCGTGTGGCGTCCATATTTGCCATCAAGCAAGAGGAGAAAGCACCTGAGACGGCGGAGGAAAGCGGGGCGGCGGATGTTGTTGTGGAGAAGGTAAACGGATCAGAGGTCAGAAAGCAGGTGAGCTAACACGGACATAAGAAGGACGATGTGTGTGTGCAGGACAGGGAGGACGTCCCCATGGATGTGAACAACGGAGAGCCAGGCTGTCAGTACTACGAGCAGCTCTGCTACAACAACCTGTGGCTGAAAGTGGGCGACTGCGTTTACATCGCGTCGCACGGGTTGGTGCGCCACCGTGTGGGCAGGTGCAGTAAAAACAATTACCGTTACATTTTGTGAGAAATTTAAAACAGAAAAACAAAAAAAAATTTCATACAGGATTGAAAAAATGTGGATCCGAGACGGAGCAGGATACTTTTTCGGTCCAATCTTCATCCACCCCGAGGAAACGGAGCACGAGCCCACCAAGATGTTCTACAAAAAGGAAGTGTTCCTTAGCAACCTGGAGGAGGCCTGTCCAATGACCTGCATCATAGGTAGCCTAAACTTTCCACACGATCCCCACAGCGCAGAAACAATGAAGAAAATATTCACCGCCTGTGTTTTTATTTGTGCTGCAGGGAAATGCATCGTGTTGTCCTTCAAAGAATACCTGTCGTGTCGGCCAACGGAAGTCCCCGAAGAGGATGTCCTGCTCTGTGAGAGCCGCTACATCGAGAGCGAGAAGCAGATGAAGAAGTTCAAGGGTCTTAAGCGCTTCTCACTGTCTGGAAAGGTGGTGGAGGATGAGACATATTATTTTAGGTAAAACGAACATTTAAACGCTCGGAAAAAGGAGCTGGTTTTCTTTCATAGACAGAAAAGACCAGGAGGGTCTGCCTGGTTTTAGGATTCAGATGATCAGTGGAACAATCCCAGTTTCTAATTATTAACAGGAAGCTCATAGTTCCCCAGAAGGAGGCGTCTCCACTTCTGGACAGGAAAATCGAGGAATTAGAGGCGAAGTTTGCTGACATGACGGATGAGGAGCTGGAGGACCTCGGGGAGGATGACGGCGAGCTGGGGGACCAGTCCCTCCCTCTAATGCAGTCCGCCATGTCCGGCGACATGGACATGATGTCTTACACCCCTCCACAGGTCAGCACTCTGTGCAGAGCTGTGTGAAAGCTGAGCCGGCGCCTTTTTGTGGACGATGTGCCCTCGTCTTGTTCGCAGTGCGCGCCCAAATCCATCAAAGGCCTGTCGAAGAAGGAGGGCTCCAAGCGCAAGATCAACATGAGCGGCTACATCCTCTTCAGCAGCGAGATGCGAGCCGTCATCAAAGCCCAGCACCCCGACTTCTCCTTCGGCGAGTTGAGTCGCCTCGTCGGAACAGAGTGGAGGAACCTTGAGAGCTCCAGGAAAGCCGAATACGAAGGTGAGCCTCGACTTTCAGGCTAATGGCGCGCGGGCCTTCTGAAGAGCAGGGCGGCTAAACTCCTCGTCTCCTCTGCTGCAGAGCGAGCAGCTAAGGTGGCCGAGCAGCAGGACCGCGAGAGGACGCATCATCAGATATCCCCTAGAGCAGGTACCCCAGTAGGGGCACTGATGGGGGTGGTGCCGCCCCCGACCCCCATGGGAATGCTAAATCCCAGCATGACGCCTGTGTCAGGTAACCCCTCGAAGATGAAGACGGATCCCAGTGCACAGTTGAAGGCTGGAATCAGAAGCTGAGCTGCTCGATATATTTACATTGAACGACCTCCTGATCACGTCAACATGTGACAAACGGGCGTTCGATGACGCGCTGCCTCCTTTAAAAACCCAAATCCTCATTGTTGCACTAACAGTCCCGAAAGGCTGATTTGTTTGGGATGAGGAGGCGTGGACGAAGTAACAGATCCGATGTCAGTACCTTCAAAAGTGCAACATTTCCAGGTTGAGGATTTTAAAAGAGCAGCTCGACAATCTTGCACGTGCGTCCGTGAGCGCCACTTCTATTGGTGGGCTCTTGTAATTATTTGAACAGTGATGCTGCGGTTCGTCATTTTGCCGCTTATGCTCGCGTCAGCGACTTAAAAACAAAAATAACTGCGGACCTCTGAGGAGGAGCAGAACGGTGTATTTCAGATATTTTTTGATGGTATACAAAGGCAAAAATGATAGAATTTGTGTCACATCTCAATAATTACGCGTGTCATGACACCATAAATCATGTGTGGTGGTGAAGCCGCCGGCTGCATGTCTGACTGACGCATGCTGCTGTCCCGTGTTACTACCGTCCTCCCCCCTAACAAGGTGTGATGGGCGCTTGGATTCCCCCTCGAGGCCGCCTCATGTACGTGGTTAGATTGACTGTCTTGTTGCCTCATCACAATGGTTTGCATGTCTTTGCCCAACATCTCCCGCCCGTTGGAATGTCCCCCTTTGGTAAGAATGCCCCCATCACAGCCACCCCACCTGCCATGCAGTCGCTTCCTTTCCTACCAATCTGACTCACTGGAGGGGCTACCTGTACCGATAGGCCAGGCTGATGACGGGTCGGTTTGAGAGCATAAACCTGGCCTCAGCTGGAGCTGCCTTCTTTGTCCCGCTCGTTACCCAGCAGGCCTTTGGTAACGTCTCAAAATTGAAGCACCTCTGATAAAGAAAGCAAATCCTTGCTGTCAGAATTTGAACAAAACATGCAAAGAAATTCAGCGTCAGACTCAAATGGGGAGATTTTCTGCACGGATGTTCGCCTTCTGCACTGATGTTGAATATGTCCGCAGGTGCCGCCAGTGCTGGAGGACCAGGGAACCATGGATCCCAGGTAATCTGTATTGATAATCAAGAGAGCATTCCTCATTATGGACTGTGTAAATATCTCAGTATATCCTATAAATTGTGCACTGGTTTGCGCTCAGGTGGGTCTGATGGGCTCTGGGCAGTCTCCGTCCTCGTACCCAGGCCAGATGGGACACCCGGCTGTCCAGCAGCCCTCCAGCCCTGTGTTTGTGTCCCCGCCAGCCAAGAGCCAGCGCCTGCTCCACTCCGAGGCCTATCTCAGATACATCGAGGGCCTGACTGCCGAGTCTGCTACCATCAGCAAGTGGGACCAAACTCTCTCAGGTTCATTTGGATGGTGGTGTCTGCATGCATCGATGATTACAGCAGCTAACATTGGCGATGTGATCCGATAAAAGCCAAATAAGTTCTATTTCATTAAGTGAATCATACTTGAACGTCCTATTGGAAAGGCTTGTGTAACATGACTTTAATCGGTGTGTTTTTCAGTGCAAAAACAAGATGTGCGCCTGACTAAAGAGCAGGAGAGCCGGCTCCCAACGCACTGGCTGAAGAGTAAGGGGGCGCACAAGACTATGACTGATGCACTTTGGCGAATCCGTGACCTGATGCTGCGAGACACCTTAAACATCTGTCAGATGCACAACCTGTAGCATGTCTGTGTTCTGAGCCTCCGCTCCTCCTGTGCCTGTGAGAGACGAGGAGCGAGCTCACTAAAACTGTTCATTCCGTGTTTGTATTTAAATAACGTGTTTGGATAATATGTAGCGTTCCTGTTTCATTCCAGCGGTTGTAAGTGCATTATTGGTAATGATTGTAATTATGTGATGCCTTCATCTTTTCATGATTAAACCTTGAAAAGTTTATTTTGGCTAGTTGGAATTTGTTTACAGACTTTAGCTGAATGACTGGGACTGGAAGGATTGTTTTAAAGGAAATTTTGAATAGATCATCTATATATATGGTTTTGAGAATACTGTTGACATTTTGTTTCCATCTCAACGTGCGTAAAGATAGGAGGGGCGTGGTTTGAGAGTGACGTCTGCGCATGCGCAGTGCAGGGACCGCGCAGTTCCTTTCGCCCCAGACGATTTGAAAGCTGGCGAGGCTCATTCCATCCTGACTCGAATTCACTGGAAGGGTAAGATGTCAGTGTTCTGTAGAGGCTGCGCGGGTCGTAATAAAAATAGCTCGGCCTTGTAAGAAGCCTTGTAGTTCGGCCATCACCTTTGTGAATGGCTGTTGTTCTAAAATAGGCTAACTTTACACTTAGCTCAAACATTAGCAGGCTAGTGCTACCGTTAGCAAGCTGAGTCGAAAAGGACCGGCTCCAGGATCTGTCTATGCACTGGAGTTCAACTTCTGTTTCCCATGCCGCTATTAATGATGTTGTGGCTCATTTAGGTGTTTTATAAAATGGGAATGGGCAACGTGTTTTAGGTAGATGTTACTTTTGTTACTGTTCAAACCTCTATGTGTTTGAATTCCATGTGCATCTTTACACAGTTAGCATGGAAATCGGATAAAGTGAGATATTACTGTTGATTCAGTCCAGCTAAGCTAGCTGCTAGCAAAGCTAACGTTGGTGACAGATTGATGCATGGATAGGTAGAAGCCAAAAAAAAAGTGCCATTGTTTGCGTGAACTGATTGTCACTGTAACGTTTTTAAATAACATTTGATTCAGGAATTTTAAGGTTCAGAGAAGTTAGAGATACCTGGTAGAATTAACACGTGAATTTCGTCCTCGTCTACCAATGAATTTCATCCACTAATTTCTGCTAATTTCTGCTATGTACAGACTCTTTTAAGTCTCTGGTTGTCCACCTTTAGTTACAAGAATGGAGCTGAATGATGGCAACCTCCAAACCCTCACCGAGTTCCTCAGAAAGACCCTGGACCCAGACCCTGCAGTCAGACGTCCAGGTAATAAAATGGAATGATTCACTGTCAGGTTCTGGATTTTGTTATTGCTATTATTGACCTGACCTATTCTATCCTGTTATGCTTTAGCGGAAAAGTTTCTAGAGTCTGTGGAGGGCAACCAAAACTACCCCTTATTACTGCTCACCTTGCTGGAAAAGTCCCAGGACAACGTCATTCGTGTCTGCGCTGCTGTCACGTTCAAGAATTACATCAAAAGAAACTGGCGAATTGTGAGTTTCTCTATGTAACAGGGCTACTGGTCAGACACTGAAATCAGTAAGGGGCTAATCCGATCTGGTATCGGGTTCCAATACAACATAATTCATAGAAAATTTCCGATCCAACCTGTAGAAATTTGTGATCCACTGGTTGTGATCCATTGGTTTTACTGCTGTCTGCTGGAATGTGTGCCTTTAGTCACGGGAGAGCGGAGACAGCGTTCCTCACTTTTGCACAGTTCTGCAGCTAGTGAAATTTTCCATACATGTATATCCGAAAGAGATAAGATAAGATACCATTAACGTAATCAAACATTTGAGAAACCTCAAACTGCCTTTTGGGACATGCACCCATCCATCCATACATACATACTCAGTATTGTCATATATCCAAATTCAGGTCTTGGGATTGGATTGGCAGTAAAAAAGAAAGTGAATCGACACATCAGTACACACTGTCCTGCTTTGTGTTGTTATAGATATTGGTAATGATCATATAATACTATACTGTTGTATTGTTCCTTGGACTTGCACTGTTTATATTCCGTGTTTTTGTTTTCCAAAAGGTTGAAGATGAGCCCAATAAGGTGTCCAATCCCGACCGAACAGCTATCAAAGCAAATATAATAAATTTAATGCTCACCAGTCCAGAGCAGATCCAGAAACAGGTACAGCCTCATCTTTCCCATGTGTGTCTGCATGATCATGTGACCAACCTCTGTCTATGGTGTGTGCTTCTACAGTTGAGCGATGCCATCAGTATCATAGGAAGGGAGGACTTCCCTCAGAAATGGCCTGACCTCTTGACTGAAATGGTGACGCGCTTTAGGAGTGGAGATTTCCACATCATCAACGGAGTGCTTAGGACCGCCCACTCCCTCTTCAAGAGGTAGAGCTCAGCTTTCTGCTTCGTGTTAATTGGATTTCATGGTGCCTAATTAATTGCTACTGTACAAAAAGGTATCGTCATGAGTTCAAGTCAAATGAGCTTTGGACTGAGATCAAACTGGTTCTGGACACGTTTGCTCCACCTCTGACAGAATTGTTCAAGGTCTGTAATGACACATTCACCACACGTCCTCAGAACCTCTGACAGGTCTGAAAGTCTTGGATGTTTCCTTCTGTGCTGCAGGCCACTATTGACCTGTGTCAGACTCACGCTACAGATGTAAATGCTTTGAAGGTCCTCTTCTCCTCCCTCATCCTCATCTGTAAGCTCTTTTACAGTCTAAACTTCCAGGTAAACACTGTTTTTTACGGCCTTATTTTGTAATAACACATGGACCTTGAACATAAATGAACATAAACGTCCTGCTATGAACTCGGTGATATTAAAAACGTCTTCAACAGGATCTCCCGGAGTTTTTTGAGGACAACATGGAGACCTGGATGACCAATTTCCACGCCCTGCTGACGTTGGATAACAAACTTTTACAAACCGATGCAAGTCCTCAAATTCACTTTACATTTGTGATCTTCAACCCCTTTTACAATGACTCTAATTTCTGTGTTCGTCTCTCGTTAGGATGAAGAAGAAGCGGGTCTGCTGGAGCTGCTCAAGTCTCAGATATGTGACAACGCTGCTCTCTACGCGCAGAAGTACGACGAAGAATTCCAGCCGTATCTGCCCAGTTTTGTCACCGCAATCTGGAGCCTTTTGGTTTCTACCGGCCAAGAAGTCAAGTATGACTTGGTGAGAAAGTGACCCTTTACTCACGCGTGCTTGTGCCGTTCACCTGTGTTTAAAAGCCACTTGTTTGTTTGCTTTAGTTGGTCAGCAATGCCATCCAGTTCCTGGCATCGGTCTGCGAGAGGACCCACTACAAGCAGCTGTTTGAGGACCAGAACACGCTCACCAGCATCTGCGAGAAGGTCATTGTTCCCAACATGGAGTTCAGAAGTGAGTGAGACGGTCACCTTGGCAACAGAGGTGTTTGTTTCTTCTGTGGTGCTGACTGAGTGTTTGTGCAGGCGCAGACGAGGAGGCCTTTGAGGATAACTCGGAGGAATACATCCGCAGGGACCTGGAGGGATCTGGTAAAGATTTCGTTCCCGCTGTCAGTCGGGCGGTTAACGGCCTTCCCCTGTTTTCCGACGTCGATCACCTTTTCCCCTCCCCCGTCCTTCCGCAGACATCGACACCCGCCGAAGGGCGGCGTGCGACCTGGTGAGGGGCCTGTGTAAGTTTTTCGAAGAGCCCGTTACCGCCATCTTTTCCGGGTACGTCAACTCGATGCTGACGGAATACGCCAAGAACCCCGGGCAAAACTGGAAACACAAGGACGCTGCCATCTATTTGGTGACGTCCCTGGCGTCCAAAGGACAGACTCAGAAGGTATTAACGACTGAGTGATTGAACCAAAGCTGCATCTGGGAGAACGCTCTTATTTAATTTGGCTTCTTCTCCCCCCCCCCAACAGCATGGAATAACACAAGCCAACCAGCTGGTGAATCTCAATGAATTCTTTGTGAACCACATTCTCACAGACTTGAAATCCCCCAACGGTAAGAATCTAGAAAACCACCTGTGTTTGACGGTGTCCATCACCAGGAGGTTAACGGGAACGCTCCGTGTCGTTGCAGTTAACGAGTTCCCGGTTCTTAAAGCGGACGCCATCAAGTACGTCATGATCTTCAGAAGTCAGGTGCGAGTCTCCCCCCCATCCCCGAGCTTGGCGGCTTTTTGGACAACAACAGATGTGTTAAGGAGGTTTTTTTCTCTGTCCCCCCCCCCCCTCAGCTTCCTAAGGAGCATCTGCTGCAGGCGGTTCCTCTGCTCATCAACCATCTGCAGGCAGAGAGCACTGTGGAGCACACGTACGCTGCTCATGCTCTGGAGAGGCTCTTCACCATGAGAGGCCCCAGCAACACCACACTGTGAGGAAACTCAAAAGCTGCTCCACGCGGGTGCTCTGCAAAACGGAGTCCTCAGTGGTTTTTTTGGATGCTTTAGAATGTTTTTGTTTTTTTTGTGACATGATAAAGGGCTTGATCCAGTCTTGTGTTTCAGGATCAGTCCGGCAGAGATGGCTCCTTTTACAGAGCAGCTGCTCACCAACCTGTTCAAGGCGCTAGCTCTTCCTGGTTCAGCAGAAAACGAATACATCATGAAAGGTGAGCTCCTCTTTCTTCTGTTGTGTTTAAGGTTCTGGTTTTAACTCTGCTCCCTGCCTCGTCTCCTCCTGTCTGCAGCCATCATGCGGAGCTTCTCCCTGCTGCAAGACTCTATTGTTCCCTACATCCCCACTCTGATCGCGCAGCTCACTCATAAGCTCCTCTTGGTCAGCAAGGTAAAACACACCTGGACTGTGTTGTGTGTAGAGGTTTGTCCGGCAGAAGTGGAATGTTGTAACCCTGAAATGTGGTTTTCAGAATCCCAGCAAGCCTCACTTTAACCACTACCTGTTTGAGTCCCTCTGCCTGTCGATCCGCATCACCTGCAAGGCCAACCCCGCCACTGTCGGCAGCTTCGAGGACGCCCTCTTCCCCGTATTTACGGAGATCCTCCAGAACGATGTCCAAGGTGCGTCTCCGCTGGGAGGCAGAACCTCTTGGTGGGTCACAGGAGTGCAACCAGTTTATGATGTTTTTTCCTTCTTTGGCAGAGTTTCTTCCATACGTGTTCCAGGTGATGTCACTCCTCCTAGAGATCCACTCCGACTCTATTCCCTCTTCCTACATGGCTTTATTCCCCCACTTGCTCCAGCCTGTCCTGTGGGAAAGGACAGGAAACATCCCCCCTCTGGTGCGGCTGCTCCAGGCTTTCCTGGAGAAGGGGGCTTCCTCTATTTCAAGCTCTGCTGCCGATAAAATCGTAAGCAAGAACCGGTTTACTGTTGTTTTTTTGCCTTTCCCAGTATTTAAATGCTTGCTCTTCCCTCTCAGCCTGGTTTGCTCGGAGTCTTTCAAAAGCTTATCGCCTCTAAGGCGAACGACCACCAAGGCTTTTACCTTATCAACAGCATCATCGAGTACATGCCCCCGTAAGTCCAGCGCTGCTTTTCCCTGTGTAAAGATCTGGTGTGAAAGGTGTGACCGACGCACTGTTTTGGTCTCGTCAGGGAGCCCATCATTCAGTACAGGAAACAGATCTTCATTCTGCTCTTCCAGAGACTCCAGAGCTCCAAAACGACCAAGTTCATCAAGAGTCAGTAGAACTTTAACTATTTTGCCATTCCACAAAGTTCAGCCGTCATCATCCCTCCGGTTACCTCTCTCACAGGTTTTTTGGTGTTTGTCAACTTGTATTGTGTCAAGTACGGCGCCATAGCACTACAGGAGATCTTTGACGACATCCAGCCAAAGTAAGCTCATTATCTAGTCAAATGTGGAGGACGAAGAGGATGATTCATTGGTCTGACACGAGAGTAGCTTATGTTGATTTCATCTACTTTGGTTATTTTAAAAAGCGCTAACCTTGTACACACTAGCATCCATAGTTCCTCACTTTAAGAGTTTATTCCAACCTTCGCTCGCCCTCTCGCAGGATGTTCGGCATGGTGTTGGAAAAAATAATCATCCCAGAAATCCAGAAGGTTTCTGGAACAATCGAGAAGAAAATCTGCGCGGTCGGCATAACAAAGGTCCTGACGGAGTGTCCGGCCATGATGGACACGGAGTACACCAAACTCTGGTGAGCACGCCGTCAGGTTGATCACCTGATGGCCGGTGCTGGTTGACACTAATGTGAACCTTGTGCAGATGTGTAACACCAGTACTTGGTCCGTGTCTCCAGGGCTCCTCTGCTCCAGGCTCTCATTGGTCTGTTCGAGTTGCCGGAAGACGACAGCGTCCCGGACGACGAGCACTTCATCGACATCGAAGACACGCCCGGTTATCAGACGGCGTTCTCACAGCTCGCGTTCGCTGGAAAGAAAGAGCACGACCCCATCGGAGAAGCGGTCGGCAATCCGAAGATCCTGCTGGCCCAGTCGCTGCACAAGCTCTCCACTGCCTGTCCTGGAAGGGTAAGTCAAAACGGAAGCGAGGATTATAGCTTCATGTTTTCCTGGTGCCGCCGCATCACAGTCGAACCCCTCCCTCGCAGGTTCCCTCCATGCTGAGCACCAGTCTGAACGCCGAGGGCCTTCAGTTCCTGCAGGGCTACTTCCAGGTTGCCAACGTGCAGTTAGTCTGACGGCGTTGGAGCAAAACCTGAGAAAGGAGAAGAAAGGAGCTCAGCTCTCGCGTGAGGCCTCCTTCAGTTCAGCCGGAGCATACCACGTTTGGTTTGACGACAGCCTTGTTTTGGATGGGTTTACCAGAGCACGCTTGGATAAAAGAAAACACGTTTTAAGGGTTTTTTAATGACATGACCAACTAGCAAACTCAAAAGATGTAACTGTGGATGTAAATGACTCAGTATCAGTATCAGACTAACCCTTTGCATATTGTTTTGACCCCCCCCCCAGCCCTCATTGGTGTGGCTCAAAGGTCTTGAAAGCTTTCTGTTGCATGTTTCCTGTGGATTCATGTGTCATTGTTCCTCCACTGTTTGATAATGTGAATAAAAAAGGGTCACTTGTATAGATCTGGTTGCATCTTATATTGATTCTGACATCCACATTCTTCTATTCCAGCCTTTTAATCGGATAATTCGTCTTTTAAATGACATCACAGAGTAAATGGACGCTAGGAGCCTTCGGTATCCAGACGTGAGCGCAGAAGGGACGCGAGGTGTTAGGAGGACTTGATGTGGCTGCTGGAGGTCTTCAGTTCCACGTTCTTGATGAAGGGTAGCATGCACTTGTCTCCTCCCATGAAGCGATATGTCGCCACGTTTGCCTCCCAGGGCAGCAACCTGGAAAACAGGGAGACGCGTAAACGCGGGGGCGTCGACGTTTCCCCGCCGCCGTCTGTACTCACGCTCGTGTGAGGACGGGGATGTACATGAGCCGAGGGATGCAGATCATTTGCTGCTCGGCCAGGATGGCTTTCATGGACTGCTGGACGGTGTAGAGCGGCTCCAGAGGGGGGATCAGGCTCCGCAGCTCCTTCCTGCGGCACCAGTTAGAGGGAGGATTTTCCAGTGTCCCAGCAGGACGGTAAAAGTAAACAAGGCATCACCTGATTTCGCAGCCTGCGAACATGCCCGTGTCCACGATGTACGGGCACACCAGGGTGGTTTTGACGCCATCCGCGCCCTCCGCCAGCAGCTCGTGCGTCAGCGACTCGTGGAACCCGACGGCTCCAAATTTACTGGCGCAGTAATCCTGGGGGAGGAAGGTTGCCAGGTTGGAATGAGCTCTGGTGGAGTCCGGATGGTGCATCCTACCTCTACACAGGCGGTACTGAAGAGCCCCAGAGCGCTGGCGACAGTCACGATGTGACCGTGGTTCTTTGCCTTCATGTGAGGAAGGAATGCCTTTGTCATCTGGTGTGTGTGTGTGTGTGTGTGTGTGTGTGTGTGTGTGTGTGGGGGGGGGGGGGGGTAGGAAAAGCAGAGGGAGATTATATTAAGGCATAGCTGTGACCAGTTTGTAAACACATTCCTATAACAGTGTAATAACCTTAAATCACAACTGCAGGATGTGATTTTATTGTGCGCATTTTTCCAGTCACGTGATCTGTACTGGGCCGTAGAAATTAATATTTAATTTACTGCAATTTGGGTGAGAAAAGGCGGACACTGAGTGCGCAGGTTTATTCTCACCAGCTCAATTTTAAACAAATTAAAAATGTCTCATTTTCAGCGAGTCCAATTCAGGGACCCCTGCTGTCCATCCCGGCTGTCTCTGGCACGAGCTGGGGACTTCAGGTGATAGCTGAGCCGGACTGAACCGTCACGGGACGACGCACAAGCCTCTCACACTTCAGTGCGCACGAAAAAAGCCGGTGGACGCGCGGCCGAGCGAGCGCGCGTTATGTAACGCACCTCAGATGTCGCCCTGGCGCATCGACAAGCAAAACTTTCAGTTGTGCTTTTCAATTCAAACAAGTCTCACCCAGAACAGCGCGTGGCAGTTGACCAGCAGTGTCCTCTCCAGAAGCTCGTCGGGACAGTCCAGCAGCCTGCGGCCCGCCACCACTCCGGCGTTGTTGACCAGGATGGTGACCTCCCCGACCTCCGCTCTCACCCTGTCCGCCGTCTCGTAGATGCTCCGGCGCTCGGACACGTCCACCGTGTGCGTGTGCACCTGAGCTCCGAGCCCCCGCGCCAGCTCGGCCGTGTGCTCGTTGGCCGGCCCGTTGCAGTCCCACAGCACCAGGCGCGCCCCCTCTTTGGCAAACTCCAGCGCGAACAGGCGTCCCAGGGCGCCCCCGGCCCCGGTGATGAGGCACAGCTCCCCGTCGATGCTCTTTAGCCGCGGCCGGAGGAAAGTCTGGACGACGGCGTTCAGGATGGAGCAGGTCAGGTTGATGAGCATCAGCAGCAGGTCCACGATGACGATCATGATGGTTCGGCTCCTGTCACGACTGTCCGGGACGCTCGGGACTACTGGAGGGACATTTTATATAACCTGTGTCGGATTAGGGCAGCGACTGATGGCGGCCGCCAATGGGAAGGCTCCCTGGGACCCGCCAGGCACCGCGCACATGAGCTGAACCCTCGGAACCAGAACCAGCACTGCTATTACGCCTCCGCTATAAATATTGATTTATTGTCGTAGATTTAATTTATCCATGTTATCATCGCCGATTCAGCCAAATACAGGCACGCACCATAAGGGAAAATAAAGCTTTGATTTTGCGTAAAAACAACAACCTGGATCTAATGGATGAACTGGGAGCATGAAGAGCGTTAAATATGCCCATTTGTGCATGAAATCCAAAACATGAGATTCATTTTAAGTTCAAGGTTGTTGTTTTTTTCCAACATTAAACATTTGAACATTAAAGTCCTATGAGGTTTTTTTTGTTCATCCTGAAAAATGCAGTAATATGCTGTTTATATATATATATATATAAAGGTTTATATATATAAAGGAAATTCCTTTCATTTGTTACAGAATGTTATTCCTGATCTCTTCGGATAATCCAACTTTGACTAAATCGTTAAAGTAAAGAAAACCTGATTAGCAACGCGCAAATCCACAACCTGCCTTCTTCTCAGTCGTTTTCTTCTTTGGTCACACCTACATCGCCGGTATTAAAGGCTTTTGCAGCACTTGTGATCAAAAACGTTCACAAGACTGTTTTTACCTCAGGAAAAGCTCAGAGTTGTGACTGGACTTGACTGTGACGTAATCCCATTTTAATGATGACATCATCTGTGTAATATTCTCAAGGAATATCTTATATATGCAGTAGTGCCGCCCAGAGGCATTTGTTGAAAGTCGTCACCCGGTAACAAGGGGTGTGTCTATCGGCTAGAGTTAAAAAGACAATCTGGAGTACCCGTATGTATTCGCGAAGTGGAAATAAAAGTTAAGCCCGCACGTCGTCCTGCTTTTTATTATTGTACATATTGTGCAATACAAGACATGGTGTCAGAGTGAGTCGAACCTGCATTGAAAAGAAGAAAATAACAGTGGAAATATGGACGTCGCTGGAGTTCCTTCACCTCGCATGGACTGGGATGCGAGCAACTTGCCCGAAGCATGGCGAAAATTCAAGCTACATGTGGACTTGATGTTCTCTGGCCCTTTCAAGGAGAAAAGTGAAGAGGAAAAATGCAGCTACTTGCTCCTTTGGATCGGAGATAAAGGTAGAGATGTTTATAACACATGGACACTTACTGAAGAGGAACGCAAGGTATTAAAAACCTATTATGACCGCTTCCAAGCATATGTAGAGCCCAAAGTGAACGTGATTTTCGCTAGATACATGTTTCAGCAGAAAGTACAGGGAGCTACAGAGCCTTTTGAGCAATTCGTGACCGAACTGAGACTACTTGTCAAAGACTGCAGCTATAATAATAGTGAAGAGATGGTGCGAGATCGTGTGGTCTTTGGGATTTATTCACCAAAAATAAGAGAGAAGCTACTCAGTGTCGGGTCTGATCTAACATTGGATAAGGCGATAGACATTGCCAGGAGCCACGGCATGGCACAAGCTCAGCTCCGGAGTTTTGCTAACAGCGGGAGTTTTGCTAACAGCGGCAGCGCAAACTCGCGCGAACAAGGTGTACACGCGGTGAGCCGGCATACATCAAAGGGTGCCGCATGGAAAACCCGCGCAGACTGGACGAAAAGAGAACACGCGCAATACCCCAGGAATCCTCAGGAGGGAGACAGAAATCACTCCAAATCGTGTGGATACTGCGGAAACAGAGCTCACAGAGAGAAAGACACTTGCCCAGCAAAAGGAAAGCAATGCAAGATTTGCAACAAGTGGAACCATTTTGCAAAGGTATGCCGTTCCAAAACAGGCAAAGTACATTCAGTCAGTGAAAAAGAGCAGAACCAAGACCCAGACAATGAAGATTTGTTTATTGATGTAGTGACACAAGAAAATAACACAAATAAAACAGAGCAAGCCTATGCAAATGTGCAAGTTGGCCCAAATAAGACTGTAGTTCGCTTTAAGTTAGACACTGGCGCAGACACAAATGTCATAAACCCAGATATACTCAGATCTTTAGGACTACAGGATACACTGGAGCCCTCACTACGCCCACTCTATGGCTATGGAGGTGAGCAACTTAGTGTTAAAGGCAAATGCAACATAAAATGCCAATACAAGGACACTAAGCTAACGTTGAAAGTGCATGTCGTCGACACACGTGCGCCACCAGTGCTAGGCTTAAAAGCATGTCTGGACTTTGGACTGATTAAGCTCATACTATCGGTGTCTGACACACCAGATGTGTCAATTCTGGACAAGTTTGCAGATGTCTTCACAGGAATAGGACTATTCCCTGGTGAATGCACCATCCACCTGGACCCCAAAGCAGTACCTGTTGTTCACCCACCAAGGCGTGTCCCCATTGCACTGCGTAAACGTCTCCAGATGGAGCTACAAAACATGGAAAGGCAGCAGGTTATCATCAAAGTAACAGAGCCAACCGAATGGGTCAATTCCATGGTGGCAGCAGAAAAACCTCGCACAGGCAAGCTGAGAGTATGTCTCGACCCCAAGGACCTGAACAAGGCTATCAAGCGGCCACACTATCCCTTGCCCACTCTCGATGATGTCACAGCTAAGCTGGCAGGAGCCTGCTATTTCAGTGTTATGGATGCCAGATCAGGCTACTGGGCTATTAAGCTCACAGAAGAGTCATCTAAACTGACTACCTTCAACACTGTGTTTGGGCGATACAGGTTCCTCCGCTTACCTTTTGGAATCATATCAGCCCAAGACGAGTTTCAACGGAGAGTCGACGAGACCTACGAGGGTCTGCAAGGAGTCACAGCCATAGTGGATGACATCCTGATTTTTGCAAAGACTAAAGAGGAACACGACAAGAACCTCCATGCAATGCTACAGCGCTCCAGAGAGCGAGGAGTGAAACTCAACCCAGAGAAGAGCATTATCTGTGCCACAGAAGTCAGCTATTTTGGGCACCTCATCACCAAAGATGGAATCAAGCCTGACCCAGCCAAGGTCAGAGCTGTGAGAGACATGGAACCACCTAAAGACAAAGGTGAACTCGAAACAATACTTGGCACAATTAACTATCTGTCAAAGTTTGCCCCTAGGCTAGCAGAAACCAACGCTCCTCTGCGTCAACTAATGAAGAGCACAAGTGAATTTATATGGGACGCACAGCATGATGCCGCATTCAGGAAAATAAAAGAGCTGATCACACGGGAACCAGGACCAGTTCTCACGTTTTATGACCCCAGCAAGGAGCTCAGACTCCAAGTCGATGCATCAAAATATGGGCTCGGTGCTGTTTTACTGCAAGAAGGAAAACCCATAGCCTATGCATCCAAATCACTCAGTGACAGTGAAGTGAACTATGCCCAGATTGAGAAAGAGCTATACGCCATCTTGTTCGGATGCAAGCGCTTCCATCAGTACGTCTATGGCCGCCACACCATTGTGGAAAGCGACCACAAGCCCCTTGAGTCCATTATGAAGAAACCGCTTGCAGCAGCGCCCCCAAGGCTACAGAGGATGATTCTCCAGCTGCAGCGATATGACTTCTCCATCGTACACAGACCAGGCAAGGACATTCCTGTCGCAGACACCCTCTCCAGGAAGTCACTGTCTGACCAAGATGACAGTCTCAGGGAAGGCATGGACATGCAGGTGCACACAGTGTACAGCAACTTACCTGTCAGTGACACAAAGCTGAAGGAAATCAGAGCTGAGACTGAGAAAGACGCACAGCTCGTGCTGCTGAAAGAAACGATCAAGTCAGGCTGGCCTGAGAAGAGGCCAATGTGTCCTCAGAGCATTGCAGAATATTGGAATCACAGGGCTGAACTTTCCGTGATGAACGACATCATATTCAAGGGGAAAAAAATCATCATCCCTACGCTACTGCGCACAGAAATGTTATCCCGGATACATTCAGGTCACATGGGCATGGAGAAATGTAAACTGAGAGCCCGTGACATTTTATTCTGGCCTGGGATGAACAAGCAGATAGAGGAGATGGTTGGAAAATGCCCCACATGTCTCACATACAGACCGTCTAACACCAGAGAGCCCATGATGTCTCATCAGATCCCAGACAGGCCATGGCAAGCAGTGGCTACAGACCTGTTCACTTGGAACAACGATAACTACATCGTCACAGTAGACTATTACAGTCGATACTTCGAGTTGGACAAACTACACAGCACAACGGCCCCCACCGTGATCCGCAAGCTGAAAGCAGCCTTCTCCAGGCATGGTGTGCCTCAGACCGTCGTTTCGGATGGTGGTCCTCAGTATAGCTGCAAGGAATTCGACACGTTTGCCAAAGAATGGGAGTTTACACATATCACCACCAGCCCATACTATCCTCGCAGCAATGGCCTTGCTGAGAAAGCCGTGCACATTGCCAAGTCACTCATGGAGAAAGCTAAAGTGGATAAAAGAGACCCCTACCTCAGTCTCCTTGAATACCGTAACACACCTGTGGACAACTTCAAATCACCAGCCCAGCTGTTAATGAGCCGTCGCCTGCGCTCCATCCTACCCAACACCCACAAACAGCTGCAACCAGAGGTAGTCAACCACGGTGATGTCTACACCAGGAGAATTCAACAACAGCAGCATCAGAAGAAGTACTACGACCGATCAGCCCGCCCGATGACTACACTGCAGCCAGGACAAAACATCCGTCTCCAGGAGCATGGTCGTTGGAAACCAGCAGTCGTCATCAAGCCAGCTGACACAGATCGATCCTACCACGTACGTACTACAGAAGGACAGGAGTACCGACGAAACAGACTCCATCTTCTGGACACTAATGAGGTACACAGCGATGAGGTGAGCTCATATGAACAGTATACTGCACCACCTGCCCCACAGGCAACCGGTGACACCACACCTCCCGCTGTGACTGACATTACACCACCCACCAACGTAACTGTCCCATATCAGACAAGATCTGGACGAACCGTCAAACCCAGAAGTGTTATGGACTTGTAGGTAAAGCTACAAAGGACTGAGTTTCATGACATAGTTGAACCTGTAAAATGTCATTTTGGATTTACACTGAGTTACGTTGATTATTGTTATATACTGTTTTGCCACGTTCATAAGTATTACGAAGCATGCAGAAGAAAAACACTGAAGCTTGGAATGTATGTTTCTGTTCATTGCATTAAGGAATCTGTCTTCTAATAGCTGAAATTGAACATTTATTACACGGGTTACATTACGTATTTCAAAGTATTGCATGGTACAATTCTGTATAGAATATGTTTGTTTATCTCGTTATTAGGCATTTTAACCAGTAATATACTGCGCCATTTTTCAAAAGAAAGGGGATGTAATATTCTCAAGGAATATCTTATATATGCAGTAGTGCCGCCCAGAGGCATTTGTTGAAAGTCGTCACCCGGTAACAAGGGGTGTGTCTATCGGCTAGAGTTAAAAAGACAATCTGGAGTACCCGTATGTATTCGCGAAGTGGAAATAAAAGTTAAGCCCGCACGTCGTCCTGCTTTTTATTATTGTACATATTGTGCAATACAAGACAATCTGTCGGCTGACATTTGTGCTTACAAGAGAGATCATTTTAGGGTAGGTTTTTCAGTTCTGTTCTTCAGTTTTAAATATTCTAAACAGATTTGTATTGCTTTTCACAAAGTACCCCGCTATGGGGCGCTGTTGTTTAAAGTTTCATCCACACGAGACACGTTCGTCAAATTTTGTTCTCACGTTAATTTCTGTTGATTCTGTCGATTCTATTTAAACACATTTCAGCCATCAAAGCACCAAATCCTGATTTATCATATTTTATTAAGCATCAGTCAGTAAAGGGAGAGAAAATGCTTCAAAACTGCAGATCACGGACATTCTCCTAATGCTTCTCAGATGATATTTACAGATTTTAGGTAACGATTTCTTAAATCAGCGCTACATGCATTGCTAAAATTGCAAAAATGACGCTCTACAAAGTCAACTACATTTCCCAGACACCCGTGGGAGTTCCACAGAGGTAAGATTCCCTGAAGGAGGGCGGATTTTCCACAGGAAAACACTCATGTGTATTTGGCTTAAATCTCTACTGAGCATTACTGTTCTCAGATCAGGCTGAACCTTACCAACATTATTACAGCTGGTGCTTCTGGGAATAGTTTTAAACACAAGCGGAGGCTACATCTGAATGCTGAGGTTTGCGTTTACTTGCAAGGACACCAAAGGGCTGAGGTTCTACAGGGGACACTAACAAATTCAGTTATAAATATAAATACATAGCTACAAGGACGTTGTGAGGACAGAATGAACAGCTGTTTTTGAACTGTGGCTGACTGAGAACTTTAATCCATTTTGGTGTCGAGGGTTGGAACCAGTCGCACTGTGTTCATGCAGACTTGGCGGCTGGGAGAGCGTTACCTTTGTTGTCTTCTCTCTCAGCCTCTCATTGCAATTGTTAGTTTCAGCCCCATTTGGAAGACGCTGCTGCACAGCTGAGGAGCGACCTGTCCTTCACAAGCGTGCGTCCATCACAACAGTCTTGTTGCGTGTCAGACGAACTATTACAGCCCGCTGCATCCTCAGCCCACCTCTTTGTCGAGGCGAGTTCCTATTCCGCTCACATTTCACACCTTCCTTCCCCGGTGAGAAGGTGTTTGATTTGGCCCCTGTCTCTCCCTCCTCCGCGCAGGAGCGTGCATGTGCTTGAAGAGAGAGGCGACGGGAACATGACTAAATCGCACATCTGGCCTGAGCGGAATCCGCAAATTAGCATCCTTTCTTCTCCTTTAGGCGATCCTGTCATCTCAGCCATCACCATAGTAACGGCAGCCGCTCACTCAGCCGGGCCAATGCGTCTCTGTTTTATTTATTAATTCATTAAATTGTGGGGTCGTGTTGGGGGCATGAAGCGGACGTCAGAGGGAATCATGTGGATGTCTAATATGGGATTCTGGGCGCTTGATGACTGTGTTTATTTGCTCCTCTCTTTGGACGAGGGTCTTCTGGGTGTGCTCAGACTGGGTCAGATGCGGTGAGGAGGGGGTGGGGGGGTGGGGGGGCGCAGCTGATTATGAAAATCAGAAGGCACAGAAGGGTCTATTACACCTCTCACTTTGTGTCGAGCTGCAAACTGCTGCAGAGAAAGAACACAAGCCACAAACTTGACCTTCTGATAAGAATAGATGAGAAGCACCAGATGATCAACATCCAGATCAGCCGTTAGCCTTTTTTTAAACTCAGGTGCACACGGAACACGGAGATGGTTGAATTAAAGTCCTCTGCAGGCACGCTAGCACACCTGCACTTAGGGAAATCTGGAATTTTGTGGAACATTGTGAAAACTCCATCAGCAGGTTTTGAAATCAACGGTAATCACTTTAGCGTTCCTAACGGACCTTAAATAAAGTGCTCTGTTGATTGAATCCCCCCTTGTGTCCTCCTTTTCCTCTTCTCTTTTGACTGCAGACGTGGACGTCCTGAAGGACACCATGTGTTGGGTTGACTGCAATGCTTCAGTGACCTGTACCAATCATCAGACGGGACGCCTCTTTGGTTCACGTTTCACAACGGACACAGAGACAGACGATCAGCAATACACGCTAGCGAAGCAAGCTACTACAGTTTACTGTCATTTAAATGTAACCCCACCAATAAAACACAGCACATGTGCTGCCATTTAATGCAAAACTACAGGAATACCACAATATATTCAACTACCATTCCCTTTCGCTAGAAAATACCTTAAAAATATAAATTATGTTTATACAAATTGAAGTATCTTACTTGTACAATAAACTATCTTTTTCTGGTGTTCTACCTATATATATATATATTTATATATTTGTGTGTACATATACAAGAGTAAGAATGAAAATCCGCCTGATTTTCAGGGGAGTTCTTCCAGCTATGATGTTAGTTATCCGCTGTTATCGGTCTGAGCTACTGCTGCTGTGGGAAAGTTTTGGACATATAAGCCACCTATCTGGGGGTTATTGCAACAAACGAGGGTTTCCTTTTGAGTGTGTGAGTGAAAACGACTGATCGCAGCTCCACCGTGTCTCTCCTCGTTACAACAGACAGAAAGAGATGAAAACGCTCGGTTTCCCCTCAAATATTGGCTTTTTTTTGGGGAGAGTTCATCGCAAAAACGATTGGACATCCTCAGCATGTCCTGTCTGTCTCTGTCTCACTCATACACACATAAAACACAGATGATAACAAAAACTAAGGCCAGTTTTGATGAAGGAAGTTAAAGAGAATTGGTTATGCAGTTTCAACAGGCCCCAGTGTGTGACCCCCTTAAAATTCCCTCTTCCCCTGTCATAAAGAAACTGGATCGGTGCCTCCATACCCCCTGGAGTTTGCTACTGACTAAAAAGCCTTCGCTATTGTGGCTTTAAAGTGGCGTCCCTGGTCAGAAAACTAGTATTTTGGTCATACGATTATTGGGTTTTGTGCTTTTACGACAATAAGCTGTATTTATTGGATGTACTCTCTGGCTAAAAGTGTAAAACTGTTCCTTCTACCATACTCTCTTGGTCTCTGATTAGAAAGGTCTGTAATTTGGGCAAAACATGTTGCCCATTGTCCGCCCTTTGTCCAAACGTTTCCCGGACTTTCGGCTGTGTTGAGTTCTCTGTGCCTTCATTGCACTTTAAGCATTGGACAGGTTCTTCTCTCCCTGAAGGGGCTGCAGCTCTTGAGCCACATGGTTCTCCTGCCCTTCGAGCAGCAGTGTGCTCCTCCCCAGCCTTTTCTGCGGACCCTCTGTATGATTGGACCCCTGCTGGGCACTGGAATGATGCGGACACCTGGGAGTGGAGGTTTCTCGGCGTCCCTTGCTCGAACCATCGTGTGGGTGCTCCTCCTCGTCCGTGTCGGCATCAATGAATTTGTTGATGGTGGCGTCGTGGAAAGTGAAGATGCCAGGCAGCAAGTGCTCCTGGCTCTTGACGGGTGTCCTGCCGCTGGCAGTCATGTAGGCAGATGCATCCGGACTCTGGACCAAGGAGCTGTCTGAGAAGACAGGGTTTCTGGACTGCAGGCTGTCTGGATGTCTGGATCTGAGTCCCATCAGAGGTGTAGTAGTACCCTGCGATCCCTCATGCTCGGTCTCCAGGGTGGGCTCCAGGCTGGGATTAGTGCTAATCTTGCCCAGAATGTTGCTGGGAGGGCTGTGTGAATAGCGGGAGCTCTCGGGCAGTTCAGTGGTGCAGCTGATGAAGCTGTCGATGCTGGACATGCTCCTCATGTCTGTCACGACGCCTGCTGCGCTGGAGACGGCGTCGGGGCGAATGCTTCCCATTTCAAACTCGTTCTTTCGTCCGAGGGCTTTGGACAGCAGCCCCTTTTCCTTACTATTGGCTTTCTGTTGCGGCTGGGTCAGGTTGTTGTACATGTCTTCCAGTTTCTGTACGCTCAGATGCTGAGGGCTGCTGGAGGGCCGGGCCTGCTCGGGGCTGGACGGCTCAGGGGTCTTGAGTGATCTGCTTGGGCTCATTTGCAGCTTCAGTTTAGGCGTCCCTTTTGGTTGAATAGGAGACACGTGATTGTCATGGATCTTCTCCTTGTTTCCATCGAAATTTTCTACCATTATGTCCATGAGCTCAGTGCTGTGACCAAAGGTGTCCTTAATGTTCATCGAGACGATGCTACCAGTTCTCTTTGCCCTCTCCAAGGCTTCCCTCCTTTTGATGGCCTTCTCTTGCCTCTTTTGCTCCTTATAGAACTCAGAGAAGTTGTTGACGATAATCGGAATGGGCAGCGCGATCACCAGCACTCCAGCAATGCAGCACAAACCTCCGACTATCTTTCCCAGAAGAGTCTTGGGGTAAATATCTCCATAGCCGACTGTTGTCATCGTAATAGTTGCCCACCAGAAGGATGCTGGAATACTTTTGAACTTGGTGTCTTCTTCGTCCTTCTCAGCAAAGAATACCAGACTTGAGAATATCATGATGCCCATTGCCAAAAACAGGATCAGCAGACCCAGCTCATTGTAGCTCCTCCTGAGAGTGAAGCCCAGAGACTGAAGCCCCGTGGAGTGACGAGCCAGCTTCAGAATACGCAAGATTCGCATGATCCGGAAAATCTGAACCACCCGACGCACGTTCTGGAACTGTAGCACACTCTTGTTGGATTCCGTCAGGAAGATGGTGACATAGTAGGGCAGGATAGCCAGCAGGTCAATGATGTTCAGGGGACCTTTGAAGAACTTCCATTTGCTGGGGGATGACAGGAAGCGAAGCAGGTACTCCATGGTAAACCAGGCGATACACACGGCCTCCACGTGGGCCAGCTGCGGGTTGTCTGAGGGTTGGCCAAACTCATCTGTGTACTGAAGCTCTGGGAGGGTGTTGAGAGACAAGGCAATGGTGGACAACACAATAAAGAAGATGGAGATGATTGCCAGGATCTGGAAGACACAGACAAAAGCCACTATCAGCGTGATAAAGGAATGTCCATATACTGTAAACAAAAGCTGTGAAGTCATCACATGCACTTTATAGATGTTTAAATATCAGCACACCACTGAGATCTAGCTGATGTCCATATGATGCTGGCTCAGGCGATCTCCTGACCTTTCCTTTCATACCAGCAGGAGGTGACATTTGTGCTTTTAAATTTGCCGTCTCAATAGCTGTTGAATGGAATTCGGTGACATGTGCTGCACCAGTCTGTTCTTCTCAGAACTCAAATCCTCACCTGTGTGAAAGTGTTTTTCAACAACGCCGGTGCCTTTTTAGGGTTTGAGCACAAGGGTCGAGTGCAACACCAAACACTCTTCCACAATGCTAACATTTACGTTTGCCTCGTATATTCAAACCAGGCTCCGTATTCCTGTGATTAAACATGACATTACTACAATTTAAAGAAAAGATTGTGATAAGATTTGTTCACCAGAGGCAGCCAAACTGCACTGCACTTAAACACTCCACATTCTGCTCTTCCTGGTGATATTACATATTACTACTTTACTCAAAGAATTCAAAAGTATCCGAGGAATGTCCTGCCAGAAAACCCAAAATGAATATGATGTCTTAATGAGTGAAGTGAAATAGTGTTGATACAATGTCCCTCTGACAGAGACGCAAGATTATGCTATAAGGTGATGAGTACAATAGGGTTTGGCAACAGTGTGTGGGATTAGGAGTGCTCGACATTCCTGGCTGTGTGTGCGACACACCTATTATTCCTGCACCGCCGTTGGCGTGAAATCCAACACAAGGTCAATAACAAAGCTGTGTACCGGCCCAGTGGCCGGTGGGATTATTTTCCTGTTATCAGGAGCAATTAGCTGTAATTGATCTAGACAGGCGAAGGCTTGGGCACCTATGATGGCCTCTGAGAAGGAGGAGACTCAAAGGAGAGAAGATGAAAGAAGAACAACAGAGTGAACGTGGCAGCTCTGAAACTACAGACCTTCTTTTGCCTTCAAAACATGATTACGTGTCATGAAATCTACAGATGGTTGCTGAGTACAACAGATATTAGCTAAAGTGAATCCAACTATAACTGAAATATTTGGCATGTCCACCTAATGAATGGTAGTATATTATATCAGGACCCTGCTGTTAACACTTCCTCTCATCTTCCGGTCCCGATGAGGACCCCGAGTCAGCGGCTCCCTCATCTGTTCGTGTCTCCTCTGACCTAAACGTGTGCAGCTTCAGCCAGAGAAAAGAGATTACAGGGCTGTGATTTCCCCATGGAAAGAAAGAGGTGTCTATCTAGCAGTGATCGCATGACAGAGCTATGACGTGGCAATGAACAAACCGGAAGGGAGGGGTTCAATACACCCGAATGAGTCTTCGTGTGTCTAAAGCCATAAAATGTTGTTAAATGCCAACATGTTATGCAACAGGGGCATTAGCGTTGGGTTACCTCTATGCGACAACCGCTGAAGACATGGGAAAAGCCTTTTCCATTTCCTGTTTGCTAAATGTGGAGAGGCCCACTACTCTGACACGATGATAGACAACATGAAACCACCCACAACACAAGCTGGTGTTGGCTCCTCAATTATCCTTTAGTAATTAGGTCCAAGTCTTGGTTTGCCACAGCGCGAGTGAAGGCGGAATATTCAATCAATTGATTGACTGATCGGTCAATCTTTATTTGGGTGGCACTTTTACACAAAGTGCCTCACAGAGGGTGAAAACAACAAACAATAAAACATGAACACACACATACACACACACATGGATGTTGAGTCGAGGAAGGGGCTGCCTTTGAGGGCAACCACACTGAGAGAGGTAAGGTCCATGGCTGCAGGGAGCGTCTCCGCAGAGGTCACCCCGACCAGGGCAGACAAGAGGCTCCGCGCCAAGAGGCAGCGCGCTCTCACCACCCGGGATGGAGCCGTCCACTAATGTCCTCCTCAAGCTGAAGTCTTCCTGGGACCAGCGAGTGCGTCGGTGTCCGCCAGGTCACGAAAGGCAGCAGAGTCAGAACGATACATTTAGGCCACCATTAACTTGTAACATGTATTTGTTACATGTTTTGATGCATCAAAACATGTAACAAATACATGTTACAATTAGATTACCGCACAATAAATGTAGGAATTCAGTGCAAGGCTTCTCCAGGAACAAAATGAACTTTATTACAGGCTAATCTTACATTAGCCGTCATTACTAGCAACGAACGTTAACACTTGTGGTAACACCGCCATCTAATGGACAAACATACGAACACCCACAATAAATAAAAGTTAAATGAAGGTGACGCTGGGATACACACAAACTTGTACATATTGACGTCCCTCCTCGCCAATGGGATGACAGGAAGATGCTAGGCGATAGCCAATGGCAGAGCAGCTACAAGCATGTTTGCGTTCGCTAAACTCCGCGAGCTGTGAGTAGCAGCGGTAGCGTATTTTTGACCTTCGTATCCTGAAATTTCTTTCGTAACAAGAGGAAATATTTTCACGTTGAGACGTTTCGTAACCTGAAAATTTCGCATGTAGAGATGTTCGTAAGTAGAGGTCCCACTGTATAACGATTTTTGCTCTATGCAATTAACCTCTCCCCTCTTCCAGGGTGCTGATTTTGCTTCTAAGAGACACTTCGGTGAGAAATGATTGAGGGAATTAAAAAAGCCAAGCACAAAGTAGAGAACCGTCTCCTGGAGAAACTGGCACCAGCCCTGTCTCCATCCCTAAAGCACAGCACAAGAGAGCAGTAAAACTACCTTCACTGGCTGTTTCTTATCAGTGTCCTCAGTCCAACTTTCCCATTAGCCGATGGCGTTAACCATTTTCCAAATGTACAGGAGCCCCTGCATCCCACACAGATGTGCCCCATGCTTCATCGGCCTCGTTTCACCTGGCCTTTTTCAACCTTTTGTGCCCTACCTCTAAACCTGGCAGAAAGTGTGCGCTCATCCTGCTCTGTGCACTGAAGGCAGAGATGGATCACAACGCTTGCGGCTACAAACAGGACGTGTCCTTTTCCAGCATGTCAAGGTGGTGCTGAGATGATGAAATAGAGGCAGGTTAGAGGCACCCGGATGTGGCACCCAGTGGTGTTACATATAATAAGTGTTTGTCAACTAATAACATTTAAGAAGTGCTAATGTGACATGGAGATTTAATCAGAAATTGCAGGTGTGAAAATGTGATTTCAAAATAAGAGCGTGGTGTGAAACACTCCCTGCAGTAGACCTCCTCACAAGTTTTTACGACTATTAAAATGTATTTTTAAAATGAAATTTAAGAACTGTCTCATGTATATTGTATTATATTATACACCATTTACTTATCCTTAACTCAGGAATTTGGTCTTTAAACCATGAAATTGCCCTTTATCTTTTTAAAATAAATGGATCCATAAATTACAGACTGACTAAATATTAAACATGGACTTCAGTGAATACAACAACAATATCTCAGGTCTTTAATAAATCATTTCCAGCTAAATAAGATAAGATAAGATAAGATAAGATAAGATAAGATAAGATAAGATAAGATAAGATAAGATAAACTTTATTGATCCCACATTGGGGAAGTTCACGATTCACGATAAATCATAATTATTCTGGTGTTAGCGTTAAAATCAGTGCTAGTTGTTTTATTGGACAGCAAAAAACATTCAAAACTCTCCTAAATGTCTCATTTTTAAATTGCGTAACGTTCCATTGACCATTTTGGCAGACATTTATGTAAAGGAACACACAATTATGATCCCCATTTGGGGCTTTGGTGTGGCCTGAGAGCGCTCCATCATGGTGTGAGCAATCACACCTCCACTCCCACGTCTCAACCAGCTGAAAATGGCCAGGGCTCAGAATTCTGGCTCGCTCTCGTGGAATTGGTTGTTTTTCCAGGCTGGAGCTCCAGCTGTCTCTTGTTGCTATGGTCCTTGTTCCCTATGAAAATGGCAGCGCTGTCAGTAGGGAAATGAGTTATGACGCTGAATCACCTAAGCTGTGAAAATGGCCCAATGCTCTGGCGGAGCGCCAAAACCATATCGCTGTTAGTCTTCCCTTGTTTGCGTTATCATTCCACATTTAGTGTAGCCAGCTGCTTGGAAACATGTACAGATGGGTTTACTGATGATAAGTGTGATTAATCAGCCAGGAAAGTCAACCAGGGCTATAAAACCCTTTAGAACAAGCTTCAGGGCAGATTATCGTGAGGATGCTAACAGAGGTCGGGAGATTACATCACACAGACTCATTCATGACCCTGTCAGAGAAAGTGATCTCTGTGAATGAAACCAAATAAACGAGCCACACGCAGCCTGCAAATCCAGGAACAGTAGACAGGCCGCCGCTGGGATCAAGAGGAATATCTCTTTCCTGGTGTTAAGATCTCCGATTCGCTCCCTCGCCATCGCCATGGCTACAAACTCACATCTGAACGAAACGAGACGATGCCCGCCGAGATGCCTTTGGGGATCTGGTGTGTGTCCGCTGACACTTCAAACGGGCATTGCCGTCTCCAGTGACCCCTTTCAGGTATTCACCATAAGGAGCCGATATCACAGAGCTCCTGTGACATGATTGGGTGTCGGAGCTGAGTGGAGAGAGTTACCTGGGCCGCGCACAGTTAACCACACCTGAAACAGGAGAGGCTGGGCCGGTCCAAATGATGGCGTATCGGCTTTACACGCCGGAATTAGATGAATCTGAGGCTGGTATCGACAGGAACCTGCCACCGTCAGAGGACTTAGAATTGTAGGTAATATAATTGAACGGTGAATAAATTGGAGGACTTGAAACTGAATATTTTAGTCACGGTCCAAAAGTATTGATGAGATACACTCTGGCAGTTGTTTTCTTAGTCAGTTCGACATTCTTAAACACAAAACAACTTCTGACTTTGATGTCTCTGTGGTATGAATTAAGCTACAGCAAAGACAGGAACTTGGGAGAGAAAAAAAATGCAATAAAGTGAGAACAACCAAGATTTGGGGGAATCAGCATTGGGTTCTGTTCTTCCTTCACAAGCAGCCTAAAGCTTCGTGGTGCTCCATCAGCTGTTGAAGCGTGTTTTTCCAAATCCTCAGGGGTGCTTGAGGCGTTTAATGTGTGACTGTGAAATCCATCCATTTAGCTGGACGTGTTCTCCCTGTTGTCATGTAAAAATCTTCCTGCGCTTTAGGTCAAGGATCTTTCTGAACCCTCCATTTCTGTCTTAGCAAAGGGTTGCAGTGTAAAATCAGCTGAGGCGGTGGTTCCGAATGCTCCGTCAGCTGCATGTCCCGTCCTTGAGAGGAAAACGAGAAAAGTGTTTCGTTTATTACCCGCCAGTCGCTCTGCCAACACCTCGGCTCTAAGAATAATCCTCAGACGCCGATGCAGATGGGAGGTGTAAGGTAAAACCATGTATTTTTCATCTTGCAGAGGTGAAACACCTGCTGTGGAGCCGAGGCTCCTCCTGAATGATTCAGTGGGAGTGGGAAAGCCTACCCATGAGGTCCCTGCCTGAACACCCAGGACTGCTGCTCCTTGCTTTTGGGTAGAGTACAGTACCAGCGGCAGACAACCCCCCCCCCCCCTCCCCCCAGAATGTCTCGTGCTTCCTAAGTGGTGAAGTCAGGTCAGATATGCATAATGCAAAGAGTGCGTTAATGTATGCAGCAGAGATGTGTAGGTCACAGGTCAATGAGGCGGGAAAAAAAGGAAGGGCGTGTTTAAATGAGGACATGTAAGAAGGAAGCAGGAGAGTCCTGCAGCTCCCCCTGACGTTCACGGCAACGGTTTCAGAGATCTCACCTTTAAAAGGTGAAGCCTCAAGGCATTTGTCTGTATTCAGATGGGATTGGATTGGGAAAAAAAACAAGCTTGGAAATGGAACGTGTTGGTAAATACTTTTCCCCCTGTTTTTTCAGCGATTTCACGGCCGCCTGGTTTTCCAGTCACGCTGAAATCAGAGTGGACGCCGATTGTAATGAGACAGAAATGCATGTCCGGCTGTCTGTCACAACACATCGCAACTGGAAAGGATGGCGGACAGCTGGAACGAGACTGAGGCATCGCCGCTCCTCTTCCACACACATGCAATAGCACACACACACACACACACACACACACACACACACACGAACTGGAGGAGAGAAGGATGGTGACTGGCACCTTTGAGTACAGCTCAGCTGGTGGTTGCCATGGTGACAAGGGTGTTTTTAACATTTGCTTAGCAGATCCAGTGTAAAAGTTTAAAGGACACGTGAGAAAAAAAAATATTTATGACACTGGTTAAATCATATCCAACAGTAAAAGCAAATAACAAAGAAACAAATGTTGGTTTCTGTGTCTGCTACTGTAATTCTTATAAATCCTCTCTATACAATCATAGTTGTACAAGACATGTTTCCCTGCCTGTGCCTGGAGGAATTGACATTTCCAGTTACAGACAGTCCGTTTCTGGTACCAGTGCTGCAGCCTGGGGGCCAGTACAGCCTGTTCATCTGCTCGGCCCTGAGCTATTGATAAAAGTGTCAGAAGATCTCTCAGCGCTCTGTGTGTAAGAAGCAAAGGACAAAGTCTCTCACAGCAGGCTGCTTTTATATCTCACTTCAAATACAGTGTTGGAGGAAAGGCCAGTGGCTAAAGAAGGAAAGACCCTCAGTCCTCTGTCCACTAGAAGAACCCCCCCTCTCCTCCCCTCCCCTCCCCTCCCCTCCCCTCTTCTCCTCTCCTCTCCTCTCCTCTCCTCTCCTCTCCTCTCCTCTCCTCTCCCCCCTCCCCTCCTCTCCTTTCCTCTCCTCTCCTCTCCTCTCCTCTCCTCTCCTCTCCTCTCCTCTCCTCTCCTCTCCTCTCCCCTTCCCTCCCCTCCTCTCCCCTCCCCTCCCCTTCCCTCCCCTCCTCTCCTCTCCTCTCCTCTCCCCTCTCCTATCCTCTCCTCTCCTCTCCTCTCCTTTCCTTTCCTTTCCTCCCCTCCCCTCCTCCCCTCCCCTCTCCTCTCCTCTCCTCTCCTCTCCTCTCCTCTCCTCTCCTCTCCTCTCCTCTCCTCTCCTCTCCTCTCCTCCCCTCCCCACCTCCCGTCCCCTCTCCTCTCCTCTCCTCTCCTCTCCTCTCCTCTCCTCTCCTCTCCTCTCCTCTCCTCTCCTCTCCTCTCCTCTCCTCTCCTCTCCTCTCCTCTCCTCTCAGCCTAAATCTTACCATCATCTTCGTGCTGGAAAGTGTTTACACGTCTTACTGGCTGGCACGATGAACTGATTTCCAGTCTGGACAGGACGAGCATCCTTGTTTAATGAGTTGTGAGTGATAATAACGATGATTTGTGAGTGGAACAAAGCTCTCTGTTACAGAGTGATGTGTTTACACTGCCCCCATATGTAGGATTCCACAGCAGACAGGCAGCCGGCGTTGGTGGTGATCATCAGGACCAGACAAAACTATTTTCTCTCCCAATTCTGGTCCCTCGCTTCACTTTCTCGAGCTCAAGAGGAGAGTTAAGACTGGGCTAAACAGATGTCATCCTGGTGCGTGATGCTCCCCACGCTACCTATATCCATCCAGCCGGCTGTAAACCTGCAGACAGTCAAACACGCTGGCCCTGCCAAAAGCTGCCATACATGGCGACGATTTAAACCCAGATTAAAACACACTTAACTTATCCACCCTCCAACCTCTGCGTATAGCAAAGCCATCCCTACCATTAAAATGTCTTAGCTCCCAGTCTCAACGATGGATCCTTCGGTTTCGCCAAGCAGTGTTTAAATACCAACGCTTCTTTGAACGGATCAATCAGGAAACCATCTGGATTTGATGCTTCTCACTGTTAATCTGTTTATTTTTGCCATTAGCACCACTTTCTATGGCATTCCTGCTTATATTTGGATATTTGGGGTCTGATCATTCACTCTCGCCCCGTGATAACAGAGCAAGCTGCAAGAGAGGGACGGTCAATATTGTACTAATGCTAAAAGCCATTGATTTATTGATCTCCAGTAAAGTGAGGTTTCTTCACAAATAAAGACCGAGTGGACACCAGCAAGAGATGCTTTTCAAACGCTTGTTCCAACGTGGCTCTAAATCTGCTGCCCTCCTTCTCCCTCTTCTCTCATTTATCCCAATTTCGATCGCTTCTTCCTGAGATTTACTTCATGATTCGGAGACATTCACTCCAGGAAACTGTGTTTCCTTTTTGAAGAGAAAAAGCGACAAACATGTTTCGTCTGGTTGAATACACTAATTTGCTAAATCCTCCCATCAATCCTCTTTCTTCACATTTACGTAATCACCTTCCACTATCGGACGTGGAGAGTGAGAGATGACACCAAGATTAGAAAGAAAATCCTCAGAGATTTGGCAGTTCTGTAGTGGGCTTTAGCCACAGAGTCCAGGCTTTCGTGGTACGGCCCCCCGGGATTTCCATTTAATACTGAATTTGATCTGGGTGCAGGGTTGATGAAGAGGCTCTAATGAGCGGCCTTCTCCGTGTGTTTGTGTCAAAGCCCTGTCCTGCTATAAACCCACTGGCACCGACAGCAAGAGAAGCTGCATCACATTAAAAACACAACAATCGGATATGGAGTTTTCATCACTGCTTCATCTTAGGACAGAAGGAAGGAAGGACAGACAGACATCTGTGCGGCCTGCTAGGCAAACTTGCCTATTAACTTTTAATAGCTGGGCATTTCATCAAGGTCGGTATTAATCCAAACATAATTAGCCTGAAATTCTAGCCGCTAATGTTTGCTGATGCGTGCGGGACCACCAGAGTCTCACTGGCTGCCCGTGAAATGCTAAAAATCCTTTTTTACCTTTTCTTTGGGGTAGATTTTCCTTTAATTGTGAGCCTAAAAAGGCAGATTCTATATCTCCTGTCTGGCCTACTTAGCACACCGGATCATCCCTGTGTCCTATATCTCACTCCAGACGGAGGTAAGGTGTCGAGTAGATGGAGGAAGTAGCAGCAGAAATGAGAGCAGGGGGGAGGCTGAGGCTCTATCTGGCAGCACATGAGGAAGACGGGGTCTCTCTGGACCGCCTCCTGAAGTTTAACAGGAATACTGATTAAGATGCGGCTGTTTCCTCCGATCTACACTGCCGTTGTTGCTGCACTGTATGTTGAGGACTGGCATTTAAATTCAGAGGAAGGCCTTCAAAGGTGTGTGGTGAGTTACCTGAGGAGGTGGACTGGGTTTAAATGCTCCTAAAAGATGCTCCAGCAGACACAGAATCATCCAAAGGACCCAATTTGCTGTGATCTATCTCTGTGATCTATCTTTAGCACAGCTTCTGGGGGTAATTATAACAGACATAGATCTGTCCATCTTTCACAGAATCACCTTCAACAGAACAGGAGGTTCAAACAAGGATTTGAAGGCTTCTCCATATTTCAAACAGGCTTCCTCTCCCCTCACATCAGCGTTTGGTTGACTGACAGGCCTGGCGTCTGCTCCACGAGTTGACAACAGAGACATCACTAAGAGGACAGAAGGTTCGTTCTCGTGGAGTCACAAAAAAAGAAATTCTGCAATTCAAGAGGCGTGCAGAAAAAAGGCCCCAAGACATGTTTCACAGCATCTGTCTGAGGAAATCATGATATCACACTCAACTTGCAGATTTAATGAAACCCTACTGTTTGTTTGCTGCTAGCAAAAAGGGTTCTTATCAATCGAAAGTCTTCAGAACCAGGCTGGAGTGCTCCATCAGTTATTATTGTGGAATTTGTCAGTTTTATTCTTAGCAGGTTTCGGAAAATCCGGTAATGCTGTTGCATCTGTGGTTCCCCTGACTCGTTCCTGTGTCTGACTGGTTCTTTGTCTAGTGCAACAACCTCTCACTATAGTCTTATATTATGCTTTTGCACACATAAGGCATAAAATGTTGGGCCACGGAGGCATTAGAGGTTTTATTACCTCTGCCCAGAGTCGGCGCATGCTAGGCTAAGCTCAATAGGCTAATATAGACATGACTAGACAAATATTTGTTTACCATCCTAAGGCTATGATATATTCTTTTCAAACACACTTTGCACTTCCAGCACTCTGATGAGCACGATGTCTATCAGCACAGATAATGCGTCACCCCTTCCCATCTCTCTCATTGAGTTCCTCTGTCTGACTCACTTCATCATAAAAGGAGACGTTTTTTTCTCTCTTTCTATAAGCTAAATGATTTCAAAATAAAATATCAATCTGACAGGCTTTTGGGCATTTAAATGCCTGACATACATTTCAGGAAAGTCCCCTCAAACGGACCTCGAGCAAGCTGTCACAAACGATCAGCTTAAATGACAACGTTGAGGGGAAAAAGGAGAAAAAATGTGTGCCCTTTTAATGTGGGGAATGGATGGGAAAATTAGCAGGCTTCCAAACAAACCCCTGAGATAGAACAGGAAACTGTGCACGCCAGTGCTTGCATGTGTGTGTCTGTGTGTGTACGTGCATACATTTGTGTGAGAGCGTGTTTATTTATAGCAGCCTGTCGGGAGAGCAGCACCATTACTGTGCAAAGGTAGAAAATCTGGTGGGATTATCGTGGAAGGCACACCAGGGAGGGTTCAGGGTTCTTCGCTGGCTGCCTCACATCAGGGACATTAATCATATGTGTGATATTAATAATCGTGTAATATCCTCTGCATTGCTGTTCTATTAACAGAGCACCAGAGTCTCTGACATGAAAATACAATTAAATGAGTACAGTGACAGGAAAGGAAATATGGAGGCTGCCCTTATTTACAGTGTGTCAATGATTATGGTATTAAAAACCCATTTGGAATCAATTCTGACCAAGTGCAGCGCCGCTGTCCCTTCACTCTAAAAGGAACCCTGAATTGGATGTGTGATTGGGATGTTTCCTGCCACATTTGTTTGGAGATAGTCCAAACACGACCGGCCCAAAATAGAAAGCCAGAATCCCCGAAGTTGCTGTGGGGCTCACATATGCACCATCTGCCCCGGCAGCGCCTGGGGATCCAGCACAAGGAGCTGGAAGCTGCCGCTGTGAAGAAGGGCATCTGGAGTACGGGGCTTTATCCTGCTGCCATCACAGCCTAATCCCCGATAAGCAGAATAATGCGTAGATGGAGCTATCAGGGCTGTCAGGCCGACACGATGGGGAAGGAATCTACGGCGATAGCGCGGCACTCTCCTTCTCTAATGAAGGCCTGACACAGGGAGGGAAAGTGGAGCTTCAGGTCTCATTATGGGCTGCCTTTGTTGAATTAGTTATCGTCTTCTGTCGGGGTGGAAGTGGGTGGGCAAATTGATCCGAGCTGAGCTGAACTCCCATGTTCCCTTCATGTAGACTGTCAGGCTGCCTAATTTCACGCCGCACAGAGGCCGCTTCCTCTTTCGGAAGCGCCTCCTTTTGCGTCGACGTGGGCGAGCAGAGGAGTTCATAACAAAGCGGGGCGAGGAGCCAATCCCCACGTGCAGGATTAATTAATCATTAAAGGTGCACTCGCCCCCACTCCCACTCAGGCCGGCCTGAGCCAGAGCGCCTGTGCTTCAGAGCCACACCAGGACCTTTCTCAAGCATCAAAGGCTTCACAGCGCTCAGCGAACTGGATCTGACGGCTTCCTCTCCAAACAGGATCGCACACGGCTCAGTCCGACCCGGGGCTGTAAAATGAGCCTTGCGGCTGGTGGGATTGACGTTTGCTCTTTATCTTACCCAGTTTGTTAGAACAGAAGCTACTGAGCTAATTCAGATGACGTTTCCCCTCATCCACAGGAACCCGCGGTGCCTTCTGTCCCTCGTTCCTGCACCTGCGTCGGGGTAAATGAGCTCCAGAGAAAATGGGGAACATTTGCACAGGTGTACGTGTTACCGGTGCCCATCAAAACATTGCAAGGTGATCTGGTCAGCCCAGAAGAAACCCGAAGCCTTATTTAATCCAGTCTGACCTGGCAGACATGATGTCCCCCACGCTGGGAGACTGGAGCTGATGGTGTTACTGGACCCTGTGGTTTACCCACAGGTGTTGGGTTCTGACTCAAATTCTGTTAATTACTCTTCTCTCCTGTCACACTTTTCGATTTTATATGTATACGCAACAATCCAGAGTTGATGTCGCACTTACAGTTGGCTCCCGAAAGGAAATCCGCACAAATAGAAGTTGAAGTACAGATTATATAACCTCGGCCCTTCGTGTCAAGACCCGGCTGACGCTAAATATGACTGAGCTTTCTCCTCCAACAATCTCGAATGACCCGGAGGACATGATGGGGGGGCTTGAATGAAAGGAAGCTATTAAAAAAAGAAAAAAACCCACTTGAGCTTTGACACTGTAGACAACAAAAGGACAAAGCTCTCAGAGGCGCCTCGGTTAGAGCGGGACCTTCATCATCTGCCCGATGGCTAAATGACCCAGGATCGTTTGCACATGACAACAGCGGCTGTTTAAAAAGGCAACACCCGTCTTTTTTCTCCTTTAAACCGATGATTTGCGAGTCGACGCCCGCGCCGCACTCGCGGAGGCGCAAAGTCGCGGGAAATAAATCCGCTGTCAAAGATGAAGCAAAGCGACCAAAGACTTTCCTCGTATGGTCACGCCCGCCATTTCTCAGCACGGGTGACTGGAAACCGACCTTTTAAGTCTCGGCCTGCTGGATTAGCCATGAATACATGATGGGTGGCTTATGTGGCTGAGCGCGTGATCGCTTTAGTTCTTAACATGTGGAAAATTCAACCTCAGACCACAGGTGACTACAGAGCCCAGCACCACAGGTGACCACAGAGCCCCACACCACTCTCCAGAACATCTCCGTGACTGATGTTGCCTCTCTGACAGGCCGGCTTAAATAATAAATGAAGGTCTACAGTAAGTTAGTCATCGCCTCCATCCTATTGAGACGGACTCCTCACCTTTAAAATGTCAGAGGAACTCTGCAGCCACAAATCTAGTTAGAGAGAGCAGATAATTAATTATAGGAGGAATAACAAATGTGCGCGCGTGTGTAGCCAAACAAGCGGTCTGAAAAGATAAGCTAACGTAGGGTTGCGTGTGTCATGAAGGTCGAAGGACGTGCTGTAGTGTTGCCTCGTAAAAGCGAGAGACTCCGTCCACGTTCGGGTCTCGCTGGCTTTAAAAAGACTGTTCACCACGTAAACGTTTTATGCCGCCTGTTTCAGTGTTCCTGGGAGACACAGCTACAGTTTTCCTGTGTTATTCAGAGGGAAAATAAAATACTTATAAGGCTAGTGTAGGGGCCCCGGGGCCCACGTACTGCACAGTACTGTCACTTAAAAAGAGAGTCTATTTTATCTCAGAGTTATCCTCTGGTTTTTATATTTGAGGCTGATTTCGAGCTGGTTTGTCTTTAAAAATAAAAGGACAAAATAAAGAAATTTTTTAAAAGTTTACCTGAACAAAACCTCGCAAGTGGAATCGGGCTCTTATACAAACTAGGTCATCATTTTATATTAAGATTTCTTTGTTTTTTGATCAGACTTGTGAAGGTTCTCTCTGGTTATTCTGTTTAAGAACGTGGAGGGAAAAGAGATTTAAGCACCTTTCATGTGTAAATACCAGAGGATCCCTTCAGGATTTTCCTCGCACATGCAGGAGTGGGCGATTCCACGCGTCCTTAAATGAGCTCGATGACAGGTGAAAGCGGTGTTTCTGTGTTCACACAGGCTAATCCAGAGTTATTTCCTATGCACGGGAACAGACGTCATGTTCACGCAGGCGGAATCCCGGTGAAGGCAGCACTGGGGCTCCACTCACAGAGGCTACAGCCAAAGTGCCTCCAAAGGCAAAGGGAAAACAAGGAAATGGCAGAGGAAAGCAAACAGCTCCAGCCTCGTATCTGCAGCTCACAGCTGAGCAGATTTATTTCTATTGATTCAGCTGCTCCGTCCTGCCTCGTCCGTGCACGCTCATCAATCGCCGTAGAGTTGCATCAGGTCAATAATGCTAATGTCTTCTTCAACTGTGAGAAGAGCTTCATTAGAGACATTAGGACTTCACGAGCAATCTTCAAATGCTTCCCGGACCATGGAAAGGTGACACCGCAAACCGGCTGTGGACGACGGCAAGGTCGCGCTTCACCTGCCGAGTGGATGGTGTCAGAGTTCAGAGTGACCCAGAGTTGTTGCTCCATCTATTCATCGTCTGTTTCCCACCAAAAAACATGTTGAAAAACAAAAAAAAGCACCCTGGGGGGGCTCTGTTCAAGACCATTTTGGTCCAAAGTGTATAGCAGTACAACCAGCCTGGTACCTGAAAATGCACCATTGATTTATGGCTAGTCAGGCTTTTGGGGGGGCTGCTGTCACCCAGCAACAAAACCTGAGAATGAATCATAGAATTGGCTCTATGGGAGAGCTCCAGCTCAGAAAACATCGGCCCCTGTTCGTGGAACTATGGTGAACTTGGATTATTACCACCGTGGAGTATTGAAAGGCTTCATCTCTTCTGCATCGCGACATTTGTACAGGACGATATCCCTACCATTACACTGGGACCCCCCCCAATACACACACACCAGCTCCCTGGGACCCCAGTGGGAGGGGCACGCTTTATACTAAGTCATAAAAAAAGAAAATCCCTGTTTGGACAGTGGATTTGAGGACTATAACAGAGCAAACACTGTGAGCACAGGGGGTGGGGGGGGGGGGGGGCATGGCTCCATCACCCTGGGCCACCACTGAAAATAAAGACAGGTTCTAAAATCGTTGTGACTGTGATGCTACATCTCCTTTGGTCCGCCTGTACTTCCTGTCACACAGTGTTGGAGGCCAGAATGTCTCCCTGCTCAGACCCCCCGCAGTCCCTCACTGATGAAGCCTCAGAGCGGACAAACCTCACTTGCCTACGACTTATTCTCTCCCATTTCCTCACAAATGTGCTCCCTGGGGCCCACGAGGCAACAGCTGACAGTAGAGTGGTACAGTAGAGTTAGTGGAGCATGTCCTGATACGTACAGTAGAAAAAGCTCACTTGACTGGAGTCCAGCGTGCTGAGTAGAGATGTTTCAATGGAATTAGCCGTAGCCGCTCTAAAGAACGAGGTGTCCGTTTTTACAGCTCAGATTCCTGTTCTGGGCCAGAACATGAGTGTTTAATCGAGCAAAAAGGGGGAATTCAAAGTACCGAAGTGCTGAAGAGTCAAAACAACAATAAGTAACGCCTCGTAAATAGTGTCCTATTGATTTGCTGATAAAAGCTGCGCCGTCTTCACAATCAGGAGCAACTAAAGGCAACTTCCAATTGACTGCGGTCCATTTTTATGCACTGCTTTGTTTTGCAACTCAGAACACCTTTTCCACTGGGAGATCATCGATTCCCTTTTTGAGTATTAACTTCATTTGCTTTTGATGTGTTTAGGGCATCGGACCAAAAAGTGCATGTTCCGATTCTCCCTTAAGGGTTTAATTGAATTAGAATAGTAACCAGCTTCATTATAAGCTATTAACTTTGTTCTCTTGTTGTATCAAATATTAAAATGTAAAAGCAATTTAATTAGGAAACCTCTGTGCTTATAATTCTGTTTATTATCACTGAATTTTCCTGACTGGTGTCTCGCTTTATAAGACTCTGTTCGCACAGTTCAAGTTTTACCTAGTTGTATATAAAAGAGTCCTCATGTTTGTCCCTCCTGCTATATAATCTCAAAAAAAAAGAATGTACATTACTGGAAGCATGACATCACATAACTCTGCCTTTGACGGGAGCCTATTGAAAGAGGACTCGATGGAAGGGGACCAAAACCACATCATTTCATCATATTCCCACAGTATTGGATTGATCAGAACTCTGCCATCCTATGGTGAAATGCGCCTCAGGGAGAACAAAGCAATTAAGCTCAGACTGGTTTATACAGGCCCATTTCTTTCTCAGCCCAAATAAATCTCAAAAAAAAAAAAAAGACAGTGAGAACATCCTGTCCACTGTTCTGTATAAACCAGCTCATCTTCAGCTACAAGTTTTATTTCCAGGGCTCCATAATGTTGCTGAATAAGTGCGTGAACAGATGTTGTGGAAAGGAGAGGCTGTGGTGACGCCTGGAGGAGGTGAAGAAGGTGGATCTGATGTGATAAATGGCTGGTTCGTGGCAAAGCGCTGCGTTTACGCACCGCTGTAGTGGACGGACGCCCATATGGTCCAGGACGAGGTGACTTTCCGCAGCACACCTCCTCTTTCAATCGGGCCTCAAGCCGAGTGTTACGAATGGGCAATTAAAATTTAATCTGCGCTGAAAAATAAATGAAGCGGAACGTGTTTTGGACATAAGCCCTCCCACACATGCGGCTCCGTTAAGTCCCCGAAACTCTGTCTGTCTGCCTGCCTGCCTGTCTGTCTGTCTGCCTGCCTGCCTCTCTTTCTCTCTCTCTCTCTCTCTCTCTCTCTCTCTATCTATCTATCTATCTATCTATCTATCTATCTATCTATCTATCTATCTATCTATCTATCTATCATTAAAGGATTATTGACATTTTCATGAATTTAAAAAATATATATTTGACGGTTGAGGCAGAAGAAAATAACACGCACTAATTAACACGCACCCTCACAGGGTGTATTTATAGCACCGGTGGCAGAGGGTCTGATAATGACGGCTCGCTCGCTCTCTGTCAAAGTATTTCATGGATTGAGAAAACAGTTGAGAAAGGAGGAGCCCAGCGTGATTGAGTAATTAAACAGCGTGCTGTAATTAAAGCCTTCGGTGATTGGAGCTGTCAGGGGAGGAGGCTCCAAACAGAGTTGGCGTTTCTTGAAGAAACGATTGAACCATATGTGTGTCGATGGAGAACATGTGAGGGACGGTTTAAGATGAACAAACAGCAGGAGGACTGACTCAGACGGGTTAAATGAGGATTGAATTAAAGGCCTGAGGGCTTGGATGAACATCCACGGTCAAGATAAAACGGGGTTATTTAACAATCTCAATTGAATATCGACCCGCGTCTTGAAGTCATCTCACTTTGAAATACTTTCAACATGACTGTATCCATAATGGATGCGACTGTTGTGTTCTGGGACGGTGAGCTATGAGCCCGTTAATGGGTCTGATGATTAAAGACCTCCTCAGGAAGGAGGCAGGGTCGGCTAAATGAAGCCGAGGGAGGCCGAACGTTGAGCTTTGAGCGAAGCTCTAAAAATATATCTGCCCGTATTCTGGGCGTCACAGTCGCACGGCCAAACTGGCGCTCTGTCGGTGAAAAACCAAACTTTGCATTTTCCCGCGAGAGCAGCTTACTGACAACACCAAGTAATCGGACTGAAACCAATAAAGGGAGACAATGGGAGCTGTCAGGCACAAAGCTACCGGGGATTAATTGACTGGTTAAACAAAACCTTTCTTGCCTGGAAAGCGTGCTCTTTTAAGATCATTGTTGTGCACAGAATAACAAATAAAATCGGTTCCGCAGTGCTAAATAGGCCCAAAAGGCCGGATAGGCTCTACCTTAGCAGCAAACGAGGAGCTGGGCTTCTCCAGCAGGTCCCAGAGTTTCTTCCTCTTCTCAGAGCAACACGTGGTTGTGAACTCTTGGCCGTCCCTCTCTCTCATGTTCTCGGCTTCTCTTTTCAGCTCCTCGTTCATCTGCTCTTTTTTCTGGTGGTACCGGGCCTGGCAGCAGGACTCCAGGTAGATCTCGTCGATGCCCCAGAAGTCCAGCTCCTGACTGAAGGAGAGCGCGCACATCTCCTCCATCATGTGCAACTTTCCCGTGCGGTAGAAGTTAAGGATGGAGGTGAAGGCGCCGGGGTGTCTGTCAAAGAAGTACTCGTTGCTATCCAAGCTGTAGTCGTCGCATATCTCCATGATAGAGTCATGGGTGTTGCAGTCCCTCAGCTTGCCCAGTCTCGTACGGGGCAGCCTGTCCAGTGTCCTCCACAGGACTTCATGGAGGAGGCCCCCGACGTTGAGTCTCACCCGACGGGTGTGCGTCTTGCTACGGATGATGTCCATGGTATCTGGCGGCGCCGAGGTGCTTGAGTGTGACCCGGCTTTTATCATCTTTGTTCAAGTCACTCGAAGAGTTAGAGAGTCCGGTTGATTAGGAAGAGCTGGCCCAGCACACGACCGCATCAGGAGCCGTCATTGCTTCTTTTTCTGGCTGTAAAAAGGGAATAAAAGCATCTCAGTGTCCTGTTGTGTGGCCCGGGTGTCCTACACCAGCAATGTCAGGTGGTTTATCCACTCATCAGAGAACCAAATAGATAATTTAATCAGCTTTGGGAGGCTTTTCTCGCTCTCAGGGGTGACGGGTATTGGGGAGAGGTAGCCCGCTGGGCCAATCATGAAGTGGGCTTATGAGAGCTGTCCAGTTCTGAGCCGTCCGCCCGGAACCTGCCTCTGTCCCTGGTGCTGAAACGGCTCGGCTCGGAGCTCGGAGGGAGCGTGTGTGACAGATGTGGTGTTTCACAAGTGTTCTGCGCTGATATTAAGACGGATTATCACTAATACATCGATTTAAAAGTTAAAGGCAGAGCCCTTAGGATGCATGTCGACTACTCGGACATTTAAATCCGGGAGTTTCAAAAGTCGATAATAAAAATCAATCCGGACGTTTTTGCGCAAAGTGTGCGTCATGTTATATTTTTGGATGCATGAGCTGGGAGTAACTACGCCTGAAACCAGCCACAAGGAGAGAAAAAACAAACTAACAACAAAAACAAAAAAAAAACCATACGTGCCTTTTTTGCCTCCTCCGAGATGGCCATCAGCAACATTTCAGGAATATAAAATCATTAACAACTTCCAGGTCTTCGACGGAGGCATCATGAGCTGCGCGGGGAAATGTGAGGGAACGGAGCCTCATCGCGTCCCTGACCAACTCTGCAGGAGCCACTCAACAAGTGCAGATAGTGGAGAGTAGCCGGGAACCGACCCCCTCTCCTCCACCTGCTCACCGAGGAATGGGAGCGCCTGAAATATGAGCGCGATCCTGCCCAAGTGGATCTGAACTCGGGCTCCTCCAGCGGCTGCAGCCGAAGCAGGTTTAACCCTCGCAGAGCCGGTGAGGCGCGGATCGGCGTCTCTGTGGGGCCGGCGCAGTTTCAGTAGCGTTCACACCATACATCTTTCAAAAATAAAACAAAATAAAACCTGATAAAAACCTGAGCGTATAATATTATTTAACCTTGACTTTTACAGAATCAGTCTCTGGCTGTTGACAGAGGCTAATCCTCGGGTGCTAACATGTGCATTAGTTACTCATTAATCCAGGTAAATGACACAAAGCCACTCCTATTCATCCCAACCTACACAGTTTAAAACTGTCTCCCATTTGTAATGTAGTAGCTTAGAGGGGAATAAAAAAATATAACAAGTGAATGCACATTAGTCACACAACCATCAACCACACAACCTGGGGTCCATGTTGACGTGCTGCTTCTAACCAAGGATAATTTGGTCTCCATACCACATATGAATCTAAACTTTCCACTTAGCCTCACTCTGCAAACAGCAGTCATGTGACAGGGGACAGATGTGTGACCGCCTGTTCACAGAACAACCAGTCCATCATTGCACCAGCGCTGTCTATTCAACACCGAGAGCAAAATACTGATGTAAAAAAGAAGGAGAAATACAACCGTGGCGTTCAACCATAAACACAAACACTTTGGGTTGTTCACATTTATTGATAAATATCAAAATAATGATATGTAGCAAAATAGAAACCATAAATAAAAAAATACAAATGCAGGACACATATTTACACTATGAACAATGTGTTTGAAAGTGCATGCTTTTTTTTTTTTCTTATGTTGTTTTTAAAGTTTTTGCCTAGGTCTGTATCGGACCAGCAAGTCCCCCTCTGGTTGCAGCATCCCAAATCCATAACGACTGGCATTAACCCCCGGCATCAGCGCGCACGGGTCACACAGCTCCAGGTCGTAGTTAGTCAACAGCACGTAAATATACCTGAAGAAGAACCGTGACATTAGAACATCCCAGTGGACACAAGTTTTATAAATGATCACTTTATTTTCCTAAAGACAAGTTAGAAGGTTCAGCCGCTCACTGTTTCATGGTGCTAATGGCAAATTGTTTCCCCACGCAGCCATTGGCCCCTGCGCCCCACGGCATGCTGTAATACTTCAGCCGCCTGCCTCCTTTATAAAAGTCTTTCTTCACTGAGCCGTCTTCATTTAGAAAGCGGTTGAACATGTATTTCTGAAAAGAAATGTGGGTTTTTTTAAATACAAAATGCAACAGATAATAAAAAATGTGTGGCTAATTTTAGTTTTCAAGCAGTAAAACTGCAGCATGCTTCCCACTAATTAACTGGGTTTCTGTGTCTGGACTTGGATAAGTCCAGTTTGACCTCCCCAGTGGGTGATGCAGGGTGAGGTTTATTCATGGGGGTGGCTCGCCCCCATATAAATCACTACACAACTTAACGCATTAATGACCCAATAACAAACAGTAAACACGATGCGTACTAGCAGCAGGGGAAGGGTTTATAGAGGGATGGGTTAATGGGCATTGACGGTGTTAAGCTGTGGGAAACAAACCTGTGGTTCTTGGTGAATTTCAGGGTCCATTTGAGGGCTGATGAACGGGAACAAGCACACTCTGTCTCCTTTCCTCAGCAGGTACTGTTGGCCATCAGCCATGTGGAGAACCTTATCCTGCAGTACCTCTCTGGTGATAAAGGGGGCAGCAGTGAGTCTTAGGGCTTCATCCAAGGCGCTATCTGAGAGGAACCAAAGGAAAATGTCATTTTTTTAAATCACATTTCCCCCTGTCTTGTATTTCTGAGTTTTTGCTACTTCTTGGCACCAGGTAAGATGTCGAGTATTAGATAAATGATTCTCAAAGATTTTCTGTCTACTGCATCTTGCTGGCAACCGAATGAACCTTCTATCAGCAGAGTGATGGTGTCTGCTATCACAATTCCAGATTAAAAGCCTCACCAAACACAGGGGTAACAACAGAGCTGTCCAGCGGTGACAGCTGTAAAGCTTCCATCTCCGTCTTCACGGCTGTCAGAGCCTCTGGATGTGTCAACAAGTAGCCCAGCATCCAGAACGCAGCAGGACCGACATTACCCTGGAAACAAACAGATACTCGCATGACGACGGTGATAAGACTGCGTCTCTCACTGTTGCATAGTGACGACGAAGGTGCCCAGATAGTAATAACATCTGAACCTCTGAAAATCAGGGCTCTGCCTGTTGCTAGTGGAACAAACCACAATGTAATGTGGAGATAAAAACAATGGCAGAACATAAAAAACTGAGAGAAGCTCTGGACAGACTCAGGAATGGAACAGTGCAGTGTGGCGATGGTTTACTTAAAAAGGCCATCCATCTGCCATCTTTACCCATCTGAGGGCGAGACACCAAAGCTGTTTGGTTTACAGAAAGACAGCACTGCCAGGAGCGTGGCATGGAAATTTAACAACCTATAAAACACCACTAATTGCCACCTAAATCACAAGAAGGTGATATCATCCAATTGTCAGCTAGAGGGCAGATGCAGGAAACTTCCATCAGACAGTCGTCTTTTGATGATAATGTCAACCTCTGTATATTCCAGATGGACCTCGGAATTTTTTATTTGTTAAAAAGTGGAACTCGCTAAAATGATCTGATTAACCAAACAGTCACTTGATGCAATAACTAATCTTGAAACAGGGATGTGGCCTGATGAGTTACGCTTGAATTTCCAAAGACAAACAACAGAGCGTCACAGCTGACCTCTAACCTGATTCACATTTACTATCAGATAAATCTTTCTGTCAGAAAAAGGAAGAGAAAGAGAAAAGGCTGGGGAAAGTTTTCGGCGTTCATTCACAGCATCCTGATTCAAGTACTCAATGCTTTCTTGGCTTCTTGACTCGAAGGCAGCCGCAGCAGAACTTATTTGCGCCCCCTTGTGCCCACAAACGGTAGTGTTGCTACTGCGCTTGTCTGGGATCCAGGGCAAAAAAAACCCGACCTCGCAAAGACTCTAGCTGAGTAGTCACGCTCAGACATTCTGCTCACCTGTGTGGCCCACAGTTGCAGCAGCAAAGCCCTGGTCTGCATCTCATTGTCAACTCCTTCCTCCCGCAGCAGCCGTCTGTAGGCGTGAAGCCAGGGGGTCGAGCCTGAGCCTTTAGCGAGGCGTGCCGGAGCCAGAAGTTCCCAGAGCCTCTGGCGAGCACTCTGAGCTGTCTTCTTCTCATCTGCCGCCCAGAACAAAAAGAAAAACCAAAACAAAGTGTTGGGTCACAGAAAAAAATGTAAATAATTATTGTACAGGTGGGGGAGGAACATCATTTCAGGTAGGACAGGCCTGACTGGAGGTGGCGTGTGTTGTTCTGTGTTTGGTGAGCGCTCTTGTGCAAGACGGGTGCCAAAAGTATGACGATGATAATCAAGAATCGCGGAACAAGAAAGGTGAGGCGAGGCGAGGTGAGGCAGCGCCTCCAGATCATGTGGGGCTAAATATCAGCCGAGTCAGGTCTAAAATAGAACCGGTGCGCTTTGTCAATCTTCCTTACATGACTTTAGTGTTCCTCGTGCCATTTTGGTCAACAGGCCGTCAAACTTCTTGTACTCCTCGTAGATGCTGGCGAGATCCGAGCAGTTGTTGTTCTGCTCCCCTCCGAACAGCGTCAGGTACCCCACCCTGCAGCGAGAGAGAACAGGTGAGAACAGGTGAGACTGTGCCGCGCGTGGATAAACAGCGTTGTCAGGCCAACGCAGGTTTTCTCCCATATTGAACCGCGCTGCATTTTGCAACTGGCTTTGTTTTTTTTTTTATTCTTCCACCGGGTCGCATCACACGTCACGCGAGTGATGGCGTCACAGAAAAAGGTTACGCAATGCTGTAACATCTCGACCCGAAACGGATCTTCCAAAAAAGGTCACCCGGGAAAGGAAAATTCCATCACATTCCTATAAGTATGTGGTCATACTGCATTTCACTCAAGTGTTTACAAACACATAATGATTGAAATCACCCCCGTATAAACTATTTAGGGCTTTTTCTCATGGTGTGTATGTGTGTGTGTGTGTGTGTGTGTGTGTGTAAGTGTGTGTGTGTGTGAGTGTGTGTGTGTGTGTGTGTGTGTGTGTGTAGAATTGGGGTTAGAGGCCACTGTCTTACTTGAAGAGTAAGCTGTAGGAGAGGTTGAACAATCCATCTTCTTTCCAGTCTTTCTGGTTCTGAGGCATCTCAGCTTTCGCCACCTCCAGCATGTGTCTGCTCATGCTGCTGTTAAGGCCACACAAATTCATCCCCAGGAAGTGCCTGTGGAAATGAAAGAAACGACCAGTTCTCGTCAAAACCAAAAACAAAAGACGGCTGGGTAATAACAGAAGTAGAAGATCTAAAAATAGATTTCCTATAATCAAAACGTTATTCCAACAGGTTTTTTTTTTTTTTTGGAGGTGATGAAGTTTCATGTGATCTCAAGGGGAAAATTGAATCAAAAAGCATGAACCATGAAGTGAGAAGTATATGAGTATATTTATTTATTTTTTAAAAAGGGGGAACTTTACTGTGTCATCACTGCTTTTTCTTTGGCTGGTTCGTGGTTTGGGAGCCGGAGCTGGAAGATCCTCTCCATCAGCACCTTTGCGTAGCTGTGAAAGTCCAGACAGTCCTGGTCATGAATGACTTGATCGTACGAGTGTGGGTCCAGCAGCACCGTCACGTAACGTCCAGCAGCGCGCACCTGTGGGAGAGGCAGCAGGTGTGAGACCCTCTACAGCATCCAGCGTCCAACACATGCTCACAATACTGCAGTTTTAATACTGCTGGAGATGCAGCTTGGAGAGATTATTTACATCTTTAAAGCTGAGGAGATAAATCGTCACTTGGATGGAACCGTCCGGTTTAACTGTTAATATGTGACATGTTTACTGGCAGGTGACAGAAACCCACAGAGACCAGTTTTGAAAGAGTCCTCCATCCCTCTATCCCTCCATCCACCCATCCGTCCTCCACTCACTGTGAATATGTCTCCATGTTTACGCTTCATCCGCTCCAAGAACTTGGAAGCATCTTTTCCAAATTCAAGCGCGTGTCCCAACCATGGGATCAGCCCTTTGTCCAAAGGAGGCTCGTTTCTGGACCTAAAGTGGCAAATCACAACCACCGGATGAAATCATCACCGCATTCATCCTTTTGTCTGTATTATAATGATGGAGACAATGTATGGGGAGATCCCCTCAGAAGTCTGTCAGTGGAGTAGGTGAGTGATATTTATAATAATCCAAAGTGAAGGTTAGGATATTTCTCTATTTAACACCGTAGCGGCTCAACTACATTCCTTTAAAGTTTACGAGCCACAGAACACGAGGGATCGAGTGAGCGTGGATTGCTCCGATTCACCTCCAAAACATGATTTACTGTTCATCTTTTACTGATTTGTGTTAAGAATTGACCAGACCGGATCAAAGCCGGTGGGATCCCAGCAGAGCAGTGAGATGGTACCGGACAGAACTCACCTGGATCGGTGCCTGAGGATAAAGTAAAGCAGGAGTGCGTGGACCAGCAGCAAAACAGTCCAGATCATGTCGTTTTCCTCTCTTCCCTGCAAAATCAGCGAGGTAGCATCTGCCCCCGTGTGGGCTTTTAAAGACGCGCGCTGGCGTCACACGCACTGACGCAAAGACTATTCATTGTTGCAATGTCGGCTCCGGTGACTCGTTTGAAATAAGTTTAGGAAAATTCCTCCCGCGATCCAAGCGAAATCACCAAACTTTCAACATAAAAAAATACAAATAAACAAAACCAACAACTATACAGGTGGATAACAGCGACACGCGCGTTATAATAAAAGCTTTGGAGCTCTCAAAAAGGTTGCGTTTGTTTCTACCTGTAACTCCATCTGCGCCAAATTACGCACGCACTCGTTATCCGATCCGGGTGTGAAAGAGTCCCTGCTTGGAAATGTCCTACTTCCGTCTTTGGCTGAGTCCCGCTGCGTCTCTGCTCACACCTGTGGCGCGTTCAGGTGAGCATGTCCGATGAAGAGCTGAAGACCAGAGAATTAAAGTGGAACGCAAACACGCTTCAGATCTTTTATATTTTTTACCTGCTGGAAATAATGAATTCAAGACGGTGAAGGACATTTTGACTCTTTATTTGACCAATGGAACAGGAATGTCTGAACATTCAACAGCTTCCTAATGTGTGTCAGTCACTCCTCTGCTGCTCCTGTGACCGATTCCATATTAAATCACCAAAATGGAGCTAAAGGTGAACTTGAGGAAGAGCGCATAAATAAAAATGATCCTGGAGGGCCGGAGGACAACGTCATAGAGGATGTGAACTAGGACAGCTCCTTCTCCTCTTCCTGCGCATTATCGGCTCCCCGGGACTCGTAGACGTCCTCTGGAGTTTGTCCAAAGGTGTTTGCCGTCCGTTTCAACAGGAAGACCCCAGCGTGTAAACCTCCGACATTGACCCAAACAGTGTGCAGCTTCCTCCACAGTCCCCCCATCCTGGAGAGGGCCTGGACAGGACATAAATCGTGTGAGCACAGGCTAACAAATGACACCGCTTCTTCTGCGATATACAAATACAGCTGCTGAAAGTCTCCTTTGAGGCAGGGAGGGTAAAACGATGTTTTAGAGTCCCGTTTAAAAAGCTGATTTCAGGATAAAAGTGTGGGTTTTTTTAGGTTGGTGGAGGACGCACAATAATCTACAGACAAAGATCACATTTTTATAAAGGCGTCTTGGGCGAGTAGCACCCATCAACATGCGACTCATCGTCCGGGGGAGTTTAAAGTAAACCTTGTTGAGAATCACGAGCTTCCAGGTGAAAAGTAGGTGAGCAAAAGCTGACAGAACACCGAATGGAAGAAAACAAATTGTCTCACACACGTACACTCGCGAGTATTTTCAGTTATTTTCACATTATAATGGAGTTCCTGTCTTTTGTACTGCCTACAAATGAACTATTGTGCCCCCATCAGGTCAGAGGTAAAAGTACGGGAATATGACGGCACACATTCGTCAGACTGTTGACATTACTCTGGACTGAAGTCTCAACCCACTTTAACACTGTTTGGGCTTCTACTTCACGCTGAGCTGTAGAGTAACAGGAAGCTAACGCACCACAGACCCATCTGTTATTAGTAAGAACACAGCAGTTTCGCACAAACAGGAAAAAAGGCTGTCAGACTTTGTTGCAACATATACTTAGTGGTGACTGGATGACTTCCATGGTAAGTTTGTCAACAGGGACACACAATATCCAGTTTAATCTAGTGACACACCTCCATCACAACATAACTACGTTGCGGGGAAAGAAAAAAAAGCACAACCGTCGATTACAAAAGGGTGGAGACAAACAACAGTCTTGGTGGCACAAACCTCTGTTTGCTGCGCTACACACCCATCTCACTTTATCACAAGTTCAAGAGACATTAAAAAAACAAACAGGTTTAGGTGTGTCTAAAGTCTCACAGAGGAGGCAACAGTTCAGCAAATTAAAAATGAGGATTATAATTGTATTAAAAGTGCTGCCTTTGTGTATCTATATTGTGTTCCCAAATATACAGCTGCCAGTCACGGCGTGTTTACTGGTCTGTGTTAGAACCTCCAATGAACACTAAGCCTATTGAGAAGGGTACATCCAGATTAACATTTGGATTAAGCAAACAACAACAACTAGTACGGATCCTTATGAGTAAGGACTGCAGTGGGACAGCACCTTCACACTTATTTCAGATTCTTTCAGAGAATCTGTAGTAGCCCTGATTGATAACCGACCTTGGAAAAACACTTCTTATCCTGCGTCAACAACACAGCCTTTCCCGAGCCTGGTCTGCACACGCGGGCCATTTCTCTCAGGCAGGACGGGTAAAGGTCCCAGTTCTTCTTCCTTGAGCCCATCCTGCCAGACGACAAAGGGAAGAGTTTGTGACGTGGAAGCTTTAAAACAAAATGAAACCCACCGTGTCGCCAGGGATTGTGCTGCCTGCCTGTTGTTACCTCTTCCCGAAGGGCATGTCTGTGATTATTATGTCAATGGAGCTGGTCCTGATGGGTAGACTGCACAGATCCCAACGCACTGTGTCAATAGGCATTCCAGATGCACTAAAACAGATGTTGCACCCCTGTAAATGCTCAACAGCTGTAACAATGTATGGGAGATCACAGATGAATCAAAATGTCTCCGGTCTCACCTGCCTTTATCCGCCCGCCGCCTCTGAATGTGAAAGACGTTATTGACTGTGCGGTTAACAGCCATGTCATTGTTGTCACCGGCCACGTAGAAGGAACTGTTAAATTCAATGGCCCCCTTTTAAGCAACCCAAACAAAAGGCAACGGTTGGTGGAGTTATAAACTCTTTTTTCTCCTTAGAGGGAAACAGATCTGATGGCGTTAAGTTCTCAAGTGATCAAGCAACCGTGAGGTGAACTTGCAACAGAGAAGGTGTACGCGTGTCCTAACGAGAGGTTTTAAAGTTGAATAACTGAAGACAAGATTTCACTGGTAATCTTCAATGTGACGTCTCACCTCCAGCGGAATAGCACCAGTCCCACACATTGGGTCAAGAATTATATCTGAGGCCTGAGGTTTACAAAGCCTGCCAAAAGACAAGAAATGTCAGGTTGAATATGATAAGAAGCAGATCTGTTGTTAATCCATCCAACTAGCTTCTGTAATCTGCTGATTAGGCTTAACTGGGGGTGACGGGGAGCCTTGGAATTTATGCAAGCTGTCAATGGGTGAGTGGCAGAAACACACCCTGGACGGGTCACTGGGCCACAAATACATCACTCACACACTCAAATCACTGTAATCAATTCTAAATCACAGGCACTGGGAAATTGAGTAAAATCCACATAGATCTGCATGAATCTGCTCGAACAGAGGAATCACCTGAGCATCCCGTAGCACAAGGTCGAACGCAGCGTCGTGGGTCCAAAGTGGCTGATGTTTCTCCTGTGAAGACTCTCCTCGGTGAGAGCGATGCCAATCACCACCTCGTCATTGTGTATGTTTAGTAGCACCTACAGGACAAATATACATGATTAGAAAACGAATTATTAATAATAAAAAAAAAACCTCAAGCCATGAGGTTTGTAAATGAGCTGAATATTTGTTAACAATGTTAAAAGGTTGTTAAGGAAAAATGCTGCCCGGCTGGTACGGCGGTATTTATTTTGCGTCAGTAGAGTCAAGAAAAACTACCTCTACATCAAACTTTGTCATATCAGCTTTCCACTGGAAGAATTCCTGCACAGCCCCACCAAAGTCTCTGGCTGCCTCGTTGGAGGAGAAGCTGTGTTTGTCTCCGGCCCTGCTGCACGTCACGCGAAACTTAATAACTTTGGCTTCAGGTGCAGCCTCTGTTGACTCCTCCTCCTCAGGTATGCCCTCCACATTTGCCTGGGTTTCCACAGCTGCTGCTGCTTGAGGTAGATCTTGTTCTTCAGTGGTGGCGTCTACAGCCTCAGTGTTTGGCTTCGTTTTAGCACCACTGCCACCTTTCCGGAAGCATTTCTTCTTTTTGAATGAGCGGTTTAGTTTCCAAACCTCGAGAGCATTCGTCCAAGGGAGTTTGGAAGCCAGCTCCTGCAACTCCTTCAGCGTCTCCTCCTGAAAAATCGGGCAATGTTAGTCTGAGAGTCAGGCCGTCAAAAGCAGTTGAAAAACATTAATAGTTGCTACGGGTCACCTTTGATTCTTTAAAAGTGTAATGATCATATCGGTCAACCACAACGAACAAGTTATCCACAGACCTCAGAAGATGGACCTACAGCAGAAAAGATCTGTATTCAGTTTTCAGAAAGTAAACCTGGTCAAAGTAATCTAGTGGGGACTCAACAACAGTGCAGTGTGTTCTTTTTAATTATGCATTTGACTTTTATACCTGGAAGAGTTTGTCTGTTGTTATAGGAAAGTATATACGACCACGATCTTTACTGATGTGTACATCGACCCCGATCTTCTCCTTGACCTCTTCAGCAGCCGTGTGCTCGAATCCTGTGGGCACTGTTGCTCCAACGGTGACAGTGATGATGTGAGCAGCGTTGGCATCATTCTCTGCAGGAATGGGTTCCATTGTTTCAGGGCCCTGTTCTGCAGCTGCATCCTCCAGGGAAGACATGCTGTACAGTAGATCGAAGCAGACGTATGAGTGGACACCTGTCGACAAACTTCCGACTCACATATAACATCTAAGGATAGACCCACAATCAATCTGTCAATGTCATATGTTGCCATAAAGAGATGAAATCATGGCGCTGGCTACGTTAGAATTATATTACACTAACAAACGCGTTTTTGCAGTTAGCTCCAAGTACATTATACATATGAAATGTCATGCTTACAAACGTAATCAGAAATGCTTTCTACTATTAGCTTTCAGTGGCTAAAGGTTGTTTTAATGAGAACAGGGTAAGGTTAAACAAAAGAATTTCCAACCCCCTCTCGAGTGTTTTATTTTAAAAAGCCCACCGCTTAGTGTGTAGAAGTTTTAAAAAGTCGTTTCCAGACAACCTGCAGTTTAACTGTTAGCAGAAGTGAGACCAGTGAGTCAGACACGAGGCGAAGAATCACTTCCGCTTAACGGCACAGCACTTCCGGTTAAAGGCCTTCGGAATAAAAGCTCCGACTACGAAACCGTCTAAAATTAAAAGAACTTTACATAAGTACATACGCTTTACATTAAACTATCATATCCAGAATTCCATATAATTTTAATCATTATGAGAAATAAGTTTCAACCCAAGAATTCGACATGCTTAAAATAAAAATAGGTGCTTAGGTTTAGATTAATTAAAGACAAAGCAATTTTAAATCGATACTGACTTCCTTTTATTTATTTGTTGATAATACATATGAACAAAATTTATGAATGTACTTCTAAATTATTTAATTTAGCGCCATAACCTTGCCATAAAATTGCTAGATCTTTGTTGAACAGCAGAGGACGCCATCGCCTAGTTTTGGTTGCTTTTCTGAGACGAAACTCTGACTCGATAACAAAGCATCAAACCAGAACCCAGACATGTTCCTCCATTGGTCGACAAAATGTCTTTAGAGACTTATAATCACGTGAAAGTTCCAAAAGTTATATCCTAAGAAGAAAATTTTTGTAATTTTTTAAAATTTTGTAGGATCATTGGTTAAAGCGGATTTTTTTTAATGTTCGGATTTTGAAACAGCAAGAATTTGTTTGTTTGTTTGGGTGGTGTTTTATTTATTTATTTATTTTAAAAACAAACAAAAAGCAAACACTGAATTCTGAACAGAAGCCACTGTTTCCTTACAAACCCCAAATTACTGACATGAGAAAACTACATTTTAAGCGTTTATTTCCAGGGAAACAGCTAAAGCAAAGGAATGTTTATTCATATATGACATGACGCCTATTGAGTTTATGCATTCTCATATTTTCACCCATGTCTTTCACTAAATTCTGTTATAACCAGGAATATTATTTAGGCTGCACAAACGGCTGACAAGCAGCTCATTTCCCTACATATTGTGGCTTACACCAGTAGCATAGCATAAGGCAGTAATAAATGCAAGGTTACATAACTTAGGTCATGTTATGATCGAAGCCCCTTGACTTTGGAAGATCAAAGGTCAAATCACAGACAGACAGACAGACAGACAGAGAGAGAACCTCCTTGCTGCATAACCAATAATCAAAGATCACTTTTCAAATGCCTGACATCTCCTCCTGCTACCAGAACAGCTTTTTGTCTGCACTGGGGCTTGAACTGAGAACCCTCCCTTCTGCCCAGTCCCCAACAGACCGAGCTACCCGGCTCAGAGCCTTTTTTGTGGTTAGATGAAGCGTGTTTGTGTTGTGCTCGAGTCAGAACCGGATTCCCACACAACAGATGGCCCGTACCACACCGAGCACACGCAGGCTCTCCAAAAGCTTTATAAATGGATCAGTTCATTCCCTCTGCAGGGAGAAGAACCTATGACGGGTGTGAAAAAGCTCAGTGTTAAGAAAAAAATAAGGGTGACTCATGAAGGAACACAGCGTCCATATCAGTGGCTGAAGGCTTGATGCTAGAAGTCAGAGCCTCACAACAACGAGACAGAATACAGGCTTATAATAACACAGACACTGAGCAAATAAAACAATATAATCACATTTTTGGATCATATTCTGGATCAGCAGCCGTTCCTGGCTGCCTGTCTTAAATTTCTCTGACTTCTTTCATCACAATCAACTCTTTAACTTGCCTGCAGGGCCAAACATTCAGATTAGAAGAGTCAGTTTAGATGAGTTAAAAAGCAAAGTTTCCTGTGGACTTAAAATGAGTCGTATGCAGAGGATATCCCGCTTTCTAATATTGTGACATAAAACCAGAGTGCAAGTGTGCGTGCGCTCATGGATGGGATGTATCTGTGGAGATACGCATGTGACCTTCATGAACGCGTGTGTGTGCCCCAGCAGATCCTTTGAGGGATTAATTATAAGGCGTGGTCTCTTTATTGGACTAGCTCTGGCACGTCTGATCAAATCTGGAGAGTATGGAATGCTGGTCGATTCCCTCCAATCCAAACACTATTTTTGTTGAGTTCAAGGTGATTAATGGATCTAATGCCATTTACATCAATGCAGGACGTGAGATTCAGTGGGAACCAGAGATGCTGAAAGGCTGCAGAATGAGACCAAAGCAGGCTGCACAAAGCTGCGACGGGGCCCTTCTCACAGCTGCGGTGGTGAAGGTGACACCCCTGCTTCAGTCTTCAGAGCTGGGGGTGAATCAGAAGGGTGTGCTGCTGCAGAGGTGATGCATTCACCATTCACACTCTCCCAGGTTACAGGAAGAAGAGCTCTGCTCACTGTCAGACACACCACAGAAGAATTATCATTTTTAGGTGACAATACTGCGCAACTTGAGGGTTGAATCAGGTGGACTGGAATGTGTTGGTATCGAGGTTATTAGTCACATATTCAGGGGAGTAAACTTCAAAATATCCTAACAAGTATATACGGGCCTGCTTTTGACTTACACATCCTTGTCAATGTCTTGCAATTCAAAACGGTTCCACCCATAAAATTTATTTTATTACATGTTGCGCAGCGTAATAGCATAAATAACCAATAATATCTGCATTCACAGATGTAACAAATCAAACGTAAGAGCCCGAGATTTGATCCTACACGTCTGACGAGCGTAGTTTTCATTTTGGCAGAATGAAAACTAGATTAGCCCGCAAAACGAACAACTGGTCGGGGGAAATAAAGATTTCACTCTGTGGCAGCAGCTGACTGCGCCTCACCGGTAAATATCTGCATATTTAGCTCGTTTTCTGGGCGCAAATGTGCGTTTCTGAAGAAAATCAGTGATGATTGAGGTTTGGGGAACACAAATAACCGGAAGACAAATGGAAGTCGGGTTACAGATTAAGATTCAGGGTGTGTGTGTGTATGTGTGTGTGTGTGAGTGAGAGAGGGAGAGAGAGAGAGAGGGCGGGGGGTGGTTGACAATATGAGGCGGCTCACGTGACAGTCTTTTAAATTCCTGTTTGACTGCAGCCCAGTCTCTCTCCCCCAGTATGAATGGTGTCCGTCTGTCTCGGAACATTACGCACGTCTGCTCAGCTTCACCCAGAGAGGCAACGAGGATTCATCCACCGCAAACCTCCAACTGCCTCCTTTGACATGTTTGTTCTCAGAGTTTGAGCTCGTCTGTGTCTTTTATTTGTCCCCCACCACCTCCCCGCTGGAGCCCGTGACTTGTGGTGCCAGGCAGCAGCCAGGGGGACATCCAGGAGAACCCGGGAGAATCCAGCAGAGAAGAATGCAGCATCGCCTTTGTCCCTGCGCCGCTGTCAGCAGAAGGGTGATTTAAAGTGTTGGACTGCAGAAACACCGCACTTTGTTCTCCTCAATGCGCGGCCGCTAGAACGGGAAGAAAAGGAAGAAGAAAGGGGAGGAAAAGCGCCGCAGCGTTCCGAGATCAAGACCTCGACGGCTCCCTGGGTCCGTGCGCCGAAGGACAGGAGCGATGTCATCCAGCAGAGTCAGGAAGGACAAGGAGATCATAGGGGATTATGAGACCCAAGTGAAAGGTGCGGTGTGGCTGTGTGTCCGTCCTGTGTGTGTGTGTGTGTGTGTGTGTGTGCATTGTCTCTGCAGAGCCTTGACCGAGCTACTGTTCCACAACCTGCAGCCTCCAGGAGGCTTTTTTCCTATTGTGCACAAAATTATATTGCATTCAACAGGGAATACACAATTGCCTTCTTCTATGGAAGCAACACACACACACACACACACACACACACACACACACACACACACACACACACACCAGTGGCATCGCCAGTTATTCGGCTCTGTGCTTTGTTGCTAGGTAAAACGATGCAGGGTGTTCAGACCCGTCACGCTGTCACATTCAGGGAAATTGTGTGTTTTCAGATTGGGATCAGATTGTGTTCCATCCCCATCACGCGCCTCGCTCAGCCTGGGCTCTGTGTGTTTTAAACGCTTCGATTAGTGGAGCTTTCCTCGCCCTGCGCTCACCTGGCGACGAGGATACAGCACGTCCACTACCAACAACGTTCCACTGAGATGAGAAAGTGCTCCCACTCATGGTTTTGGTACACGTCCACCTATTGTCCTTTAGCTTCAGCCTGATTAGCGGTTACAGACCAGAACTCCTAGATGGATGTTGTGGTGAGTCTGAGGAGGAGCCAGAACCCGACTAAAATATCATGAATGGGAGCTGACCGTCATTCAGAGACACACGCGTTGGATTTTGTTATGATGCTCACTGTCATAATGGAGCCAAAGCGGCGTCACCGTCAAAAGGAACGGCTGTAAATTTCCAGTCAACAGGCCATTCCCACAAACATTAACCAGGTAATTGCTGTTAGGGATTGTTAAAGAGGAGGCAGCTAATGTTCATACACTCAGGCGGTGTGGAGTCCTTAAGTGGATCTGGAATTCTATCCCTGACACGATGCACCAGCGGTTCAGCTGAGCCCCCCCCAGCATCGGGCACCAGCGTCCAGGTCAAATCTTCCTTTGGTCTGGGTTCCTTTTTTAAAAAAAATCACTCTACACTCAACTAATCAACCTAATTTTAGCCAATTCAAGCACCAATCATTTGTCTTAGAATGAGCTGTGATTGGAGAACGGTTGTTGTTTCCTCGAACGGGGGAATGCCGCGCCTCCTGTTTGCCTTAGCGAAAGGATTGAGGGGGAAGTTTGTTCATTTGAAGAGGCTCCTGCTTGTTTGTCATTCTCAGCTGGCTTGTTGTGTCGCCTGCAAACACAGGCAACCTACCTCGCGGCCTCGACCTACCCCGGCAGTGAGGAGGCCGTAATGAAATTCAGCCGAGAAATTGCTCCTGTCCTGATTTGATTTATTGCTCGGTGGCTGGCGTCTACATAGTTGAGGGTGCCAAATCATCTGTGGGTCATTGATCGGGCCAAAACAAGATCACAGGGGTTATTTTACTATGTATGAATCAACACAGAAGCCCTTCATTCCAGCCGGTGCCCAGCAACAAAGACTGTTCTGGTGCCCCCGATGCAACTAAATGCTGCTTAAATGCATGGGCTGCAGGTGTGGTAGCACATCACGACCCAACCATTATTTGCTCCATCACACTGCTCCGCCACAATACCAGCCCGCCGCTATGAATGCGGTCTTGGCGACCCTCAAGGCTCCTGCCGAAGCCGAGCTTTTCTAAAGAGCTTTAAGAGGCGATGTTCACTTCACACAAGCTGCTCGGCGGGCAGATCCCACATTAGCATGTCAATAAAGAGGGGTCACACGCTGAAAGGAAAGAGACTCCTAGGCTGGAGAGCTCGGACTCTATTTAGCTCTAAACTGCTGTTTGGCTGCCGGACTTCAGCTCCTCTTTGCTCCTTTTAGTGCTTTTATTGGAAGCTTGTCAAGCGTCCATCAGCTGCTGTCAGACATGTGCCTTTAGATTCCGAGATTAGGATATTGAGCTTTCACAGCTAAAAGTGCTATTTTCCAAGGTTTGATAGAGGAGCTCAGGCAGGACTTAGATGGACTTGTCCCTCAACGATGACTTTAGATTTGTGTAGACGTGTATTCACCCTGTGGTGACCCACCTACCAACCTGGAGATAACTGAGAGGGGAACTGAGAAGGGAGGCACGTTCCCTCCTTGACTAGAGGAGGTGGAGGGTGCAGAGTTGGCTACCACTGGTGCACGTCAACCTGCGCTACATCAGGTCTGCAGGTTCAGAGGTGGCACCTGTCACAGGCATCAAAGAAAGGCTTTTTTTAAAAACTAAAATTAAATAAACAGCACAACTATTTACAGCGTACTCCACTGCTTAGGTCCTCCTTCGGCTCTAATTATCTTTGTTAACTTCATGTGTTTACCATTTACCAGTACCGAAACTGACTGCAGGCCCAACAGGCTGTCTGCTGCTTCCTGATTCCTCCCTGATAACAAACAGAGCCTTGAAAATTTTGAGTTCACCCAACTGAAAAAGGATAACTTCACCCCCACTCCTCAAATAAAACATGCTTTATGCTTTGATTATACTTCTCCTGCTGCATTTGTCTATATTGGACAATTACACCATCCACCCACATAATAGGACACAGACAAACACACTTGAAAATTAGTTCCGTCATGGCAATGAATGAAATCCCAGTGTCTTCCAGCTGTACAGATGAATGCCCACCCATGCTAACCACACACCAAGACTCAGCCAGAAATTTAAAGTGTGTTATTATCACGTCATGTTTTGAGGTTTAACTTTGTGTACCTGCAGGCTCATCACACATTTCGTGGTTTTTATCGATGTAACTGGAGCACGATCGCAAACGACCCTATTCCCTACCCATCCAAATGATCTTAATCTCCGCTTTCAACTGAGATTGTTTCCAAAAGCTCCAGAACGATATGCTAGGTGTGCCTCCATTAGTGCCGCAGGCTGGCTTTGCTCAGCGCCTGCAAAATACTGATTATGATGTCAGCTCAGGTTTGTTGCTGCCCCGGTTGATTTCAGGAACGCATCTCATGATAGTGTGCTGCTGCTGTCATGGTGCGAGCTGGTTAGTTAGCTCTTAACACCCTGCAGGGAGGTATGACGCTCACGTTAGCGGCCGTCAGGATACAGAAGAAAATGTATGAAATGTTGCACCAACTGAGAGACTAAGGATCCTCCAGCTGTCAGACCTGGCAAACCTGCTTCGGACCGAGAGAGCAGATTCATTATTATTGTGTCGGTGTGTTTAATCTCACCGTCAATGAAGCCTGACCTTTGACCTGCGCTGGTTTGGCTTTTGTGATGTCATATTTAAGGCGCAGCCAAACGAGAGAACCATCAAGACGCATCTGTGCTGGTGTAGTTAAGACAAATTCTTCTAAGGGCCTCTGACTGAGAGAGGAGCTGTATTACATTAGCATTGGGCAATTTATAATAAATGTGTTCACAGTGGAACATGAGTCAAGCTAATGGATGCTGACACTGAGCCTCAGTGAGGAGCCGTTGCTGAACTTCCTGTTTTAAGTGACGCAGAGAAGCAGAAAACTGCTCTTCCTCTGCTAAAATTTGAGAACACATTTGACGTGTGCAAAAAGCACGTTTGATCAGGTAGTTCCGTCTGATGAACTGGGAGGATTTATACAAGAATAACACTGTGTTTGTGAAATGGGTGTGGTCCTCCAGACTTGGAGATGTTGAACTGCCACTGAGATTAATTCCCAATTACCGGGCCAGTTAAAGTTAAATCCAATCAGACATGCAACATGCATTAATTACATTTCCTTACTCATGTTAATGGGTCGCGTGAAGCACGTCTTCTATTCAGATTATTATGTTTAGAGTTGTGTTGATGTTTCAGTTTGAGCTTCTTCAAATTCATTTTATTTGGTTGTTGAAGAAATGGCCTAAACCTGCAAAATCCCGTATTTCTCACCTGCAATTAGGAAGGAATTGGCATGGTAAGCGCCCCCCCCCAGAGACACTTTCCCATAATCCCACCCTACTGTGTGTGAAAGGTTCCATTCAGAGGCTTTGTAAAGTGAACCTTTACCCCTTCGAACTGTGACAGAAGAATGAAAAGTCACTCCAGTAATTCCTATTCCAGCAGTTACACTGGGAACCCACAAAGAAAACCTTGATTAGTTCATAAATACACACTGGTGTGTGTCATTGTGCAGTATCACAACTAGCTAACACTCTGAGTGTTCTTCCCACCCCTGACAGAGGTATGAAAACACACCTACAGTGTGCTGGGGGGGATGTTAGCTGGGAATATTAGCGACATTGCTGTTGTTGCTGCAGTATTGTAGCCTGCAGCTGCATGCTAATCTGCACTGTAAACATGGAGCAGCAGCAAAGTTTGCTTTGTTTTACGACTCTTAAATAGCTTCAAGTATGAAGGCCGACGCCCTCCGTCCGATCGATACCGAACAACACAGCTGAACGCAGCGTTCAATAAATACCAACACTCATAACGTGACGTGTGTGTGTGTGCGTGTGTGTGGGGTATGTCTTCATCGTCATATCGGCGCTGATAATTAAACGCCATTTGTTAATCGTGATGCCGTGTCTTGGTTTAAGCCTGATGTAATACCCGATGTTAAAAAATTCTGAATTTAATCTGCGTCGGACGAATGAGAATAATAATTCCTAATAAGGAATAAGAAGACCTCCTGCTGTGAGGCACTAACTCGAGAAGCAGAGGAAGGAGGTCAGAGAGAGGCACTTTTTAAAAAGAAAACTCTCAGATCGTGGCTGTGTCCAACTGGGACCTGTTCAATTAACTTTTTTTTGCAAAGCACACATCTCATTGGAGACTTCAGAGGATTCTAGGGTGCATCTATTTGTAGCCAACATCCCTTTCACTCAAGGTTGAGGGTGGAAATAGACGTCTCTGCGGCTCAGAAGCGTGACCCTGTATCAGTAGGTGTGATTTAAAGATGCATATTCTTATTTCAACATGCAGGAAGTGTCAGGAGGGGACTTTTTCCAGTGGTTGACACTCATGCGAGCGCATCATACGATCTGGAAACAGTAGATGCAATCAGCTCTCCACAGGAAACATCAAATCGCTTGTGCGGCTCAGAAGTGACGCGGCTGCCTGCGTGTTAACATCAGATTCACAGATAGGTTTCTCTCTGCCATGCCTCACTGCACACATCTCCACGCGCCTCCTTCCTCTATTCCGCCACCAGACTCCACCTCTTTTCTAATAAGCCGATCCCGAGGGGCCGGCCCACGCCCCTGTTGCCATGGAGATTTCTCGCAGCCCCGGTCCTTCAGGGCTGGATCTGGGATTCAGCGCCGACGGACGCCGAGAGGGTGCGTTTCCAGTTGTGGCACAGGCTTCCCTGAAGCATCCTCCTCACGTCACACCCTCATCCGATGACCATATGGTCACCAGAGGACCGGACGGAGAAAATCCAGATTCGTGAGAACATAATTCTTAGTCAGGCCAGATCTTTAGTCCAGAAGGACACGTAAAAAGGACACGTCGTGCATCAGCTGTAGGAGCCTCGCCTCCAGCCGCTGATTGATTTCGGCTCCTGTTGTCTTATCTCCAAGCACGTGTCCTTTAGAGGTCGGGGCTGGGCCTGACATTAGGGCCACAGCCAAAATTACATTAATTAATTAAATGGGATTAGTTCAGTGACTATCAGCGCGAGGGACAGAGTGAAGGAAGTGAGTTCTGGTTCGGACTTGGGTTGATTTTTTTTTCGTAACTTTTCGTTGATATTCTTTCCCAAAACAGCAAGGTTAAAAAAAAAATCTTCATCCACAGTATCCTGTAAGTCATCGAACCCTTTCCCCCGCTTCTCCTCGGCCTCCCAGCTCTCCTGAGCGCTCCAGCCTCCTTCAGGAAAATCCCTCGGAGTCATTGACCTGACCTCCACAGCACCGACATGTCAGGTGGCACCGCTGAACCCTTTTTGCTGTCGAACGCACCTTGTGCTCGAGGACGCGGACACTTTGCTACTGCTGCTCTCTGTTCGGAATACAGTAGTCAGAATAGAGTTGTAGCTATATAATAGCGATATGTTTCCTTTTTTTCTGAGATAAAGCCCAAAGCGAACGAGGTCAAAGGTCAAAGATCTCCAACATCCTACTATTGTTTTCGGAGGGTTTCCTGCGCTGCGAGGAGACAAGCGTTCGTCCCTGCCCCCGTTGCTCAGGCTGGAGAGGAGAGGAGACGGGGCACGATTGACAGGGCGCGATACGAAGAGACTGCAGGTCATTTTAAGCAGGACTGGTCTGATGTAAGAAGCAGACGTGTGATTTTACTCCTACACACACACCACACCACCATGACACTATTGACAGTATCCAATGACTCAGGACTGGGAAACATTCAGTATGACAGTGGTAGCTGCTTTCATGCTAATATCAGTTCCACAACCCAAGCCTGTAAAGCGGCTCCTCGCCACGGTGGGGACGCCGTACCACCTGTCACCTCCGCACGCCACCCTTTTACAGTAAGTTTTCAACCGCATTCAAGGGTCGTGATGTCCGACTAGATCAGTGGTTGGCAACCCCCGGCTCTGGAGCCGCATGCGGCTCTTTGGCGCCGCCCTAGTGGCTCCCTGGAGCTTTTTCAAAAATATGAAAATGGAAATTGTTTTAATATAATTTCTGTAGGAGGAAAAATGTGACAAACATTCTTAAAGTTTTCCAATGCTGTATAAATGTGTATAATAAATATTTAATTCCAACATCTCATTACAATGGGATGGGAACTTAAAGCAGCATCGTACAACAGAGTGGTCACGTGGTGCCTCATTCTCTCCAGGATGCTGCAGGGAGATAAACATTTCATCATGAATGCTCATTATGTATTTGTAGCCTACTTATCATTTGGAAAGTAGGCTAATACAGCTAATATAGACACTTACAGCATGTGTTGCCTTTATTATAAGCCCTATACATATAAGGCTTTTAATTTTTTGCAGCTCCAGACAGATTTGTTTCTTGTTTCTTTGGTCCAATATGGCTTCCAACATTTTGGGTTGCCGACCCCTGGACTAGATGTAACCTGGCTCACTGATGCTCATTAGCATTTGTTTTTAAGCCGAGCAGAGCCACAGCAGAGCTGCAGAAACTGGGGCGTCTGTGTTTCCACCCGTTTCTGTAACATACCAGATCATGTCAGGGAGGTGGGGGAGCTCTCGCATGCAGAGCGAGTCAGATCTTTATTTTTGAACCGATGGTTGACGTCGTCGTCGCCCGTCGCTAATCACAAAAAAGACACTGACGGATGATTTACTCCTTCTCGGGCTTCCACAGACAGGGATCATCCTTCTCAAAGACTCAACCACAGAGGGGTCCTCTACTTTGAGTCAGCCACAGCCAAAGGAACCACCGGTATAGCTGGGAATGTTTAGTGAAGAATTCCCCACTTCATGGTTTCTCAAAGGGAAGGGCACACTTCTGGTGCGTGTGACCTATTTTCCCTAATGCTGTCAAACTGCAGATGGTGGTTGCCTTTCCCTCTTTTTTCTCAAATAAAAACCTCTTTTCTAAAGAGCTCCGAGCACATCAGCGTCATACTTTCCTGGGGCATTTCTCTTGGCACACCTGCTTTGGCACTGTTGTCCTTCAACATGAATAAAGTATTCATCAAACCAAATTACTGACAGGGAATCCTTTTTGACAGGATGGATGAGCTCCAGTTTAGGGTTCCCACTAACAACAGAGCTTTAAAAGCCCTCCCAGCTGGCAGGGGGAGAGGGAGGCCCCTGGATAAAGGAACCGGCTGGGATAATGGTTAACCACAGATTGAAGCACGCCGCTCGGGGCCGAGGCCAAGCGGCACGACATCACAGCAGAGAAAAGGCTCGCCCGTGTAGCATCATCACTTAAAACGGCATTGAGAAGCCATGAATGTATCCACAAAGAGGGTTTGGCCGGTTGTGTTACACCCTCAACAATTCAGTCATTATGTCCACATCTGTCCTGTCGTGGCTCAGATGGGAGTAAAGTCCAACCTTTGTACTCATTGCCTTGCTTTAGATCTCACGGTGAGTCACGCTGTAGCGCGCAGTTGTTACAAATCTGCTCGTTTTACATTTCAAAACTTAAAAAGGTGGCAGAGTTCTTCAGCCGAGCTCTCTGGTCGTGATTTTGGGAAGTTTTCTTCCTCTTAAAGAGGGATTTCACTCATCCTGTTTACTGTAGCTCCACAACCAGACGGAGTTTCTGTTCTGCAAAAGACATTTTTCTGCAATTTTCTTTGTTCTGGAGCCGAGGTGCCATTACTGCTGATGACAGCACTGCAACTGGCAACCGGATCTCTGTTCCGCTGCAGCCCGACAGAGACAGATTTCTCTGGAACTGTAACCTTCCACATACTTTCTGTCCGCCCGGCGGCCTGACGAAGCTTCGTGTCTCAGAAACTTGCTGTTAGCTACGGCTTCCGAGGCCTTTAACGGTTTTTCACACTGTGTTGTGAGGAAACTGCGCAGAAGTGCAGAAACACTTTGATGATTGAGTTTTACATGTACAGAGACTTTAAATGGATAAATAAATGAGCAAACAAGCAGTGGTTGGCATAGCAAGGCGGGTTCTAGTTCAGGTCCAGTGTTGGTCTTTCAGAACTTTCTCTGCGATGGATGGATGGATGGATGGATGGATGGATGGATGGATGGATGGATGGATGGATGGATGGATGGGTGGATGGATGGATGGGTGGGTGGATGGATGGATGGATGGATGGATGGATGGATGGATGGATGGATGGGTGGATGGATGGATGGAGGGGTGGATGGATGGATGGGTGGATGGATGGGTGGGTGGATGGATGGATGGAGGGGTGGATGGATGGATGGGTGGATGGATGGGTGGGTGGATGGATGGATGGATGGATGGATGGAGGGGTGGATGGATGGATGGATGGATGGATGGATGGGTGGGTGGATGGATGGATGGATGGATGGATGGATGGATGGATGGATGGATGGATGATGGGTGGATGGATGGATAGATGGGTGGGATGGATGGATGGATGGGTGGATGGATGGATGGATGGATGGATGGATGGATGGATGGATGGATGGATGGATGGATGGATGGATGGATGGATCTGTCTCTGTCTGCCAACGCACAGCCTTTAAATCCTTTCCTTGCTAAGTAGCGTGACTGCGTTCTGAAACATTTTACCCATTTCTGTGTCTGTTTCGGTGGTCAGAGATCCGCAACCAGCTGGTGGAGCAGTTCAAATGCCTGGAGCAACAGTCCGAGTCCCGGATCCAGCTGTTGCAGGACCTGCAGGAGTTCTTCCGCCGCAAAGCCGAGATCGAACTGGAGTACTCCCGCAGCTTAGAGAAGCTGGCAGAGAGGTTTTCCTCCAAGATCCGCAGCTCCAGGGAACACCAGCAGTTCAAGTGAGTTTATCGTGCAGCGTTTCAAGGGCTCATTTACAGTTTGAAGTCAAGCTCATAAATAAGAGCATCATGGCCGATGTATCATTGTTCCGCTTTTCTGTTGTGACATTTGAGTAATATCGTTGGTTTAACAAAGAAATTGATCGTTGAGGCACAGCTGTGAGAGGTTTCAGTGTCTCCCCACGATAAAGAACTGCTGCATTTAAATGTAATAAGCTGTTAAAAAAGAAGAAGAAAGAAGTTCCTCATTGTAATGGGATGAAGTGACATTAGAGTGGGGAAGTGTGAGCGGGTGCTTCTGCTGCTCACTGGCACAAAGGATGTAACGTCATGTAACACTCATTTTGAAAGTCTCTTGACCTCCACGGCCAGATTTAAACAGCTGATTCCACCTTCGTTTTGTTCTGTGCTCCGAGGACCTTTGATTGGGTTTGAACTGAATCCCTTAACAAGCGTTGGCCACTCTGCGGTCACCTTCTCTGTGTTGCCGCTGACGCCTCCTGTGCCCTTTCCTTTTCCCTTTACGGTAAAATATGTAAAACCCGGTGCTTTAAAAGGAACCCTTGCACAAATGGGACCTGTTCTTGCTGACTTTCATCGAAACAGCCGTGGAGTAAAGTCACCGTGACTGAATCACCGCCCGCCGCCGTGCCAGCGAAGCCTCTCCAGGCAGATTTATTAGCGGGCCGAACGCCACAGAGATTTACAGCCACTGCAGCACACGGGGCAGTTTTTTTTTAACTGTATGCTCATTTGCCACAGCGATGGGACGAGAGGTTACCCAGACGTCTCTCCCTGCATGTGGGATGAAGCAGGCTGAGCTGATTGAATGAGAGAGGAACCCTATCAGCGTTTAACATGAGAAAGCTTTATAATATACGCGTCACATTAGCCCACATCAGTGCTGTCATGCGTGTGGCACGGCTCCATTAGAGGGACCTCACATGCACGGCTGATGTGAATAAGCTGTCTGGGAAAGATAAGGGTAGCCGAATCAGTTCGTGTTGATGCTGTAGATGGGGAGGCGATGGAGGGGGTCGATATCTTCACAAGGACACATTTACTATTGTTGAACGTGGATCCGTCCATTGAGACGCAGACTATTGCAAGGACGGGTTTATTAAGGCCGATGTGGAAATGCTAAAAGTTTCCTGCTCGTACCAGACACTTAACTGTGCAGACCGGAGGACGGAAGTGTTGATAGATGAAACCGTGTCGGCAAAAGCTTGATTTGCTGAAAGACAGCAGCCCTTATCAGCTTGACAAGTCCAGCTGGTGGGAGTCAGAATGTAGATTAGAATATCAATAGATTATCTGGTTCGCAGTTTGTTTTTCAAATCTTTTTGCTCTTAATTGACACTGAACTGCCTGAGTGTGTGTGTGTGTGTGTGTGTGGGTGTGTGTGTATGTGTGTGTGTGTGTGTGTGTGTGTGCGTGCGTGCAGCTGTACTATATATTATCAAATGTTGGCAGCGTGTCCTCTCATCAGAAGAGGAATAGGAAATATTCTAAATCATGTGCAAATTAGCCTCCTAAGATACTGAAGCCTCACTCAAAAACGGGGTCAGACTTGAATGGCAGCGCGAGCGGCGTGCGCCCACGTACGCCTGGTTGGCTCCAGCTCCTTTTCTTAGTGTATTCATTGATAATCAGCAGGCTGGCACGTGGCGTTGTGGTGGTGGGGTGGGGGGGATTAAAGAGCCAAGTCCACGCTTTGATAGATACACACTTTCTTTTGAAAATCCTGGCAGGGAAATCAGGGTGATGAGGCGGCGGCGGCTTCTCAGACCGATGGTCGTTGCAGCTTCTCCTCAGTTTCCCCACATTGCTGTTATATTCTCCACATGCAGCATTAACCTAGCATTAACCCTGCCCTCTAATCTCAGATTATGATGCACACCGGTGTGTGCACAGCGCTCCCTGCCATACTAATATTCTGCCTATTAACACCAAATCAGAGCAATACAAGCCCTCCCGTAATGAAATGCCACTAAATTAACTGGCAAAAAGGCTAATTACTGAGATTTTATGGTAAATTATGGAGATGGTGAAGACCACAGCAGATGGAACCTTTTCCGTGTGTGTGTGTTGCAGCTGATCTTTTGTGACAAATCTACCTAGATTTTAAGTGTTGTTGTGGTTGTTTGTTTGTTTTTTTAATTAAAGCCATATCAGTTTCATAAAACAAGTACAGGAACAGAGTTTATAACTGGCTAGCAAACAACACCCAATCAAAGGTGTTGCATGCCTTGTGATCTGTTAACAGCAGGCAGTTCAGCCTGTTAAAATGCTTGTGGTCGGCTTTTTAATCAAAGATTTCATGTAGAGCCAACGCAATCGGGACTCACTGTCAGCCAACTGCAGAACAACGTCTCCAGTGTTGGAACCGACACCTCTCCCAATAGTGTTTTGTGATCCTGTTTCAATTATAGTTGTAAACTGGGAATTGGGATAAGTTTTCCTGTAATTGGCTGGTGGGAACTGGTTAATTTATAGACATGAAGAATGAGATAATAATAACGGTAAAAGCCAATCAGAGGCGTAGGAGGGTGGGTCTTTACCACTTCAGAGACGGGGCGACCGCTGGGTTCTGCTAAGGCTGCTAAAGAGCTTTTCCTCCTGGGTGGGGGCAGCTGACTCAGTGGGTGGGCACAGAGCCCCGGTGAATGACCCCGCCATACGGACCTGCTCATAATGCTTTTATTTTCTATGTAATTTAATGATAAGGTCAAAACAGTAAACAGAAACAGCACATATTTATGTCTGTGGGCACGTTAGCATTTAAATGACTAATGGTGAGTCAGGAGGAACAGACCGTCTCACTGATGGAGAACAGAGTCGATATTCGGTTCGCGGTTCCAATTATAGAAATGTGTCTTTTCTCTGATGACATTTTGAAATTGAAAAATCGATGAGCAGTTTAATTACTGTAGTTGTTCTCGATAACAAGACTAAAATATGGCAAGGCCTGATAGCTCCCATTTTCTCGATTCTCCCCGACCTCCGTTCCCGTGTTGAGATTGATTTTCTTTTCGGAGTAGCTCAGGATAAAATCAGCCGGTCAACTCCTGAGATGAGTGGCCCGGTAATAACCGCAGAGGTGAAGTTTGCTTCGCGTGACGTGCTATTTAACACCGTGCGCGGATGTCGCTGCCGCTGCCTGATGCGTTCAAGGACGCAGGGAAGGAATAATGGATCAAATGTATTAGATGTGATGACCATTATGCCCACTCTGGAAAAGGGGGCCCCTTTGATCTTGGCTCATCTCATCTTTGGCTCCATGCTGAAACCTCATCCCCCACCCTGCTCTGGCTGCCCCACCGCCTCATTTTCCTTGCTCTCTCTTTGTCTCCTCTCTGGGGCTGATTGATTAATGCTCAGATAGCATCCAGATGAGTGTGTGTATGCGCCCGCACGTGTCCGTGTGTATGCGTGTGCACTTCAGGCTCTCATTTGTTAGGAGAGGCAGTTTGCAGCATCACAACAAAGATTCTGGTCAGCAGCACCTTAAACAAATGTAAATATGAAGTCTTTTGTCTCCTGCTTGGAAAATATTCTTCCCCACTTCTTCTTTCCTCATGTTTTTTTCTTATGTTCCTCAGGAAAGACCAACACCTGCTGTCCTCTGTAAACTGCTGGTATCTGGTGCTGACCCAGGCGAGGCGGGAGAGCCGGGACCACGCCACCCTCGGCGACATCTACACCAACAATGTCATTGTACGCCTGGCGCAAATCGGCGAGGACGTCATCCGCCTCTTTAAGAAGGTCAGCAAGATCACCTTTCTCCTCCATTACTGAGGAGAAGATGGAGGATAGACCTCAAAAGAGCTCCACATTCACAACGTAATGTTGACTGTAGAACTGCTCACGTGTGAGTTTGTGGGGGCGGAAGGTGTGGAGTAGAGTTTGGCCTCCAGAAGAGTCTCACAGCTCTGGCTAAGGTAAAGCTGAGACTCCAGAGCCTGAGACTGGTCCAACACCCTGCAGCCCTGATGATTGGCTGACTGTCAGCACATAGCAGAGATGACTGAGGTCTTATCCAAACACCAGGACCTATTTTCACCTTGCAGGTCTTCCTGTAGGTGAACCATACTCTGTGTGTTCGTGTGTGTGTGTTCTTGTACTTGCTGCATATTGAGTACCAAAATATGCATTCTACAACATACATTGAAGGGTTCTGAGGGTTAAGACATGGGTTTTAAGGTGGGTGTTAGAATTAGGATAAGGTGAGGGGTTCAGGTTAGACATTTAGCTGTGATGATTTGGGTGTGGAGCCGTGGAATGCATGTCTATAAATGTCTTCACAAAGGTAGAAGGACTAGGGTGTGTGTGTTGGGGCTATAAACAGATGCATTCCTCTGCACTTGTGGAGCTTACTTCATATTTCAGGTTTCGGCTGCTCTGACTGTTGGGACACGATGAAGCTCTTTACATTATTACATGTAAATGAAGCAGAGTCAAAGCGGCATCAACTGCCCGTAAAATCACCATTGTGTTGCAGCGGTTTGCACTGTTGCACAACAGAATCGACACCCTCTGTTCTTGTGGTTGTGTAGGTGTGATTGCAAGTGTGCGAACGTTCAGTCCGGCGGCTTTGTCACACACCATCCATTAGCACCCCCCCCCCCCCCCCCCCCCCCCCGTCACCCCGCAAAGGTTAAGAACTGAAACGCAACTGATGACTGAAGACGCAGAAATTGGTTCACCATCATGAAACACGCCATCATCAGTTTAGTTGAACTTGTCTTTAGATTTGGAGAATATATTTATTACAGGGTTGTTTTGTTTTTTACTCAGGGGAAATAAAGTCTGTAAATATTTCAGAATATATATTCCTACTTCTTACACTGCGTTGCATCATTGAACGCTCACCCTGGCTCTCACATCGGAGCCACTGATGCACGCGGACGCCGTTCACCAGCTGGAGGATCCTCATTTCCCACATTCAGCTGGCTGCTCGATCAGGGCATAATTCCCGTTCTCCAGATAGGGAGAAAGCGTTAATACAACAGACTCCAGCTTTGTTTTAAGGGTAATTCGACGCCAAGCGGACGCCTCGGTGTTCTCTTTATTTGATTTTGCTCCTTCCCCACCTGCCAGACACACGTTTGCATCTGTTCTGTCATCATTAGCAGCACATTTTAGAGTGACATCATGGCCGCGGCTTCAACAACAGTAAAAAAGATGGCTGCTCCTCCATATTTTCATCGTGGTGGTGTTTCATTCACTCAAGTATGTACAGAAGTGTGATCCGTCAGAGCAACGGTGTCAGTACCACCTCACTGGCGCGGTTAAAGCTCTGCTCTCTGAATCTTCAGCCCGGGAGAAGAACTTTGATGTGATGCGACGTGGAAAAATATGTGTGAAGGACCCAGTTTGCCGGTTATCTGCCTTCTCACGCTCTGTGTCTTTGTGTTGTAGAGTAAGGAAATCGGGATCCAGATGCACGAGGAGCTGGTGAAAGTCACAAACGAGCTGTACACTGTAAGTACCACGGATCGCTCCTCCACACCTCGTCTCAGCAACGCTCGTCAATGTGTAAATTCACAGATCAAATCACAGATAACGGCCTTTATATACTGTCTGAGTACTACACCAGGAGGAATAGCTCTTGTATGAAGGGGCTCTACTGCCCCAAAGTGGACTTCCTGTCTGACTGGAACCAACAAGAGACTCATCTGAGCAATCTGATAGCAACGGGCAGAGCTGGCACGCCTCCCCGCTGGAGCCATCTGTACAACTGGGCGCTGAATTAAAGCAGAGTCACCTAGAGAAAATGAGAATCACAAGTGTATCCGCTGAAAACCTCACCCACATGTCCACACCTCTGAAAAACAGGCCCTCAAATGCAACCTAGGATCCCCACGTTTACGGAGCAGCGTAGTGGATTTAGCGTTAAACGAGAGACCGAGCGGCGTTGCCACGTGCTGGACTCATCAGCTTTGTTCCCATTTCGTTGGCAGAAGCATCTGTCTGGCTGACGGCGTCTCATTCAAATGTTGACATGTAATCTTGTTCTGAATAAATATGTGCTGAGGATCATGGGAGCTGAAATGCCAAAGCTCACATGGAAACAATGTAACGCCCTTTTGGGGTCTGGTCTTTTCCTGAAGCCAGCACACAATCAAACCGGGAGCTCACGGGATGAATTTGGGTCAATCACAAGTTGCCATGGCCCCCCTGTTTGGGATTGAGATGCATATGTTCTATATATGTTCTTCTGCTGCGACTGTTGCCTCCGAGTTGTCAGTGAGAGTTCAGCAGGACCTGCGAGCCTGTTGCCTGGCGCTAATCTCCTAATGTTATTACACTGCTGCAGGAGTATTAGTTTTAGCCACGTATCTCTGAGCGAGATTCCGTTTTGCTGTCACCGAACCCTTTAATTTCCTGCTACACTGGCTTAATATCCCCACCAGGATCAATGAAGCTTCGGCTTATCTTATCAGTGGGATCCACCACCCTGTCTGAGGTCTGCTCTTCAGTCTCATACGTTCGTTTGCCAATATCAAAACTTCACAGCTGTTGTCCTAAAAGTCCAAATTAATAACGGAACGTTAATAACTGAACTCCTGGAACAAAACAACGTTGGGCCTCTTTCAACGTCATTCCGTATCACATGAATAAATCATCATGTTCTGGATTACCTGCGCCCGCATGCAGCAGAGGTCAGCAGTCGGGGTCAAACCCGACAAATTGAGGTTAGTCACATGCGTGAAAGTCTGGCTGAGAAGTGAAACCGCCGGGTCAGTGTCGGGTTTCTGTCATAACTTCAGACTCCCCGATCCGGATCTGGTGGTAAAATTCCCGAGGCTGTTGACAGAAGATTCGGCCGAGTCTGCCGAGCTCATTCGTGCTAACTCGCTTGTGTCATTAGCCGCAGGTAAGCGTTAGCTTTGCTCTACTGAAAATGAGTAGATTTCATTCTGCACGTTTGGACCTCGCTGCTGGAGGCATTTGCACGCAAGTGCCAGTAACGAGACGCAAGTGGCCATTCCTCGCAGACCTGAGATGTCCCAAAACACGCTGATAAGAGGAACTCATAAGTCCACAAGCGCTATAGATGACTGTTTACTGTAAGCGGACTGTCTGACGTCTCGAGGTGTTCGAGTTTAAATTTGAAATCCTGCAGCTGTTTGAGGACGAAGCTCACATCTGGACGCCGTTTTAACAAGGCTTTTTAAAGGACGGGCTTCCGAGGGGAGAGCCTTCCTCCACGGGCATGTGGCATGAATTAAGCCGGAGTCACGACGGTTCTTTTTCGTCTGGAAAGGTTTTTCTGTCCTCGCAGCCTGGAGGGGGGGCACAGTGATGAGAGGTCACAGCGGAATTGACATGATGCAATTAATGCAGTGGCCCGCTGTTTCCATCCATCAGACCGCCATTAAAGGGCAGATCAATGGTGGCCTTGGATGTTCTGAGCGTTTTTTACCCGGTTACTCCTTCATCTGTTACCGTCTCTGTGGGTCAGGTGATGAAGACATACCACATGTACCACACCGAGAGCATCAGCGCAGAGAGCAAGCTGAAGGACGCCGAGAAGCAGGAGGAGAAGCAGTTCAGCAAGTCCGGAGACCTCAACGTCAACCTGCTGCGTCACGACGACCGCCAGCCGAGGCGAGGCTTCGTCAGAAAAATCGAGAAGATGAAAGAGAAGGTGAGGTCCAGCGTCGGCGTTCACTCTCCTTTAGTCCTCGTTGGCATGGCGACCCGGGTGATGTTCACGAATATCGGCTCCTCAGAACAGAACCGTCTGTAAACGGTTGTATTTGTTGGATTTACTGGAGCGAGCGGAGCAGACAGCTCTGTAATCTCAGGAGACTCTCACGACCATATTGCGGGCTGTCAGCCATATCAGCACTCAGCAAACACCCAAATTCGCATGATTTGCCAGCGGCGTGAACGTGGGCGCCTCTGAAGCGGCGCCGTGCTTTAGGTGCTTCCATGCGTTTCTGATTCCGAAGCTTCTAAACGAAACGCCTCCATCTGCGAGCTGAGCAAAACCTCTGCCAATAAGAATGGAGCAGAAATTCGGTCGCACTTTCCCCCCGTCCGGTGTTGCGAAGGCAGGGAGCCAGTTTGCTGCCAGTTTTCTGTTCCCGGTAAAGCAAGAAGACTGAAACAGGGTCTTAATACACGCTGAGGGACACAAGATCTGATGGACAGGAATGGTCCTCTCTGGGGCCCACTCCCCCAGGTTCGCTCGGTCATCTTCCATGGTTCCAAACCTCATCTTTACCGTGTCCCCCTTCCCCCCCTCCAGAGACAGGCCAAGTATTCGGAGAATAAGCTGAAGTGCACGAAAGCCCGGAACGACTACCTGTTGAACCTGGCGGCGACCAACGCAGTGGTGGCGAAGTACTACATTCACGACGTCTCTGATATGATCGATGTGAGTATGCCCCCCCCCCACCTTGGTTTGCAGTCACCAGTTTAGGATTGTTCCTCATGGCCGATGCTGCGTTCGCAATCCGTCCCCCCCCCCCCCATCAAACAGCCTCTGTATTTAAACTGAATGCTTTCGTGTCATCCCGACTCCTGTAATGTCAGAGCACAACGGCGTCCCTCTGCACATCAGGCCAAACCAGATGTTTACACTAAGGAAGGGGGGGGGGGGGTCAGCTCAGCTCTGACAGAATATATCTGTCAGCGTAACTGAAACATGATGTGAGTTGATTTTACAACTGCGTCTGATGGATGGATGGGTCAGTAAATGTCAGAGGGATAAAACATTAAAACCAAAAGTGAAGTTTATAGTGTGGATTAGATCATAAATTACAGCGCGCTCCGCAAACATGTCCTCCGGGCTGCTGCGCCACAAAAACCTCGCAAGTTTAAGAGAGTTATCCTGAACCGCTCCCATCGCAGCTTCTGCTCCTCCAAATATGAATCCCTCTAGAAACGTGCGTGGTGGTTCCCTTCAGGCTTTGGTGTATTTAGCCACTTTGAGTGCTGCTCTGAGGCCTGTGCGCCAGAGTGGAGCGACAGCTAAAGAGTGTTAAAGAGCATTTACTCAGTGAGTCGCAGAGCTGCCGGCTGCCTCCGGGTCCCTTTGAACCGCTTCGCCACCGTCTTCTATCTAATTAGGTTCCTTCATACAGCTCTGTGTGATAAGGCACTGTAATTATCCCTCGCATCCTACCGTGCAAGCTCCCGTAAATCTGCGAACACTACATTTAGTTTTGAAAAGGTAAGCTGTGTCAGGGAGTGAACTGGGATCTACTTTGGAAAAGTAGCCTCAACGCGACGGAAATCGTGTACGGACGTCGTGCGAGCTAATCAGATTAAAGCGCAGTTCCTTCAGCTGAATCTGATGCTCCATTAGAACTGGATTGTTAGCAAGGCAAACGCCGCCACTGTTTCGAGGAAAGCAATCATATTTTAATAATGTAATACACAACAGATGTTGCACAGCATTCTAGTAGGGCCATGTGAGTCGGCGAACACTGTTTCACAGCGGAGCTTGAATGTTTATCAGCGTGTTGGCGCTTTACAAGCTTTTGTTGTGCGGTGAACTCAGCAGCAGGAATCTGAAACCACCGAGCGAACGTTTCATTTAAAAAGCATCCTTTGTTTTTTTTGGAAAAAAAAAAAATCCTCCCAGTGTTGCGACATGGGCTACCACGCTAGCTTAGCGCGCACCTTCAGGACGTACCTGTCGGCAGAGTACAACTTAGAGACGTCACGCCACGAGGGACTGGATATCATAGAGAACGCCGTGGACAACCTGGACTCCCGCAACGACAAACACAAGATCATGGATATGCATAACCAGGTGTTCTGCCCTCCGATGCGATTTGATTACCTGCCGCACATGGGGGACGAGGTGAGGAACCTGGATATTTGTGTCTTTTCTGTTCTCGTCCATCGGTTCTTACCCACGTGTCCCCTCAGGTGTGCCAGGTTAGCGCCCAGCAGCCGGTCCAGACCGAGCTCCTGATGCGCTACCACCAGCTGCAGTCTCGCTTGGCCACGCTAAAGATCGAGAACGAGGAGGTAAGGATTGATGATGCCCGGCGTCCGGCCCCCTCCCCGCCATAAAATACAGACGGCTCTGTCTCATTTTCCCCAGAGCCGGGAGGAGGGCCACATCACCATCTGTTCTCATTGCAATTACCCCAAACGTGACCCTTCTCTGCGGGAGCCAGGAATATATTTACACTGTCACAATGCCAATATTTCCCTTTAAAGGAGGAAATTAGTCTAAAGAAGGAACTTTCTCATTAGGGGACACAAATGGAGGTGGTAATAAACAGGACCCGTTAAAATCATCGGTGCCAGTGTCTCGGGCTGCCTCCCGTGCCTGGAGGAAAATGTACGAGCCGCACCATCGCTGGAAATTAGACATATCAATCTCAGCGCCAGACAAAGAGCCTCTGTTTGGAATTTCACAGACAATATGTCTTTCTGAGGTTATTGCTGCGTTCATGCCGGAGTGACACTCAAATGCTGTTTGGTGTCATTTCCAGTGTGATAAATGCTCATTTCCTTTTACAAATTCCGTTTCTCTGTGAGGGTTTCCTGCAGTAAAGCCCTCATTCCTGCCCTTGAAGATGCCGATACTTCCATTTATCAAGCCCCGTTTTGAAACAAAATGTGAATAAGATGTCGTTTGTCATGGGTACAGGTGAGGAAGACCTTGGATGCCACCATGCAGACGCTGCAGGACATGCTGACGGTGGAGGACTTTGACGTATCGGATGCCTTCCAACACAGCCGCTCCACCGAGTCCATTAAATCCGTGGCCTCCGAGTCGTACATGAGCAAACTGAATGTCGCCAAGAGGAGGTCGAACCAACAGGAGACGGAAACCTTCTACTTCTCGGCGAGTCGCGTTTGATCATTTTCACTTCACCAAAACAAGCTATGCTAATGCTAATTTGTTTGGCTCGTTTTCTTCATAGAAATTCAAGGAGTACCTGAACGGCAGCAACCTCATTATTAAGCTGCAGGCCAAGCATGATTTATTGAAACAGACGCTGGGTGAAGGTGAGCTGTCTTTTCTCTTCGGTGAGCCACGGTTATGACTTGCAGATTCCCATTTCAGTGCTGCAAAATCGATACCTCCTGGGTCAAAGGGCGCAGTTCTTATCTAATAAGCAGCCAGACTAACTCATGTAAGGGAAATGCCAAAGATAGATGTGTGTGTGTGTGTGTGTGTGTGGGTGTGTGTGTGTGTGTGTGTGTGTCGGGAAGGGGGTCGCTCAAACGGAAATGTGCCCCAACAAAGCAGAACGCCTCCACTTTTGTACCCATTAGGTAAGAATTACTTTTCAGAACCGACTCAAAGCTAAAGTAAGGCTAGCAGGCTTGTGTGGACATTGCCCCCCCCCCCCACCCCCGGTACTACCAGGGTTCCCTTGTCACCTCAGCCATGAACCTTTTATGCCTCAATCAATCAGCAGCCACAGATGCAGCCCCGTCTCTGCAGCTGCTGCACTGCAGCTTTGGCTAATAAAAATGGCCGTTCATCAGGCACAGGCAGCTGAGGCCTTCATCCCTTTTCATGTGCATATTTTGATTATTACATGTTTGAGAAATGATTTTGCATGCGGACCTGTGCCGGGTCTTTAGGGTTTCCCTGGCCACTCTGCAGTCCCGCACACACTGTCATTACCATGCTATCGGTCTGATTATATGTTAATGGCGGAGCAGCTGAGAGAGCGAGAGCGCAGCATATGGCGTCTCCAGGTACCACCCATGTTTAAATTATTCAGGTGATCAATCACGGTTGCATCGCACTCATTAGCTCGTTACTCTGACACGCGGGCACAGCGCGTCTGCGTCCGCGGCCCATCGCGAGGGCGTCCGAGGGAGCGCGATGATGCTGGCGAGTGCCACATGGTGTTTACATCTTGCCGCATGTATTAATAAAAATGAAATGCCAGACAAGATGGTCCCGTGACGCCTGCCAGCTCTTGTTTTCCTTGTTTTTTGTTTGTTTTTTTTCATTTTTTTTTTTTAGGAAAAAGTCAATGTGATCTTTTTTAGCTGTCAGTCACACATCTGGAAAATGTGCTGCTGTGTCCTCACGTGAACGCTCCATAGATCTCATCCCATCTGGCCAAATAATGTGAAGAGTATCGTGAGTATCGCACCGAGGGTGCGTGTGAGCGCCGTTCTTTAAAAATAAACTGCTCTGTGCGCTGACGTTGCTGAGAGCCCACAACAAAAGACTCAGTGAACCAGGAGACATCACACAGTGTCCCCACTGATGGACCCCTCCCTCCCCACCAGGACAGACCCCCACAGCTGCCACCCCCCCAGTCTTCGGCCTCTCCGAGTCCCTCGAGGATTGAGCAGGGTCGTTCAATGGTTTTGTCAAATGAATGGAGTTAGCGGCGCCGCTCGCCGCTCCGTCTGTGGCCGTGTTGTCTCTCATTAAAGCCCCTCTGTGATGGAGGACATTGGGGTCCGTATAATGAGCACCACAAAGATAACGCGTTCCCTCTTGTGCTCTGTTTGTTCTCCGCAGGGGAACGGGCCGAGTGTGGAACGACAAGGTATGGTGTCCTTTGAGAATCCTGAGTTTGGTACAATTTTTTAAAATAGGATTAAACAGTGTGTCACAGGTGTCATGTTATTATTATTACTGTTATTGTTATTGTTGTTATTATTAGTATTTGCTGTTAGAAAGTTAGAAATGGCTCTCATGTCTAATACACACGAGACTCTTCCTGTATAATCTGTTGACACATGTTCTGATTGGTTCAGGAGAGCGACCACCTCCAACCATCTCCAAAACCCTCCCACTGAAATTGGCCTTTTCTCGTCACATCGATGCTTGTTTTGCCCCTCGAGCTTTGGTTGATCAGTTCCTACAGTTATACCATGCGTTTCTTCCCTTTGTCCACCGTTTCCCAGGCCCCCCTCCCTCCCCCCTAAACCACAGAAAATGCGGAAGCCTAGACCCCGCTCCATGTATAACCATAGGCTGTTTAACGGCAACATGGAGAACTTCATCCAGGTACCCAGGCTGGTGGTGATGGCGTATATATCTCTCTCTCTCGCTCTCTCTCGCCCGTTTCAACTCTCCCCCCCCCCCCAACTACTAATTAAAGTGGTCTCGTTTAACCTTTAATCTCTCTCCTGCGTAGCCTGGCTCCGCTGATGCTGCTGCAGTGGGTCTGCTCCGTCCCCCGCTGCATCCAACCCTCCACTGCGCCTCTGTAGCTTCCCTTTTGCCCAGCCCCCGTGCGTCGCCTTTGCTCGCGCCTCCTCAACTCCTCTAACTTTTTGCTTCTCTTTCTCCCTCCGCTGCTTCGTGGCTTGCTGCTTTCTATCCCAGAGGAAGACGTAATGCCCGTACCCGCATCCAGGTACCTCTGTAGTTGAAGCGTATGAAAGTGTTTCAACTCTCAAAATGGGACAAATGCACATGTATTCAGTGGGTTTGATTTATAAGTGTATACAGGGTATCTGGATGCATCTTGGCCTGAAGTCCCCTCTCCTTAAAAGACAAATTTGTGCCTTAAATACCTTCTGGGTGTTACCTTTATTCCACTTTTGTGTTTTTTCCCCCCCAGGATTCCGGGCAGCCCATTCCACTTGTTGTTGAAAGCTGTGTCAGATACATCAACCTGTACGGTAGGTCTGAGTGAAAGGTCCCGAAAACTCCATCAGTTGCCCGTAGAAACGACAGCGGCCGTTGCGCAAAGCAATCTGTTTTCCACAAATAGCCTGGGGCGCGTGCAGGCCGCCCTGCTCCCTGGTCTACCCCGGCTCTGAGGCGCTCGGCCGCCCGCAGTCATTTGACAACCTCATTAAACTGATCACACACAGAGAGTTTTCAAAGTCCCGTTGGTCATTGTTTGGTCAGTTCAAATCCCCCCCAAACACACACACACACACACACACACACACACACGCTCTTTGTAGCTCCTCCCTGTCTGCCGTCACATCTGTCTTCAGCTCGTTGCTGTAGCCTGCAGGCCTCTCTCGCGGATCTGGACCTAATGAAACTCCAGAAAACTGATTAGGAGCGCTCTAACTGAAACCACATGCTGCGGCCTCGCAGAGGGGCCCTCTCGCAGGAAAAAAAAAGAGCATCTCCCTTTTATTACTAGATTACATTTCCTGCAATGTGCTATGTGTTTTCAGCCGGCCCATTTGGAACCGGCTTGGCCGTATGGCGATCATGGCGGCCGTGGCCCTGAACGCCTGAACGTCTGTCTGTTTTTCCTTCAGGCCTGCAGCAGCAGGGCATTTTCCGCGTGCCGGGATCGCAGGTGGAAGTCAACGACATTAAAAACTCATTTGAGAGAGGTGAGTCCGACGCCGCCGCCGTCCTGCTTTTGAGGAGAAGCCAAGTTTTCGTCACGCCGATGGTCGATTCTGACTGTTCCTCAGGCGAAGATCCTCTGATCGACGATCAGAACGAGCACGACATCAACTCGGTGGCCGGGGTGCTCAAGCTCTACTTCAGGGGCCTGGAGAACCCCCTCTTCCCAAAGGAGTGTTTCCTGGATTTCATCTCCACCATCAGTGAGTCACAGGCAGCAAAAATAATCCAAAAGCGCCACGGCGCTGGGATTCTGGGAGAGAAAACACACCTTGCGCATTGTTAAATATTCCGCTTCTCCTGATGTGGAAACACATACAAGAGCAGCACATGGAAGCCATCACAGGCTCACTGAGGCCTTTTACCAGTAAGTGGGGGCTGCGTTACGTTGCTGCGCAGCTTCACCACAGAATTATTCCCCTGCTGTTTCTACAGTAATGGTCTGATCACTTCAAGTGCCTCCCGGGTCTGGGGAGACACAGAGGGGGGGCGTCCCCCGTCAAACAGCACCACACTATATGTTCTTGTGTCGGCTCGGTGTGAATCTGTCGACACACCCCGCCCTCCTCTGTGTTTCAGAGCTGGAGTCTGGCGCCGAGCGGGCACATCACATCCAGCAAATCGTGGCGACCCTACCTCACACCGTCATCATCGTCATGAGATACCTATTCGCATTCCTCAACCAGTGAGTTGCCCCCCCCCCCCCCCCCCCCCTATTCTTACGGGGTAATGCAGTTATCTCCATGAAGCAGATGTCGCAGCGATCCGTTTGCTGGCTTTCCCTTTAACGGCAGTTCTTAAATCCCGTCACTGCAGGATGCCTTTTCCGGGGGGGGGGGTGACTAATGTGCAAGGACTCATTGTCAGCTACTTTTGCACTCTTGAAGCGTTACATTATCAAGAGTGTTATTTTTGATGATGTAGGAACAAAAAGCCGTTTGTGCTGTTTTGGTTGACTTGTGCTTTTGGGTAGAAATCTGTTTACACCGCGGGGTCCAGCCTCTTGTTTAGTGCACGCCGTCCATCTGGTGGACCTGCCTTCTTCTGCCCTTGATGATACTTATGCAGCATATGTAAGGAGAATGTAGCCTGTGTCAGTTTATTTCCTATATGTTTAGTCTTTTTATGGAGTCTTACGTATATTTTTATTTACCGTTTTACCTTTTGACTGCCCTAAATCCGTCCGTCCATCCGTCCGTCCGTCCGTCCGTCTCTGTGCTGATAGGGTTTCCTGTCATTTCAAGCAATGATGCTGGAGCAGTAAATGCTTGAGGGAGGAAATGCCACCCAAAATATTTCCTTGTTAAATAAACATAAACTTGTTTTCCAGCCTCCTCAGCATAAATACACTGTTTAATGTGGTACTCAAATCCATTTCTTCTCCAGGCAACTCACAATGCGAATGCAATTATTAATATTCCCATTTCTACCTGAAATCAATAAAATCTTCCCTCCCTCTTCTTCCCGTCACCAGTCTCTCCCAGTATAGTGATGAAAACATGATGGATTCCTACAATTTGGCGATCTGCTTCGGTCCGACCTTGATGCCCATCCCGGATGGCCAGGATCCGGTAGCGTGCCAGGCGCACGTGAATGAGGTCATCAAGACCATCATCGTCCACAACGAAGTTATTTTCCCCAGTCAGCGGGAGCTGGACGGCCCAGTCTATGAGAAGTGCATGACTGGGGGGGAGGAGTACTGGTGAGTGAGAGTAAACCAGGAGCGTACGGATGTGGGGGGGGTGGGAAGGGAGCCTAATGTGCACAGTTATGATCGATAACCTGTTCAAGGATTTTATTAATAAAACAAACCTGACAACACACAAAGTCGACACATCGCTGGTTTTTATGGCCTGTTTGCCCGACAGCGACAGCCCCCACAGTGAACCGGGAACCATCGATGAGGCTGACAACGGAACAGAAACACACACCAGCGATGAAGGTCAGTGCATCAAATGAAGCTTCCTTTTCACAAAGGGTGCTTATTTTACTGCTGTTTGTCTGCACTCACCGCTGTCACTCACAACATATACTTGTTTTTTTTCTTGTTCGACATCATGCTAGATGTCACCTTTTGCTACCCCCCAGTGGGGACTTTTTTTTTACCCTGCCTCACTGTCTTCGTCTAATGAGAGCAGCGACGTGACCTGTTGACCTCTCTGTCTGTGTGCACCAGCCAATGAGGGGGCAGGGGCGACCCCCGTCTTCCTCCGTACTGCAGCGCGCACACGTGGACGACTGCCCATAATGGGGTTATGTGATGAGGCGATGACATCATCGTCATAATCATTTACATGCTCCGACCTTCTGAAGCGGTGAACGAAGTCCGTGAGGTGTTTTTAGTCCTGTAAACAGTGCTGGCATGCAACACTGCAGCGTTGATCGGCGTGTGTGTGTGGTGCTCCCCCCCCCCCCCCACACACACACACACACTCTATGCTCTTTCTCTTTGTTCAGTTTTTAGTCAGTAATCCTCCCAGGACTTCATCCTTTGTGCTGTATTTCCCCAGCTCTCTGCACGCCTTTGAATGCAGAACTGGGCCAGCTATCAAAGCCTAAACACACACATGATGCACAGAAAAGCATCTGAAGTTGGTGTGGGTTTAGAGTCAGTGAGCAGGTGATGACGTCTCTACAGGCTGTTACTAGCTCAGACTGTTCGTCTGTGGCAGCGTCGGTCATATAAAGTTACAGGTTCTGCCCTTTAAGTGCTTTAATCGGGTCTCATGACCCCTGTTGCCCGGTGAAATGCTCTGCAGACTAGAGAATTTCATTTTTATTTAAGACACAGCGATGATTTGTGTTGTTGGGTATCTGAATGAGCTGACCTGGTTCTGAAACATCCTTCCAGAGGTTGAGCAGATCGAGGCCATTGCCAAATTCGACTACGTGGGCCGCACGCCCAGGGAGCTCTCTTTTAAGAAGGGAGCCTCTCTACTCCTGTATCACCGTGCGTCCGAGGACTGGTGGGAGGGACGCCACAACGGCGTGGACGGCCTGATCCCTCATCAGTACATCGTCGTCCAGGACCTGTGAGTAGCTACAAATGCCTTCGGTCCGAGACTTTCAGACGAAGCTGATTGAGCGTTATGTGCCGTGCTGACCACCTGTTCCACCAGGGACGACGCCTTCTCCGACAACCTCAGCCAGAAGGCAGACAGCGAAGCGAGTAGCGGACCACTGCTCGATGAAAAGGGCTCCTTTAAAAATGATGCCCCCTCCCCATGTGAACACGCGCCTGAATTCAGTTTTGGAGGTGTCATGGGGAGGCGAGTACACTCAGAATTGTCTTTTCTTTTCTCCCATTGATAAACTTCTGTTCTTTCATCGTCCTGCTGCTTTGATCTAATCCCAACCCCAGGGTGAGGTTACGGTCCGACGGAGCCGCTGTCCCTCGACGACAGAGTGGCACGGAGACCCACAGCCCCACCAGAGTGACTGACACGCCCCCACGGGCCGCAGCTTGTCCCAGCAGCCCTCACAAGATGTCCCTCAGCAAGACCCGGATGGAAAGCCCAGAAAAGAGGCGCCTGGGTACCTTCGGCAGCGCAGGAAGCATCTACCCGGACAGAAAGGCCTATCCCGAGGGACATCCTCTCAGGCCAGTGACGGGGGCCACTCGCCACAGCAGCCTGGGAGACCAGAAATCCCTGGAGGCCGAGGCTCTTGCTGAGGTATACATGAGAATTCCACGGCTGTGTGGTGGTTTGCTGCCCTCAGCACCAGAACCCAAACATCAGTCTGGAGCTAAAAAGGCAGATGAGGAATATTTTATGTTGACATTGGAGAGAAATGGTTGAGTTGTTAACTTTATCTGTTTTGTCTGATTTCTGCCAGGACATAGAGAAGACGATGTCCACGGCCCTTCACGAGCTGCGTGAGCTGGAGCGGCAGAACACCGTAAAACAGGCCCCCGACGTGGTTTTGGACACTCTCGAGCCCATGAAGAACCCCGTCAGTTCCGAGCCCGGCAGTCCGCTCCACACCATCATGATCCGGGACCCGGACGCGGCCATGCGCCGCAGCAACAGCTCCACCTCCGAGATGATGACCACCTTCAAACCGGCCCTTTCTGCCCGGGTGGCTGGTTCTCAGCTGCGGCCCCCTCCCATGAGACCGGTGCGTCCTCCGTCCGGCCAGCACCGATCCAGCAGCTCCAGCTCTTCGGGCGTCGGCAGCCCCGTGGTGACTCCGACTGACAAGATGTTCCCGAGTAACAGTACAGCCGGAGGTCCCAGCGTGAATACGTCCGGCGATGCTGGCGATAAGTCGGGCACCATGTAGCGAAGGCTCAAACTCTCCCCAGACGTCAGAGAATCGGGAGGAAGTGGCGGCTGATGTGCGGAAGGCAGACGCCGGCATTTTCACCCCCATTCTCCGACTGACTGGATTCACGCGATCAGGAAGCTCTAGAAAGCGAGCCGGCAGCGTGTTTCCATGGCGACGGCGGCTGCAGAGCCCGGTAGGATAAAGCTCGGCCCTCTCCGAAATTTGATTGATGTGTAGAAAACGCGCACAAAGACGTTTCCGTTTTACCTCACTTGCAACCGGCGGCAGAGGAAGCAATAGTCGCACGGATTTCAGTTTCCTAGCCAGCACACCCGGTCCGGTCCCTCCTGCCGACGGGTAGGAAACACCTCATCTGGACGGGCGTAAATTCAGGCTAATGCACCGTGACCGTCCACTGGGGTCACTGGCCAACATACTTGAAGATAGCATTTTTTCCCCTGTCTTTACAGTTATAAAGAGGATATTTAGCAACGAAGCATCTTGGTGACAATGAATCTGCATGTTTGGTTTCGAGAAAATACCAGAAATGTTCTCAACATTTCAAGTGTGACAGAGGTGGAATGATGACTTTTTGAAAAGAGCATCAAATTGCATTTTAGTTACAAGGTAAAAAGTATTATACTCCAGTCTGCCGGGAATTCTTGGCATGGATATATTAAAAGTCATTCTGGCATGTTGATGGCTTATGACGTTTCAGTTCAGGTCCTCCACATCACACACAGCTGAACTCTGGGCTGTTTCCTGACACTCTCTATAGAAGATGTACTGACAAATGTAGAAAACCGGTGGTAAACCTGTACATAGTAATATAGTATAGGTGGGTAATTTCTGTGTGTTTATCTTGGATAGCCTAAAAAAAGAGGGGAGAAAAAGCTCGTAGTGGGGATCTCCATCTTACGAAGATCTTCGTCGCTTCGGAAAAGTGCAAATGTTATAACTGGCTGTGAAAACAAGGGACTTTAAATCTTGTATTGTCTGTTTGTGTTGTAGACAGATGGCAAAACTGAGAAAATGTCTGTAATGTTTATCACACCTCAGCGTTTTGCAAGCATTTGGTCAAAATATTAGCATATACTTCTTCATTTTGTCATTATTTTATTCATTTTTGGTGGTTTTCATCTTTAAAATGTGACAGGCAGAGGAGCTTGAGGTGCTGTGGGGATAAATTACAGGTACCTCTTGTTCCCCCAAAGAGTTCCCTGCATTTCTGCGCTGTAATGTCTCATTCCTATTCTGGGGCAGTTAAACAATGGCTGTGGTAAAATTGCACAAATCAAATCAATAGTGAGGGGTTTTTTTTGTTTATATTTGTCTTAGGAAACTGGCCTCATCATTTACAGGGAATGTGAAGCCACTTGTTGCAGTTGCTTAAATAAAAATGGTAAAACAAACAAAAAAAAAGCATGTGACTGGGCTTTAGTAACTATTTCTGGATTCTGGTGCATTCCACAGTAAGACATGCTGTGACTTTGAAAAGGAAAAGTCTTTTTACAACCAGATCGGTTATTTATCAGTCATTGATTGATGTTCCGAATGCGACTGACTGGAAATTTCGCGCAGTACACGCGCGCCCTCTGCTGGCAGCCACCTACCATTGCTTCCCACCGTGCGTGATTGTGCGTGATCCTTAAACTCATCGTCCTATCGATTTGTGTGGCCTGGTCCACCTGCTGAAAACATATAAATATAACGAAACAGCATCATACTTTCTTGGGGGTCAAATGAAGAAAGCACATTTAAAAAAGTTAAAACAATCGTTATATTTAACTAGACTGTTGTTTTTGCTTTATTTATAAACAGTTGTTTAAGTGAAGCAGAACATGTTTGTGCCTTTGGAGCACGACTTCGATTTTTATTGGACTTTTATATTTACTTTTTTAAGCTTTGAATTGTTTGCTGTAGTTATTCTAAACCTTTTTGACCATTCTTTTCTGTTCCTTCATGTCATATAAGGACATTCCTGTCATCGATTAAACTGAATATATATGACTTTTATCTCTTTCTTTTTTTTTTTGTTATATCCTGTGTGAATTGCCTGTGCTGTGGTTGAGCCGTGAATTATTCGCTCCCCCCTTTTTCCTTCCCTCTCGGAGCCCAGTGTGATGCTCCTAAATGGACGTTTTCTTTTCTCGAATGTGCGATAAAGTTCTGTCTCGACTGACCTTTAGAGCCCAAAACATGCGTGACGGCCATGTTCTGGACCTCTGGGGTGTCACTTCCTGTATCGGTTGTCCGATGAGGCTGTTTGTGTGTCTGACTGGTTGAACCCATGTGATGTAATGTGCCCAACTCCACTGATTGGATGTCAAAACTTCCTGCATCCAAATAAAACCATCAATGTTCTGTGAGCTGAAGCAGTGAGTGAGTTTTTTTTTTTAAACAGTGTAAAAAAAAAAACAACCCTCTAAATAGTCATGTTATATTAAGCTGTAACTGAGATTTTATTCATGTTTAACGTGTAGAATTTGGCAAACTTTCTCCATGTGACACATTCTGGTTTGCGGTGTTCGGTCGCAGGACAGAATTTTAGCCTAAAGAAGTTCCTCGGCTGTTCTCCAGAAGAACCACAGAGACCAGCGGCAGCCACAAAAGCTTCCTGCCAGCTCTGATGTTTCCCGTGTTGATGGCTTCACTCTGTACAGGAAGTCCCTCAAACGCTGACATCCTGTTTGTGTTCCTCCTGATGTCCATTCTGCGTGCCTGCGGTTGGAGTCGCTGCAGCGCGGCGCTCGAGAAATTGAAGCGACTCAGCTGAACTCGATAACATTGATCTCGGCGTGAAACGGTGCTCCTGCTGTCAGCACAGTGCAAAGGAAACATCACATGTGTGCAGTGTGAGCTGCATGGCCATGATAACAACCCTCTAACATACTCAAATTATCTCCTTGAACTCTACGAATGTAAATTACAACCGCATGTGGCCTGTTTGTAGTTACTTGAGTGGCCACAGGATGGAGGGACCTCAGCAAACAGTGTTTGACTTGTGTAGTTGCCACATAGATTTCTTAAGCAATTGTGTGCTGTCATAAGGCCAATAAAGGGAGGCTGAGATGATTAAATCTCCATCTGAAATTAGATTTCTGCCCTGTTGATTGGAGAACATTACACCAGAAGAATGAACAATTGACAGGGCCAATTCAAAGATGCAACTATGTTATTTATATGTATTTATCCGTTGCTTTTCCCTCACAACAGAGAGTAAATGTAATACAGCAAGTAAATAACATTGACAAACTCTGGCTTCAGAGGACGCTTAAAAAGACGCCGCAGAATTAAGCTCAAGACCGCCCCCTTGTGGTCAGAACTATAGTGGGGTCTTAAACCCAATCCTGCAACGACAAATCCAGCCGGGTTTTCTGTCCCATCATGTAGAGCCCCGCTTTCACCTGGGACCAGATACCAGGTGGTCGTCTTTGTTTTTGAAGATGCACTTTTCAACCTGATTTAAAAAACTATCCTTATTGTTATTTTCTTTTTCTATGGTCTTTCGGAATGCGCCCCGACTCTTCACTGTTTGACACTTGGATTCCAGCCCAGGCTTATCTATCTTGAGTTTTCATGGTGTTTCTTCAGGAGTTCCCTTTCCTCCCAGTCTAAAAACAACCATATTAGACTGATTGGAGTCTTCCATAATAACCGTAGCTGCTATGCACTGCTATGTGTTCTGGAGGACTAAACAATGACCAGATAAAACAAACAGGGAAAAAAAAATCACTGATACTGGCAGGTAGAATAAAACAAATCTAAAGTTTCTTTCTTTGGCAAGAATCTGATTTATGCCTTTAGAATGAGGGTTGCTTCATCACAGAAAAAGACGTTCCAGCTGGTTTGAAATACACCCTGCTGGCCATAATTTGACTCAAAGTGCTGCAAAATGTGGACGGCTTCTTGCATGAACCTTTCACCCGATGCTCTCAGCCGGGCTTCATCAAAGTAATTAATGCTGAAGCATTTACCCTCTTGAGTTAAAGCCCCTGGAGAGCACACGGGAGAGCTGTGGATCATTCAATTTCCTGATCAGAATAACAATGATGGTTAATGTGTTTCATGCAGTTGCATACTATTTTATTTTATAACCCTAAACCTCATCCTCAATGAGAAAGTAAACTTGCATGACAGCAACATATTTCATCATATGCCCCCTGTTGCTTATATGTTTACTCTTTTAAAAATTCCATATAGATTCCACATGCAAACAAAAAGAAAGTACATTTCTGAACTGTGTTTTTTTTAAAATATATGAACTAAATATTTAGGCAGCAAGGCATCAAATCTTTCTTTACATAATATATGAATTAATTAAATCACTTTACGTTTGGCCATTTCAGGAGATTACAAACGTAATTTGCTACAGTGATTCCTTAAATACATTAGCTTTAGCACCAAAGGGCCGTTAATGTCTACGTATGTCTGTGATGTCGATGTCTTTTGTGATGTTGGTCCAGCACACGTCGTCCTCCTGAGAGGACAAGAGTCGCCTCTCCGAGCATAAACAGATGATTCGATTATCAGACTGTCAAGGTTACAGCGGATGACGGAATCCGGTGACATTTCCAAGGGCTAGATCTGATCTGCAAGCATAGCGGAGCAGGTCAGTGCATATAGAGCAGATAGAATGAGCCCAAAGCCTCGGGGCAGGCGCGGCTGCTGCCTGTTTTCATCACTCCTGCAGGTTTTTAAACAAATCGCAGCATAAAACATGACGAGTCGTGTAGAAAACCTCTGCAGATTGACAATAAACACATGCACGACAACAGCAGCAGCACAGTTGCTGTTCACCATTTATGTTTTACTGTGGCATGTTGGGAGGCTCTTTGACAGTCAGGAGGGAAGTTGGAACTGTGGCTGTTGAAGAGCAGGATGCTGAGGCGAGATGGTGCACTTCCCCGCTAATGAGTCCGCATCGCTAGATGTTGATGAATACAAGTACCGGTAGTAGCTCAATCATCCTGAATATTCATGGCAAATAAATGATACATAATCAAACCAAAGACAGGTGCTGTTCAATAACATTAGTACATATTCAGAAGAGGACGGCTTCAAACCGCAAGCTAGAAAAAGGGAACAGTGGCAATATCGTGTGAACTACAACAGTGTAGGCTAAATGACAGCTTTGTTGACCACCAGGTTGATAAAACTTGTTTTTCATCCCTGTACACAACTCTGACCTTATTTCCTGCTTCTCTGCCCTCATTAAAACCCAGCACAGGTACGTTCCTGTGTGCTGGGCAACGCATGGCTTAATAACACAGCTCAGGGCCTCATTAGACTTCCTTCTACACGTGGAGAATGGATAACAATACAAGACTGTGCAGTCCTCCAGAATATATTTTTTCACCTTCTGAGGGAGGCTGAGATGATGGGATGAGCATTTGAAATCAATTTATCCCGATCCTATAGGAAATGTGGGCTTCTCGCCTTAAAAAACATCAAATTTGAGCAGAGATGACGTTGGACTCAATTCGATCACTAATGTTTACTAGTTGTGCTTTCAATATTTCTATTGTAATATGACACAACTCAACATACAAACTGACTTTTCCGCCATCGTTTAGGTAAATAATTACAAACAAGAGAGCGACCCCGGGGCCCAGACTAAAACAGACCAGGCCCGGGGTCATTACATTATCCCTGGAAATGGAGACTCTCGCATTCACTCTGTTTATCATCTCCCTCATACCAGTGTGAAATCGCGGCTTGGATGAATTTACAGAAATTAAATATCACGCTCATTTTCCAGGCACATCAGAGAGTCTCAGGGGGAAACAGTTGGTCAAATTCCAGCTGGGATGATAAACTGCCGACAAGCTGACATGTGTTCTGAATGAGCATTTATTAGAAAGTTCTGATTGAATGTTCCCCTCTTTTTAAATGAGTGTGTGACGTATTTACTCCCCTGAAGAAACGAGCCATACTGACACTCTGCGAGCTCCTCTGACCGCTCGTCTGACACCATCAGTAATGAACTGTCTAAAAATATTTCCATGACGTCGTTCAAAGAGATGACAGCAGTTCCTGACACGCGGGCGACATTCTCAGTGACATTCGGCATGATAAATGCCAAACAAAAGCAGATTCATGCTTCCCTGCACTGGAAACCTTGTCACCAAATTATTTGGTATTCTATAGAGAGAATGTGCACAAAAGTCATTAATGCTTGACTAACGTTGTCAAATTATGTTCCTGCCCAAATGCTTCGGGGGCTTGTATCCTCCAAACCAGCAGGAAAATCTAATTACAGCTCATAATGCCTGTGGATATTTGCCTGATTGGATAATCACCTTCCAGCACACATGACAGAGTTCAGGGCGAATCCATTTGCATGAAAATGTCCCCTTGTCTGCTAGAGAGAACACGGGGATGTAAAGACCCGACCGCCTCCTTAAACATCACACGCATGCTTAGCACACACGTACAGTAAATGTCACGTTTACATTAGCAAGTGGACGCTTTGCTCATTGCCTTGGCTGGAAAATAGGTTGAATCAGCCTGCAAGCAGAGAAGGAAAAGAGCTGAAATTTTGGGTAAAACGTGCCAGTATGACAATAAAATATATATCTTAGTGAAATAAGGCTGGTCGGCTGGAATTTTGTTGGCCACCAACAGACCAGTGATGTAAAGGTGAAAATAGCTCATTCACCACTGGGAGCTTGACACTAGCTGTTAGGATCACTGCGGCACATTAAAAGTGGGGAGTTTAAGAACTCACCCTCAACAGGGCGGCTTGAAAACAACCGTCAAACCCATATGAGGCTAACGCCAGTATATTCTCGTTCTTATACCCTTGTCAATGAGGCTTACTTGTTCTATCTAGGCTTCAGATAGCAGAGGTAAGGCTGTCGCTGCAAAGGCCCCGTGGGTACGTCTGTTATTATGGAATACCCATTTTCCACTATCGGATTTCGATATGTGGTCACATTTAACAGAGCTTAAGCTGCGTGGCTTTGACACGGGTAATGAGATGAACACAAACATCTGAGAAAGTCTGCTTCATGCCAAGATTTTCTGCAAATGTTGAGCCAGAAATGATTATTTGGATTTTGCGTGCTCATAGATCTGAATATAAACAGGCTCAGATGGTCCAAGATGGATTTTTTAGTGAATTGGAAATGGTGGATGGAGGCAAAGGGGGAAAAAATATTTATGCAGAGATGAGAGATGATAATGAATGATGAAGATGAAGGCATGGGCTGCAATGGAGAAGCTAAAAGTTTATATTAATATTAATTAATTTCTTAATGAATAAAACATTGAAGAAAGAAAGGAGAAAGTGAATCGCTGTTGATAAATGGGCTAAACTTTAGCCTTTAGAGTCTAAAGGCTAAAAACGGTGATTTAAAAAACAGAACTGTTGTAACTGCTAAAACAAATGATTTGGAACAATAGCTTTCATTCATAAAGTAATGTTTGACGTGTAAAGCAACGCATGTCTGTTCGACAGAAAGCAGATGTTTAGTTGTATCAACAAGAAAAAACCAACTAATATAAATCTCAACTCGCTCTCAAAACCCTTTGATCCTTTATTTTGAAATTGCGTAACAGCGGAAGTCGCCGATGAAGCCGGAAGTTTCTCCCTGAGCGGGATTTTGGATTCAACATTAGAGATGTTTTAAAATTGTTTCTTTTCCACCCAGTTTTTGCTATTTACATTACAAACATGGCGTTTCAGATCGAGTTGGATCTACCGCCCCCCCTTGCATCTCTGAAAGTAGGTTATACATTTATACATATGCCTGTATATGTTTTGAAAATGTACCTTTATGCAAACACGGCGGCTGCTAGCATACATACACACACATATTGTTGGGTTACAACAGGTTTACAAAGCGTTAGACAGCAAAATAAAAATTGTTTGACATGCAGCTAATAACGAGTTTAAGTAATAATTGAATAAAATGTTACCTTCTCAGTTTTAGATGTACCGTAAGGGTGTAATGTAGCAATCTGGGGCACGAAAAGAAGCACCGTTATTGTTTGTCTTAATTTATGAATGGCATATATAATTCTGTATTAGGGTAAATATGCACGGGCATATGTAGCTTTTATTATTTAGGGGTTTTATCAGCTCAGTTTTTTGTTTTCCTCTTGTCTTTTCCAGAATGTTGAAAATCTGCTTCGGTGCCCGATTTGCTTCGACTTTCTGAACATAACGATGATGACCAAATGTTCTCACAACTGTAAGTTGAGCTTAATTGAGGTAGTTATGTCAATCTTTGGGGAAGGAGAGCAGCTAATTTGAGATTTAGTAGGTCCGAATATTTGATGTTGGTCTGCGGCTGGAAAACCTGATTTAAAACTGCAGAATCTATCATTGACCTGCATCTAATTGTGTTTTAAAACATGCAAGAAATGACATAGCGAGATTATCTTGCTTTGGTATTATTTAGTAGTAGTTTTGTGCAGCTAATTTAATGCAGTTAATGTATATTTATATTGTTTCACTGTAACTAAATCATCTTTATTTTTGTACAGTTTGTTCTTTGTGCATTAGACAATTCTTTTCCTACAAGTTGCTGTGTCCAGTTTGCAATAAAGTAAGTATGTACAGGTTGTTTTACTTTTAAAAGAATAGACATTAATAATTCAGAACTGCAAACAAAAGCATTCGTTAGCAAAAGAGATGAGCTTTGTCGTGCTTCTCTCTGTCTTTTCAGCAAGCAACCGACCAAGATCTTAGAAATAACCGCTTGTTGGATGACTTGGTGACTAGCTTTCAACTTGCAAGGTAATTTAAGAAAGCATATTCTTTTGCACAGCACTTTCAGTTGAGGCCGTTGACCTTTGCTATGTGTTTAAAATGAAGAGAGGCTTATGGGCAGGGGCTGAGCAATGACATGTGGGTGCTAGGGGCATCTCATGGACGCCACGGGACACCTGCCAGATGCAAACAGTGTTTAGCTCTCAGTTACAAAGTTGACCCTAATTTCTTTGGTTGGATTTGAGGATGGAACTGTGACCCACCACCCTTCTGGTGGACGGATGTACAGCATCTGTAATAAACACTTGCTATGTCCAATTTTGCAGTTTAACTTGAGCCAGTAAAAATACCACTAAAAATACATTTTTACTATAATTTCCACTGATCCACTTCCATTTTAAAGACTTTCTGTAAATCGTCGGTGTCGCCTGGAGTCATTCAAAGTTTGATCCACTTTTCTTGTTGCGTTGCTGCTTTAGGCCTGACCTTTTTCAATCATCAGATGTGTCTGGTGACATTTATCGCGGTGCCAGAAACCGCTCCTTTCTTTTGCTGGTACTGTTGCCACCTGCTTCCTCCCACTGGTGGCAGAAATGACTGAAGAGGATATTTGGGCTCTCACAGTGGCCTTTAAGGGTCTGTCTGTAAACTAACCTTTGTCATCGTCTGGGCATCAGTGGGCAGACTGACAGAAAACCGTTTTTCATTTCGTGTTTGGGATGACCAGCGTATTTGTCAGTGAGGATGCGTCACGCTTTCATCAATCACTTCAGTGTTATCAACACCGTGAAAGCTTTCCCGTCTGACCACAGATGTTCTGATTGCCATCACTATGAGGGGCTTGGCCCTCTGGTTTTTTAATTTCCTGTTGTCTCGTTGAGCATCTAAAACATGGAATTCCCTGACTTTGTCATGACATTTTACACTTTTTAGAATAGACTAACAAAAACTACTTGGTCAAATTCAGTTATCTGCCTCTCTGACTAGAAGAATAAATAAAATTTATTTTTGGGCCTGTGTAAATGTCTCCCTTGGGGACGAGGACAAACAAAACATCGGCCCATATGGCTTCTATCTGCTTTACGGTTTGCAGATTGCTCCTTTAATTGTGCCTTTGGCCCATTTCTCAGGGTGAAACTGTGCGTAAAATACAGCGGTAGGTTGTTTCTGGCTAGGGCTGCAATTCACCGTCATTACACAGAAGTCCTGAACCTTTCGCTAATCATTAACTGTTTTCCCGTCCCATTTTTGTCTTATCGCAGTAACAGCAACGCTGTCATCTCCATCTGGAGTTCTTTCACGTTTTTTGGAGCTGGGGCAGCATTAGCCTGAATTATGTAAATATATTTTCTTAGGTACGCTCACGAATGACGGCTTCCTCCAGTCAAACACCAGTTCAGCCTCTTTTTTAGGGGATTTGTCCTGACTAGATAGGGGACGGCCCACACATAAGCGGACTGCGTCTGGGATTGGATATAATTTCCCACTTTTTGTAATTAGACACGAATCACATAAATCGATTGTTGTTTTTTGTTTTTAAAGCCCTTCAGATTAAACAATGTTCTGCAGCATGTTCAGAGAAAGGGACGCCTGTGGGGGGGGGGCATCAAGCATAAACAAGTTTAAATATAGAAAGGAGAACATAACACACCTCATTAATTCCATTTTACTGCCCGGCAGTTTGCTGTCCACATCTTAGCCCAAGACTGTAGCCACAGTGTCTAATCTTTTTTTTGGTTAAGCAGGAAAGAAGCTAACAGTTTGGGTGAATCTGAAATGGTTTTACTCACTGTGCTGCTTTTACTCTTTTTTTTTTTTTTCCTTGGTTTTTTTTTTTTTAAATTTTACTTTAGAAGCTGTCATTTGATTTTACGCTCAGTCTGTAACCTACAAGATTTTCTGGTCTTTTCAGTTGGAACAAATTTTTCTGAGCAAGTACTTTTTCTTTTTCTCCTCCTGTAGGCAGCAACTGTTGAAAGTAACATTCGAATCCCCTCCGATTTCCCCAAAGAGCCCTGCTTCAGCCGTCAAATGCAGAACTCCCAGGCAGAAAGGGCAGGCGTGTAAGAGCTCGTTTCTGAGCAACTACTTCCAGAAGAAGCCAAAAACCTCTCCCAGTAAAGAACTCTGGGCGCCCAGCTCCATCTCTCTGCCTGCGGAGGAAACAGAAACTGGTGGCAGCCGCCGTTCCAATGAGGTCGACCTCCATTCATCATCCACGCCGCTGGTGGTGAAGGAAGAACCGATGGATGTGGAGGAGGAAAATCTCCAGCTTCTGAAATCAGTCAAGCAGGAGAGCACAGCCTGGCCCAGTCCCACTTCTGCTCTGGAGGCTGCTCATTCCTCATCACCACCGATTGACATAAAGCCCATAATCAAAGGTGACGCTTTGCTGTCACCTTCTGTGACTCACTGTGCTGCTTTCCGAGGAACCAGCTTGTTAAGCTCTGCTAGTACACATTTGCTAGTGACATGTCACCTTTCTCATCCTACCTCTCTGAAACATGTCTCTCTCTCACATGAGCCGCAGCAAAGACATAAATCTGGTGCAGCAAGCTTTGAAGAGTCCGACACTGAAACAGGCTTTTATGTGTCTTTTGCAGTGGAGTGCCCTGTGTGCTCTGTGAGTGTGCCACAGCACTTTATTAACAAGCATCTGGACACGTGTCTCACGAGAGGGGAGAAGAAAGAGAGTTTGAGGAGGTAAAGCACCCACTCAATCCTTTTTACTCTTGTTTGCACAGAGGCACCGAGATCCTCGCGAAAGTGAGAACAGAAGAGAGCGATAATGTGTCAGCGACGGAAGCTGTTGGGACGGAACTCACTGCTCCCGCTCATCGTCATTTTCTTCAGCATGGCGTTGAATTTCTCCCAGATTCTTGTATAGTTAGTGCTGTCAGACTGCCGTGATTTTTCTCTCTCATTTACTTAGCACAAATATGACCGACCCGTCATTGTCGATAAGGAAATGTTTTGCCAGTATAAGGTCTCATGTATTGCCCAATAGGCTGGTCTCATTAGAGGTGTGGGTCTTTATTAATCTTACAAAGGTTACTGCGGAGCCAAGAGGAGTCCACCTCTGTCAGGTAAAATGACTCTTTCCACATCTGCCGTAGTTCCCTTGGCAAGAGCAAGCGTCCGATGGCGAAGCTGGTGTACAACCTGCTGTCTATGTCGGAGCTGAAGAGGAGGCTGAAGGAGTGCCATCTCTCATCACAGGGCTCTCGAGATCAGCTGGTCAAAAGGCACCAGACTTTTGTGCACATATACAACGCCGAGTGTGATTCCCTGAATCCAAAATCAGGTAATCCACAGGCCTTGCTGCGTTCTAAACGTTTGGTCTATTTTAAAAACAGAGAATGTTTAAAGAATAAGTGAAATCTGATATTTAAGGTGTTATTTATCTGAGCTGCGATGACATCATAAACAGTGATGTACTCCTTGCTCTCTGGATTTCCTGCTCTCCTCACGCGTTCACTTTGCTGAACGCTGTTCACTTGCACGTAATGTTTCAGTCACTTTCCTGTAGCAAAGTCACCCGTGCCATGTGTGCATTGTGTATGTGCCACCTTTGCCTAACCTAGTGGTGTTTCCTCTCTCCCAACAGCTGAAGATATTGCCAAAGAGGTGGAGGCCAGCGAGAAGATCAGGCATCGGCTGCAGGGAAAAGTCCAACCTGTATGTGTGAAGCAGCATGAATTGTTTGTGTCTGGGCCTCCGAGTATTGTTTTGATGAAAGGCAGTTCACCATTTTGGCAAATGGAGCCTGCAAACAGAGGAAGCGAAGGCAGTGATAGGAATTCCAGTTAGTGTGCGTGGCACCGGGAAGAAAAGAGAGCTTTTGGTTAAAAGAAAAGGTGGAAGAATTATTGTTAGAGGAAAGCAGTGCTTGTTTGAGCTGCAGGATCCAGGATGTTTTCATATGTTGCCACTTTCATGCAAATCATGACTAGTTTTATTCATTTATTTGCCATTTACATTCAATTACAGGCCATGATGTTCTCCAAAAATCAGTCTGAGAGGGAGATTGATGAGCTGCATTCAAATTACAGTAAGTGACTATTTTCTGAGACGGCAGATGCTGCGCGTTGCCAAGGCGATCCCTGAAATCAATGCTAACAAGTCAGTGCATCTCAGTGCAACTTTCCATTGCATGAAACAGATTTAACCAGCTCCTGTTAAACCTTGTTTCTTTTTTTTTTTTCTTCTAATATTCTTCTCATGTTCTCCACTGTTTATCAAATGTTGGACAAATATTCCGTACTTGTCTTGGCCCAACACTTGTGTGTACAGGACCAGGGCAGGAAATAAAGACATCCCATTCAATCAGTTTCAGGGTCTCAGTTTCAGATGAGGCAGGAAGAATCTAGAACGATCATTTTTATTCTCTTTCAACAGCCATTGCAAAAACAATTTCTTCCCGACAGCACAAGACAGAGACTAGAGTTCACAGTAGGATGTCTAAAGTATGAAATCCATTCATTTTATGGGAATGTTGTCTTCTGGTTGTCTTCCAAACAACCAGATTATTTCAGACAGATATATTCACTTTATATTTACATCAAATTTACATACCATTATATTAACTGTGCATAAACAGACATTTTTTTACTCCCTGTCGGTGGAAATCGAGTGAATAATGCAGCAGGTTTGTGAGTTTGAATGTAAGTTTCTGTTTGAGTGTCTAAAGGTTTTATTTCAGTGTGAGCTCAAAGCTAATAAGCTAAAGGGCCTTGCTGAAATGGGCTGAGGTCTGGATGTGGTCTGTGGTTTTATTGTGTCGTCGGGGGTCGAAAACAGCTGCTTGGATTATCTGAACTTGTTTGCATGAGATGAAAAGCTTCTTGGAAATGACACTGATGAACAAACTTAGCGGTGGCTGAAATATGGATGTGACTCACAGCAGGTGGGGGTCTATAAATAGCAGCGCCGCTGTGATAACCCCTTGATTTATCAGAGAAGGATGCGGATGACTCACTCTGCCATCTTCGGGAGTAGCGAGTGAGCAGACGGGAAGGTGAAAACGCTCCTGCGTACTGTCCAAATGTCCTTTGTGTTTATACGTTAGCGGGTGATCATTCAGGCCACATCGTCAAAGCCCACGACTGACGGCAGGGAAAAACCTGGCAAGCCTCCAAGGAAATATCCTCTCCGATGAATTTCTCTACTACCATCATTTAAAAAAAAAAAAAAAAGAAGCTGTGCTGTAATTATAAGGCCCTGATTAAATTACCTTATACCCTATAAACTAGCAGCTATTACACAGATAAATGATGTTCAGCGGTGTAAATTCATTTTATAGTGGCTCAGTTAGAAAAAGAAAGTAATCTGCAAATGATAAAACAGTAGATTTGGTCTGACTGAACATTTGATGGACTTTAAGGGGAATTGAGACGCACAAACTTCCCATTCTGATTGACAGATAAGGAAAAAAGGCTTTTCCCCGGCCAGTTAGTCAGCTCATATCTACTCAGAGATGCTTCTAACAGGCAGAGGAATCAAAGCTCTGCACTGGAATAGAAGCTCCTTGGGAACCTTTTTCACAGAGAAATTAATGTTCGGCTGATTGACACTTACCCCCCCCCCCCATCCCTCTTATCTTTAACAAAGTTTTCCTACAATATTGGAAGAGGTCGTCTGAGGTTTTCTTACCTTTTTTGGTGCGTGTTTGAATTTAATTTCACGCATTTCAGCCCATTTGGTGTGTGTGGCCAGCTGTGCGGCCCCCGCCATGAACAACTGCACGTTGCATTGTGCTAATCAATTTTGCATTGACTTCAGTGAAAGCTGCTGCTCACCTCTGATGCATCAGGACATTTAAATTTCGGACTCCCCCCCCCCCCCAACATGTGTGTCTGCCTGCAGGGAAGAAGAACAGCAGCGAATTCTCCCGCCTTATTGCCCAGGTCCGGGGTCGCAGAGAGACCAACAAGCCGGCTCGGAACACACGGGAAGATGCTGTGAAAGAAGAGAACTCGGCAGAGGCGCACGCTGCAGGTACGTTATAAGAATACCTCATATTTCATCTGACAGCTGTTACAGTTTTCCATTCCTGTGGCTCTCCAACCTGCTCCTTTAAATTCAACCATCTGTCCATCTCCCGCTTGAATCATACATTATATATGAAGGGAGGGGAAGAGCTGCGTCACGCAGCGGGTACAGCTGTCGTCCGATGTGTTTGTCTGCGAGAGACAGCACGTCAGACACTGACAGGATCTCTGTCAGAGGCCCAAGAACAGATGTCAGCGCAGTAGCAGCGTTGCCGCTCTAACACTGTTGCATTTACGCTGATTCCTTGGCAGAGACACCCAGGGTGGAGGGATCGTTATCCAGACTGTTTTAAGAAGTGAACCGTGTTAATACTGCAGAGTTTCACATCATGGCGGTACCCGGCACATAATCAGTCTCAGATGTGGCGGGACCAAAGAGAAAATAAATGATGTAAGGAGGGATTTCCTCCTGACGCACCGACCCTTCTGCTCCAGGCCTGGTTGGATCGGGACAGTAACGGATCATTAGCTGTGCAAAAGCGATCCTGCGTATACCCGGAAAGCAAGTCATTCCAGTGTGTAACCGAGCAGGAATCAGAATATGACAGCCGACACAAAGGCAGCTCCTAAATCTGCCACTGTTCCGACGGATCCAGACTATCGGTGCTCATTTCTCAGATCAGGATTACAATCATCAGACAAACGGGACAACCGGTCATTTCCCTCTCCACCACTTAGCAATAATAGATTCCTCACAATCCTGCGTTGGAATGTTTGGAAGTTGGTATAATTTCCCACTTTTGATGTGCCCAGAAAGAGAATAAATGCTGTTGTTGTGTCTCGGTGCAGCTTTGGTCCCAGACTCCAGTTGGTCACACTGGGAAAGGATCTACCCTCCAAAGTGTCGTCTGCTGTGGGGTAATCTCCCACACATACACCCAGAACAGACGGTTGAGCCTTCCAGGCCGATCGGCCCTTTGCACGGCTCGTCCAAGGACTTTTCCTTCAGATTAAGGGACGACTGGCTCCAGCCTCCCTCGACAGATCCGTCCGTTCAATAAAAATGGTTAAAGAGGCTTCTGCCGCTTTGCTTAGATGTTTGTTTGCCTCCGAGCCTCATTATTCGTCATTATCGATGAAGCTTAAATTGTTTTCCAGACTCTGTTTACATGCGTACACTGTGCTAATTAGAAGTGAGACGTGGTGAGAAACAGAACTGTGGTGGTTAAAAATTGGGATTGATGGATGAAATGGCGCCGTTCCTTTTCCATCCATCCAGGGAGATGATGTGTTTGTGCCTGCCTGCAGGGATAAGTCACACCATCCTGGCAGTAATGCTGTTAGCATCTGTAGCTGGTGGACTGGACGGTCGTGCTGTGATGATGGGATACTGTTTCCATGGTACCAGCAGAGTCCTGTAAAGACTGACCACAGTACGCCTTGTCCTTGCATTAGGGACAACCTTTCAACATACAGGGGTGTTCATGTGAGCAGGTTCATTCAGAAACGAAAAATGGGACAAAAAGCTAACGAGGCTTGAATTTAGATCCCCCCCCCCCCCAACACACACACAAAATCTTTCACTTTTTGACTGTTTTCTCCTTGCGGTGACCAACATCACCATCTTCATTAGGGCTCGGCCAATTTTGATTGACATGTCTCGTCTCCAGATAAAGTTGAGCCGACCCAATGCCGCTTACCCATTAAGGTGGAAGACAGAGGAAGTGACGAGGATCCATCTGCTACAAGTAATGAATGGCCCCCCAGTCCCACCAGCAGCGACGTATCCATCAGCAGGTGAGTCCTCTGGAGGAACAACTTTGGTGCCGATGGTCGTAGAGACGGAGCAGCAGCTGTAGCCGCCGTCTGGGGCGTTGCTAATTCCCCCTTTAGGAACAATAAAGTTTTACCTGTAATCATTCAGAATTATCTGTTGATTGAGCCTTCATATATGAATCGGAGCATTTGGTTCTGGTTCAGTTCTGCTGGTTTGTTTAGAAACACGCCATTGCTGCTGGATGCAAACCTGTAAGCCCGGTCCTGCTGGTTCTACCCACAATCTGACCCTAAAAATGTGTATCATTTGAGCTGATCACTAATGAAAAGCTGCGACATAATGAGATCATGTTGTGATCAAAGCATCACTCATGAATCAGGTCTCATACGAGGTCGCTACGCCTCCAGCTACCAAACCGCACATAAACATTGACGTCTTAATGGACTGTAGACCTCACCCAAGCCTCCTACAGGCGTCCTCTCATGGCCGTAACGCTTGCTGCATATTCATCAGTTTTCCAAGCGCTCGTACGCGTTGATGCTCGGATTCAGACGCGATCCCGTCACATGTGAACCTGCTGTTCTGCTGCGGACGACGTCTCACTCTTTCTCTCCGTTGCAGTTCCCTTTCAGACATCTTTGGTCCGGAGCCTGCTGCAAACCTTGAGTAAGTGTTTCTCCTTTCATTGCTGCCGTCGGGGAAAAGCGATGTTGTTTTGTGGGGTTTTAATTTGCAGCCTGTTCTCTATCTTCGCCCACGTTTGGAAGCAGGTGTTCGCCGCAGATTACAATGAGAAAACCTTCATAAACGTGCGCAGAGCCTGATTTGCATTTAGGTTCTCGCCCTCTTCTGTACATCACGAAAGTTTTCGGAGGCACTCCTGTCAGTCTCAGGCGGTGGAATTCTAATAAGCTCCACTGGGATTTAAAACCAAAGAACTCTGGTGTCTTTGTGTACGCCAGCTTGTCATTGCTTTTATTTTGAAAGGTCCTAGTAAATGTGATGGTGACTCACTGATAAGGATTCTACAGCCTGTTAATCCGCCTCTCCCTGTTCTGGTCCCCGACTGGGTAATGGTGCGGTTTCAGGCAGAAGCCTTACTGACCTCTGAAATGATGAGGGGGATGGCGCGCCACGTGGGCCCCTCGGTGCTCCGCTTCCTGCTGTTCTGGGTGAGGACGTGACTCCATACTACCACTGTGATGAGGGCCGCGATAAGGTCAAATACAGTCGAAGAAACGCACCATCTGACTTGTAAAATCCTTCCCGTCCTAAGTTAGACTCGAGTTCACGTCATAATCTGTTTCCCTGCTTTGATCCCGGTCAGATGGAGCTCATTGAGCAGGGTTGTGGGTCCTCTCGGCTCATTTCCAGGCTCCACTGTGACTTGATAAAGTGATGCTTTTCCTCTCCTGTTCTTGGGAAATGCGGACGCCTCACTCATCAAGTTACTGGTGTCAACAGTTTGTTTAAAACACCAGTGGACGCTCTCTCTTACATCGATGTCCCTCAGCCCTCGCAGTCTGTTTGTAGACGTTAACACTCCCGAGGATCGTATCGCCACAATCTATATTGCCGTATGTCAGTGATAAATACAAAGTCCAGCGATAGTGGAGCTCCCATTACGTCTGTGAACAGTGGCCCCTTCACAGAACCTTTTAACATCTCGTGTTTGCTCCTTCATCATCTGCATCACGTGATGGGACAGTTTACATCCCTCTGTCCATCAGAGACAGCGCGCAGACAACTGAATTAAGCTAGAAGTTTCAGTTGGAGGCGACGTGCCGAAGCTTCCATTTGGGATCATGAATTATGCAGTGAATTCCATAGATCCGCTCCAAGGACATTAAGAAAGCCGTGCGTGCTGCCATGTCCCAGACAGCAGAAACAAATGCAAATAAACAGCGTTTAACTTTGAGCTCACTTGTTCAGCCTCGACATGTCTGACCTTGAGCCAAAGACAATAAATTCTGAATCTCTGGGGTTTGTCCAGACTCAGGAAATGACATTGAACGGCACTGAAATGGAGAATTAGGGTCGTAAAATCAGTAAATTCTAAACCTTATCAGTATTTTCATCAGATGTGCTGTGAAAGGATGAAGTGCTCGGTTTATTTTAGGAACAGCTGAACGTCCATCAGAGCTTTGACTGTCGAACTGGGGCCGTGCGGTTCCAACAACTGAAAGGCAGATTCCTGATGAAAATAAACGTTCCGGTTGTCCGCGGACATCATCTCCCCTCCAAATAATCAGCAAAAATCAACAGCCCTCCACCTTTGTGAGGACACGTTTATGGCCGGTCCCTGTAAATGTGTCCACGTAGAAGACTGTTGTCTTCCTTCTAAACCCAGAAGCCCAGCGGGCTGTTTCTGGACCCGTCCCAGATGAAGACCCTGGACCCTCTCCCCGTGGTGACTGATTAACTGTCCTTGACCAGTTAACCTGTCCAGCTCTTGAGCGGCGCCGCAGGGTCCATCAGGTGTCAGAACCAAGAAACACCGATGTGTCCATAAACCACCAGGGGAATCAGCTGGTTTTAAATCACTAGACTCTCATCAAAATTTAATATCTTATAGTTTATTTTCAGCCACTTTGATGTGAAAGGAGCCAGCACATCAATATTTAATAATCCTGTAATTTAAAGATCTGCTTCTGGAAATCAATTTTCTCTGACTGCCGCAGCTCCATATTTTCCGTTTCACCTCCTCTTTCCAAAATTCATCGCAATGAGCTGTCAGCATGTCAGAAGGTATAAGTTGTTAGTTTGAAGTGGGATTTATTTAAATGAAGAGGTGCGTTGCCTCAGCACCACGGCGTGGGCTAACGCATGATTAGACGAGATGAAGTCGATGGGAGACGAACACGCCTTCAATGGCCTGATTAAACAATTATAATAGCAGAACTTTTCTGTTGACCTGAAGCGGAGCTGCGTCTGAGTCACAGGCTGGGAAAACTGGCAACATCGTTTTTTGTGTTATCACACCAAATATTTCCCAGAGACTGTTGTAGCTACTGTAGCATGAGATTAATTAATCCAGTGTGAGTGCCTGATGTCAAACTGCTCGTTTATCACCATCTATCTAAACTATGCGTGAGCTTTTTGTCCCATTTTTTTAGATTTCCCCATTTCAACAACAATAACAGAGATGCAAACATATGGAGTATTGCTAATTAGCTTAGCACAGGTACTAGTAGTGACCCGGAACCATTAGCCTTCCCTCAGGTTGGATCAAATAAACTTTATGAAAACAGGAAATGGTCGTCATGGTTACTCCAGAATTGGAAACATTCCAGTATGTACTAAGCGGTTCCAAATCCTAAAATTCAAGAACGGTCTGGCCAAAGTCCTGCCTAATATGGTAAAACATAAAGACAAATAAAACATAAATGTTCCGGTGACTGTCGCCATCAACAAGCCTGCTCTTTTATTTTACTGCCAGTCTTTGTACTAGGCTAATTAGCAGCACGGTCACCATAGCGATAAGGGCCCAGCTTTTAATCGGTCTCACTAAGTGGATTTCCATCTTCTCTTCATGTGTATGTGTGTATGCGGGGGCTTCTCTCGTTTCCTCCCGCAGCCCATAACCACAGCCCCAGATTAAATTATATTAAACCTCGGTGTGGGTGTGACCGGTGATGTCCAGTGATGCGCTGGCGATGACTGTTGACACCCGTCCTGACTCTGTTGGCACCCACACGGTCGACAGAAGTTGTTCTTTCATGCCTGCGGTTGTTCTGTGCTGTAGTCATGATGTAACCTGCAGGTCAGAGCCGCTGTTTTCACTCCCTGCTCCTCTCAAGTCTGATAAAAGCACCACAGCGGTTCCCTGGTGCGCGAGGAATAGTTTTTTGAAATGTTTTTTTCTTTAACTCGCCTCTTTAAGGTTGCCTTGGTGTCACGGTTAAACACGTGTCCTCAGAATGACATCCATATGTGCTGTTTTATTAGTCCGGCACTTCAGGTCTCACATTAGGAAAACCAATAAACACGTCTGAAATGATGTCATGCAGAGAGACGACGAGGACCGCCGTCCACAAATGAAGATCACGCTCCAGAAAAGAGGACGCGGACGCGTCGCCCGTCCCTGGGAAACGACGCCGTAAAACGTAACGGCCAGAGATCCCCGATTCCAGCACCCTTGAAGCGCTTTTCAGTGTTAGCCAAGATTTCCTTTGACTTTAAAAGCAGGCTCACTCCTGTATTAATAAACGCAGCAATTATCTTTTCTCCCTGATTAACTGTAGTTTTCAGCCTGTTTTTACAGGTTTTTATATGTCTGTTACCTTTGTAACTGAATGCATTTTTGTACTATTTTCAGTTTTATTTTCAGTATTACTGAAATAAATATCCCACATTCACAGCATTTGGTTGTGCCGTTTCATTGTGTGCACATGTTTGTGTAATTGTTCCAAACGCCACAGCTCGACCTCAGGCAGCCCCGTCAGGCTGGTGTTTCCAGATGTTGCTGTTCAAGCTCTCTTAAAAAAGACAGCGTAGAGGATCATAGACGGAGGCTCGTCAGGCTCCCTTCGAAATCAGGCGACGTCCAGCGGCGCCATCAGCTCAGGACAGGAAGAGGCAGGAGACCCTGGAGGAACCCTCTCCTGTCTGCAGCAGGTTGGCCACGGGAGAGTTGCAGCCGCACGGCGTCGCAAACATCTGTATTTGAATACGTTTCTTTAGTAATTGAATCCGAAGCGGGTGCCGATCACCGCCCAGGCTGATGATGGAAACTGGAGATTTGGACCGGCGCGTCTGGAGTCAGCAAAAAGATGCTCGGCAATTGTTTCTCCTCAGACGGAGCTGCTATCACCCCTCCGGCTGTTTCTCCCTGGTGTCATTAGCACGTCTGTATCTTCAGCCGCACGAGAGGCCCGAACGAGACCTGACTGGGCCCTCGACGGGTGAAGTGCTGAAGAGTAAACTGGCTCTAATGACAGCTCAGGGTTAGGGTGGACTCTCCTTTAATCCAAGGCTGTCTCACCGGTGGTGATTAAGGGCTCCTCGTCCTTTCAGCACCAAGTGTAACAGTGTTACTAAATCTTAAGTTCGGCTCTGAGGGCTGCTGCTCTTCAGCCTCACATCTCCAGGTTTTCCAGGCTTTCTTATCGACGCAGGAGCTGCACGTCGGACGTGTGGCCTTGCGTTCTGCTGCAGGGAATCTTCTGCTTCCACATTCATAGCAGACGCAGTCCCGAAAATGAGCTCTGGAAACTGGATCCAGTTGATTTCTCAGGCGACCCTGCCTGTCAGAGAGGATCGACTGGGACTTTCCTGTGAGACAACGTACGTCCTTTTATTTATTGGCCTGACTCTCAAGAGCTTAATCTAATCAATCACCCGCAGGTAATCACACTGGAAAGTGAGATGAGCAAAGGGAGCTGGGAGTGTCGGAGCTCCAGAACTTCTCCGTTTGATTCACCAATGTTTCCACTCGGGGTGAAACTGCGACCAACCACTTTATCCTGTTACATTCATCAGGACACCTTTGGGATTGAAGATCATAGAATTATGACATTAATTAATAATAATGATATTCTGTTCTGAGAACAATGTAACACACACACACACACACGTTCTAAACCAATAACTCCTTTTAGCAATTTTCTGCCGCCAGTTTGAAATGAAACTCTCGCCGGCGGCAGCAGGTTTGTGATGCCAGAGCAGATGGAAATGAAGTTAATGGAGTCGCAAAAAGCGCCGTATGTGGTGTAATTGCGACGGCTGCATGTTTGGGTGATCGAACATCTGCTGACAGCTGTCAGGGGCTCCTCCCAGAGCTGCAGGAACCTCAAGCGGACGCACGTAGGGCAACTGAAGCGACTGGCAGGAGGCAGGAGGGCAGTTTGATGTCGGGGGGAGCAAACGGTGGTTAAAGAGGTCAGCGGTGATGGAGGGCAGCTGAGTGAGGGGGGGGGGGGGGGACAATAGAAATCTCTGTTTACATAAACGCATCACGCAGCAGGTCGTAAAACCCGCACTGTTTGTGTCAGGACTGCACCCAGATCAGTTTTCCCTCGGACTGGCCTCCAGTGGAAGAGCTCCCTTTACTGGAAGCGTGCACGCAAACATCTGGTGTCACAAGCAAACACACCATCCGCGTCTGCGGATCAGGGGCGACTCTGCAGCGCTTGGTGGTTTGAAAGTGTTTTGCTGAAAACTTTTTTTTTCCCCATTTTGGAACCAGGAGCAGGGCCCCCCAGACTGGCCCCCCCCCCCTCCCCTGTATCTGCTGGTTTTAATGGCGAGAGCCGTCAAGCTGACTGGAGGTTAATTAGAGGTGAAGCCAATTTCCTTAAACCATGTTTCAATTCCAGAAATATTCCCTCAGTGCGTAGTTTAATGTTGGAAGCTCCTTTTATTGGGTTTCAGCTGCCGTCGCGCTCAGAAAGGCAAAATCCTGCTTTTGAAATCAGGATTGCAGAAATCAAACAGTTAAATTGAACTTTAACCGGTCGGGATTCAACTGGAAATGAGCGGCGCGGAGACGGGAGCTCTGCTTTATTGTGTTTGGACATATCGACTGTTAATAATCTGCAGTTCCGTCACGTTCCAGACGTGGACCACCAGCGAGCTCTCGGACAATAAGTCTGGTTCCGAGCCGATCAGGGAGCCGTCACCGGATGTGGAACAACAAAGAAATCAATGGAAAGGTAACCAAAAAAAAAATGCTCTCAGCCCCCCAGGACACATGGATGACAGTTGGAATTCCCGTCTAACGATGACCTGTTGATGTCTGTCAGTGACCTGGTGGAGCAGCAGGCTGCAATTTTCTTTTCCAGTTTTGGATCCAGACAAAACCAATATTTGAATCAACATAACATAAATGTTGACAACGCTGCTCTGGCATGTAAATCAAGAGGATTTTTTTACCTCCTGTTGGTCTGTAAATCCGGAATAACCAGCCAAACCCTCACAATTCTAAATATCTGTCTGTCCCTAGAGCTCACCCTGTCTTTCCAAAGTAGACTTAAGTCTTTTCTCCTGAGTTAAAAGCTTGTAATTATTCTGCAGCTCAATCTTGTGGCTCTAGCTTTCGCCTGCTGAGTATTTTCCCATGATGCAGCCACTTGTGCTCATATTTATGTTCCACCATTATCGCCCGACCCGCCAGCCTCTGTATTTATCACCATCGCTACATTAAAGTGTAGCTACTGCGCTGCTACTTTTCCCTTCATCCCCAGATGATTTAGTCGTTCCCTTAAGTCTCCTGTTTTATAAAAATGCGCAGATCAATCTTAATATGTTGAATCAGAGCATCTGTGGTGTTCAGGGACATTTAGGAGAAACAGAAGCAGAATGTGGCTGATTAATATTTATTAACATGCCTGACATGTCAGGTGGTTGATGACTGTTTACAGCCACCAGTCAGATCCACAGATCTAGAAGCATGTTGAATAAAGGCTGAATCCACTCTAATAATGAATTGATCAGCGGCCTCGTTAATTATTGATCATTTACTGTACAGTAAAGTCAGCGCCTTGTGTTCAATGATCACAGTCTCTTCTCACCTACAGAGAAAACATGCACAGATTAAATAAAGAATAATCCAAAGCAACCCACAGGTGTGATGGCTCGGAGCTCACGTGATCTTCTGATCGCTGAGAGCGTAAAGGTGATTCACAGATCAAACAATCACTGGACCAAATCTCCTCAAGACAAAGCTGCTGGATGAAAAACCCCAGGAACAGGAAGAAGTACCCAGAGTGTTTACAGTGTGTGTGTGGAGAGGGGGGGGGGATCTCTCGTCAGAACCTTTTCATCTCTTGGACTTGAAGAACAAGGTCAGTCAGAGTAGTCTTGTTTCCCCCTGGAAACCTGCAACCATCTGTTTTCTTCAGCCTTATTTTTATCAGCTCCTCTCATTGCAGCTTCAGTGAGTGAACCAGATAACTGAGCGGCGATGCTGCTGTCTCTATCTGAGAGGAGGGTGTTGGAATAATTAACAGCTCCGATGAATCTTCCATAAGCAGAGGGCTCGTGTTTGATCGCTCAGGTCTGGGCCACGCTGATCCAATCATTCTGCTGGTTCCTGATGGATCCGAGCGAGCCGATGCTGCCGCCTCATTAGCCGCCGCAGCGGCTGCAGATCCAGTGTTTGATAGCGAAAATAGAGACGTTTCAGGCCTTCTCCTTCTCCCTGGTTTAGCACAGAAGACGTGCACGACTGTGATCACCTTCTTTTTCATATAACACATATGTGGTGAAAGCATAAATTGGGACTTGAGGGCAGTTTTGAAAATAATTTGGTTTATTTCTTGGAGGTGAATATATTTTCTGTGCACATCCTTCGGAGCAGACGGAAGACCTCAAGTGTCCACTAAAAATAGCAACATTTGTCTTCCAATCCCATCGACTCGCCATTTGGTTGCCGATGGTGCTTCTGAGGGGCTTGATGTTTATCACTAGAGCTCCCTGCAGAGCATGTCACATCATTACAAATCACATCAGAGGCCGGAACATCAGCCCGGACCGGCTCCTAGCAATTCCCAGCCTCAGTGTGCACCTCTCAGTGACTGAGGCTTCAAAAGACTCTGAAATTGGAAGATTTAATTTTCTCCGCGATCCTTCCTGCCCCAGACGTAATCTGGCGTGAGTGCAGCAGTCTCTCGCTCGCACACCTCCGGCAGCTCTTTGTCGCCGCCGCCCTCTCCCCTTTCCCATTTCAACGGGGCGGTTTCGCTCTTTCGCAGGCTATCTCGGGCCACCCTCCGGTTTCACGTGGAGGTTGAGCAGAAATGGGGGTTAAATCTAAACAAATATTGAGACAGCCAGCAGGAAATTGAAAACACTGGACCGATCGTGGATGCCCTCTGGTGCTGAACCCTTCCTGAATTTCAGGCTGTAATTCTGGCCTAAAGTTCTCATAATATTGCACAAATTCTCTCCCGTTCACACCGCTGATATTCATCAGGGGCATCCTCATGCAGCCATGAGGGAATAACAACAGGAATGTCAAACACTGTACAAATTGAGCCGAATCCTTCAAATGTTTTCATTACTTATCGTATCGCACAACAGTAACCTCGCTGTCTCCGTCTTGATTGGGAGAGAGACACGATGCTACTATGATAATAGTAATACTATTAGAGGTTGTAAGAGAGGGGGGTATTTTACTACTGGGGGGTGTATTTTCACAAGAGCCACGTCAACAGAGTCAAGCAAAGTGCTAACACACGGGGAGGCTAGCTCAAGCTAGCTAATGGACACAATGTGGCTGGTTTTTTTAGGTGTTGCCAAGTTGGCGAGTAAACAAAGGCCCACAGCGTTCATCTTATCGTGTAAAGAAATGAAGTGCTTAGTAAATTCCGATGTTCTGTGGTTTATTGGTATTTGTGTTACAGCTGAAGTGCAAGTGCAGTCCCTCAGACAGACGTCTTACATTCTCCTCGCTGCAGCGCAGTTAGTCTCTTTATATGTTCTAATAAGAGAAGAGATCAGCTTTAAGTCAGCCGTGCATTGGTGGGCCCCACCAAAGTTCCAGGTAAAACCCAGGCAGATTTCCTGTTTTATGTGGCGTTGAGCGATTTTACATCAATGATCAGACATCTGTTTCTGGCCTACATTTGCTTTTCTCTCCTTATGTCTCTGGAATGGTAACGAACAGCCAAAGTTGTTATTTTTCACAGAATCTATGTACACGAATGACCTTTTTACATGGTCTCAGCCACATTGTGGTAATAAAAAAAGCTGCTTTGTGTTGCTGACTGGTCTTGGAACAGAGTCCTTTCCCCCTTTACATCCCCCACAGATCTTGTTGTCCCACTCCTTCATAAATAAACCCCTAACACGTCGTTTACATCATGTCTACATCAACTTGAACCTGCCAGTGCTGGTTTATAGAGAACACACTTTGCTTTATGCCCAGCAACAACGATCTGCTTCTTTTTGCCTCTTTTTACAGCAGTTTGACTTTCAAACCCCCAAAGCGACCAGTGGTCCGATCTTCCATTAACAATTGTGATGGCTGTATCAGAAGTGACACCACGTGTGCGACGGGAGTAAAGAAAGTTGGAAAAGTCACTTTCCTCCCGTATTGTGTTGCAGCCCGCTGTGATAAAGGTCACAGAGATATTTCCTGACGGGGGCCTGCGGTGAGATGCCGCGTCCACCGCTGCGTCTTTCCAGACGCCAGGACTTTATTTTTGCTTTTCTCTCATGTGCCAATGTGCCACAATCAATCTGACTTGTTTCTGTTGCTCTTGTGTGTGTGTGTGTGTGTGTGTGGGGGGGGGGGGGGTTCATTTGTGAAACAATAACACTGCACGAACGCTTGTGAGGTGTTTTTCCAGCGTGTATGACTGAGTCTAACTGGATCAGTGCTGTGTTCTGACACTTCAAATGGGAACATTTCCTTAACTCATCTGCTGCCATCTCCATGATCCCCCCCCCCCAACAAAAGAAAAATGAATACGGCAGCGTGGCAGGAGAAAGAACATCAGCTCCGGGTTGGGAGGTTCAGAACATTGCGCCTTTAATGCGCCCTAAATGAGACGGTTCCTTGGAGACAGCACAGCACCCTGACGCGGCTGTGATCACTCGGTGAAAAACAGCTGCACGATTCCACGAGTGAGGACATCGCGGATGTCCTCTTATTTGTCCCCCGTGTGATTCTGATGCGTTTCATCACTGCGAAGGTCAAAGAAGGACGAGCACCAACACTGCACATACATTTATTCACTTCCATTGGTGAAGTCCTGGAGGCTCACGTGGAAAATGAAGATTTCCTCCTCTTCAAATACAGCGAATTCTGTCCCTCTCTGCTCCGACTGGATTTAAATGCTCAATGATCTCATGGCCTGATTGATAAACCTGAATGAGAAGGTTCAGGCCACTGCATGAATATTTACTTATTTGAATCCAGCTGGTGGAGGCAACGTCTCCGAGCCACAGAGGAGAAGAAACAGTTCCCACAGTCCTGTAAACCTGATTTACTGGAAATGCAGGCTGACCTGTTCAGCCATCACCTCCCAGTAACAGAGGAGAGGAGAGGAGGGGAGGGGAGAGGAGAGGAGAGGAGAGGAGAGGAGAGGAGAGGAGGGGAGGGGAGGGGAGGGGAGAGGAGAGGAGAGGAGAGGAGAGGAGAGGAGAGGAGAGGAGGGGAGGGGAGGGGAGGGGAGGGGAGGGGAGAGGAGAGGAGGGGAGGGGAGGGGAGAGGAGAGGAGAGGAGAGGAGAGGAGAGGAGAGGAGAGGGGAGGGGAGGAGGGGAGGGGAGGGGAGGGGAGGGGAGGGGAGAGGAGAGGAGAGGGGAGGGGAGGGGGAGGGAGGGGAGGGGAGAGGAGAGGAGAGGAGAGGAGAGGAGAGGAGAGGAGAGGAGAGGAGAGGAGAGGAGAGGAGAGGAGAGCAGGGGAGGGGAGGGGAGAGGAGAGGAGGAGAGGAGAGGAGAGGAGAGGAGAGGAGAGGAGAGGAGAGGAGAGGAGAGGAGAGGAGAGGAGAGGCCGACAGGTCCCGTTTGTTTGGAGAAGATCAGAGAAGATAAAAATCTGATTAAAACTTACTGGCTGATTCACAAGTAAAGCAAAGCAAACGTTATAGGATCACTGGCCCAGATTACCGCCACCACACAGGATCACTGGTTAAGATGACCACCATCAGACCGGATCACTGGTCCAGCTGACCACCATCAGACCGGATCACTGGTCCAGCTGGCCACCATCAGACCGGATCACTGGTCCAGCTGACCACCATCAGACCGGATCACTGGTCCAGCTGACCACCGTCCTCGGTCAGAACCGAACCTGCCTGAGAAGCATCTGGATTCCGATGGCAGAGAAATATTCAGCATCATTTTTGCTGCTTTTGCCGCCATTTAACCCAACATCATCAGTTTGTGGAACCTTTTTTTCTTTCTTTTTAAAAATTGTACTTTTAATAAAATGCCAAAATAGAGAGAATCCTGTTATTTTCTGCAGCTCCGATGGAGGAAATATTTCCATATATCAGCTATCGCCCATAATATTCATACCATGTTCCTTCAGTAAGAAGGATCTTCAGAAAAGATCATATAGAATAGTAAAAATATATGGATGGAAGCTACAGGAACGGACTGAGCCAATTAAAGCAAACCTGGGAGAAAAGGTTTGGCCCTGATGATGTGATCAACAAAGTCCCAAAATAAAGCACATATATGTGTTTGTTTGTTTTAAAAAAACATATTTATTTCACTTTCAACTTTGTTGGAATTCCTGCAGGTTTTCATGCCACAAGTTTGGCGAAAACAGTGGAGCTATGTAGGTCAGAGTGAAGGAAGTCCAGACAAACAAGCACGGAATTTAGTCATGAAAACAGGAAAGTGCTGGAAACCCATGGCAACCATCGCCATCCAGGCTGGGCTGTTTCCTCCTGGACCATTAAAGGAGGCAATGGCCCAAGAATAAATAACTGGTATGTTAAAAGGAAATGAGGCATTATCTCAAAATGCCCCCCCCCCCCCTTCTTTTTAATCTCTGCTTTCATGAAAACAGTATCAATCTGCAGTTTTTTTTTGGGGGGGGGGCTCAATGTGATCTGGAACAGGCTTCCGGTATTCTGAAACACCTTAGAAGAGAATGCAAGTTTCTGATGTGCAGATAAAAACATTGCACGTCATATTTCTCATCCGCATTAGGTTTCAATGGACCCGTGTCGGTCCGGCGAGGGGAAGCTGACATTAATGAAGACTGAGCTTAATCCCCAGCTCTCCTCTTAATGGGCTGAAGAAGACAGACTAATGCGCCAAGTTTCACTTGCTAAGAGGATTACTTTCTGTTTCAACCAAATGGGATTCTGATTTGCTGATCCTTAGTGTTGTGAAGGATCGTGAGTAAAAGTTCACGTTGGTTACTGTCACCTGCTCCAACGATGACTGTGCTTCTGCTGCTGAAGCCTGAAGTCGCAACGCCGCGTGAACGTCTCCGCAGGCGTAGCAGAGAGGTTAATACCAGCTTCCTGCTGAGGCCCAATCAGGCGCTGTTTCTGAGAATAGAGATGAACTTAATAACTTCATTGCGCACCCTGTGAAGCCCCGCCCTCCACTGCACCCTCCTCGTGTTTGAAGCGTTCTGATTTAATAGCAGTGCTGATTTTTCAGTGTATTTCAGCCACCTTCCACTCGTCTGTATGGAAACCGCGCCTCTATGACCCCAATAATATTGTACACATTCTGAAATGAGCATTTATAACATTTAAATTCACCCAGAGCAGCTTGGGTTGTATACGATTGATTGGTGGCGTCTGCAGTCTATAACAAAAGAGTATAAAAGAGGAGATTTCCTCTCTCTGTACTCTCCGGACTGCGATGTTCAGTAGGAAAGTTCAGTTCCTGCACTTGGAGAGTCGAGTGCTGCAATTTTTTGCAGAAAGCAGAGCTGCGTGAGTGCGGATGCGGGAGAAGCAAAGGTCGGAATCATCTCGGCAGATTACGGCTGGATTCAACCAACACCTGCTGGGAAGGCTGCACACAACCCCAAACTAATGTGTGCGTGTTCGTGTGTGCGTTAAACATTATTCATGCTAATGTGGAGGATTGTGAATGAAACAACAGACGCTGGTTTAAATTCTAAAGCCTTAATGTCAACACAGACTCAGACCACAGCAGATTCTATTGAGTTACCACCTAAAACAGGAAGACCCCCCCCCCCCCCCCCCCCCCCCCAGGGAGGGGTGATGTGGTTTTGTGAATTCAAAACTTTCTTTCTGTGTTTGTTCTTTCCCAGTATTGATTTGTTTCATCGCCAGGGTGCATTTTCATTCCAAGAGCGATCTTTATCTTTTTCTTTTTTTTTGTCGCCAGCTGCAATAAAAATGCTCTTTTGTAAGAAGTGCTGGCGTGTTGTTATTCCCTATACGAATGAGCCGGAGCACTTCAATCTACTATTGTCAGTGGGAATGGCAGGAGCCCACTTCTCTTAGACTGTGAAATGCAGGGCCACAGGCTGCTGACACGAGCGTGGCGCTTTTAGAGACGGCGCCTTTCAGGGCAGGATTGTTAAACCACTGTGACTTTTATGCTGGTGGCAGAATTCATCTAACACAACTCACATTTCCAACACAACCCACACACACACACACACACGAACACGCCTCTGTGTTGGTTATGATCAAATTTGAAGCCCAGTAAATTATTATCCCTTATCACAATGTGCGAGAGACTATATTACCTATATTATCCTGCGGACTTGCATCACAGGTCCGTTTCCAAGAAAGTTTAATGAAACCAAGATCATATCTCACAGGTTTATCCAGGTCCAGCACACACAGAAGTACCAGCTTATCAACCACAGAAGTCAAACCAGACCGTTTGCTTATTGCTTCATTAGTGACAGATAATATGTCGTGAATTAAATAACTGCAGTTTAAAAAAATTGTAATTACATCAACAATCAATCAGCTGTGGCCAATCCAGGTTTCCCAGGGGTTGATATTCTACCTGGTATTTGCTCAGTTCACCGCTGCTGCGTCAGCACAGCACAACAAAGCTGCTTTTGCTTTATCACCAGGTCATTAAATTAACCTTCGCTGGCCAGATGGAGAGTCCCTCCCTGCGTTCATGCCAGGGCCCCCTCAGCGGCAGCATCTTCGCCAGCATCCTAGATCTCATCAGGCCCCCTGCTGTGAGGACTCGTCCATGTGAGCAATCCAACAAATGGCAGCAATCTTTGTCAGATATCTCTTCTATCTGTCTCCTCTATGTCCTGAATCATGCAGCAAAAATAAAACAACATATTTTCAGGGTCCATCTGTGCTGCTTTTGGGGGTTTGTGGATCAACGAGTTTGTGATTTACAGCTGTAATAAAGCTTGAAAGTCCATCATTTTGTGGAGAAACGTGGAGAGTCTGATATGAGAGATGATATTTGCTAGATGGAGGACATTGTTGCCAGATGGACATGTGCCCACAATTGGATCGCTACCGTTCCCCCCTCTCAGCCTCCCCTCACTTGAGCTTCATCACAGTTCAGTGTTCCTCACAGCTCCCCAACGAGACCCCGACACTTCAACGGCACTCATCTAGGCAGGGATGGGAAACAGTTGTGTATGTATGCTCTTTTTTTGGGTGCACGTTGCGTCCCCGCGTTGGTGGAATACAGTTAGTGGTATGGAAGTGTGATAAGCTCAATGTTGCTGTAACACACACACACACACACACACACACACACACACAGATGCACGTATGTAAGCATCAGCTTGTAATTGTAAATTATGTTGCACTGACACTTCTCTATGCGCTGCATCCTGACAGTTTCCGCTCTCAGCCTCACGTAACAACGGGCATTTACTCCTAATCGCTCGGCTGCTTTTCTCAGCCAACAAATCAATCGGTAACTGGCCGGAGTCCTTAATAAAACAGTTCCCTGTGGAAAAACACAGGCTTTATTGTTAACTTGTTTGTTTTATGACTTCTCAAGACGAGTTGCCGGCTCCTGTTGGTGCCCCACAAAGGGGACCCACCGAAATCCAGTCATTTTTTCCCAAATGCCCCACAGGGGGTCTCATCCTGTTAACAAAAGGAAAAAGCTCTGGGCAGAAACTCCAGGAAGCTCCTGGAATAATCAGAGATACGACGCCCCCACATTTGTAAAGCTGAAGGCTTCAGCGACATCTGGAGCTGGTGTGACTTGTGGCTTCGCGACGCTGGTTTACACACCGTGAGACACGTGGATGCTAAGGCGGCAGCCGCCAACACCCTCTCATCCGCTGGGATACTCGACCGAGGAATGACATTTACATGCAGCATAAATAATTCATCACCTCAACCGGAATGGCAGCACCCTGCAGGGGTGTTGGTGCCCCCCCCCCCTGCCTTTTTTTAACGTGCATTTCAAGGAGACCGCTCAGGTGAAGAACGAACAGCTCCAGCACCGTGTGACTACACAAGAAGCAGAAGCATTAATGTGCAGATCCATCCTATTTCACATCGTCAGGAGGCTCAGCCCTGAACCTTGTCTCTAATTAGTTCTGTCTTCTCAAAGCCCAATATCTGTGGGACTGAAACTGCTGAGCTGGGAAAGAGGGAAGGGATGGGAAAACGCTGCAGTTTCCATGACTGGAGAGGTCAGGAAAATATTATTCCATGATTTTGTCGTGATCGACAGCTCTCCTGTCCTGAGGGACGGGAGCTTCGTTCCTCTGGATTTGAGTTGCAGCCATCACTAAGAAACATCCGTAGATCCACCAGGAGGCCTACAACAGGAGAGGCCTACAACAGGAGAGGCCTACAACAGGAGAGGCCTACAACAGGAGAGCAGCCACCGATGCTCAGGTGTGGAGCAACTTGAACCAAAACTTTCCATTGAGAAAACCAAGTGCAGGCTGTACTGGGATCAGTTCCACCCACACCTGGCAGTGGTGATGACATGCAAAGCCTCTCAGCCGTAGATTCTGCTGATGCGGCGTTAAATACTGATTCAATATAACACTCTTATTCCTATATGTGGAAACTTTTCCTCACTCTCTGTTTCTCTGCAATGTACTTGAATTCAGGAAGTGACTAATTACCTTTCAGAATATATCAACAAATGACATAAAAAAAAGGCCATTTTTCATAACATTGGCCATTCTACAATCGTCAGCGGCGTCCATCAGAATTGCTACACAAATCTTTTTTTAGCCTCCTGCCATCACTCCTGACTGGACCTACGATATAAATCCATTTTTTTCCCTCATGACTGTCTCTGCGGTGCCATCAGCATCAGGAAATCCTCCGTAACTATTTTTCCGTGTGTAATCGTTCTTATACTTTCCATGATGGTTTAAGGCAGCCACAAAGAACCTGAGCTTCTCTCAACCTCGTCAACATAATTTGCTCCCTCGGGGGACTGAAGAAGTCTGCCCTCGCCCTCCGCTCGCAGCTTTACCCGTCAGCAAAACCTTTAAGGTTCCATTAGAAACATGAAACACAGCTACAGGCTGCGTTAATCTTCACCCGAATATTCAAATTCAAATGGCAGTCCTCCTCCTCCTCCTTCTCTGCCCAGCCGGCCACCAGCAGGAGGGTCCTCCTGTATGAGCCTGGTCCTGCTCAAGGTTTCTTCCTGTTAAAGGGGAGATGTTTGCTTGTTGGCAGTCAGGCCCTGAGTTTCAGTAAAGCACCTAGAGACAATGTTTAAGTAGCAGACACTGTATAAATAATGTTCTGATTTGATATTCCTGCCATCTGTGGTCCACAAATCTGGACAAAGAATTAAAGAATTACACTCATTATCTGCAGATTCTGATCACTTGCTCCACACTGGACATCAAAAGAGTCTCAAATAACCATGGATTTATCATACAGGAGGCAAAAACAAGCTGTAGGCGAGATGTTGCCCTCGTATCTCTGAAGAAGGCTCCGTTAATGTCCTCCATGCATCAGAGAGTAAACACATGTGCTGCGCTCCATGTTTAGATGATGCTGGATTCCTTGGCTGTGCGAGGTGATGCATTGATACGTGGGAGCCGCTGTTATGACATATTTAGTCTAGAAGTGTGGGCTTTGGCAGTTTCAGAACAAAAACAAGACATGGAGGGTGAGGGTGAACATCACCATCCATTGTTTAAGGCTCTCTCCGCCATGATGAAGGTGCTGGAGATGATTCCCATCTTTACGCGACTGTCATCATTTTTAAAATCCTGGAATCGATCCGTTTTATCTCTGCTCTCTCCAGCCATCCTCAGCACACACATTCCTGTGGAAGTGCCGATTTTCCGAACCTCCCAAACCACAAAACAAGGGGAACGTCTCCCTGGTGACAATGAGACTACAGGCCTGGAAATTTAAAAAGCCGGACAAGCAGCGGGCAGATTCCGCTTTTTCCCCGCATCTGTTAGCGGTCGTCTGTGTTCAGTAAATGATAGAATCCCACATTTTCATATGCTTTCTGTAGGAATGGTCTGTGTTTAGAGCAGCGGACAGGCATTGTAAGCAAAGGCTTCATGATTTATGATCTATTTGATTCTTTAAAATAACACACTTTAAGACGTGTTTGCATGGTGGGGTGAGTTTGAGTAGATTTTATCCATCAAAATACATTAATTAAAATATGATTTCTTCTGTTCCAAGGGATGCTGTTGCTGCTGTATCACTCGCTCTTTTTTACAGAGCTTAAAATAAACGGTATCGATCTTGTCATTCCTTCTATCACATCCATCTTACCGTCCATTTCCTATATGAATTTGGCATTTGTGTATATTTCAAAGACAAAGAAAATGAATTCTCAGTGTAAATAATTGATACATCTGGTCGTCGTCTCGGACTTGTCTCAGCTGCTCTGCCAAACGCATCAGCTTGGTTAAATTATGACGAGAGCGGATCTCAGGGGCCAGCTCGCAGGGGCCAGCATTGGGACTGGCGGAGCCGGGGGCCTCACGGCGCCGCTCTGCGGCGATGCTGGGTATAGCGGGCATTTCTGCACAGGGAACAAGTAGAACAGGGGCTGAGCGTTGTGGAGACGGTCATTTCTGCTCCCAGCACAGGTGAAGATGGAGCGTTCAGCCACTGCATCATTGCACTCTTAAGAGTTGGGGTTATCAGTGATCGGGGGGGGACATCCTCATATTTTCAGAGCTTGAGCTCATTCATCATAACTTTGACGTTCTTAAAAGATTGTAGAATTATTCTTTTTTTGCGTTTCCCCAGTTTTTGGAAAACAGAGGAGGTGAAACCTTTTTGTCTTCGTTTGAAACATGTTTTCGCACCTGTGAGGACGCGCGAGAGTCTTGGTCGCGCATCTGGATTGAGTCACACCGCAGGACTAGTGAGCACCGACGCGTCTGCAGAGGACAAATACTGCTGCGATGGAGACCGTAGCCAATGAAAGTGACTTTTGGCTGTGCAACACATCCTGCCGGGACCCTGGTGTCGCCAACGAGACGGGGCTGTCCAACCAGACGAACCCGCTGAAGCGCAACGAAGAGGTGGCGAAGGTAGAGGTGACGGTGCTCGCCTTGGTTCTGTTCCTGGCGTTGGCGGGGAACCTGTGCGTCCTGCTGGCCATCCACACAACCAAGCACAGCCAGTCGCGCATGTATTACTTCATGAAGCACTTGAGCATCGCGGATCTGGTAGTGGCGATCTTTCAGGTGCTCCCTCAACTTATCTGGGACATCACGTTTCGCTTCTACGGACCAGATATTTTGTGTCGGTTGGTGAAATATCTGCAAGTCGTTGGGATGTTCGCGTCCACTTACATGTTGGTCCTGATGTCTGTGGACAGATGTTTGGCCATCTGTCAGCCTCTCCGCTCTCTGCACCGGAGGAAAGACCGTTTCTATGTTATATTCTCCTGGGGGCTGAGCCTGGTCTTCAGCGTCCCGCAAATGTTCATCTTCTCCCTGAGAGAGGTGGGCTCAGCGGGATCGGGGGTGTATGACTGCTGGGGCGACTTCGTGAAGCCTTGGGGAGCCAAAGCTTACATCACATGGATCAGCCTCACCATCTACATCATCCCCGTGGCGATCCTGAGCGTCTGCTACGGGCTAATCAGCTTCAAAATCTGGCAAAACTTTAGGCTGAAAACGAGGCGAGAGCACTGCGTGAGCATGACGCCGCGGACCGCCAAAGACAACACGCTGACACGGGTGAGCAGCGTCAAGCTCATCTCCAAGGCGAAGATAACCACCGTGAAAATGACTTTTGTCATCGTGGTGGCTTATATCGTCTGCTGGACCCCCTTTTTCTCCGTCCAGATGTGGTCTGCGTGGGATCCCTCAGCGCCCCGGGAGGGTAGGTCACATTTTAAAGTTTGAGACGATGTTGCACAGATATCTATTCCAACCCCCCCCCCCCCCCCCCCCCCCCCCCCCCCCCCCCCCCCCCCCACACACACACACACACAATATTTATTCATTTATATTTGCGCAAGTTCCGAACAATAACACCGTTCATCCAAGAAGACATCCAACTGTGCTGTGCGCGCATCGCCTCTCTTTACGCACGAAGACTAGGGGATCAAAAATGTGATCTTTGGGGGGTTCCGGGGCTTGTGGGGTGGGTGTTGTTTCCACTTGAACCTTATGAATGAATGAGTGTAGGAGGAGTGGTCCAACGTGGTGACATAATGCATTTAGGGTTTCTTAGTGATGCTTTGTCACTGCGGCGCTGCTCAGATATATGAATGGTGCAAAGGGGGAGCGGCAAAAAAAAATGTTCTTGCTGCAGGATGAATCACTTTAAGCTCCCCAAATGCAAAAGCCACAAGCAGACTTTCCTAAGTCTCCCCTGACCTCTCTGGCGCCACCAGGGGACGGTTAATCATTAATCAAATTAGTGTGCGCCAACACGCACCGGGCTGCTTTTGCGGTTTCAGTGCCCCTGGGACACGTCGAAGTGCGTCGTTGACATTTAACCAGAATAGGCTACTTATCACCCGATGGTCGCTACGTTTATCGATCTACTGGGTCGAGGCCACGCCCAGTGACCATAAAGGAGGAGGCACGTGCCTGGATTCTTACAGTTCAATATAGCTTCCATCCTACTTTTCCATTCCTCTTAATCCTTTAGACAAGAAGCATCAGGACTCACACGAAAAGTTCAAATTTAGACCAAATTTTGGATGGATATGCCAAAAAAAACTAGTATTTTTTTTTGTTAACATGATTTTCTTTGGTCTGTAATGAATGTTATTCCCTAACATCTGTTCAGTGATGAGGTGGGGGTTTTGCTGGACAAACATGTGGCTCACCATTCACATTCATGGGTGAGAAAGAAAGCGATCAAGCTGTTTTGATCTTGCAGCAATGCACGTGCACCGCCCTCAGAAAAGGCCCAGGGTCTGCACAGACACGTGCCAGTGTTTGTGTACAATAGATAGGCTGTACATATTCTCAGCTGTTGCGTGTGCTGATAAAGTGTCCATTAGAGCCACGCTCAGCGAGTGAGCCGAGACCAGCCGAGCATACCGGCAGAAATATGACAAATGTTAATCTAATCACTTTACTGCAGACTGTTTATCTCTTTACCACATGTTCTGTGCAGAAATAAATGCGTCTGGGCCTTTTTCGTGAGTCATCAGAACCAACATGCAGAATTCTGCCCAATCACCTTACAGAAATGAGCTTTTTTGTGTTTTTAAACGACTGGATGTATATAAAGCTAACCCTAACCTCTAACTGTGCTCATGAATAATTCGCTCTTTACGGTGCCGATCACACAGAAATTTGAGAATAAACAATGTATAATTAAACAGTATATAGTTTTAAAAGCACACTTTCCAGAGTCTGCCCAGCCTGGCTCCCCCTGGGACATCTGCATCAACTAAGGAACTGTTCGTTCAGTTATTGTAGAGAAACAAAACAAAAAGATTTTCAGCCAATTATATTTATGAGCATCACGGAGGTCTTTAAAGACAATTTTCTTTGAGTGCTTTTGTATTTCTAGCAGACCAACTTTTAATGCTGCGGATGGAACAGCAGGAAATTAGAAAAGAAAGAAAGAGTGCGACAAAAAGACTGAAGTGGAAGTGAAATTACAGCAATGCATCAGAGTTAATGATGATGGATGCATTACTCTTGGACACTGGCAGAGCAGGTAGGCTCCAGCTGCACGAAAAAGGCAGAGAGTTCTCATTTGATTTATGATAATGACCGCCATATCCACCAGAGCACCACAACATTTCACAGAAATCCCTGCGACTGTTAAAAGCCTGAATGCTCTTAGCCCTGGCAGAATGACATCACACTGGGATTTCACATTTTAAGAGATAAATCTCAGTGTGCAGAGGACAAAACGCCCAAGGTTGCAGCCTGACTCAGTCTCCATCAGCAGCTCTTGAAAAGTCATTTGGCAAACATTTGCTCCCGTGAGCCTGTCACCCTCAGAATCTGACTCATTCTGCTCAATTAGAGGCAGGATGGCTGCCATCCAAAGCCTTTCGAATGATAAAATGGTGTTTCAAAGGGAGTGCGACACATGTACATCTTTATCCTCAGATAACAGTGAGGAGAAGCAACTTGGGTTCTCATTAATGACCCAGCCTGGTTTCCTTCCTGGTATCAGCTCCAGCACAGACAGCAGGACCGGACAGAAAATCATCATTTGCCTCTCCATTGTGATTTTTTTTATTGTTTAGCTGGGAGGAATCACCATTTGCTAATTCACAATTTTGTCACCTTTTATGAAAGGATACTTCCTGTAATTGCTGTAGTTTCAGCTCCATCCTCCCTGGTTGGCTACATGCTCTGGTTGAAGTGATCAGTTTTCCAGGTCATCCATGCTGTCCTGCTCGCCTGAACCTTTCATAATAATTGCGATTGTTGCTTTTTCCTGGCATTTTTGTGCCTGAATGTCCACAACGCAGAGATTCTACGATGGGTGACATGCATTTGTCTAATAAATCAAAGTCATGTCCACTTTTAATGAGGCATTTGACCTCCGCACCCTTCCTGAGATTATGTGTTCAGAACAATTTGAACTCCGTCGGCGTAATCAGACACGTTGTGACGCTGGCAGACCGGCCGAGGGAACCATTAGCAATCAGCGAGAGGTGGTTAATGATGCCACACGCAAATCCAAATACCTCGTTTGCCAAATGTCAGGCGGCTGAGGAAGTTGACAAAGTGTGAGTGTGTTCCTGTTTTGCTTGGAGGAGTTGGCTCTGGGATTCGGTGCTTTTGTATCCCTTTCTGCACCCGCGTCACACATGGAGGTTTGATTTAACATTTAAAACCTTCATCAGAATCACAATGCAACCACACAACTGTTGACATAAAACATCTATATTATGAGTTCTTATAAGGCCTCAGCTATTGGCTACTTTAAACACAGACTTGTTCCATTAAAAGAATGTCACAGTTTGCCACAAACAGGCTGCTCAGCTGAAAAGCCCCACCATTTATCATTGGGATGAAAGGTCCCGAAAGTCAAAACTTAAGGACGGTTTCAATATTCCATCCTAATATTTCATCTAGCTGTTTTGAAATTTCCCTCAAAAGTGTCAACTTGAACCTGCTGTTTCTTCCACATTTGCTGCATAATTCATAGAAATCCTTCCAGGACCGTGAAAGACTCTGAATGACAACGAGTATTTCCTCACCTGTGTGTGCGTGTGTGTGTGTTTGTGTGTGCCTGGTCAGAGTTAACATGTGATGCCTTTTATCTCCTGCAGCCACGCCCTTCATCATCTCCATGTTGCTGGCCAGCCTCAACAGCTGCTGTAACCCCTGGATCTACATGTTCTTCGCTGGGCATCTCTTCCAGGACCTCAGGCAGACCTTCCTGTGCTGCTCTCCTCGCTACCTCAAGTCGCCCCAGAGCCAATGCGAGCGCGAATATGACTCCAGCCACAAGAGCGTCTCCTCGAACTTTGCCATCAAAAGCACAAGCAGCCAGAGGAGCGTCACGCAGACCTCCACCACATGAATCGACTTTGGTACTTTATCTCTCCCCAGAACCAGAAGGAGGTCCCGGCTGTTTGCACCAGGTTTGCAGAACATGGGAAAAGGACAATTTTAATGTTGAAAAGAGAAAAAAAAGTGCATTAAAACATTAAAAAAAGAACGGTGCAACCATGTTTTTCAGTGTACAGTGTTGATGAAGGAAAGAAGGAACATCTGTGGACGTTGTTTCATGTGAGTCACCAGCAAAGCTCGTGACTCTTATTTTAAATGTGTAATATGACAAAATCGCTCACCTGCTATAAACCATGTGGAGGTCGTTACACTCGCAGCAAATATCCCCTGAGAGCCACTTCCTTGAGAACTGTCATGACTATCACAAAAGCGTTCTTTCTTTCTTTCTTTTTTTTTTACACTTGGAAAATAAAGAACAAAAGCAGGAAAATCCAATTCCCCCGCCAACTTTATTATTTTCGCTTCAGATTTTTGCTCCGGGTTCCTCGTGGGGCTGAGAAAACACTTGGCGAGATTGCATCATTTTTAGAGGGATTCACGCGGGTTCCTGCGAAGCGGTTGGCAGGTACGCCGAAACTTTGAACATCCTGTTTGTTCCAGTCCCAAAACGGATTACTGTGTTGGGATGTGAGAGCCGCAGAGACTGATGGAGGCATCCTGGGGTAACAATTGCTGCGTGGCATGATGCGGCATCCTGCAGGAAGAGATAACAGGTATCCATCCTACCATTCTTTGTTATGGAGCTCATTAATTCTGCGGCTGTTGTTTAGCCGTTTTTTATTTATATTCATCGCGGCTCTTTCAAGTCAGCCATTCAGAATGTTGACCTGTTATTTATTTCGTAAACAATTATTAGCATTCCCAGTCGTGTGCCGTATAAATGCACCATAATTAAAAACAAATGGTGGTCTCTGTGCTGCATGTTAACCTGTGGGGTTATGATTTTATTCTGTAAACATGTTTTGAGGGAGTGGTTTGATTTTTCTGGACAAAGTGAGAAAAGCAAACCGAGTGAGGAATCCTCCTGGCACTCAGACCTTTCACCTCTACAAAAGGATCAGGTGTTTTTGCTTTTCCCCCCCCAAACCAAACATATATCTGTATTCGCTGTTGCTACAAAGTTTTTCTTAATAAAACTCTCTTGCTGATGAATTTCATGTCACATCGTGATTTAGAGCGACGCTTCCAGGTATTAAAATCCCCCTTTTTTTTAAAGGATACATCAAAAAAGAGGATCCTCCTCATAAACTCTGCAGCTTCAACAGTGGTTGAGCTCTGATGCTTTGCTCACTTCACTCTCAGGATAAATCGATGAAAGGTGAATTCAAAGAAGTATCCCTTTAAACTCAATGAACCTGCCCGAGAGGACGCCGCTGGGCTTGGTTTGGTGTGCAAGAGCCCAAAACAGATGATGTGTCAGGTATGGCGATAAAAAGCTCACGAAATTGACCAAATTCCCAACATCCCATTCCAATCAGACACGTCTGAAGACATCTCAGAAAATTCACACACACGGGACTCAAAGGATTTGCTGGGTTTGCTACATGCTGGTGAAAATCCCGGCGGTCATGCGTCTGCGCCTTGCCAGACCGAGGCCAAGCCTGATCCAAGGATCACCATTTCCCAGGCCTGTGTCCTGGAGGGGCCGTCTGTCTGCCTGGGATCTGGGGAATTCCCAAGTGGGCACTTTCAACTGGTGGTCACGTCTGTGACTGATGTCATCCGGGTGTGCCGGAGCAAATAATGGGGTGTGCTTGATGTGCACGGCAGCAGCTTGTGTCATGTGGTGTCTGCACGACTGTCGGGATCAAGGCGTTCCGGAGCGGAGACAGGCTCCAGCTGTCTGTGGCTCTAACGCTGCCGCTGCTTGATCCATACGGAAGAATCGCCCGCACAAGAACGGTCGAACAAACAAACATTATGACACATATATGAATTGAAGGATAATTTATATTCTCAGAATCTTAGAATCAGCAGTAATAATTATAATAGTATAACACAAGTATATTTGATTTGATTCTGTGGATAACTTCAGTGAAACAACACCTCCCATCATCAAACTAATGTATCTATGAAACAGGATCAGCTCCATACTAGTTTACACTTGCATTCCAGTTTGATGTTTCATTCATTCCACACTTTCTTAGCTGGTTGTTTCCCCCAGAAAGTCTACATGTCACGCCGTAATAATCAAAGACGTTGCGCATTTTGAAAAGCAATTGGATAAAAATACACCTGTTTTCTGGTAATGTTGCGAGTGACAGACGGATTCATCTCAGACTGTAGCAACCATCAACACACAACAGGAATAAAGGTGTTGTCTCAGCCGTGTCCATAGTTGCAGCAGTGCCGGGGAGATGGCTTCATGACAATAAGCACTGTGTTTCGGGGTCGGATAAGGCCCTCGTCTGGTTGCAGGTGGCCTCGCCCTCCCAGTTAGGAGAGCTGAGCTGTCCGCTGCAGCTGTCGTGGAGCTTCTGGTTGCAAAATGCACAGCGGGCATATCAGCTGAAGGCTGGTATTTGGGGAGCAGCATGTGAGTAAAGGAGCAGGAGAGGAATCGGGGAGTAAAGCAAGAAGCCAGGACGGATTTGGTTGTGTATAAAAAGATCTGGCACTTTTGTTATTCACACTAGGAATCCTAATTTCTGAATGTTTAGGCCTCTTTGCGTAGTGCGACGCGTATACTGCCGAAGACCTTGCCCAGGGCTTCAAAGAAGGGATCGCAGAAGGTCTGGATGCAGAGGGAGTAGATGCGGCTGATGCACTGGGACTCAATCAGGCAGCTCTTGATGCAGGGAACCACGGCCCAGATGTGGCAGAAGGAGATGCAGGCAAACAGGAAGCCCCAGAGCAGAGCGACGGGGATGCCGAAGATGGCCGACAGGACGCGGTAGCACCAGTACTTGGACACAGTGAAGGTGGTGTAGCTGAGTTTCCACACGCCGTCCAGGCTGTGCGTACCCTCGGGCTCCGCAATGACGTCCTCAAACTCCACCTGGAGGAGGAGATGCTTTAGTTAATTTGCAGATTAACTGACTCATACTGCTGTTCCAGATGCCTGCACCAGATCTCTGCGGGCAAAAACAAGCGTCTGCGCGTTCAGCGTGGATGGATATAAACGGCTCTGAGTTCTGTGTCCCAGTTCGGACCCAGGACCTCTCCAGAGTCCCGTCCACAACAAGAACATGATAACAAACCTCCCAGAACAGGAGGGATCACAGTTATTAGCTGTTTGTGCTAGCACAGGCAATAGCAATCCAGCCAAGGGGGTGAAATGTTAGCAGAGTGTGACATGATAAAAGGAAAGGACAATCAGCGAGTGGAACTCTGTGACTGGACTCTCGGGGAGCGCTGTTTACAAACTGCTCGCTTTATGAAATGAATCAGGCTGAAACTTGGCAGGAGCAGACAACGTGGAGCAGGGTGACATTAAACACGAGCGCGTTCGGTTTTTAACAATGTCAGCGATCACATTAATGCCGTCCCACTCCAACAAAACATCACCTGCCTGTTTATTCTGCGCTGACCTTAGAGAAATGTTTTGTGCTGATAGCATGGCAACAATCACAGCATAAACACTGGTCTAGACCCCTACCCCTTCCCAAAATAAATGTTCTGCTGTTCTATTTAAAGATTCTCCACACAGCGAACCTCTTGTCCTGATCTTGCTCTCATTAGCTTTCTTTACGCATCCACACGCACATTAGTCTGCTCCTAAATCCCGTTTTTTGCGTCTGAAGGGGCTGCATGTTGCACAAACCTTCACCACATCCTCATTGATCTGCTTGGGGTCTCTGTTAATTAGATCAATCTCCTTGGTGTGGCTGTCCTTTACAATCTTCTCCTCGTTGGCGTTGTACTGGTATTGATCCGCCATGGTGGATGCGGCCCCGTGCAGATCCGGCTCAGGCCAGCGACGACGAGAGTGAGCCTTCCCCGATCTCGTCTGTAGTCCAGTATCACCGGCGCGACCCTCCCTCTGGCATACCAGAGGACAGCTGCTGTACACATCCCAATAAAAATGGAGGCCTGACCCCCCGTTTCACAACACACACACATGCGCACACACACACACACACACACACACACACACACACACACACACAGAGTCAAGAGTACACGTATTCCTAATGTAATTCCCGCAGACAGAACTGGCATGCCTTTTGGAAGAGCCCAGGGTTGTGTCACATTTCACGTAGGGTTGTGGGGCAAACTGGGCCGGGTCTGCACCGTAGTGCAAACTACCACCCAAGAGAGCCTCAAACCCACCCCAAAATTAGCAAACACTGCAATCTGGCTCCTGTAGATGGTTGCGCTGTAGAAAATTGGATATTTCAGTCAACAGGACACAATACTTAGCAGCCTATTGTCCACGCAATGTCTGTTCTTAGCTTCTTAATCCAGATATCCAGACCGTGCTGAGGTCCAAGACATAAATTCAAGCGTTCCCAAAATAACCCTGATTCAGTCTTTCCTGAGCAACACAGTTGCTGTTACATGTCAAAACTTTATGCAGCATATCTGCATGCTCGATAAACAAACCCCCAGCGAGGGAAAGGGAGACTCAGGTCAACCACCTTATCTCTCAATCAGCGCAGCGTCAGAAAAGCGCAGGAAGTGAGAGTTTGGCAGATGGATCGACCAGCAGGGAGTGTGGGAGAAGTGGGGGGGGGGGGGGGGGGACCGGAGCAGAGAGCACGGGCTTCAGAGCCAAACTAATTACAGGAGTATTTTTGGTGTGGCGGTGGAGCGAGAGAAGGCCAGTTAGGCACAGACATAGGAGGACAGAAATAGCTCAGTGGAGCCTCAGCAGCCATACTTCTGTGAGTGTCAGTGCTGTCAGTGAGGCTGCAGCCGCTCCTGCATTCAGCTTCCTGTTGACTGACACACTGAGTCCTCGGACTATATATAGGGCCATATAGAACGTGTTGGTATGGATTTCAATAACCTGGATGGCTTTGAAAATACGAGTAGCTGAGTGTGTGTCTGTGTGTGTGTGTGTGTGTACGTTCAAAGGTCCTGTGTGTATGATTTATAATAAGCTCCATTCAGAGAGTAAATAAAATATTCACAAACATGCTTTATTGTTTCATGACCTCAGCATACAGGTCTCTGTTTTTTTTGTTTTTTTTTAAATCAGTTCAATATAAGATATGTATGTCTTCTGATCTGGGTCTCCACCCATGTGTGATGGAATGTTCCTGCAAAACCCTGGATCAGAAAAACAGGGAGAATACCATCGTCGTGCTGATGTACATTGACGTCACTTCTCGAAGACAAGGATGGAAATGTGGGATTAAAACAACCCTCTAAAGTTTGTAGCTGCTTATTTTAGAGAGTTCACCAGACAACTTTTGTGGTGTAGAGCAGGGGTTGCAGGTTTGATCTCTGGGGTCCTCCGCTCTCTGCATCATCACCTCTGGTCTCTGCTCCAGCAGTTTCTCGCTCACCTGGACTTCATTGATCCAGCCCCTCCGGCTCTATTTCCTCCTCCCTGCCTCTTCCCACAAGCAACAAAACTCAACAAAACAGAGGTTTTTTTCTTTTATAGAAAACTAACTTTCTTGGTAAATGTAGTGTTAAATCAGATTCCAAACACTAAAGCTTACAGTGATGCCAATAAATCTCACATTTAAGGGTACAGCCATGAGTGAGTGAGTGAGTGAGTGAGTGAGCGAGAGAGAGAGAGAGCGAGGGAGTGAGTGAGTGAGTGAGTGAGCGAGAGAGAGAGAGAGCGAGGGAGTGAGTGAGTGAGTGAGTGAGTGAGTGAGTGAGTGAGTGAACGAGAGAGAGAGAGTGAGTGAGTGAGTGAGTGAGTGAGTGAGTGAACGAGAGAGAGAGAGTGAGTGAGTGAGTGAGTGAGTGAGTGAGTGAGTGAGTGAGTGAGAGAGTGAGTGAGAGAGTGAGTGAGTGAGTGAGAGAGTGAGTGAGTGAGAGAGTGAGTGAGTGAGTGAGTGAGTGAGTGAGTGAGTGAGGGAGGGAGAGAGAGAGAGAGAGAGAGAGAGAGAGAGAGCAAGCGTGTGTGTGCATTGTTCTCCCCCCCCCCACCTCCCCCGTGGGGAGGTGGGGGGGGGGTTTACAGAGCCTCTCTGACACTGCTGGATGCTAAACCATTGTTATTCTCATCTGTTTCTTCAAACATGAAAGTTTAAACATTTGACTCCTATGAGAAGATTTATTAGAAGCATAATAATTTTTAATGATGATGAGGAATTAAAAAAATAAAATGAGTGTGTTAAAGCCATATTGGTGATTATTCAACAATGTTTTCATTCTAATTATAACTATATACTATAGAATAACTATTTAACTACACAATTTCATAGAAATTGTGACTGTGTGCCCCATCCCTGTCCTCATAATGGTGTGATCATCCTCTCTGAATGCCTAAACTCCCCAGTCCTTTACTTATGTTATTGTATTTGGGCTTATTGTATAGGAAACCCCTATTTTGGAAACCCCCAAAGAAAAGTCAGAGCCAGTGATTCTGTGGTCGGTACTACAATCAAATTGCATTATACAGAAAGATAAATTATTAAAAGAATAAAAGCCATTTTTTCTGGGTGTTAGAATAGAGGCTTTTTGAAGTCTTTTGGGGGATTTTTCAGAGAACGTAGTCGTCATGGTTTTCAAACCACAGATCAAATCTCGCCTATCCGCACGTCTTGGTGTGTGACCCACGGCGCCTGAGTAGTTCTCTTTTAATGTTGGGCTAGATTCTAACACGTACACCTATGAGCACAGAATTATTACTTAGTTCCTGACTGTTGCAATGATGTCAGTGCATTTCATAAAAGCCTTAAAAGATCAAGGTTTAAAATCCCTTGATATCAAAGCCAATGTGATGAAAGCCAGTTAAACAACATGAAAGACAGTTCAAAGACTTAAGAATGAATGTTCAAACCATCACGTCAGTTCATTTATAAATTGAGAGGAAGACAACATGGATTTGCCAGGTGAGCAATTGAGCGACGGTCTTAATTAATGTTACGCTCATAGAAATTACAATTATTTTCAAATCAACTATATTCAGACAATGAAAGGAAATAATGAAGACATTTACAATGCATATTCAACACATATTTGTTCTGCAGAGAAGCATAACACTGTCTGCTCAGACAATGAAGATGAGGAGGTGGTTCAACCATGTGAGTTCTTCATCAGGATAAATTACAAATGAGTATGAGCCAAAACTATTCAAGATATGATTAAATCTTGGCCTGTTTTATGTCTTCTTCTGGCCACAGTGAAGAGAAAGAGGATCTGTTTTCCTGAGAGTGAGGATGAAGAGGAGGAGGTTCCAATAAGTAAGCTTATAACAATCAGGAAACATCCAATATTTATTTTGCATTAAAAAAAGACATGCAAAGAAAAGCACCAATGAACAAGAGGCTTTCTTTATTTATATCAGTTTGAAGTTACGCTTAGTTACATTTAGAATTGGACCAAGTTTAACCTCTGGAAAAATATCAACACAAACAATTCTGATCCCACAAGCCCCATTTTGCTTGTTTTTAGAGAAGAGAAGAGACCAGAGGTCAAGGAACAAGGGGCAGTAAGTATTAAAAAGCTGCAAACAGAGCATAAACTAAGATGGCCTGCTGCTAGCAGTAATACTGGAGTTCCACCCTACTCAGCAGCAGCAGCAGCAGCAGCAGCAGCAGGACTCCCGCCCTCCCCAGAGATAAAGTTGTACTTAACATGATCAGCAGGATGAAGGTGGCCCTTGAGGTTTGTCCCATTTCATTCTCTCCCAGCATTTTCCCCTTCACAACCCCAACCTGCACCTTTGCCCTCTTTAACCCCCATGTTTGCTTGACAGGAGGACCGGATACTGAACAGCCAGAGAAAGCCAGCAGTGAGAAAACTGTGCCTGCTTCCACAAGTCTTGGAACTCATCAAGAAGTATGAAGATGTTGCTTTCAGCCTGTAGCTCCTGATATTTGAGCTGTAGCACTGAGAAGACAAATGAATTGTGGACTGGTTCTCCCCCAGATCAAACTTTGTTGAGACCTTCATCAAGTATGGCCTGTTAACAGAGATCAAAAAGTGGATCAGCCCTCTCCATGACGGGTGCCTCCCAGCACTGCCGATCCGGGTGAGGCTGCTGAATCTTCTGGCAGAGGTAAGTGTCGGTCAGGAGAGGCCGGGCCCTCGTCACATCAGCCTGAATTCTCTCTGTGTCTTTCTTCCTCGCAGCTGCCCATCTCGGACCCTTATCTTCTGATGCACAGCGGCATCAGACACACTGTCGGCATCTTGCTGAGTCACCCCGATGAGACCCAAGCCAACAAAACTGTCATTAGGCAACTCATCAGTGAGAAACACACTTGACCAGGAGACAAAAAAATGTGGTGAACCACGCAGAAGTGTGAGCTGACGGCCTTTTCTTGTCTTTGTCCAGATAAGTGGGTGATTGAAATGTTCGGCCAGTCACTGGAAGATAGGGAGCTGCGGAGAGAGAAAAGTAGGAGGAGAGATGTGCAGCCTCAAAGTCAACCGGACAGGTTACTAGACCAGTTCACTGACTGTCCACTCAAAATTGACGGCATCTTTAACAAATTGATTCTTTTCTTTGTCTGCAGTTCAGTGGAAGAAACCCCTCCCCCAAACCCAGTGAATTCATGGAGAGAGGACCCAGGGCAAGTGGCCTTCAGAGGTTGCACAGTTAAAAGCAGTAGTCACATTATTAACAATTTTCCCCCACAGAACTCTGGAGTCAGGTGACAATCGTGACACAGAGGTGTCTGGTCACTACAGCAGAGCCCGGCTTCCGTCGCTGTCCCAAAAGGTGTACACTGTGCGGCCTCCGTGGAACCTCAAGAGCACTTCCGGCTGGGTGAGTGAACTTTCAGACGAGTGGGAGAATCCCAAATCCAGTCCCAACAGTGTGATCACACGCCGTTGCCATGATGGCTTTCTGATTTTGTACTTGATCCCACAGTGTCCAGTGATGCAGCAGCAGGCGATGCTTGCTAACCACAAGAAAAGGATGTTCCAGAAATCATCCAGTGAGAAGAAAAGAGGCAAGAAGTGAAGGAAACTGCCTCTATTTCTACGACTCCAACCTTCAGTTGGCTTTATTAATTTAGTGTGAATGTAACAGAGAAAAACACTTGTACGTTTCTGCCTTAAAAAGAAATAAAAACATGAAAAAACTCACAAAATAACTGTATCATGTCACATGACGTGGGGGCACATTTAAAGTCAGCGGACAAGCGATCAGTCAGAGGAGGACTGGTGACTTTATTTACAACTTTATCCATCATGAAATGGACAACGAAGACCGCACCGCTCTGCAAAAGAAGAAAGGCTGAGGAGGAGTCAAATATAGTCAAAATATAAAGATAACATTAGGGCCTGTAGGGCCTGGAGTGGATGTATGTGTGGTGTATGTAGGGCCTGTAGTGGATGTATGTGTGGTGTATGTAGGGCCTGTAGTGGATGTATGTGTGGTGTATGTAGGGCCTGGAGTGGATGTATGTGTGGTGTATGTAGGGCCTGTAGTGGATGTATGTGTGGTGTATGTAGGGCCTGTAGTGGATGTATGTGTGGTGTATGTAGGGCCTGTAGTGGATGTATGTGTGGTGTATGTAGGGCCTGTAGTGGATGTATGTGTGGTGTATGTAGGGCCTGTAGTGGATGTATGTGTGGTGTATGTAGGGCCTGTAGTGGATGTATGTGTGGTGTATGTAGGGCCTGTAGTGGATGTATGTGTGGTGTATGTAGGGCCTGTAGTGGATGTATGTGTGGTGTATGTAGGGCCTGTAGTGGATGTATGTGTGGTGTATGTAGGGCCTGGAGTGGATGTATGTGTGGTGTATGTAGGGCCTGTAGTAGATGTATGTGTGGTGTATGTAGGGCCTGTAGTGGATGTATGTGTGGTGTATGTAGGGCCTGTACTGGATGTATGTGTGGTGTATGTAGGGCCTGTAGTGGATGTATGTGTGGTGTATGTAGGGCCTGTAGTGGATGTATGTGTGGTGTATGTAGGGCCTGTAGTGGATGTATGTGTGGTGTATGTAGGGCCTGTAGTGGATGTATGTGTGGTGTATGTAGGGCCTGTAGTGGATGTATGTGTGGTGTATGTAGGGCCTGTAGTGGATGTATGTGTGGTGTATGTAGGGCCTGGAGTGGATGTATGTGTGGTGTATGTAGGGCCTGTAGTGGATGTATGTGTGGTGTATGTAGGGCCTGTAGTGGATGTATGTGTGGTGTATGTAGGGCCTGTAGTGGATGTATGTGTGGTGTATGTAGGGCCTGTAGTGGATGTATGTGTGGTGTATGTAGGGCCTGTAGTGGATGTATGTGTGGTGTATGTAGGGCCTGTAGTGGATGTATGTGTGGTGTATGTAGGGCCTCGAGTGGATGTATGTGTGGTGTATGTAGGGCCTGTAGTAGATGTATGTGTGGTGTATGTAGGGCCTGTAGTGGATGTATGTGTGGTGTATGTAGGGCCTGTAGTGGATGTATGTGTGGTGTATGTAGGGCCTGTAGTGGATGTATGTGTGGTGTATGTAGGGCCTGTAGTGGATGTATGTGTGGTGTATGTAGGGCCTGTAGTGGATGTATGTGTGGTGTATGTAGGGCCTGTAGTGGATGTATGTGTGGTGTATTTAGGGCCTGTAGTGGATGTATGTGTGGTGTATGTAGGGCCTGTAGTGGATGTATGTGTGGTGTATGTAGGGCCTGTAGTGGATGTATGTGTGGTGTATGTAGGGCCTGTAGTGGATGTATGTGTGGTGTATGTAGGGCCTGTAGTGGATGTATGTGTGGTGTATGTAGGGCCTGTAGTGGATGTACGTCCTACAGCTTTATTGTTTGTACAGAAATAAGGAAAGGAGAAACATATGTATAGTGTGGATGTACTGTATGTTTGAATACATGTCAGAGTGAGCCTCCGGCATCTTGGAGTGGGCACCACCTCCACCACATCAAAGACACTACCTCCACCACATCAAAGACACCACCTGACCCCTGGGAACCAGGCAGGTGAGGTCTGTAATCGAATGCTTCAGCTGCAGTAATATTACTGATCTCAATATGACTAAATTGAGACACATTTTGGTTTAATCCTATTAGTAATTAACACATTTTTCTGTCACAATGTTACATGAATATGTAAAAAAAACATCCTGCCTTTTACTTCTGGAATCTTTTAGTCAATTTACCAACATTATTTGCTAGCAAATGTTTCCTAAATTCTTGTATCAGACCATCACCAGTTGTGCCGTCTGTGGGAACATACTCTGAGCACTTAAACTTCTTAAACTTCTTCAGCCCTGTATATTTTTCTGAGGCGTCTTCACTAATTCAGAAATACAGGTCCATCACGCTTTTAGATCCCAGCCCAACACACCTGTTGAAGGATGTTTTACCAATTATAGGCAGTTCTATTCTAGACCAGATCAATTGTTCTTTATTGACAGGTTATGTACCTCGGTCCTACAACGTGGCAGTGATTAAACCATTGCTTAAAAAACCATCACTGGATCCCGACGTGTTAGCAAGTTATAGGCCGTTGTCCACCCTTCCTCTCCTCTCCCATCCTCTCCTCTCCTCTCCTCTCCTCTCCTCTCCTCTCCTCTCCTCTCCTCTCCTCTCCTCTCCTCTCCTCTCCTCTCCTCTCCCCCTCCCCTCTCCTCTCTTCTCCCCGTCTCTCTCCTCTCCTCTCCTCTCCTCTCCTCTCCTCGTCCTCTCCTCTCCTCTCCTCTCCTCTCCTCTCCTCTCCTCTCCTCTCCTCTCCTCTTTTTTACTTTGAATATTTTTCTTATTACACAGTTGAGCAAATTTGTCTAGGTTGCGAAGAAGGCTAAGGTCGGCCCTGGAGTCAGGAATTCAGACTTCAAACACCTCATCCTCTCTGGTGTTGGTTGGTTGGTTTCCCATTTAATCTGTATTTTATCGAGCTTTCTCATCTATTTGGCTGCTGTAGTGGCATCCTTGGACCCTACAGGAGAGGATCACAATGGGGGAGGAGGATGGTTTACGGTTAAACCCTCTCCTTTACTGGCCTGATACACAAAACCTCCGCCTCTTCAATATTGCAGAAGCAAAGATGAGCTGCCGGCCAGCACATTGGTGGCAATAGGGTCCACGCATCATGACCATCCTCCATCAAAATGCGATACATCTAAATACATTTCTCAGAATGTATTTGAAGATGAGAGAGAGCATAAACCAGGAACCAGACAGAAATCAGTAATAAAGTCACGACCCGGTTACGGAAGCCCTAACAGCATTACAGCCTTTAAAAATCAAATTTAAAACACGTAATCATGTTTGTCATATGCATCTGCATCTCTTAATACATTTATTCATTAGGCGTGATTTATATGACGGGACATTGCGACTGTCAAAATTACGTCGGACACAAAAGTCATACAACTGACATGTTGAAGAATGAATGAAATGATAAGAATTTATTCATAACTACCAATATTACATGTCCAGATGCTCAAATGCACTTATAAATATGCCCAAATAGCAATCAATGCCATGGATAATGTAATTGTAATTGAAAATTTGTGTTATTTTGTATGGGTGCGTAAAAACAAGCGTTAAATGGAACGAGAAACACGCACACCTCCTGCTGACTCATCAAAAACAGGCGTTATTGTGAAATCCGGTTTTATTAACCCAAAATGTGCGCTTGCTTTGAGGTTGACATCCCAAATATGCACAATCAATACAATGATAAATACTTTTTTTTTTTTAATTCTATCAGAAAAATCTTGTAAAACATGTTTTACATTTTTATTAACAGTACAGGTTTGGTTAAACATTGTTCTTAAGTGCTTCAGCTTACTTTTGTATTGTCTGAGGTCTCCAGAATCCAATCAATGATGGAGGGGAAGCTACTGGTATTTAGCGCCCTCTCTTGGTCACCATCTTCCATCTTCCTCTAAAATGCCGGTGGCGGCTGCCTGTGACGATGCAGAGGCGGGATTTGAACTCTAGATTTAATACGTTTATTGGGTCGCACCTCTGACAACATCAAAAAAGTCTTCCCTGAGTTCCCAGTTCATCTGCTAACAAAACTTTCAATAATGAGGACATCCTGGCACGATACTTTGTAGAAAACTCCAGATTTAAATTTCCAGTTTTGCAATTAAATAGGGGGTGCACAGTAAAAAATAAATAAAAAAGTGGTAGTCCCACCAAAATATCCACCAAAGAAGTCAAAGGTCCACAACAACAGGACACACCTCCCAGACAGGCCTGATTTACGATTGTCCTCTGGACAAGATTTATTTTGTCTACTTATTAATTAATCGCCAAATGTATGAGGCCCCATTAAGTATGAGATTTGTGTATGTGTGTGTGTGTGTGTGTGTGTGTGTGTGTGCATCTCTCTGTAAGGTTCTTGTTGCTATGCAGGTCACAGTCTCACTCAGTCCCTATAACAACATGCTCAAAAGGCATCTGGCCTCTATCAACATATCTGTCACCCAGGTGTCTCAGGAAGGAGACAAATATTTAACCTTTGGACAATAATTGAAAATCTGCTGGATGGATTTTGGAACAGAAACATTGACTTTTTAATTGCCGGGGTTTCATAAAAATATATATCACTGGGTACGAGTTTCCTCAAAGGAGATGCTTCATGAGGCGGCCACCTTTAGGTGACAAACTCAGACTTTAGCAGGGACTCATTTAAATGTAGCAAAAAGAAACGTTGAATGATGTACCCAAGGAACATTTTCAGAAGTTTTTGTTAGACTGTAGCACCATCGGATGAAATGAGAAGATAAAACTGACATGTGTCCATCACTGTGATGTGTGTTCCACAGGGACTAGTCCGGGCACCTTTACACTTCGGTCCGCTGTGTTTTGGGGATGGGACCCAACACAGCCTGATGGGGCTTCTGTTGATTTGCTGCTTCTCTGGAAAAACTGGAGGAGGTTTTCCTGCAGGGAACCCTCGTGGCTGGATGCCCCGATCTCTGTGGCCTGCGTGGAGCAGCAGCGGTGAAACTTCACCAGCTGTTCTCTGATTTGCCTGTTCAAAAGCCCGTAGAAGAAGGGATTGACTGCAAAGGAGGAGTAGGCCAGCCAGGTCACCACCTCCTCCAGGTCCCCCGGGCTCTGCAGGGAGCCAGTCAGAGACATGTGCAGGTGGAAGATGAAAAAGGGCAGCCAGCACAGCAAGAACTGACCCACGATGAAGACCAAGGTGAGGGCGGCCTTGCCCCCGCTGAAGGCCCTCTCTGGAGACAGACGCTGGGGCAGACTGTGGGCGGCGCCAATCATGGTGGTCTGGCTGTTGATGGAGTCCGAGCGGTTCTTGGCGAGGTTGGCGTTGGCCCAGGCGGGCACGGTGGGGACCAGCTGCAGGGCGGCAGAGCGAGCCACCTTGTAGACGGCGCAGTAGACGGCCAGTATGACCACCGCGGGGAGCAGGAAACAGACCACGGTGAAGAGCACGGCGAACACGCCTCGCAGGCGGCTGTGGCTGGCGTGAAGCGAGCAGTGGGCTGCGGCGATGGAGCTCTGGTGCCCGTAAGCCGGCCACCCAAAAACGGAGACCAGAGCCAAGAGGGCCGACTTCACCCAGATCAGGAGCATGACGCCGACGGCGAGGTTGATGGTCATCTTGACCTCGTAGCGCATTGGGTGGACAATGTAGAAGTAGCGCTCCACGTTGACGGCCGTGATGGTGAGGATGGTCAGAGAGATGAGGAAGACGTTGAGGAAGATGTAAACCTGACACTCCAGGACAGTGAACGCCACCGTGCTGAAAAATGGCGAGCTGGATATGATGCCTAGCGGCATGAGCAGGATGGCGCACAGCAGGTCCACGCCGCACAGGTGACACACAAACGCAAATCTCTTGAGGTGGGGGGCCCGCGCGATGGCCACCATCACGCCGGTGTTGGACAGCAAGGCAATGAGATTCAGGGTCACCATGCAGAACAACCCGAAAAGGTCTTTGATCTGGGACTGGGAGCTGGTGACCACGCCCACATCGGCGGGAACTGTGGGATTTGTAGTCCATACGGTTGTGGTGAGGTTCGGCAGGCCCGCCAGCACCGGGGCGGGTCTGACGGCCATCATGTTACTTCTTAAGGACTCCCTCCATTTCCAAGGCCGTTGTGGATGGAAGTTCTGTGTTAAAGAGACCAAACTGTTCTGACACGAGCTCAAATAACTAATGGACATTATGTCTGAAGCTGCAGAAGCAGCAGTTGAAGCTGTCCAACAGCTTTCGAGCAGATATTTGCTAGGCGAAATTATTTTATCTGCACAACACAATTTTTTTTTTTTTTGAGGAAAATACACCAACACAGCACAAATTGTACATTTGATCTACTTCATCGATCTTCCACTCACCTGGTCCCGTCACTGATGGCGTATGTCTGACTGCAGGTCACCCAAAGTGTCTTCAGTCCTCAGGAGATTCAAACTGAGTGTAGATGTGACAGATGTGGACGCTCTCTCTCTCTCTCTCTGTGTGTGTGTGTCCACGTCACTCCTGTCCTGCGCTCTGTGTGGTACTGACTGTCACTCATTGTTTCTTTTTTTGTCCTCACCCGCGCAGCCTCTTCTCTGTGTCCTATTCTCCACCAGATTCTTGCTCAGTTATAACACACAGTGTTGGTTTTCACACACGTTTATTTAGCATTAAGGGTGGGGAGTTTAGAGAGGGGTCTATTTATAGTAATTACACGATAACAGTGCTTTAAACCATGAAACCTATTTCATTTATAATCACATACAGAAACAGAAGTAAATTATAGTAATATCTGTTAGGATCACCAGACTGCTCAAAAGAAGGAGGCCAAACGTCGAGCAGCTACTTTACTTTATTATTTTCAGTGCAAAAATGCAGCAGGTAATAAGAAAACTCACCAGACATGTAGGCATCAGAACTTTAGTGTGTTTTTAAATCATGCAGTCATGATTTATGAGCTATATGTTTATCCTGCATTCTAACCACTAGAGCTGCTTGAGTAGAAATGTTTCACTTCAGATTTGCATAAGTGAAGGTACCTTTGCCTTGATCACAGCCCGTATGCTTAACATTCAAATAGATGCGCTTTTAAGCAAGTGCAAAAGAATTAAGTCCTCCTTCAGAGAAATATATTATCATTTCTGCCGGTTTTATAAATCCACACCGCGCTAATGAATGCAGCGAGGTGTAAAAGGTGAAAGAAAAGTGAAACCAAGGAGAACTCGGGAGCTAAACCCAAGATCTGGGAAAGTACAAACTCAGGAAAGTATTAAAAGTCGAAGGAACAGCGAGGCCCCCGTCACACTGTGCAAAACAATAAGGCACCAAGGCAGCGAGAATCCCCATTGCATTATGGGAAAAGACTCTGCAGACAATCATATTCAGAGACCGGCGTTTCACCTTCCACTGAGCGAGCGGGGCCCTGTCAACTCCTCCCCTGAGCTGAATCAGGCCATCTTCAGCTCCAGCAGGTAACGCAGGCGACACTGACTCTACTTTGTAGATGAGAGTACTCGCTGTTGCTGAAGTGGCCTGCCGGAGTATGGGGGCTGATCCACAGGCGGCCCCTGGGGCAACGGACACTTCTTCCCCTCCAGCGTGAGTGAAAGTGTCCTCTTTGGATCCTGAAAACACAGAAGTGGAGCCTATGACCCGACTTGTTGCTTTAATGTCGCCTGACAGCTTGCTGTCCTCCTCAGGCGCATCACACCTCCTGCTGGGGAGTTTGTGAGACTTGAACTCAGACGCTAAGTCCAGTTTTGCTGAAAGAAACGCGCATTGGTCGCCGAAAGTGTAATAGAGGTGTAATAAACAAGTGTACCCGGCTACACCAGTCCTCGCGCCACCACGCTAGTCAAAGCCTGCAGGAGCCTTCTTTAAGGAGGAGTTGTCACGGTGATGGTCTTCTCCTTCCCAAGGGCGAACCTCGCACAGAAACATCACGCCGGTGTTTTTGGAGGTTCGTACTACAAAAACACACACACGTTATAATAATATAGTTATGATCGCATCCAGGTTTATTTAAGGCTTCTTTGCCGTCGTGGAGTCAGCCTCACCGTAACCAGCGGATTTGCTGTTTTCAGATGCAAAGTAGATGCCGCGACCGACACGGCCCCCTGAGTGGGGCATGATCCTCAGGCCGCTCTTCAGGATGGCTGCCACCACCGCTATGTTTTGTGCCGTGCCACAGAAGACGGCGGTTCTCCAGGCTGTCGTTTTCACCGAAGCGTCTCCCTGAGACGTGCAGTGAATGTTAGCCGGAGGAGGTCGGTCCTGTCGGATCAGTGGAGCTGCTCTTACCTCCGTCTCTCTGTCCGCCTCCCACACGTTGAGGATCTTTGGATTGCGGTAACCGTTTGAAGTCATTTCCAGGTACTTTTGTATAATCTTTCGATGACAAACAAGATTTATTTATTATTAGCAGCTTCAGCTTTCAGTATTTTTATTCCTGCTGTAGAAAATGAGATGTAATAGATTCAATACCAACAAAAAACAATAAAAGTGCCTTTGTGCCGAGCAGAGGAGCAGCACAGGCGAAGGACCCAACATCTCATCCCTGGCGTGGCCATATAAGAGCTTCGCATTAGATGGTACCTTAAATGTTTCTGTCTCTGTGTCCCAGCAGACTCAGGGCGGCATCTGAGAGAGTTGTAGTCTTGATCCAGAGGGTGAGGAACCGTCTCTATCATCTCCTCCTGCGCCTTCTCGGTCTCCGACTTCAGAGTCTGGGCCAGCTCGATGTCTGCCAGCACCTTCGCACGCAACAGGAAAAAAGAAGTTAGCCGTTGCTGCAAACGTCGAGGGCTCTTTAAAATGATCTCACCATGAGCATCTCTTTTTTTGCTCCACAATTTCTTGGCTGTTGATCGTTGGCGGCCTGTTCCGGCCAAAGTTGTGTGGAACGGTGGTGAAGAACTTTGAGGAAAGCTCTTCCAGGCGCGAGCTTCCTCTTCGTTGCTTCATGGCTGCTTCGATCTCCTCCAGCACTTCAAAGCCCTTTGCAATCTGCATTTTACTGAGTTTCCAAAAGGCATCTTCTTGATGTCTGCATAAAAAGAAAACACGTGTGCGCACGTGAAAGCCCACGTCGCAAAAAAAAAGGTGTGACTTTTAATTCCTTTATATCTTTATCCAGTAACTATGATCCTAAAATAGGAGTCAGAGATCATCTGTGCTTAAGTGGTGATGCTGTGCATGTTTTACATCCCTCACCTCGTCCAAAATTCCACCAGTTTTCCACACTGGTTAAGCTGGTGTTCTTATTCAGAACCAGTTTGAAGCGTGCTGAGCTGAGACGCACCCACCTAAGTTCATGCATTCCTAGCCTTCTTTAAAACATGTCGTTGCTGAAAAATCAGCTTATCAGGTTCTTGGTGGCGCCGTCGAGCGTGCAGGGAAGGACGAAGAATTTTGCTGACTTGACGTTTTTGCCGTCCACTTCGTCCACCTGGAAGCACACGTTTAGATGCTCATGCCAAACCGCTGCAGTTTGAGGCGCTGCATCAGGGAGGATAACGGCCCACCTTGACCTCGGCGTCCTGCTCTCCATCCACCTCGATCATGGTGTACTTCCCAGCGTAGGACACAAAGTTCGACCGATCGCTCCAGCTGTTCTTTGTCTTGTCTTTAAACTTCTTTTCAAAGTCCTTGACAGCTTTTTCCAGCTTATCAAACGGGCTGAGTTTGCTCTGTCCCACTTCCCCCTGGATTTCAAAGAGGAGCCAATCAGTGCTCACAATGATGTTACGTGATAGCGAGGGCAAACTAACTTACCACCCTGCCCCATCTGTTCCAAGAATAGAACCGGTTGTTGTCTTTGATCACTTGAATGACGTAGAACTTGTTATTGTTTTGCCCGATGTTTGTTTGATTGAGCATGCAGTCGTAGTCTTCGTGCACCTGGTGAGACAACACACGTTAGCAAACATTACGAAAGCGGAGAACTCCACGGAAGCGTCGCGGCCACCTGCTCCTCACCTCGGCAGATGCTGACACCTGGCAGTGTTCATCCACCTTCCTCCTGCCTTTGACCTGCGGCCCCGCAGCCAGGAGGGCCTCTTTGGCGGAGGTGAAGGCATCTTTGGGCTCCGAAGTCTCCTCTTTTGCCTTCTTCCCTCCTGCCCTGGCAGCAGAGGCGGCTCTCCTCTTTGGTGGCATGATCCTGTTTGGAAGAGCAAGGAGAGAAAGCTACTGATGAATGTAATTTAATCCTGGACAGGCTCAGACATGCCCGACCATTTCACCCTCCCTCACCGAGGAGCAGCACAAATGGATCAATTACGCATGTGACGTTAGTTACCATGTAATTACTAGTTAGTAATGACATGTAGGGACAGGGGTAATAAGCTGGTGCCAGATGAGCAAGCTTAATGTTCCTTTTAAAAGCAATTGTCACCTTAAATGTGAGTTATTTTGAAAACGACGTGAATTCTTGAGTAACTTGCCTTTGACGTCACTAATCAATCCACCGAGGCCACGGCAGGACAGACGGACAAAGACGACTCTATTACCGCGGAGGCGGCGACCCACAGCGGCTCGTCCGAGGGCGATGAATGCAGGAAGTTTGCAGTGACTTACAGTCATGGAGGAAGAGGAGGAGCTCCGCTACGTTTGGCCTGGGCGAGGCATCATGCTAACGCCGAATGAGCTAGGCTAACTAGCGGCTACAGCGCCACCTAGCTCAGTGCGGTAATTACTGTCACGTGATCGACACACGCTCTATTAAGTATTTCACACGGAGGAAAAGAACAGCACACTTTTCCAAACAAGCACAAGTTGTTTTCGCCCTGAAGCAACTTCAGATGGCATAGCTCTAATCTAAACATAGTTTAGCAGAAACATATAGTCGATTACTCACATGCTAATAAGGTTGGCATTAATTAATCATAATATATATATGTTTATAATTATATGTAACGACGTATCATAGTTATATTTAAAGCTAAACAGAAATAGTTTTATACTTTCTTCCTATGCAATATTTACAGCAAGAAACAGCTGTTTCCTTTTGAAATGCTGCTCTTCTCTATGGACACTAGGTGGCAGTAGTAAGCCTAATTCACGCTTGTTATCCCCCCTTAAGATATTGTTCGGTCTCGTCAGATGGCGGCGATAAAACAGATCAGATTTTAAAATCCAGACGGACGCAAAACATTATGATACATTTTCCATGTTTTCCTTTTTGTCACACCTGAAAGTGTTCCTGTGAAAGACACCAAATTTACTCAAGGCAGCTGCGCAGCATCAGTGCAGCCTGGCTGGTGTGGGTCTAAATAGTGTTCATAAATGTTTAAAAACTTAATTATTCTCCAAAGGTGTTTGGCTAGCGCATATTTTCACAGTAGATATCTGAATGTGTAAAAGGAAATCTCATTTAATTGAGCTTATTATCATGTGCAAGAACGAGCCATGAGGTCAAATTTGTATTGATTAAAAAAAGACACCATTTATTTACATAAATTACAAGAAAGCACAAACTGGATCACCAAAGTCTACATTAAAAAGGTCTTGTACATTATATATTACATTTAACAGATTTACTATAGTTTACTCCATCATTGCAAATAGAAGTTGTAATACAAGGGCTAAAACTTCATCGTCATCTCATTTAAAATTGCTAATCAAACAGAACAGAATCATAGAATTGGGAACATTGTACTCACAGCACTTTGAGGACAACAAAGTCAGGACAACCGTCTGCGCGATCTCTGTAATATCTGAGACACCTGATTGAGGACTAGAGATTAAATAACTGTTTACAACGTCTGGCAGAGGAGCCGGGCCGGCTTTCACAAGGACGAGGTTGTGGAGTCCACGACCTCCCGTCCGTTGCACACCGTCGGGACAACGTTGGAGGCAGATGCTGTGAGACATTAAACAATAATGAGAAGGAATGTTTTCATTCACATTTACAGCCACACTGGCAGTTGAAAAGCAAATTTCCTTCCTTCTATTCTGCATTGTTTTCATGACCAAATGTCGGCGTGAAAAGATGTGAGTTGGATAAAATTAGAACGTTACTAATATAAAGTAAAACACTTTGAAATGTGTGTGCGTGTACCTTGAGAGAAGCTGGAGCCCGGGCCGGTGGTCACGCTGAAGCGGGTGGTGGCGACTCTGAGGGTGCAGACATTCTTCTGGGGCTGGAACAGGATGATGTGGACCTTCGGCGCGAACAGGCAGCCCAACACCACTGAGCCGCTCAGGCTGACGGAGATGCACATGGTGGTGGTCTGAACCTGGAGGAGGACAGAGGGTTCACAAACAAGGTCAGCGACAGGTCCTCTTCAGGAGGTCCTGATGATGCTCTCAAGAAGTAGAACCACGCGTCTTCATTAACAAGAGGGAGCTCAGAGGAGGGGGAGCGAGCGAAAGCTAAAAGGGTTGAGCTGTCTGTTGTTGCCGTTCTCCTCATGCTCCGTTCCAACAAGTCTGCTCACGTTGCGCTAAAAAAGGTGCAGGCACCCGACACGTTGATCACGTTGATGTAAGACGGTGAAAAAATGATTTGTTTCCTGAAACATTTGAAAACACACATGCAAAATATGTGAATTGTTGCCAACACAAGGTCGTGGTACGTTCCGGCATGTATATCATGATAGGTGCAGGGATCTGTGCACCATAAATTCAGCATTAAGATTCAATTCATGCCGCCTCTGAACACAGCACACATGGCGCTGCGCTCAGGTCCTGGATTGAGATGTCAATTCCTCAGAACCCATGACAGGTTCGCTGTAAATCAGGTTTATTTGGGCCAGTGCTAAACGTTCTTCACTTTGGACCCATCGTTGACTTAACCTGAGGACGGGACCGCTGGAGCGACCTGTTAAGTGGTTTAAATAATTTATGGTGCTTTAGGAGAGCAGAGGACGAGGAATTTGCCTCCGCAGTCACATTCGGTTTTGGCACAGTTTTCCAGTGGAGGGTGTTTCTCTTCACTGGTTTAACAATTTTGTTTTGTAAATGCAGTGATTTTTATTGGCTTGCTTAAGGTAGAACGTCCCAGCAGATGTAAAATTCAAGCTTTTATTGGTGTTTCTCTTCTGGATCAACCCGCAACGACCATGTCTGAGCAGGCCGACACCAACGCCGGCGCAGTAGCTCTGAATATCCATCGTTGTCTCGCCTGTTTGCAGCCCATCTTTTGATGTTTACTCTGTCGTGCTAGCTGCCGAAATGAGATGACCAGCCCGCGGCCTCAGGATATGAGGCAAAGCTTCCATATTTCATAAGGTAATCAGACATGTCCACGCTACAGTGGGCGGCATTCAGGGGCCTTCGACAGTTCCAGACAGACCCTCATCATATCCAAGATTTGCATCAGGCTGCAACATCCGAGAGGTGTCGGAGTCCTGGTGTAAATCAGCGACCACACGACCGTACTGTACCTGTGAAAGAGCCGAGCCGACTCATTGGCTCTGGCTATTACTCATCGGCCGGGGGGGGCTCTGCCGTCTGTTTGATGAGCCCCTTTGTGGCTGTGGGTCTCGTGTTGCCTGAGGGGAGCGACAGCTCCTCTGAGCATTTCTGTAATCCCAGGACAGAGGCCACAGCTGGGAATCAGCATCCCAGCGCTTCACGCTCCGCTCAACGCTTAGCGGCACACGTAGGGACACACATAGGGACACACATAGGGACACACATAGGGACACACGCATAGGGACACACGTAGGGACACACGTAGGGACAACGTAGGGACACACTAGGGACACACGTAGGGACACGCATAGGGACACACGTAGGGACACACGTAGGGACACGCATAGGGACACGCATTGGGACACTATCTATCTATCTATCTATCTATCTATCTATCTATCTATCTATCTATCTATCTATCTATATCTGTTGTCTGTCTGTCTGTCTGTCTGTCTGTCCGTCCATCCATCCATCCGCCTGTCTGTCTGTCTGTCTAATAACGTGTGTGAAACCCCTTTAACTGATAAAACAACACTATATTTGTCAGCCTTCTCCCTGAGTCCAGCCTCCACTTCCATAATTTACTTTCTCCTCATCAATTTTTCAGCTTTATCAGGTTGCTCTTGTTCTTGTCCCTGAGAGCTGCTGATCATCTCCAGCATGCAGCCAGTTCTGCTGAATTCAAGCAATAAGCAACAATAAATAGAGAAAAAAGAACATCTGAGGGCCAAATCAATACTGGCTGATGGTTGT